>NC_053462.1:4070970-4738470 GCF_015227805.2 Hirundo rustica
TGTGCACATGTGCACCTGCTAATTTGAAATGCTGATCCACCAGAGAGAATCTTGGCTGCCCGAGGAGTCAGCTCTGACCCATTTCTTTGATATATGACTTGGTCTGTCTTTGATATCAGCAAAGAGGTTTTCTATCCACTTGTAGTTTGAGCAATAATAGCTTAAGGCCTGAACACTGTCTGTGACTTCCACTCTATTGTGAGAATCTGTATACCACACAAACCCAAAATACAGGGAATGTACAAACTTCAAAGGAAAAAGAAGTAAGAAGATAGGAGAAGCATCTTTTCTCCAATCCTCCGAGGTTAGAACAAAAAGCGATCTACTAAAGATGAGCTCACAAAAAATGTCAGACTTCATATATTTAAAATAGAAAAATGTGACATTTTTCCCAGATTAAAACATGTTAATGGGGAAAAATTGCAACCATAATAAATATTGTATGAAAAGCTGCCAAGTAACAAAGCCTTGACAAACTCAGGAGAACAAGGAATTTCAGTTGATGCTGCCACTTTATTTTCACATTATATTCTATCTACTCTTTCTGTGTATGCAGAACTCCTCAATGTCAATAGGAGTTTGGCATAAAGGGCAGATTAATTTAGATATCACATTGATACCTGTCTTCTGGAACAGTGTGTGGCCTCGTGGTGCTGTGACAATACTACAGTCTTTGTGGTCTCATGCAGAACCTATATCCTGTGTGATCCCTACACACATCCTAATAATTTTCAATATTTTTTCTTGTGACTGATCAAAAGGACTGGGGAAAATGCCCTGTCATTTACTGTCAATAATAATTAATCTTTTAAGAAGTAGTTTAAAAGAATGTATCAATTTGGAAATAAAAAGGTGTTAACATATAGGAAATGAAGCAATGTTATTGAGAGTCATTAAAAGAGGTCAGACTTTGCAGAAAGATTTAAAAACCAAACCCTTCAAATTGTATCAGTTAAATTTCAGCTGTGTCTCATAAAAGCAGTAAATGAGCAGTAATGCTTTGGACATTTAAATGTGAATAATTAATTGACATTCAATATGTGGAATGTCTTAGGGAGTTTGAATCTGGTTCCCTTTCCATGGATGGCAGAGTTCAGCTGGCTGAGCATGTGATCTGAAGAGGGAATTTCTAGTCTGCTCCTGATGTGGGCATGTGCAGGTCAGTTAACTTACCTGGGGTGTGTGCAGAAAGCAGCCTTGTTAAAGGTTCAGACACAGACGTTTTGTGAGCATCCAGAATGCCACAGCTGCAGAGCCTGGAGGGTCTCTGACTGCTTTGTCCTCTCTTGCTTGATGCCTTTTGTCCCAGATGATGACCCTCTGCCAGCGTGTAACTGCCAGCGTCAGGATGCTTTGTTCAGGTCTGAAAAGTTAAAACTTACCTGGGATTTGTTTTCCCTGGCCACAGGAGATGGCAGCTTTACCTCTTTCCATACTAGATACCGTGGTGATGCCTCACACTTTACCTGCTCAGGGGTCAGTGTTGATCACCGAGATGTTTCAGCAGCATACAATCATGCTTTTGCTTCTGATGCATGGCATGGGCTCTAAATGGGCAGATACAAATCTCATCTGGAAGGGGCTGTATGTTCCTCATGTACTCTTCAGGCCACGCCTCCCCTCTTTCCATAGATTCTTGGCTTGAAAATTGCTTTGTATTTATTAGTGAAACACTTCTCTGTAAGTCCAGCAGAGCTGTTGTAGAAGAGCCTGCACAAGTTTGTGGAAGAGAAATCCTTGGGAGGGTGTTAAACACCCAGAAACGGCTCTAGCTCAGGAAACTGCTGAGCTGCAGACACCTGGCGACTCAGGTGCAGTCAGTGCCCCAAAGCAGCAGCATTTCTGCCTCTTGTGCATCTCTGCTCCGCCCTGGGGACCCGCTTTTGGTCCCTGTGGAAAGCTGTGACACGGCCCTTTGGACTGGGGGCAGTTGTCTTCTACCAGATCTCTCTGCTGAAGGGATTCCTCTGGCTTCCTTCCACCACGTTCCATCAGCTTCCAAGGCCAAACGCGAGGAAGGCAAAGCAGCTCTTCAAAAGGGAATTTGCAGGGAGACATGAATGTAGCTGTCCAATTGTAAAAACGACTTGTATGTTGGACAGAGGCAGTTGGTGATGGAGGCAAGAAGCAGTGCTTTGAATCAAAATAAATATAAGGCTATGCCTTCTATTCTGTGCCTTATTCTTTTAGAATACCCTGTGCTACTTTCAGCTGAATACTGATTACATTTGCAGTATTCAGTTAAAAGCTCTCAGATATTGGTGTGTCTTAGGAAGTTTTCTTTCTCTTCAGTAACTTGCCTTTTGCTTTTCTGGTGTTGTGCTCTAACAATAAAAGCAAATGAAAATTTTGTATTTTTGAAGCAGTGAGGGACAAAATGCAGTAATTCACTGATTAGAAAAGAAAACAATATATGGAGGTTAAGTTCGAAGGGATAAAGAAATGGTAAACCAACAATGAGTATATTAGGGTAGTGCAGTAAAATACAGAAATTAAATTTCATATATATTAAAGGTCAGATTTTTTTTTTTCCCCTAATGTGGGATAGGGGCATTGAAGGGCACAAAACAGGTTGTATAAAGACTGTTTATTCTTCCCAGAAGCGTGTTGGTATCATTCCTCCCAAAGTGTGTGGAAATGCTGTATATATTTTATTAGAAATACTTAGTTTTGTCCCAGTACTTGGTAAGAGATGATATCCACAGAGGTCTGAACTGTCCACTGTTTTCTTCTGCACAGAGAACTTGGAATCCACATTTAAGTATTCACTGTCTTTCTGAATTATACATGTAATAGTCTGCTCAGTGAAATGTAAAGCCATCATAATAGTCTTAAAACCCAAATGATCCAGATTCACCCCCGAATGGCTGAGTGAGCAATTGTAATAGTACTGCTTCTGTGTGTGAGGATTAGCTAAATTCTGCTCCTTTTATCCACAAAGCTGGATGAATGTGCAGCGCTGCTGTCCACCGCCTTACTAGAAAGAGATCTGTCTTGCTCTCTGATTCTTATTGCTCTGGTGTACTGACTCATAGCCTCCTTAAACACCTCATCAGAAACCCAGTGCAGTCCCCAGAGCTGAGTTTCAAAGTGTGTCTGTAAACACAGCCACGTTTACAACATGGAGAGCCAAATTTCTTTCTGTGTGTGACAGATCATTTGCATTATGTAAATAGTGAGTAATTCCTGTAAGCAGGGATTCAGTTTTGATACAGAAACAGTGTGCAAGTTTCACAGTCCTGTGCTTAGTGAGCTTTGCTTTTTTACTGTTGGGGAACAATGCAAAGTGGTGAAGAACAGACCATAACAAGAAGAATTCACAAAAGAGTTGAAATTGTAAGTACAGACAACTCTCTCTTCTGTATCTCATTGTGCATAGTTCAGGTTGTTGCCCAACACAGAAACATTAAAAAGCTATCTGTTATGGCTACAAAGGTAAAATGGGGAGGAGGAGAGCAGAGAGAGAGAAATTATGCAGCACAGGCAGGGGAGCAAAGCCTTTTGATACTGTACTTTCAGACTCAAAACTTAGATTAATGAGGACAGGACTTCTTAGATTGCTTTGGAGTACTGCACACAAACTTCATCTGAAAGGAAAAGGACACTTTCAACGTAACCTTCACTCCAGAATTCTGAACAAGCTGCTTGCTACTAGTGTAGAAAATTTCAAATGCCTCTAAATATTAGAGCATCAAGCCAAACAAAGAAAGAATAACTTATTAAGGTGTTAGCACAATGTGAGTGACCTTCTTGATGTGACATTTTTCTGGCATAAGAAACACCTCCAGCAGATGTTTAGTAGTTAAAGCTATTTGAGAAGACTTTTCTGCAGAAGTGTGAGCCAGATCGTTTAAACAACATACAACAGGCTCTCTACCCACACAGGGAGCAGCAATTTTTTATGATAAGGATGTAGAAGAAAAAGGAGGTGCTTCTTCTGTCAGAAGTGGAGATGCAAAGCCCTTCTCTCCTGTCTCCCTTGCTGCCTGTGTGCTCTAGGGCAAACATACCTCATTTCTCCTGCCTCTAAACTCGTGGGGGTCTTCGGGTTGTTCTGTTGTTTTTATTTCACATCATGTTGGTTTAAAAATGTACCCGTTGTCTCTGAAAGGTTTTGAGCATCCCACTGAAAATCAGGCCCGGTGTTATGTTTGAGGGCAAAAGCAGCGTGTCCTTGTGGGAAGGGCATTTTTAGCTGAAGTGTTATTTTGGGTGCTATGTCAGGATGACACAGCGTAACCTTTGTGTTGGCAGAAGGAAACTTGCAATGGGACCTGCTTCAGAGCTGTGCAGGAAATGGATTTAGCCACGAGGATTTCAGATTTGAAAGCATCCCTCGGTGTGCCTGCAGAGGGGAATAATCCTGCCAGTACTGTGCTTGGAGGGCGAGGAAAGACCCGAGGCTGGATGTGTGTGTGGCATCAGTCACTCCCAGCCCGCTGGCATCCTGCAGATGCCAGGCTGCTAAAGACTAGCGAGATGGAAGGATTCCTTTCTCTTTGACCCGAAAATCCGCTGTGGACCTAAGAAACCCTTTCTGATTAGCATGTCTTTGAACTCCATACATTCCTAGGAAAGCTCTCTGGGTTTTGACCGATTCGTTGCGTTTGTATTTCCTGAGGAGGAAACTAGAACTGATCAGGAATTTTCTGAAAGTCTAGATGTCCTGTATTTTGTGGGAAGGAGGAGAGATGGATACAGCTTGAATCCCTTCAGATTGCTGTCCCGATCAGAACATACCTTTAATGAGCCGCTCGCTGGAGTCTGGTGCCTCTCAGGTTTTGCCAGTGCCCTGGAGGCTCTGCTGTTGCCTGACATATTTGCATATGAAAGAATTTCAGTATTCGAGTAACACAGTAGATTTTTCCTCTCTGGCAGGAGAAAGAGCAGAACACAGCTCACAAAATTCCATGCACCGTAGCTATGGTACTTCCCTGAAGTGGGTTCCAAGTTCAAAGGCTGTGCTAGCAGGGTAAGTACTGGTAAAGTCTCATTTCTGCTAGAACTGCCTTGGGCTTTTCCAGAGCCATGGTATCATTTCACTTCTTGCAATGTGTTTATAGGGAGAGCTGCTTTGACATGCCTGATTTTCCTAGATTAATTTTATATTGTAAGCTCTAAAGAAGGGAGAGAAGCACTGCTTTCTTCAATGAATAAATATTTTAAGAGAAAATTTCAAGTGACACATCCCATTCTTCTTTATTTTAATGGTGAGTGGTGAAATGGCTTCAGAATAGAAGGGGAAAGCAGAGCCTTTTTCTCCATGTGAAAAAATGAAATAAAAACAAGTCGCAGCACCTGAATAACTCCGCTAAAGAACAGAAATATATTTCAGCTAAAAAGCTTTAAGTAGTGTGGGGAGTATAGCATTATGTATATATAATACAGGGTTTGTTTGTCAGGTTGGATATTATCTATTCCCAGAGAGAGGAACCTCTGTTTAAGTAAGGTCACTGGGCAGTACAGAGCCAATTTCAGGATCTCCTGCAAATCCCTGCTGTTAACAGAGAGCTCTTGTCCTGTGAAGCAGAGGGCTGGGATGTGTCTGCCTTGCACCCCCTCCCTAGCACAGCCCCTGTGGGGAAGGTTTGCTGCTTTCCCCTTGATTTCCATGGGTGCTCTTTGCCCCTTTTGCCCACAAACCTCTGTCTGTGGCTGAACAGTTGACTCTTGAAATCGTTGGTGGCTTTGTTTGTGAGCCCAAACACGGCCCACGTTAAAATGTCTGATTCATGAGCGCTGTCAGAAATCTAGAAGGCTTTATCTGAATCATTTATATTTTCTATTTGAAGATGAGGCTTTTTCTGCTTGAATCCCTCAGCCTGGTAACTGGAAGAGAATTCTTGTGCCTTACAAACTGAGCCCATTGGCCACAGCAGCTTTAGGCTGAGCTGCAATTGCAGCTGAAGGAATGACTGGGGAAGGAAGGTGAATTGTTACATATGAATTGTTGAAACAGAACAGCATAGAGTCGGTCCATGAGAAGCATTTTAAAGAATGGTACTCTCAGTATTCAGTTCACCTCACAAGTATCTTGACTGATCAGTTCTTGGCATGGAGAACTGCAACTGAATGAGGCCTCAGACTCTCAGATGCCCCCCAACACTCGTAGTCACGTTGATGTCATTAAATGTTGTTGGTTTCCTGCCTGGTGCATTTGTTCTTGCATGCTCTTAGTTGCAAACTTCCCCAGAGCATGGAGTGAGGCAGAGTGGCAGGCATCATTCTTACAGCTTTCCTCTTTAAAGCGTTAAGATTATTTTTATTATGCTAGAGGAAAAGCTTGAAGCGCAGGAGCAGCAGAGCGATGAGAGAAACTTGTGGCAGAGACAGAAATGGAGATTGCAATTGGTGAAATCACTGATGTTGAATGAGTAAAAGCTGTCTGCAGCAGTGATGCTCTGGCTGCTTTAGCACTGGCTGTGACTGTCCATTAGTGAGGCTGCTCTCTGCCCACCCCTGGCTGAAGGCTGCCTTAGCCCAGGTGGATATAATTCTCAATATACCTTACTTCAGAAATTTTCCCCAGCATTGTAACTCAGCTTGTTGGAATTTTGTCAAGTTCTTGGCCATGATCCTCTGGAAGTAAGCTATACAACCTAATTGTAAATTAAAAAGAAAATTATTTTCCTCTAATTGTTTTGGAGAAATGTATATCTAACCAGAAGCCTTCCCACCAGATTTCTGTTTATTTCTGTTTATTATGGTCAAAATAGTCATGTCTCCCTGCATTTAGGTTGTCTGAGGATTAAACCCCTGACTCTTTCAGCTCCATATATGGTGAGGATTTTTTCAATGCTTCTGATCATTCTTAGTATTTGCCACTCATAAAGCACTCCATCATGTTTTCCTACTTCTTTTCAAAGTCAAAAAACCCCAATCCAATAAAGGAGATTAGATTTCTGAATTACATATATGGAATCAAAATTGCTTTCCTAATTTATTTTTCTGTATAATGTATTTTGCATCTTAGGGTTTTTATTATCTTTTGTTTGGGATTGTTTCTTCATTCAGTTATCTGCAAAGATGGACGTGTCTGTCACGATGGAATGCAGAGCCTGTAAGATGCTGCTGTGATTCAGATTATTCCTTCCAGTGTAGAGTATTTGGCATTTAATTGCATTTGGAGCTCACGTTTGACAATGTTGCTTGCTCACCAGGCTCCCTCTTAAGAGCTTCATATTCTTCCTGTCATGATTAACCTGAATAATTTCGTGTAATCTGCGTATTTTGTACCTCTGATCACCTTTGACGTAGCAGAGGGAATCTGGGTTGGAGCAGAACACTTGAGCATGTTGGAAACCACCTCAGGAACTGAGTTATCAAGTTAGTGCTGCTTAGCTCTACATGGAGGACAAGATTTCTTCCTGTAATTTGAATTTGAAGTTAAAGCCAGGATATAAGATTTCACTGTTCAAATGTCATTGCTGACATGCAGCTCAGAGAAGATTTGGGGGCTATAATGGCAGCTTTTCTGTTCTTGCTATGATTTTTTATAGAATAGATTTTTAAAGAAGTGATTCAAAGTGTTGTGAGCAGTGACACTGTTGTGTAAGAATCCCATGTTGATTTTCTCAGGTCAGATTAAGAGGGAGGCTGTGTTATTGTTCTGTTTGCAAATGAGGCTGCTGCATTGCTCATTTCCTGCTTTCCTGTTGCTCTTCTGAAACTCTTTTTGAATTTGTGAACAGTCTGTGGCGTACCTAAACTGATGCAAGTAAAGGAATTGGATTGGTGAGAATTATTTAAAACTCTTTAGCTTTCCAGTTGAAGCTCAGTACAAGAAGTGTTTAAGATCACATTATCAAAATGTCGAAGAATCAAAGGTAATTAAAAGCCCTGGTCTGGGTCCCGGGAAAATCAAGAGAAGCCTCATTGGCTGGAAGTCAATGGTTATTTGTAAGATAGAGAAATTACAAGTTTAAATAAGTTTAAATAAAAGATCTACAAGCAAAACAATTTAAGTAATTTGGTGACATCTTGATTCAAAGTTTTTCTGCCTAAAAGCATTGACCTGTCTTTGTTTGATTCCCTGCATTGTTCCATATGTTTTCATTTTGTATATGAAGTAAACATTAGTATGAGGGCATCTAGGCATGGAGATCCTGTTACATCCTGTTACACAGAGGTACACTTAATTCTGCAGAAAACAAAGAGCAATGCTTTATTTTAATGCTCTTTGTGCTATAAACTCCAAGGATGATGTTTGTGGCCTCACCCAGGGAAAAGAAATGGGAAAAAGTGCAACAACTGTGTTCAGATTTTACTGAACTTGAAAGCGTAACTTCATTCTGTGGCTCATTCTGTATTTTGTGTATTTCATTCATTAGTATGTATCTAATAATGCCTGAGTAGTGTCTTTAATAGCTGGAAAAGATAATTAGGAAGCATGAGAGGAAAGTGTTCTTATAGGAACATGAACCCTGTGTAATGGTCACACTCGTGAAACAGGGCTAATGCCTGGCTTTATCTTTTTCCCTGAAATAGGTTGCCTCAAAATTCCTCTTAGAGGGATTGCGAGGACTCCTGTATATCCTTCATGGCCACAGAACAAAATATTTGCTTTAAAAGCTTGAAGGTACAACCAAAACATGCTCATGAACATGTACCTTAGCAGACATAAGGGAAGGAAGAAACGAAAGAGAGTGTGTTTGCATCTAGTGAGATACTCCTCACATTCAGATTATATGATTATTGCATTCTTTAAAAATGCAGGGTTTACAGAAGACCTGTCTTTCCTTAGACCAGCAGTACAGCTGGAAGAGGAAAAGGCCTTTGATAACAAAACCTTTTAGGTTTCAAACTTTTCTAGTTGGTCTTGCAGAAGATCCTGCCTCTCCCTATGTTGTTCCTGTGTTTTGCTAAGGAAAAAATACCAAAATGTTGCTGAACTTGAGGACTGTAGAGGGACTGGTTTTGCTTTGTGTCAGTGACCACTGAGATCTGCTAGGGGGAAATGCAGGCAAGATTGGCTCCATTCAGTAAATAGAATGAATAAAATAATTCAGTCAGTTATTCACTGAAATATTCAAAATGGAAATACATGGAGAAGGATCCCATTTGAACAACTGTGGTGTGTGTGGTGAGTTTATCACCTTGCTCTCTGCTTTTTGCAAGCTATTAAGAACTACCTAAAATCCTGGAGGAAATCAACACCCAAATATTGAAAGTATTGGTTTCAGGGGAGTTGTGGGAAGCCAAAGCAGTGTGGATCTTTGAGAGTGGCACAGATAATGTGTCTGTTGGTTAAAAGCACTGAAAGAGCAGCCTGTCCCTGTATTTATAGATACAGTACCCAGTGTCTTCCACCTGCCCTACAACCTTCACAGGCTCTGCCGAGCAGCATCGTCCAGGTTTGCCTTTGCTGCTTTGGAGCTGTGCAGTGCCCGTCAGGGCCGTTCTTGCCTCACATCTGTGTGACACCTGGATCTAAAATCCTAAACTTGTCATTCTGTGTGCAGCCAACAGGTCACCCAGCCATGATAGCGCTGCTGTGGTACAGACTCCTTCTGCCTTTCCTCTCCTCCCTCTTCCAGATCACCTCTCTGCTCTCTCCCTCCCTGCCCTGCTTCCCCCATCTCAGTTACTTTCCTCAGGATGTTGAATGAAATACTTCGGTCTAAAAAGCTTGAGTGAGTTGTGAAAAGCTTTTTATTACCTGCCAGAAGTCACTTGTCTTTGCAACTCTTGCAAACTCTTCTGGTTATTTTTACTTGCAGAGTGTTTTTTTCCCCCATTCTTCAGCTGCTGGGCAAGATGGCGTTCATTTGGCTTCAGTTCTGACAAAAGATAAATGAGCTTTGGGCCCTCAGTGATTCACTTTGGCTGCCAGAGGGTTCCAAAATAGCAAACTATTTTTCATAACTGCAATGTGATATGAAGTGAGTTGCAGCAGGTGCTCTAACATATACTACAGCCGTCTGCAGAGTGGGGAATTCATTAAAGTTTCCTCATTTGTCCAAAAAAGTCACCTTTCTGAGTGGCTAGCATTCTGTCTCTGCCAGCTGAGGGTACACTCTCCTGAAGCCAGAAGGAGAGAGGGGCTTTCAGTTGTGGAGGAAGCACATTTTGAAATGGAACTGTGAAGTTAATTTGTTCATCTTGTGAAGAATCATTCTCACTTAGTAGATTCATCATTTACTTTTCCATTCAGCGTAATTTGATTTGCTGCTTCTCTCAGGGATGCAGATAACACGGATCCGTGACTTTTTTGGACTTTATCTTATTTTTAATTGCATTTCAATGCCATTTGCTTTATAGATTTGCTGCAAGCAAATCATTTGCTGCAAGTAGGAATTTGCATTGTAGTTCTGGAAAACAATCAAGTATTTAGCAACTGACAGTGTGCTCTTGAAAGCTTCCTTCCCTGGGCTCCCAGTGAAGAAATCAAGGATGCCAGCTAACCTGGTAATTCAATGTGCTCATTCCATTTTTGTTTAAAGATCTGTATTTTCTTGTTAAAAATAAGAATAAATTCTCAGCGGTATCAAAGCATGTCAGAGCCCATGCAAACAAAGCCCAGAGAGGAATTTAGAGGAATGGGCTGTCTTAAAGGCCGAGCACAGATCTTGCACAGGTCCCTACCTGCAATCCCACTGACATAAATAGAATTCCATGTAACCACTCAGGTCCTGCAGAATCAGCTCCTGAAGAATTTATGCCCATATAATTGCTCAGACATGGAAAATGTAATAAATATTAATGTTATTCTCAAGGAACAGTTTCCAAAGAAGAAATGCACAGATAAATTTAAACTTATGCATATTTTAATCCATAAAATATAGATTTTTCTTAAAGTGCTGGAGTATTTAAGGTTTATATATAACCAGTATTCAATACAAATGTTTTCATACTCAGTGAGATTTATGTGGCCACGCATTGTACGAGAGGTCCAGCACACAGCATCGTGTTTACAAGCACATCTCAACCAACACACATCCTTCTTCCCTGAAATATGGAGCACCTAAATAGGTAAATGTTGTCAGTGATGTAGAGGCCCCCCTTGCATCGTGAGAACCAGCATCAAAGCTCCTCTTATGGTCTGTGCTTCTGCTTGTGCTGCCTGGCAGGAAGTCAGTGATCCCAAGGACATTGCCAAAACTCACCTCATAAAACCTTAATAAAAAGTCTCCCCTCTGATGCAGCAGGGGAGGTAATGGATGGCTGCACCTCCCCCCATGGGCCGAGCTCCCAGAGTGCACTTCATTCTTTCTGCTGGATTTGTAGTACGATTTTTCACTGCAAAATTTCATCTCAGTGTTTTTTTTACTGCTGAGGAGCGATGGAGAAAAGAAGAGGCTACAGACTAACTGGCAGGGAAAGTGAACCTTGTACAAACTATTTCTAATATTTGTTGCCATCCTCAGCCTCCAATGGAGCTAGAAAAGAAGCCTCTGTTACAGATTGATCACTCCTGCCCCTCCAAGGAAAAACTATAAAAATCAACCTTCATCAGTCCCCAAAAGCTAGAAGCAAAGCTTGATTTCCTAATTATGATTAATAGAAAACACATTTAAAAAGCATGCTGGAGAGGAGTGGTGGTCAAGACTAATGTCTTCAGGCTTCTATCACATAATATAAAAGGAAAAAAAAAGTTAGAAAAGCAATTGTATTAAGGATCTGTGGTAGTGTTTATTCTATATTGTTATATAGTATAATAATGTTTATTATTAACCCCTGTTAGGGGTCCTTACAGCAGCACTGTTCGTTCCTCACTGGGTTTATTTGGTTAATGTTGGCTTTGTACCCTCCTTTTCCTGCACTGATACATCCTGCTGTACTTCCCTGAGAGTCACAAGGCAGAATTTGTCCTTTGGTAGAGAAGAGAGAGAAAGGGAGAACAATAAAAAGAATCTTAGCTTTCGTCTTTCCCAGTTTATCCCTGTCTGTGGATAGAAGCTGGATATATGGTGTGTGATCAAGAGCAGCTTCCAAACAGAACAAGGATTTAGGCTTCTTGAGTAAGGAAGAAATCTTGGCTTTTGTGGAAATGCTGTTCTTAACCAATTTCATGAAGAACAGAATGGTGAGCTCATCTTTTGAGTCAGAATTCTCGAGCTAACTGCTCTTCAGGTCTCCCCCAGCACAGTTTTTGCATCTAATATGAAGTGTAGAAACACATATTTCACACGATATCCATAAGTGTTTTGACAGATGAGATCTGGCAAATTCTTATTGCACTGATTTGCAATGTTAATTAGAACAGGGGGGAGAAAAAAAAAAACCAACAAAAAAAAAAACCAACCCCAAACCTTTGGCTCCTGTGCTGAAGCAACAAGTGGGAATTGCAGTGCAGTGGTTGATGTTTGCAGGGGAGGGCATTGCCTGAGCCAGCTGCACTCCCCCAGCACTGATGCCCTTTGCTGTGGTGCAGGACTCTGTGGCACTGTGGGATTGGATTTTCAAATTCATTTCTGCCTGGCAGTTTCTTGGGCTTTACAAAGGGATAAATCAGAAATGCCCTGGTAGCATTTTGTACTCTACTGCATGCGGAAAGCAGGAAGAAGAGAATATTAGAATATTAAGCTCTTAAACCATTTATTAATTTAAATATTAATGAATACCAGAATTAGAGATGCCCAGGTGCTTGTTCTTCAACACAGATATATTTATTATGTGGTGTTTTACTTCCATAGTAATTTTTTAATAATATTACATGCATACATAAATTTGATGCAAGCTAAAGAAAAAAAACCACAAACCAAAATTATGTGGATGTTTTCCTTTATTCCTGGTATTGAAAACTGCACTCAAAGTTGAAATGTCTAAATTAAATAGATCACATTCCTATTTGCAAGATCAGATGTAGGATATTGTGTCTGTAATTCTAGAAAAGAACTATTTGCAAACAACCCATAGAACAAAAATTATTATAAGAAATGGTGATTTCAGATTTTTGGTTTTTTCTCATGTAGCAGTCAGAACTTTGAAGAAAACCAACATAATCTTTAAAGTAATAATTTTTTTCAGTATTATGCCATTTCAGTTTTTAACATTTCAATATTGTTTGATATTTTAAGATTGATACATTGGTCATACTGCTCTTGAACAGACATTGCTGTGTTTGAGTGATTGCTGTAGCTGAATTCCCACCAGTGAGTGCAGATTTCTCTTCTTACCATGCAATGTCTAAAATCTGCTCAGCTCCAAGCTGTCAGGTTTTCAGAACAAAAAGGACAAGAGCCATTGCCATTGCCACACTGGTGATTGCCTCAAGAAATGAATGGAAAAATACATGTGGTAAGATTTGTGGCTGTGTTGGTTTTAGTCAGATTGATTTATTTGAGAGGCAATATTGATGAATGATGAGCTTGATAGGCCCTAAAGCAGCCCCACTAAACCGGCACTGCAGGGCGGTGGCACAAATGTGAGACACAAAGATTGCAACGGAAGGAATGAGGGTTTTTTCAGGAAATAAGGGGTTTCTTAGCTAACAGATTCATCCTAGGTTTAACAAGACAATAGTTTTCCAGCTGGTCCTCTCAGCTCTTGTCATCCCTGTATCCTTATCTAGACCTTGACAAACTGCAGTCCCTAAAAGGGTGCCTGACACACACTGAGATTGTTTCCTGCTTCTGGTATCCCTCATCCTTGTTAGAGAAGGAGCCCTACTCTGATCCTCCCCCAAGCAAGGAAATGTCTGTATGCATAAATCCTTTGTCCCTTTTCTTTTTTACATTAGCCTGGTAATTTCCATCCAAGACATTAATCATTAATGTGTGTATAAAAGAAAAAGCTTTGGAAAGTTTGCGTGTCCATTTTGCTGGCTTGGTGTCCCTGCGCTGTTGTACTTTGGGGTGCCCATTTCTACAGAGAAATGGGGAAGGGACTACAGAGACCAGCTTTTTCTGATATAGGGGGTCCCTGGGAAAACTCTACGGATCAAAGATTTGAGTAGCACATTTTCTAACGTTTAGCAAAACCCCAGGGCAGATGTGATGCAATGCCATGTGGCCTGTCTTTGAAGGCCGTGGTACAGAATGTGCATTTTGGGTTTGAAAGTCAGTTGTTCACTCTGTTAGCAACACTTTCCACCTGCTTCTGTCTACAGCCTTTCAGAGCAACAGATATCATAGTCTCACTTATTATTTGAAAATAAGAGCTGCATCATTTTCTGCACCCAGTTGTGTTCTTAGATTGGAAACAATGCCACCTGCAGCTCGAAATACCCTCCTTTCTCATTATAACAACATCCTTAAAACCCAGTCATTTTAGGTGCTATCAAAGGACGGTATCTGGAGATGCCTGCTGTAGTTAATGTTGCATCAGCATTTTTATCTTAAAGACCTTTTCCTCAGGCCTATAAACAGGCCATAAAAACTTAGGTGGGGCAGCCACTTTATATAGGAAAATTTTGAATTTTTGGTGAAATTTGCTGTTAAAGGAACTCTGTCAAACATTGCTAAACTACCTATCAACAAAAATGTCTCTTATCTATTGTTTTAAATGTGAGTGGTGAGATTTGGAGGATGTTAATGTTGAGCAATCTCCTGCACTGCTGGAAATCTAACAACAGAGTGGTGTTCAGGCTGTCTGAGCTGACTTCTGCCTGCCACAAAGACAGATGCACTAAGGGAAGAGAAACAAACCTTCAAGAGGGATAAAGCAGATCTGCGAGCTGCTGTCTAGCTCTAATTTCTGTGAATCAACCTGGAAAAGGATGCAATTCAAACCTAAACTGATTAGTTTGATTCCCTTCTGTTTTTAATTGAGGACTAAACAAATGAGTTGTTAATGACATTTAACTCAGATAAGAGAAGTGTTTGACAAGCAAGCAGAAAGGCCATTAAAATAATTCATGTCCTTTCCAGAAGCTTTGTAGGCAATTGTCCTTCAGCTGTGGCATTGGCAGACAAGGCTGACATCTGCAAGTGTGTATTTGCTGCATATACAGATCCCTAGGAGCTGCAGATGTGCTTCAGTTCACCTGTTTTTCAAAACTAAGGCTCAACATCCCCTCTGTTCAGGATATTCTGGCACTCCTGGTTGGTAGATTTCGCTTACTAATATGTGTTATCTGACAAACCCAGGTTGAACCACCTTCAGGTCTTAAAATGTTGTGAGAAATTGCACAGTAACTGATGAGTAACTCACTGCTCACTGGATTAGTGCATTTGGGAAGAGAGGACTGCTGTACTTGAGAGGGTAGTGATCCAGGGCACACGCTGCATTTCCGCTGGACAATTGGGAATCTTCAACAAAGCAGGAAAACTTGTCTGGTACACAGGACCCTCTTGAGCTATTGACCTCTGTGTCTCTGGCTGGCACTCAATCAGTTCTTTTTCAGGGGCTCCTGAACCTGGAGCCAAAACATTGTGGAGCAGCAGGTCTGATCTCAGGAATCGCTCTGGGAGCTCTTTTCTGTCGGCCATCCGGAGATTTTGAAGACTGAACCTTCGGTTCGAATCTGCTCTCACACTGCTCGAATCGAAGACGCTTTTGTTCCAGCAGAGCTATTTCTGTAGGGCAGCAAGGAGTTGTGCATTCCCTGAGAAAGCCTTTTACCATGAAAGACATCCCACACAGAGGCCTCTGATCCTGTCTCAGGAAGCAAGCTGTCTTCCCAGGCTTTTCTGCCTCATCAATCTGCATTGTCTAACCTGCTACACCCAGACCTGAGCTCCTAATGTTTTCCAAAATGTGAATGAAAGGATGAGGCCACTGTTGGTCCTGTCAACTCTACTTTGTAAAGGGCAATTAGATGACAAACCAATTAGTTTGGGAAACATATTGAATACATTTATAAAGTAGTTACATGTTGATAGGCACATCTCCATTGTATCTACTGCATCAGTGCAGAGTCAGAGTCGAGTTGTCCTTGTTCTATGTTTTGAGTGCAATTTGGGTGTTAGAAAAAGCTTTTATGCAATTCCTATTGTTCACAGTAGAAATGTGGTTTCAACAGAAATATAAACCTCTTTTTGGCTAGCAGAATTATCCTGTTCAAATGATAGTGTTGTTCCTCAAGAATAAATTGCGTGACAAAGCCAATATTACTTTTTGGCTTTACATTAAAGTCATCTTCAGAGTGTCAGCACATCCCAGAATGAACATGCATTCTGAACTTCCTTTCTCTGTCCAATCTAGTAAGAAATGAGATGTATGCACTGCAGAGAGAGACAAACACAGCAGAGCAAGATAATGCCATCCTTCAGTCCTCAGCTACAGCGGCTATACTTAACCTCCAATACAAAGCAAATTGCAGAGTCCAGTGAATTAGAGATCATTACGGGTCAAAGAGAAATTGCTTTAATATCATGATGGTTCTCTTTGTTCTCAACTGATGACACATTCAAATAAGAAATGGAAAGGCTGCTGTGAGCTGGTTTCCAGCCATGAAATGTTCTTCCATGGAATCCCATCATTATGCCCGTTAGAAATACTGTTTTTTTCTCAGTGACAGTGACACAAGGAAAAGGCCTTGAAGAAGATTCCCAAGGATCTGGGTCCTGTTCCATTGTTTCCCCACTGACCTAATATGTGAAAATCCAGACCCCAGAGACATTTGTGCTCTCTGTGTCTCTCTTTATCTTCTCATTCTGTCTGGGTAGTGCCCACGTCAAAAACCACCACGGTGTTTGTGCATTGTACTGGAAAAATCATAAGTGCTCCTGTAAAACTACTTTTCCATATTAAAAAGCTTTTTACCCAGATGTTACACAGCTGTGAATATTCAGTTGTTCTGTTGCCAGCTGCTAGAATAATGTGGTCCCCAAATCATGAAAAATGAACAGAGGTATGCAGCCTTTCTGAGGAGTCTTTGGGCTTCTTCAGCAGTTTTCTCTTGCTGGGCCTGTGTCAGTTCTCCTGTCAGTCCTGTGCCTTGCACTCATTAACAGGCACACACGGACACGCCAGGTTTTGATTGCTGATCCTGGAAACTGTATCAGTAACAAATCACATTAATAATCCTCTGAATCAGGGCAGAAACAAACCACTCGAGGAGTCTGCAGCTGTGGTACTCGTGTCTTGTATTTGAAGCATTTTAAGGGAGCCCCATCTTCAAAACCTGCTGAACCTGAAAAGATTGCTCCTTATGTACAGGTATGCATGCTCAAGCTGCATGGCTACTGATGCTTGTCTGCTAAAACTTGAAATGTAAAGGGCTTGCAAATTATGTAAAAGGATGCCATTCTTTTCCTGCTCACTTCTCAGTAAACAGCAGAACAGAGGAAACTGAGATTTGTTATATCTATTCTCAGTCCCGTGTCCTTTCTATATTGCACTCACTTCCACAGTCCAATCCAGCACTATGGAGTAACTTGGTGGCTTTTGAAATATTACTCCTAAAATACTGTTCCTTAAGCTTGAACCTAAAAAAACTCCAAATGATTTAAAGTGGTACATGTCAAACAAATACGCAGCGTAGTTTATTTTTGTCTTCCCTTTTTTTTTTGTGTGTGTCATATCCTGTCTTCTGCTGAAGCTTTATATTCCTGAAAAAATAATTTTTACTGTCCCTCCATACTGTAGGAAGTACAAAGACATTTTTCTGGTTAACTGTGCAGTTAAGATGAGTTAAGATCAGTAAGAGGTATGCTAGGAAACACAGACTGGTACACGTGTGTACTTCCACTGCTCTGGATTCAGATGGACTCTCACACTCCCTGTCCTTGTCTTTCTGCCTTCCTCCACTTTTCAGTGAGCATTAGATTATGTGAGCAGACTTTAAATTCAAGTGGAAGTGCTATTACAAAGTATGCTGAGCAAGAGGACAAAAAGCAGAACGCTTGGCTCTCTTGATGTTTTGATCTCTTACTTTATACTATCTTTTTAAAGAAAAAGAATATCTGTTTGATTAAAAACATTTTCTCTCCTTCAACAAACAGTAGTTCAAGAGTGCCCCTCCTGAGTTTATTTTCTGAGCCTGGTTTCAGATCAGATCACGGTGAGTTGGACTGCAAAACCTGAGGCTGAGGTGCTGTCAGATAACCTGAAGGGTCCCAGAGCAGGTCTTCTCCAGGGATGAGGTCTGGCTCAATGCAGCACAAGGGAGTGCTTTGCTTTCTGACTCTGCTCAAACCGTGCCATGCAAGCTGCTTCCACAAATGGGGAATGAAACTGGATGATTTGTATGCTCCAGTGTACAGCAAGCCCTGCAACTCCATACAGAAATGTTAGATCTGTTTGTTTTTTTCCATTTCTCTCTGAAAATACATGCTGTGGTGATGCTGACTTGCTTTGCACTGTTCTACTGTGAAGCAGTTTTGCAAAAGAATCATCAGTGAGGCCTACATTCCTGCCTGTGTAAGTTTTTGCACGCATTTTGCCACTTGAGTCATTAAACTTGGTTAAAAAGCTTACTGTAAGACCCCGGGTTTTGCAGAAGGATCGACTTTCTGATAGGAGCTGCTGCTTGTTTCGCTCATGGATTGTTTTTGCAGTGCAAATGCTGCTCTGGTTTCTACCTGTGTGACTTTCCCAGAGGTTGCACAGGTGTAGGTGGTGTCAGAGCTGAAGCCCATGACCTCAGCTGCTCCAAGGAGCTGCACCTGGCAGTGCTGGCAGTGCCATTTCACTGCTGTGCCCCGTGGCCAATGCCAGCCTCCGACTGAAAAGGGACTGGGTCCCTGAGCACTTCCTGAGCTGCTCCAGCACAGGATTGTTCTCTATGACACGTGAACATAAGGATACAGAGAACTCCCTCAGAATCATATGGGATCTGTAGCACAGTCATGGTGAAAGGCAGATGAAATCCTAATGGAAACAGAGGCGAGACTGAAAATCCATGCAGAGATGATGTGTTGTGGAAGAAGGTCCCATCTTCACAGTGTCACATCTCAAGGGTAGAACTGCATGTCAAATATCTTCAAAGCTCCGGGAAAACACCACCTGGATATGGAACAAACTGACAGGTTTATTCTGGGATGACAGTATTTTGGATACAGAATCTTCCTGGGTCTTTGTGATGTTTTCTTAAATCATTCTTCCACAGCTTTCCTGGTAATCTGGGCAAATCTATAAGAAGGTTCTTATTTGGTTCTCCTGGATTTTTTTCTCCCAAATGGAGAAAGTTCTAATATTTTTAAGCTGGCTTTTAAAGGTGTTTTTAATTTGCTTCTTTGGCAGTAAAAATCCATTTTTTTTAAAGCCATGGGCGAAGCAAAAATTTCTGATATATTTCTGGCCAGTATTCTTCTCTAGTATTTTACTTTGAGGTGACCTCATCTTGCCCTGGTATGGAACTCATTAGCTGGGAGCATTTTTGCTGTAAGATGGCAGAGGAGAGGGAATGTATTAACTATTCCTAATGACAGGGCTGCCAGGGAAGGCTACTGGCCACAGTGATTGACAGGCAGAATCAAGTCTAGATAATTCATTCTCCCAAAGCAGAAATAAAATAAAAAGGATTGAATGGTTTCTTGGGGGAAAAAACTATTCTTACCTAAAGATCTCTCGTTCTTTTCCTTTTTTCTTGCATCTCTGAATTTGTAGTCTCAGAACAGTGAGCAGCAGCAAATGAGTAGTTTCTGGATGTTTCCTTGGTCTGAGGAGTTTTCCTCTTTACATTTGCTTCATTTTTTTCAGGTAATTTGTACTTTTCCAAACACTTGCTTCTTGAGTTTATGTAGTTAAGTGCAACAATTTTCTGTAAATGGAAGCATGCTGCTCTCCATCTTGTATTGGCGGAAAAAATGGAGAGAGAGAGAAGAAACTCAGAGCTACCTGTCACCCTCAGAGATTAAGACAAGAAGCAGCAGCTCTGTGCATTTGCAGCTCTTGCTGCAGCTCCAGGGCTGGGCTGTGCACTCCAACAGCTGCTGGAGATGGAAGAAGCAGGAGAGGTGAGCATCCACCGTTCACCTGGGGCTCACAGGCACAGTTTGGTGACGTGGCTCTGAGTATTTCCATCATTGCTCTGTTTCTGGAGAGATTTGAAGTATTAATGGGATGTATTGCCCAGTAATTTTCAGGATTTTTGCAGGTTTTCAGAAGCAGGAACCTCAAACTCGTAAGTGATGAGTAAGGGCCTTTCATTGTATGCAGCAGTTCCCATGGAGTCAGCTGAAACCAGTGGCAACAGCCAGGCCCTCAGCAGTTTGGTAAATGAGGGCCATTACTTAAGGTAGGCTAAGTGTATTTAGGAATGAGCCTGAGGGAAATCTGCTTCCTGTCCTTTTAATGATTCCTGTTCATCTACAGAGAAATGCAACTCTATTTCTATAGAGAAGGGGAGGCATAAATGGAAAAAACTTTCCCAAAGTAATTTATTTTTACTCCTATTTTTTCAGTTACAGCTTTTAAGGTAGGTCTTCCTGCATTTGAAAAAGATGGAGGGTAGCATGAGTGTAATTGTTCACTAATAAGGAGTGTTAAAATAGCAGGATCTCTTCTCCCCATCTCCTGTTTTGTGGCAAGGGCTTGTTTCTTCCTGTAGGTTCCACCAGAAGCCTGTGCTGTAAAGGGTCTTCTCCAAGAGGTCCGAATTGCTGTGTGAACGTTCACACTGCCAGCTGAGAACCTCAGCTAAAGCACCAGCAGCCTGAGGCTGTGCAGAGCAGTAAGGGCAGGCGCTCCCTGCTGCTGCATCTCCCCTGGGAACTCTGCTGTTTCCAGACCATGGGAAGTCTTTGGAAAGCTGTTTTGTTAATAGACATTATAAGTATCTTTAAAAAATGTCACTGTAGGAGAGCAGCCCTCTACAAACGTGGTGCTGGGGAGGAAATAAGATAGGATTGGATCAATAGAGGCTAGGTTTGTTTCTTCCCACACCTGTTTTATCTGAGATTATCAAAGACAACGGCAATGATACCTCTTCAGTTACTGTCACTAGGAAAGCCTAGCCGAAATGTTCCAGCTGTTTGGCCTCAGATTTCACCGTCTCTGCTGGAATACAGCAGTGATCTAAAACCCTGAGACAAGACAGAAGGACTTCTCAGCTGTCTGAGACAAGCTGGCACAAAATAAAGTATTGTGGACCTCCTCGCTGAGAACACAGTAGCCAAAACTACAGAGTGGCTGCTGCAAGATGGAGTGGGAAGGTAATGAAATGCAGCCGGAGGTAGCTGTAGCAGAGCATATAAATTGACTTAAAACAGGGGGGAAGGATTGAAGGACTTTCCCAGAGTGAATGATTTCGTAGGTTATTGATTTGGGCAGCAGTTTATTTAAACATTAAAACTCTGAATGAAGCGAGTTACCCTGAAGAAAAATGTGTCAGGTGTAGGACTTGTTACAGCTAACTGGTTAGCCTCTGAGGACTTTGTAAACTGTCCAGATATATTTATTATAGAAAATATTTTCTTGAGGAAAAAATAGACTGTTACCCCCTCCAGAGTACGCTGTGGTATTTTCTGATGTGAATACTTGAATTCTGTGGTCTCTTACCATTACAGTGTGACTGTGCTCGAGATTTTTTAACAACCTCTCTCTGTCTCCCAGGGAAGGAGGATAAAAAAGAACAACTTTAGGAAAAGAAAAATTACTGCAACAGTTATATCATTACCCATCCAGGTGTGTGGTTACACTTGGTGCTCTCTCTGGGAAGTGCCCCACAGCAATAGAGAGGCACTTAAAGGGAACCTGTCACTGAGCAATGGAAGGAGGCTTCAGGACAGGCAATGACAGTGCACATCCCTGCATTCCTCATGGCTCTTGGAAATCTGCAGACTTAGCCCTCAGACTTACAGGCTTACTACCAAACAAGATGGTTAGAATAAAAGTAACACATTTAGTAGTGGGAGAGGCTGTTTTATACATGCTAATGATCAAATTTTCAGTCCCTTACAAAGCAAAAGGAAGGGATGTGGGAGAAAGAAGAGAATCAATCTCCCTCCACCCTGATGTCCTGGCAAGGGTAAGGCTGGCTCGTCCACAGGCTACAGATGGTTCCAGAGTTTCTGTAGGTGCTCTGCTCATGGCTGGAGTGTTGATTTTAGCTCCTGCCTGTGCAGTCCCTGCTCTGAGTCCCCTCAAATGTGACCCACCTTGAAGCTGTCTCCATGTGTGCATGTAAGAGAGAGGAGACTTAGCTAGGCTAGGATCAAAATCAAACTATATCTGTGATTTTCTTGGCCATATGAGCTCATGCAGTCAGCTGTAACTGGCATTAAATGATCTCCCAGGTTTTGCAGCTTAGGCTCAAATGATTCCTCATGTCCATTTTCCCAATTACCCTACAATTCCTATTCATTCATTACAAAAGTCAGATTTTCTGAGAGCTGCTGCTGCTCAGACCTTCTGAGCACTGCTTGCAGGTACAGCTGTGTCACACACATCTGGAACCCAAGCCAAATTCAGCCAGTCCTGCAGAGTGTTTGTAAGTAGCAGCTTTTCACAGCAGCTGAGTTCTTGTTTGCACTGGTTTTGAACGTTTCACATGTGTGTCTTTTCTCTGCTTTTAACAGACTTACAGAATGAGTAATGGTCAGCAATTTACTGCACAGGGGGAATAGGAACAGCAAATGGGTTATTAGCACCACAACACCTGCAGTTTGTGTGAGTTGAGTGGACAAAATCAGTGTGATTAGCATATAGGGTAGAAGTGCCTGATGCTAAAGCTGATCGTTCTGGAGCTTGTGTGGGTTCGTTTGCCCTCAGCAGTGGAGTGGCTGCAGTCCAGCTTGTGTGGTTCCTTTCCCCGAGTTAGCAGAAACACCCACACACCCTGTCCCTCCCCCACCAAATAGAACCCTGCAGTGTGTTGGATTTCAGAGGATTGCATTTCTTTGTTGTGTTAGTGGGTACCAGGCCCAGGTGTTTAATGCTGTTGGCACTGCAGCTGCTTGAGTACAAGTCTTGTTCCCTTAAACCAGATTTTAATATGTCCTTCATTACTGAATAAATATAATACAGTGAACACTATATCAATAAATTCTGACTCTCCCCAAAGCAATTATTGCAAAGCCAACAAACCAGACATTCAGGTTAATTTCAGAAAGAGAAACTTAAACAGGAGAGCACATTGCCATCCTCGCTGTGACCTGCACTGAGAGCTGTGTTGGCACAATAAAGGTGTTGCAGGGTTCATGGTCCCTGCTCCATCTGAACAATTTTGTCTGCCTGGGTTTGTAAGGTTTTCTTGGCTGGCTTTTTGCTCAGGTGGTGCTAGAAGACATAAACTTTTGTGCTGTGATCCCTCTATTTTATAATAATAGCATGTTTCATTTTATTGGGATTTATCTCAGTAAATAATGCTGTTCTAGGACGACAGGGAATGGGGGACACCAAAGAACAATTAAAACACATCTGTCATGTATTCCACCTTAAATTTCTGGTAGGTATTCTACTGTAATTCTGCATCCCCGGAGGTTTTGTTGTTTAAATATTTAAACAAAAATTACTAAAGCTCTAAGAATGATGTCTCATGATATTCAGTGACCTGAAGATAAGCTGTATCAGCCCTCAAGAAGGTAAAGAAAAGACTTGCATGCAGAAGGTGAAATATAGTCTCACTGAAGCTCTGTAAGTGAAATCACCCTTAAGATTCTCTTATGCTAGGATATGTTATCCGACAGGCCAGGTCTGGAAAATGCCTGTTGTCTTAACTAATTAAGATATATTTTTGACAGGGCAGATATCATATCATATCACATCATCTGAGCAAGCTGTACACAAGCTAATAATTCGATTTTTCCAAGAAAAGCGAACTGTGCAGTGCAAAAAAGACCTGTCACGGGAAAATGTCAGCATAGCAGAGCTGGAAATCAGTTGGAATTCATTTTGAGGCCCCAAACTAGCTTCTTTATCTAGCTGACTGTATGTACAAAGCCTCAGCCCAGGAGAATAGAGTCTGTTTGTACATTTTTGCACATTGCAGAAGTAATTGATGCTGTCTCCTTCATGTGAGAAGAGTGTAGAACATGGTAAATTTTTAACCTCGAAGCATTTGCCGTCATATTCTCTTGCAGCTAGGCCTCCTTGCACTTTCAGTTTTGACAAAGAGGAAAGTCGTACTAGGAAACATCCTCTGCATTTTAAACATCCTGTGTATTGCAGAAGTGGTTCATCAGGAATTTGTGGGACACGTTAATTATAATGATTCTGAAAGAACACATTGGCTGTAGTGCAGACAAAGCTGTGGCTGCTGTGGATCCTGGCACTCCTGGCTGATCTCTCCTGTCCCAGTGGCTGGACACTCCCCTGTACCTTTTTCAGCGCTGTCTCCTTTAGAGTCCAAGACCAAGGACTTGCTGTCCTGCAGCAAAGCAGCCTCCAGTATTCCCAGGATGTTTTAGAACCTGGAGACTAATCATGCTGTGAAACATGATGTGAATGGGAGGCAGCTGCAAGGAGAGGTGCCTGGGGACCCTCTCATTTGTATCTGATCAAAATTCGATGCCTCTCCTTTTAGAGAAATAACTGAGAAGTGCCACAGTGCACCCTGCCAGGGCTGGGGAGGAGGGACACCGTGTAAGGTGGGTGAAAAGTCGGTTTTCTCCACTTGCCACACTTCTGTTGCTGGATTAGCTCAGTGCGGGTCTAAGGGTTGCTGCCTGCGTGGTGGGGCATGAGGAGGTGTCTGTTTATTTCTTTAATTTAAACAACAACAACAAGAACAACTACAAAAGCCATGACAAAACACAACAAAACACTTCTGTCTTGGGTTCAACAGTGTACCAGCAATTAGGTTCTAAAGCAATTAGGACCAGCAGCGTATACAATAAGGCATCAGCCCACCCTGGTAGTGCTCTAGCAGTCCATGCATTAAACCCTGCAGATAAGCTGCCAGAGGATATTTTATGCTTACGCTGTTCTTGGGAAATTGCTATTTCAACTGCCCTGTTTTGAAGATTAAGGAAATGGATTCGCTCAATCAAAATATTTTATTCTTGAAAAATAATGACAGATTGAGTCATGTCATATCATAATGTAAGTTTGCCATAATAATAATAATAATAATAATAATTTCAAAATTATATGTTTTCAATCAATGGATTGCTGTAAATTTGAAAAGTAATTACTCACCTGTTAAGCAGGAAAGTAAGGTCTGACAGTCCTTCTTGGGGGGAGGAGAAACAAACTGCGTGTTTAAGAGGTTCTAGCATTGCTCTGCTTTAATGCTCAGTAAATCTGAACTCTTGTGGCAGCCTAGATCAGAGCCTGCTCCTGGCTGTGCTGCCAGTGGAGCCCTCCTGTGCAGGCAGCCCAGGCTCCCTGTGCCCCAGCTCAGTTGCTCTGCCGAGGTGCAGTTCCACTTCAGGCCCATATGTAATGCCAGTCCCAGATGGCTTTCTGCAGCCAGGTTTGTGCCTTTTTGTTTTCCTGTGTCTCTTCAGTGAAGCTGAAATTTTCTTTCCAGTTACACCTGGTTTTTAACCCTTTCTTCATCAAAAAGGTAACCAGATGGTGATTTGCTTTTCCCAGGGGACCAAAAGCAGTGGAGGCTAACTCTGGAGCTGCTTACTTCTCCCTGAGCATTCCAACTCTGACCATGCCGTGCACATTTCTGGGAACCCAAACCAGCTGCGGACAGGCATTTCTTTATGTTTTGTGGTTTACTAACCCAGGTTTCAACCACAAGACTTTCTAAAGTACAACCGGTGTTGTCACTGTACACAGCTTGATCCCACATTAGCCCGTGCTACTCTGTACAATAAAACCCATCAAATGTTTAATTCTAAAAACAGGCTTTGCCTAAAATGGTGGTGTGAATCTCTCTGAAATTTTTATGTGTGAAACTGGGAGAAACTCTCCTTTCTGTATTACCGATTTGTTACATTAAATATCCTTGGTGCGGTCGGTGCCACATGTACAGCAAAATGCAGCTGTGCAAATGGACACGTTCCTTGGCTTTTGTCAGGTTGCATCAGTCAAAACAAACGCTGCCTTCTGTTCCTCGGCTGCTTTGCCCACGCCTGTGCCCTCCTGGTTTCTTTGCTCAGTGGAATCCCTTTTTTGCTCTCATTCTGTCTGCTACAAATGGTTAGGAGTGGGAGTCAGCAGAAGCAGTTTGATTTTTGTTCCAAGTGAGGACAGCAGCAGCCAGGCTCTGCAGCCCGTCACATGGGTTTGAGTAAACCGGGAAAGCTCTGTTGATCTTAGGAAGCACTTGGGTTTAGATTGTTTCTCTCCTGGAAACCTGTGCAGGTCTGGTTGGTAAGCAAATGGCAGGAGGAGTTAAAGGCAGATTAGGCAGTAAGAGAACAGGATCCCTGGCCTTGGGACAAGAGGGCTTGTGCCTTGGCCAGCGGCTACAGGACTGTTCTGTGGGAGTGATGGAAAAGCACCTCTTCTTGGGAACTTTCCTGCCCTGCTCTTTGGCTGATTTGGATGGGTTCTCACCCACCTCATCAATTGACCTAAGCCTTTTGTCCCTTAATTCCATGATGTGTATCAAGAAGCCACATCAGGCTGCAGTGTTTTGGTGTTTTCTCTCAAATTGTCATTAAAAGACACTTCGAAGCAATTTGAGGGGGTAATCCACTAAATGTGCACTTCTTTTGGACAGTGTGTTTCCAGCTGCTGTCTCTTATTTCTGCTTGTACCTCCAGGCACTGCAGTTTCTCTGCCTGTTGATGGGGTAAATGTAGAGTGAGGCTGTTGACAGGATTTGGTTGTGGCTGGATAAACTCACGGAGACCCGCAGAGCACAGTGTCCAGGACGCCTGGACCTTGTCTGTGTTAGAACAGCTTTCAGCAGCTGTGGTGAAAAACCTAAAGAGGTGAAAGGAAATTTTAAATGAGCAGCAGCCTCCTACTTCGAGCTACTGCACTTGTGTTTACTTGGCACTGCTCTGGTCTTGCACCTCTGCGAGTGTAACAAACCCAATGGATTTTAGCAGACCAGTGCCAGTGTGGCAGGGACAAGTTTTGTGGTCTGATCAGGGAGTCAGTGGGTTCAGGACTCCAATTTTGGCTTAATTATTTACTGGAGAGTAATACCTGCAGGGAAATGCAGCTGCTTCTGCTGGGTTTAGTCCAGTTATGCTGGGTTGCAGTGCAACGGACGGTGAGATCTGAAGGGAAATATTATGGGAATTATCTCAATGACCCCTCTACTTTTTTATTATCTCAGCTTCAGTTTCTCAGAACACTTGTCATTTCAACAAATAAGAAATTTAGATTGGTATTTTTTTTCCATTTTAGTTTTTCAGCCTCTAATTTTTGCACGGACTCCTTTATTTTTCCTACTTCTGTTTGAGATGCCCCAATGTTATGGGTGGCTACCTAAGCAAAACACTCACCTCCTTTGGGATGGCATGTCCTCTTGGCTCTAAGCTTCATTCTTTTGAAAACCATTTTAAAAAGGGTTGTTAAAATATCAGAGATAATCAAGTGAAGCGATGAGGCTGTCCCCTAAGAGAAAACACAATCAATTCATAAAATATTCCCTGCAGATGCCAGAAAATGTTCCCTCTCCTCCTGCAATTCCCACTGGCAGTAAGAAATGCTTTGCATTGTAGATATTTTTCCTAAGTGCAGGCACAGGGATTCCTTACAAACCCCATCCTATCCCATTTGTATTCCATGGACTTTAACCCAGGGGATTTTTCTGGGGGCATTCACAGGCAGAGGTGAGGATGAATAAAACACAGACTCATTTTTACTGAGCAACTGCTTTGGATAAATTGGGTAAATCTCTGGTATTTGGGTAGAAAGATATTCACTTTGGACTTTTTAACATGGATACAGGATTTTGCCTCATCTGTGCAAGTAAGGGGTGTTCAGGGTGTCCCTGCAGGGGCTTGCTTTAGGTTTGGATGCACTAGAATGTCTGACACTCTGGGTATATTTTATCTATTAATTCCCTATTTCAGCTTGATAAATTTCCAAACCTAAGACATTTAGGGGAAAAAAAAAAAAAAAAAAAAAAAGGCAGCAAAATGTGTTCTGGCCACTCCTGAACCAGAGCTTTGGGCTTGGGTAAATCTGTTTCATTAAGGAGATGCTCCTTAGCCAGCCTGTGAATTTTGCTCAAGGCCTAGTTTTAATCAGACCCGAGATTTGGGTCTGGATTTCCTTTATCCCATAGAAGACCTGTTCTGACAGACAAACTGCACCACAAACTCCTTGAAAGATACCAAAGTCTATACATGCAAATGCTTGAAGAAGGAATTTTAGGACTGACTTGGTCCCTAAAACTTGCCAAAATAATATTTTTGCTCTGGACCTTTTCATCAAAACGACATGATGTAGTGCAGAGAAGGCAACATTGATTGGATTAAGTTAATTCTTCATTTTGATGTTTATTTTAAGTGTTTGAAATTTTTCATACCAGCTGTGCCGTAATTACCTATTAGAGTGTAAATCAGATGTTTATAACCAAGTGATGCTGCTTTTTCTGTCTCCTCCTGTATGACCTGATCCTGGTAGATGTTGAGGGTTTGGTTGTTTTGTTTTGTTTTTTTCCAAATGACTCGAGGGCCAATAGTCATGACTGCTGTCATGTAAAACACCATCTGTGATTCTGGCTTGGCTGTGCTCTGTTCCAGATTGCACAATGCATGAGCAATAGTTCAGATTGTGGTAATGTGTTGCTCTTTTCATGGTGCTCTACGTACAAGACACATTTCCTTAAGGACTTTTCTAAAAGCAGTGTCTTGAACAAACAGAGACAAAGCTATCAGTTTATCAAGATTTGAGGTAAATTCTTTGATTATATTCATAATTACAGATCACAGGCTGGTGAAAATCCCTGTAATGCATGGGTTATTAGCAAGCAACAATGGAGTGTGTAACTTCAACTGAATTCATATAGTTTACTGAGGGTAGTAGTTAAGATAGAGCGAATGAACTTTAAAAGCCACATTAACTGTGGCCAATACAATGGGAAACATTTACAAGTCTACCCAAAGTTGTCCAAAGCAATTCCTTTAAATCTAAGGGTTGCATTTCTGCAAATGTCAGGCTCTTGCAACTTCCACAGGCCCATCTGCCTTAACACTCAGTTAAGGTTTGGAGGCTCCTGCTGGCCTCAGTACAAGCTAACATTTATTTCATCTCCTATGAAATAAAACAGATTAAAGATAAATTTAAGTATCATTCAAACCTGATGAGAAGAAGCATCTTGCAGAAAAAGGTCCTGTAGGAATAAAGGAAAAATGCTTGAAACAAAAGTTACCTAAAACCTCTTCTGAAACTGTGTAACCCTGATGTGGAGAGCAGGGCTCACTCTGTCCCCTCGATGTTAGGGACAGACAGAAAATAACCGGCCCCAAAGCCAATGTTTGTCTCCCAGGAGCAGTAGCCAGTAACGAAAGACATCTTTTCTTAATACGTGAAGACCAATGGGCAGGAATGAAGGAGGGTCAGCTCAGAGGAAAGATACCCTTGATCTCCCCCTACCCACCGTTCCCATTGCAGCTGTTGCTGTTAGTGTTGATTGGCTCACGATGCCATCTGTTATCTGAACCGTGTCTCTTTATGCCTGTCTGGTCTCTGATTTATCGGGTAGCTATCATTATCTATTATGTGGGGATGCACGGGGTGTGCCGAGGTGGGCATTGGCCCGTGGTAATCTCTGTTCCAGAGCTGCCTCAGTGCCTGAGGCTGACTCGTGCCTGAAGGTCTGTGGGGAGGAGTTTTGGGAATTTGAGCTGTATTGATCGAGCAGCTCGAAATGACACGAAGGATCTGAGTAATGCTATTCATCAAGTGTATGTCACACTGGAGTGCTCTATGTTACCTGCTGGGGGTGAGGTAGGGAGGGCAGCAAACGCTAGCTAAGAGCCATGTCATGCCTTTTCTCTGCCTTTTTACCATCCCCTGATGTGGCAGCAGTCGTGTGAGGCTGGACTGTTGCAGTCTCCTTTGTGCAGGCCTGCAGCCACACATCCCCCTGCCCTTCCCTGTGGGCACACCTTGGCCTTGCATGTTTTCTCAGTTTGGCTCAGTCAGTGCTCAGCAGAACCTTGTGCTACGGTGATGCCCTGCCTACCAGACTGGCCAGAGTTATTCCTCCCTCTCATTCTAGGTGAAAGTCTGTTATGGCAAACAGGCAAAAAGGAGAATTTTGTCTTTCACCTCTGGATTTGGTGACAACTTTCTCTACTCTGGTGTCCTCTCTCCATCCTCTCTTATTTCCCCTTAGAAAAGAGCCATAAGAGATGAGATCCTTGCAGGTGACCAGAACCTGAGAGTGACAAGCTTTGTGGTATTACTCTGGTGTCCTAGATATAGGATGCGTATACTGACAATATGTGCATGCCTGTGAAAACAGAGAGAGAGACGATTAGCATATTTGAGTCCAACTCAAGCCATACTAATTTTTATTTATAGCCTTGTATGCATGTAGATGCATATCTAATTCTAGCTCACTACAAGTGAAATAGAAGGTATTATTTATAGGTTTGTGTACAGTGTGTTCATCTCTATGGAATCTCTGTATTGTTCCTCAACAAGACTGACAGCTGACAGTTCTGACCAGCTTGACAAGGTGCCTTTGGATAGATTGCCCAATATTTAAGACTAACAGCCAAAGTCTCCACTATTAAAGAAAGATGAAAATGACAGATAATCAGGACGCAAATAATTTACAAAAAAGAAAACCAGTACTGTGTTAATTTGAACTTTCTTCTTTAGGCTAATAAGCTCTGGATTACAAACTCCACAGCTTGAAACTTGCCTTGCCTATTTTAAAAACTAATTGGAACCGAATACAAAAAGCAGACAGTCATCACTGAGGGCAAGAGTAGAAGATTATTATTATGTTTCTAAAGAAAAGCTGTGGGTGAGGGCTGGCTGCTCTGAAGAACAAGAGCAAGACCTCTCAGCCCAGAGTGGGAGCCCACCCTCCGTGGGCAGTCAGGATCTTTAAGCGTCAGGTGGTGACACAGGTTTTGAGGGCTGTGTTTTATTGACCAGTACATAGGATGAGTAACATTTGAATTTGTACAGCGACTGCCCTTGGGTTCCTGTGTGCATCTGAGGTTCTTTGGTCCTATACAACTTCAGGGGAGAAAATAATGTCCCTGCTCTGTAGAAGTTGCAAACAAATGGAGCTGGGAGTAGACAAGGAAACAAATAATTGATTCAAATTTTCTGCTTCCTGAACTAGCAGATTTGTAAACAGCTGGAGATCCCAATTTTATTTCAAGCTACGCACATATTAAGATCAAAGCCATATTTCTGAAGTTTGGTTTATGAATTAACAATATTCTGAAAATAACAATAAGCTTGGTTTTTAGGCTTAGCTATACACAGGGTTTGTACCATTTCATGCCCATGCCTGTCCTTAAATGTAAGTTTGGGTTTTGCTGCTGGAAGAGTGCTCCAAGTTGATTTGCATCTGTGTGGGGTAGCAAGTCAGCAAATCCTACTTGACACTTCCCTGCAGGACCAGCAGCAGCTCCTGGGAGAGGAGTTAGTCTGCCATTAATCTGTCACAAGTTACACTGGTCTAAAGCAGTTCACGTGAGCAGCAGGAGTGAAAAATCACGTTGTATCTGGGATTCGCTGCTTCAGGGAGCTCCTGACTCAAACCTCCACTTCCCCAGCAAGCACAGCTGGATGAGTGAACAGGCACGTGGATGCACAGGCAAATTGTTGTGTAAGCACAGGAACAGGGTTCCATGGATGTGACAGCATGAAAAATGAACTTGCTGCATCTGAACTCCTCAGATATGGTATCGTGTTTAGGAAGCTGCTCTCTCCTCCATGTCTGGTGCCTGCAGACAAGGATTCTCCTCCTGCCTTCCAGCGTGGGTCAGCTTGCCATCAGCGTGGCACCGGCAGAGAGAAACAAGCACAGCTTGGGGAAAGGATCACTGCCAGTCAAGGCTAACAAAACTCACTTCAGACTTTTCTCTGTGCATTATTAAGGTCAGTGAGCCAGATTGTAAACAAGAGGCCGGATTTCCAACAGACCTTACCTGTGCTATTTCCTTGGAAGCTGGCAGAGTGTCAGGTGAGACCTGGCAGATGTGACAGTGGAAGTTGTCCCTGCCAAATCACCAGTGCAGCCTCTGCTCAAAGGTGCTTCTCCTGTTAGGCCAGAGAAATGTTTACCTGTGCCCCAGTGATCCCTGCTCACACCTGACTTCTTAGCAAGATCCCACCCTTTGGTTCAAATGAAAATCAAAGGCCCCCTTGCCTTAACCCAGACAGGTTTCTGTTACACAGCTCTACTGACACAGTGAGTGGAGATCTCCAGGGGTGGGAACAAGCAGGTAGGCAGAGGGATAGAGGTGAATTTTGGCACCCCTCGTTGCTATAAAGGAAACATTTGTGTAACTGGAACACTTTGACTGACTGGGGTAAGCATGAGAACCTTCAGCTGCTTTTGCAACGGGGCAGAGATCTAGGGTGAGGAAAGGGGGGACTGACACAGCAGGGGACAATAATGTCACCTAAACCCACCCTGCCTTGTCTCTTGGAGCCCTTCATTGAAGCTGTGCATGCACAGCATCTTTCGGTTTATCAGCCTTGTTTCTCTGCCAGTGAGCACTTAGTGAGCAGATTTCATCCCACAGCCATTTGCCAGGACAGTGACCAGCTCTTTGAAAACAAAGGGTCGGATCTGGGAGCAGCACCTAAGAAAGGGTTTGTTCAGCGCAGTTGTAAGGTATCCTTATGTTCTAATTGAGAAAAAAGCAGGGCGAGGTGGGGAATAAAGAGCAGAAAGCAGAGAGCAGGCAGTAGTTCAGGGGGGTGGGTGGGCTGCCTTGAGACAAATGTTCCTTTCATTTTTTCACCTGTAGCTGTTGTGTGGAGTGAATCTTTGTAGAGGAAGGGGCCTCTACAGCCAATTGTTCTGGTGATGCTGTGCCATCGCCATGCTGGTTTGTATTCACAGTCTTGCTACCTACTGAAAACCAGAAACAATAGGGAAAATGCATTCTGCACGGCAGTGCTAGTGTATGTATCTCTTGGCAAACAACTACGATGAGCCTAGCTGGGATTTTAAAGCACAACTATTAATTATATGCCTTGTGCTAAACATTGATGAATTTCTTTGTGGTAGAAAATATGTGCACATTTCTTCTAGGCATTAAAGCCTTTTCTCTTTGGTGGTGGTAATTAAAAAACAAGGACAATATGACTGGCAGAATGCAGTGGTTTTTTTTTCTTTTTCTAAGAAGACATAATTTATAAATTAAAAGCACTATGTCTCAGCCAAGAACAAGCTGGTCTTCTGAACTATGGCATGAATGTCATCAATGAAAATGTAAGATAAAAGATGAAAAGCATCTTCTCTTCCAGTTTGAATGAGCATTTTGCTAGAATATTCAAATTGCACAGAGAGGAGTTCGTAACCCTTCCTCACTCACTGGGACGAGTGGGCAGGGAGATCCTGACTCCTTGAGAGCAGCCTCACCAGGAACATGCCCAGACCATTGACACTGCTGAGATGAAGAGAGGGAACATCCCAGGAGTGCCTGTGCTCATCTGGGCAGCTCTTGTCTCTGTAAACTAATCAGAGAGGGTGGGTGCAGGACCTGCTAACAAGTGCAAACAAGTAAATAAGTTCTTGGAAATACGCTTTGACTTTACAAATTAGGAACCATCCAAGGGAGCAAGCAAGGGCTGCTTTCCACCCCTCTGTGGCCAATATCTGCACCCCACATAACACTTCCTTCAATAAACACCCATCCAAAAGTGAGGTGCCTTTTCAGCATTGGTTTAAGGATCTCTGCATTTCTTTTGCCACTAGAAGGGAGATTTCAGCCCTCCTGTCTTCCTCTTTCACCTCTCATCCTAATACTGGTGAGAGGCTGATCTGAGTGAAATTTAAGCCATGAAGTAAAAGGAAAGATTTCAAACAGTTCAAGTCCCACCGAGCAGCCTTTTCAAGAGAGCAACTGAGAAAACACAGGGAGTAGAAGGAGTGCAGATCCATGTTTTTCAGTGGTAATCTGATCTTAGATCGATTTAAATAATTCATGAATTAATCCATTCTTAAACAGAGCCCAGTGTCTGAGAGTTGGATTCACTTAATTACTTTCCATGTTAGCAAGGTGCATACTCTAAACTGATGAAGTTTAATGGTACTGGGAGGGTTGGGCTGGTTTTTTGCCCCTTTTTTTAAAATGAATATAATTTGAAAAAAAATCTTTGTTTGTAAATTGACTTCTCAGGGTTGCACTCCCAGTTGCTCCAAAACTAATTTTAGTGTTGGAAGCTTGAAACCCTGAGTCTACAGCTTTGCCTTTTGTTCTCAGTCTCTACAGAAGAAGGTTGCACTTCTCATCTCTGGAGTTGATGGTTTTGGTGTTTCTGCTCTGTTGAGGCCACGGAGGATGGAGCTGTACAATTTATTCTCTCCTATAGTGATTTTATTTGTTTTGATGACACTATGTTATTCTGCCTTCTGCTTGTCAGTAATTTAACAATCTCTTTATCTGGAACCTAATTAAGAGTTGGGCTGGCTGAGTTCTTTTCAATTAAAAGCAAAGCAAGCATGATATTGTTTTCAAAACGCTGTCCCTGAACTTTAACATTTCAGGGAAAACTGGGTTTTCTAAGACCTTTCCCCACTCCCATTTTTGTTCTCTTTCCCCGTTCTCTGTCCCTTGTTTCAAGATTTAATTTATTTTTGGCAGGGACAAAACTGGGGGGCCTGGGGGGGAAGTACAGAGAACTGGGAAATAAAACATTTTTTCAACTCACCCCACACAAGTACCTGCATTTCCATCAGTGCAGGTTAGAACCAGCTGCAGATGCATTTCTGTGGCCCCAGTATGCCTGCACCGTGTGAGCACCTCTGCCCTTACCTTGATATTTTTAGCCCTGCTTTTCTTTGCTGTTCCTCTGCCCTTCCTCTGCACTAGAGGACAGCGTACCTTCCTCTGTGGCTCACCCCTTTTCACTGCCCTTTCCTGACCCCTGGCATTTTTTCCTAGAGGCAGTAGGATGAATTTGACTGGAATTCAAGCTCCAGGCACGACAGTGCCATAAGTCTCTGATGACACAGGGTATCACAGGAACTGCTGAGAACGCTGCTCGCGGTTTTGAGAGGTCTGATGATGCAGCAGGTGTCTTGCTTTGTGTCCATGCGCCGTGTACTGAGGGGGAGCTGAGCCAGAGAGGAGTTAAGCTCAGCTCCTGGGCCGTTGCCTGAGCCAGAGCCTGGATGGCAGCGTGCATTGCCCGGCCATCCTCGCGCTCGGCACCTCCAGCCCGACGAGGCCTCTGCGAATCCCTTTGGGTCCAGTTACCCAGCAGAGAGGGAAGGAGCAGCATCTGCCTCTGCCTGCGCTGCTGTTGGGAGGGTTTGCCCGTGCAGGAAGGGCAGCAGGGCCAGCAAAGGGCACGGGAGCTCGGCAGGGGCTCGGGGCTGGGGAACTCGCTGGTGACAGCCCAAAGCCGGTGACGGCCACGTGTGCGATGCGTGCTCCTCCAGAGCGACTGCCGATGGCACAGTGTGCCTGCCTGCTGGGGAGCAACCCTAACCTCGCTCCTTGCTCTTGGTTTTTAAACTTCCTGAAGTATTGCTGGTTTCTGAAACTTCCAGAGATGTCTTGATTAAACACAGAAATACTGTCACGGGTCCTACAGCTGCCAGAAGAAAAAGGAGATTATGAGGAAAGTCGTGGTTTTGTTAGTAAAATAGTTCCCCAAAATGAGACTTGTGTGTTATTTAGGTGGTTGGAGTGTGCATAGATTTAGAGTACAGAGAGCACAAAGCCATCAGACCTGCCAGGAATTTCCCACAGTGCGGCAGCTCTGCCTTTTTCCAGGGCAAGAGGCTACAAATGCTTCTGGAAGCACTGTTCTGTTTGGGTATTTCATTTGTTTGTTTTTAAATCTGACAGTGAATTCAAAATATGTACTTAGAGCAGGAAGTGTTCTCTCCAGGACTAAGAACACAGTCGCAAAGAAAATAAATAGGAAACATAATATGTAAGTTTTCATCCACTGTTCCTACAGAGAGGTCCTAGCATCTTTGGGTGGCTTTTTTTTACCAGAAAATAAAGGTTGAATTTTACTGTGAAGAAAAAGGAGGCAGCTCTTCCACAGCAGCTGGATTATTTAGACTGCTTCTTTTAATTTCTGCTGTTGCATGAGCTGACTGGTTCTTTTAGGGAGATTTAATGCAAAGTTTGAGCTAGAAAAAGTGACCTTGTTATGAGAATACCTAGTAGACATGCAATATGCCAGCAGGACTAGCCTAGTAAAGTTAATGGCTTGAAAATTCAATTTGAAATGGTACTTTGATTTAAAAGAATTAATCTTCGCAGTAAATTGACATTTGAATAATGTGGTTAATTCTACCAGCAGAAGTGTTAGAAAGCAGTGGTGTTTATATATCATTCTCTTGTGGCTGCTAGGGTAGTTGTCTGGCACAATGCAAAAAAAAAAAAAAAAAAACCCACAAAAAACCCCAGAAGATAAAAGGAGAAATTGGACATTTGAAATTCAGCTGCAGGATTTCAGACTTCTCTTCCTTTTTTCCCCCTGGGTTTAACTAGGTAACTCCCATTGCAGATCTTTTATATCAGTCTGATAAGCCATCAATTGACTTCACTTTGACTGTTATTGACCAGTACTGAACTGTGGTTCAAATCTTTCAGGGACAGGCGAGGAAATGCACAAGGATAATCAAGCAAGGATTCAGCTGGATTTGACCCATTTAAAGAACACATAGACAATAGAAATGTAATATAGTACCTGAATGCATTCAGAGTTTTGAGATGAGAGTGTGAGATTTCTCTGCTGTTGGAGCAATGTTGCTCAGCACCAGTTTGTTACCTACAGAGGAGCTCTTTTTCTGCATGTTTTTCCCTACTTAATGACTTATTCGGAAAAAAAAAAAAAAAAATAATCTGTATTTGAAAGACCCAGCAGGCTCCAGCTGCCACACTGGCACAACCTGCTGGAACAGCAGCATTTCAGACTAAGTAATGCTTTTACAGCCAGTACTCAGCAAAGTGCTTTTCCGAGCCAGCCCGCGACTCTGCGCTCGGGGCAGCAGACAAGGGGTTATGTGAACTTGCCTGTGCTGAGCACAAACATGTCATAGCCAGTTTTAATCCTTAAGCCTGCTTTTGTTTTGAAGGTTCTTGTTTGCTGCAGGTATCTAAATTTAGCCATATTTTTGTCAGCTAGAACTTATGTTACAGAAAAGAATGCTAGCAAATCTCAGCAATGTCACACTTCATTAGTCATGCAAGCACTTAAAAGCAAGGTTAGAAACACAAAATTCTGGAGATTTGTGGAGGCAGTTGTTTAAAAATGCCACACTGAGCTTTTTAGGATTTACCTTCTGAAAATGGACCAAGTTAGAACATTAAATTTCATGAACAATGCATCTTTCTTAAGTTTGGGAAAGGCGCATTTAATTCCTGAAGAAAAGCTTCACTGGACGTGTACTCTCCTCTTTCCTTGCAACATTCACACGTCCCTCGCATTCTCTTCCAGGTTCAAAGGCAGAAAATAGTATTTGCTGACAACCTGCTTTTCTCCCTGGTAGTGGCTGCAGGCTGCTTGTGTCCTGCAGACGAGCTCGGGGCTGTCCCAGCATCCTGTTCTGAAGATCCTTTGCCCTTTGTGCTGCTGCAGGGAGTGGCTCTGCTGCTGCCCTGCCCTGCCCTGCCCGGGGCTGGCACAGGTGACACCACGCTGAGAGGCACCAGCTCCCACCCAATGCCTCTCTGACAGAGCCAGGGATGGTATTTCTGTTGGGGAGATCTGCTGTTCAAACAGCTGTATATAACAATTGAACTTGCATCTATTGATGTTCACTTCCTGCAGCGTGCTCTTGAAAAGAGAGAAGCTCCTCTCACGATTATGCTGCTTTTTATTTTTTTGTTTTTAGTCCAGCCGAGTGGAATTAACAGGAGATATTTAAACTGGACTTTTTCCAATTTATTGCCTTTTTTCCTACTTTTGACTTTTGGTTACTTGAGAATTTGGTAAGAGAATACCTTAAAAAATTTATTTCTTAGTAAAAACATGCAGAGGAAGTTCCAGTTACACGCCAAAAAAGCTGAGCTATTTTAACATAGTACGGAAATCTCATCCTTCTCGTGATAGTGCCACTCTGCAACAATACCCTTGAGCATCCTGAGGTTTGGTTCTGTTTCCAGGCAGCCTCTGTGTCCTGTGATGCTCAGCTTAGGAAAAGAGCCATCCCAAGCACCAAAGGAGCAGTGTGTTGGCATGAGGTTTGTGCCACGGGTGCTCAGGACATCCCAACCCTCCTCTGACACGCACAGCGACCTGTCCTTAGCTCTGCCAAGGGAGCGAGCACCGAGCGCTCACCCCAACAGCTCCTCAGAGCCAGCTGGGCACAGGGGTGCTCTGGGGGCTGGCCTTGGGCAGGAGCCTGAGAGCACTCCCTGGCAGCAGTGCCACAAAGCTGATGGAGCAGCGAGCAAACACGCGGCCAAGGGAAAAACCACGCGTGGGAAGGTTTTGTTAGGAACTCGTTAGCTGTTTCCTCTTAAAGCTGCATTTAACCAAAGATCTGAGTGGAAAACTTCTGGGTAAATCCCCATTTATCCACATTAAAATTGTTACAGAAATAATTCAGAGGGAATGAAGTACATAACCAAGTGTCCCGACTGCTTCTCCGTTGTGAATGACACCCAAGCAGTCTGTCCTCACAGCACGTGACAACCAAGTGGTTTTACATCCTCTGGGAACTTCCAATGGTTCTCAAAGAAAAATTCAAGGCATTGTTGCTAGTGTTGCCTTCATTAGACTGGCAGTTGTAAAATGATGTGGAAAGAGACTTCCAGATTATTCTAAACCAGAAGATATTAGAAACATTTTAGGCCTGAAGATATCTGCTGTCAGGAAGAATATTTGGTTTGGCATCTCATTGCAGGGGTTTGGGGATTGATTTTTCCTTAAAGCTTTAATAGCATCTCTATTTCTGTGGACTCAAAAATGTGAATTCTTTCATAAAAGAGCTTTTTTTCATAAGACCTGGACAAGTTTATACAAATTGTCCCATCTCCAAATCATATTATACATCACCAGTATTACTGAGGACTCTGCTTTTCTCTGGGCAGGGAAGATACTTTGTAGTGCTGATTTTTACAAATAAGTGACTGTGTCAGTGCAGTGCATTGTCCACAGAACCACATTTCTAATGACAATAATCCATTTTGGATTATTGTTGAATAATGGGTGGAAAATTATGCACCTTTTCCCACCAGAATTGTGTATTCTCAGTAGTGATATTGGATATTTCACAAAATATCCAATTCTGAACTCATAAAATTTCTACCAATAGAGAGGGCACTCAGGATTTAAAAAGATAAAAGGTTTCAGAAGCAGGGGTCTCTAGAGTTCCACCTACAGACCGTACACAGAGTATAAAATAAACCCTATAAAGGGTGTACAGAATGATCACCTAGAAATAAAGGGCATTTTGAAAGTGGCGTTGTAAAACTGGGTTTGTGCCAAAGTCAGAAGTATCAAAAAATGAAATCAAAATTCCATTATTTCAAGTGGGTTTTTTTCCCTTTTCTCAGCTTTCCCCCTTTTCTCCAGCTGCTAATTTTACAAGCTATTCTGCTTCCAGGAACAGCAAATGTGAACCATAAACATCAATGAATTGCACTTAACATTGTCCCCAGAACAGATTTCTGAAGGCACCACAATGTGAAGTTGTGGGTAATTGAGGCCTCGAGGCATTCTTGTCCCTTGATCTTTACCTGGTTATAGAACCTCATCTTCTGATGCCAAATCCCATTAGGATACCCCAAAATGACAGATGGCTCTGCCCAACTGCCAGTCGGCACAGATGTGATCCTGGGTTTTGGATAAACAATAGGACTCTTTTTCACATGTAGTAACCTAAATTCTCCTGGCCAGAGCGGAGCTGCTCTGGGACAACGACGCGGGTTGCTCTGTATAAATTCAGAGCAATGAGTGTATACAGAAAGATGTCTGTAAAATTTCTGTGAAGCAGAATTGCAGACCTGGGCCCAGGAACATAAGACAAGGTGTGAATTTTAAACCACTCACTGTTCTAATGTAATTCCTCCTGCAGAGCATCCTGACCACTGAGTTCTGCTGTGGTTAAGAAGAGAGTGTGTCTGTGTGAGAGAATGGCCTGACAGCAGTGACAGAAACACCAGCACAGCATAGGAAACACTGCTCTACAGACTGGCCCATGGGCTAATCTAAAAATCTGTGTTATTCAGATAGATATTGGCAAATGTTTTATTAAACATTGTAAAAGTAAAGGCATCCTCACAAAACGACTCAAGTAGACCATTTAACCTTCCTATTATACAGTCGGTAAACAATAAATATTAATACAAAACAATAATTTCCATATCCAAGGATATGGTACTTTGCTGTTCAATGTCTTCTGCATGACTTTTATTATTGCTATTAGTGACTTCTCTAGTTGAGAAGCAGCAAAACTGTAAAGGCTAGAGGAAACACAGCACAGAGGAAAGGGCATCTTTTGAAGGCAAAAGAGTTCCTACAAGTGTGGGTACAGGAGGGTTTCACGGTGTTTATGTACTTTACTCCCGCTGTTCATGTAGGATTTGATGGTTACTCTGGATCAGTGTTTATATCCAAGACTGCTTGCTCATTGGAAGCACAATTCACCACATCTGTGTACCCGCATCCATATGCATTCCCAAAATCTCCAGTGAATTTGGCATTCTCAGCTTCTCAGCTCTGAGGCTGAGACAGGTCTGTTCAGCTTTCAGAAATGTGAAGCTTCTCTGTTTGCCTCCACTTGAACAATGAGAAATCAAAGAACTCAGACTTTGCTGCTTGCTTGGAAAATTTAGACACCCAAACTCCCAGGAGCATTTCTCAGTCTGCAGTCACTGCACCTTTAGTGTTTCTGGAAATCTACTTGAATATTATTTTAACAATAACCATAAATCCTTTCAGTCTGCTTCCCCTGGGCTGCAAAGAGCAGAACGGCTCCTCAGAAACTGCCATGTGACATCCTGCTTGTGCTGCTCGGGGACATTTGCTCTGAGCAGCAGAACTTGTTCCAGATTGGTGGGGAGAGCTAAGCTGGGAGGGCAGTGACAAAAAGGGCACAGACCCAGTCAGGATGCTGTGGAAGCTGAGGAAAAATTTCAGTCTGGGAGAATTCTGTGAAGTGTTTGCTAACTCCTGGAGCCATTACTCAAGATGTAATTTTAAGATTTCTACCAATGCAGTGCACAATGATATTAATTCATTAAAGGTTTCTAATCCCACCTCAGAATAATTTGCAACACTTGTGTTGGCATTCAGGTGAGATAGATGAACTTTTCATTTACTAAGAAAATCAGGGGTGGATTTCCCTCAGATTTGAAAGGGAAGAAAGTAGGACAGCATTGTTAGCTGTTAGACAGCCAAAATTGTATTAATCAGCTCTGCTGAGGAATTGTTTGGACTGAATCCTGCTCCCATGGGAGGAAGAGAGAAAATTTGAACATAAATCTTGGTCTCTGAAAAAATAAAATTATCATAATTAAAAAAAACAAAACTAGAAAGTCTGTTTCAAAAACCTTTAAAAATTTAGTACGTTGCTGGTGGTGTTTCCATCGTTGATGTAGTGAATTCTGGATATCCCCTTTCTGTCTTTCCTAGACATAAGAAATGTGCTGATTTCATGCACAAGATGAATGAAATATCCTCTAGAGAGGGTAAGTGAGTCCATTGTAAGTGTTGGACTTGAGGTTATCCAGTGCCTGGGCCAGGAGACATCCACACATCGCAGCTCCAGCACAGGATGCTCCTTGCATTAGAGTCTTGGCATCCTCATTGTGCAGCTCTGACCATAAATTCTATTGTGTTTTCCTCTTCAAACGCTTCCTGGGTCATCTTGACAAGTTGTTCTGTTTGTTAGAGCAGCTAAAAATATTTGTAGCTGAGAATGGAATCTGTGCCTCTTCTCGGCACGATGTGAGTCACTGCTTTGTGGAGCACTTGGGTGCCAGGCTCAGCGCAGAGCTGTGCACGCGTCGAGCGCTCGCCCCGTGGGGACGTGGGGAGGAGGTCGTGTCCACTCGGCAGAGCCTGGCCAACCAAAGCCCTTACATGGATGTACAGAGGGATTAAGAAAATGAATCATAACACCCACTGCAGTTAACACTGGCTTCTGAGACAGGGAATTCCTTCGTGCTTTGGTTTTACTGGGCTCAGCTGCCTTGGCTCGCTGTAGGGTTGGCCTCAATGAAGAAAACAGGGGAAGTGCTCACAATTTGATCATGGACCTGGCTGCTGTCTAGGGGCTGGGAGAGATGGGGCTGGGTGGGGAAGGCTTTGGAAAACACAGGTTCTGCAGGGCAAGTGTGTCCCGGCAGTCCCTGAAGGGCAGCCACTGCAGCAGCCAGAGATGCCCTGTGGGAAGGGCACGGTAACTCCAGCACAAACCCCAGCTTTTACTGCACTACAAACAACACACAGAGTGCCCTTCCTCCTTTTCAGTTTATATCTCTATCGTGAGAAATACCCACTTATTGCAATGGTTGTTATTTACGTATTTCCTAATTTTTTAGCAACTTCTTGCTTTGACATATTCAGCTAAATGAACAGGGAGAAACTTGCATTTGTTTACTTGTTCTTTTAGAGATAAAACACCTCTGTGCCTCAGCCTTTGAAATACTGTGAGTGATGGGTTTTGAAAGTGAATTTAGAAAATATTCTGAATTAAATATTTATGTTTAAGCTTTTACAAGGCAATCTGAATAAGCCTTTGGGTTTTTTTCCACAGCAGACTTAATTGTGCCTAGCCATATACACGAGCTTGATTCCCTAGCTACAAAAGCCTACTGTTGTTTTTTGTGGAAAGTTTAAGCCCTCTGTAATCTCTGCACTAAGGTGTTGAGCTAGGATAAAATTAAGAGGGTTTTGCCCGTGAATTACACTCCTAAAGTGTTACAGTGTAGATGAGTCCAGAGAGTGCAACTCTACCTGCCTGTAATCCCTGGTAGCTCAGACTAGGTTAAATGCACAATATTCTCACCAAGAATCTCGTGCAGGTCATGGTATTGACTGTTCCAGGCTTCTTTGTGCTGGGAGAGTGAGGGGAGAGGAGGTAACACAGGTCAGGGGACTGACAAAGGGCTGAAGATGCCGGGCTCTGCAGAGGGCCAGAGAGGAGCTGCACGTCCCTGCTGGCAGCCGCAAGAGAGAAATCTGCAGCGGTTTGCACTTCCCTGCCTGTCCTCAAAGAACAGGAGCATGTGCTGGCTTTCAGGAGCAAGGAGAAGAAGTCGGGGAGCAGAGGCTAAAACTGCGCATTCTGCTGGGAGCAAGCAAGGCTCCACTAGATGTCCTTCATGTTCACATAAATGACACCGACACGACTCTCTGAAAGGGCTGAAAGGTGTTTGCAGGAGGCGAGGGAGGACACAGCAATGCCTGGATCCAGGAGCACCTCGGGGTTCCTTTCTGCATGAAGTGAATTCATCTATGGCAGTGAGTGGCTTGCTCAAAAACGTGACCCATGACCCTGGAAAATTGCATTACTTGGTTAAAACTACCCTTCAGATTGCTGAAACCAAAAAACTAACCCTTTTGAGGGGCTGGTTATTTATTACAGTCGTGTTTACATGTTTCAAATGGCAGCTGGGTTTTTTTACTTACTTCAGTTTGTAATATGTTATTGCTTATATGTTGAGTTATATTACGTATGTTTAGTAAGGGGTCACCGGGAAATTAGTGTGGGTGCCAGGAGTTTCCCAGACACAATCTGATGGAAAGCTAATGTTCACTACGGTTGTGGTGAAAGAAGTTCTGGTCCACAGTTCAGATGAGGAAGATGGCATCAATATTACTGAGGCAGATGATCTTTAGAACTATTAATAGTCATTAGTAGTTATTAATAACCTCTTCTTTGGGACATAATGAGATAGGAATATTGTTCAGCTAGCCTGAGATCTCTGGCTGCGTTCACAGGCCGGGGAAAGTGTTTGTGACCGAATGCAAAGGTGTAGGCAGAGTCAGATGGAATCGGTGACATTTCTGTACTGAAAAGCAAAATTCTAGACCTTTCTTGTTGGTTCTCTAGACAGGCTGTGGAGAAGTTGGTGGTAGATCCAGCATCCACCGGTGAGTGCACAGTGCTGTGAGGGGGTTGTTGATGATGCTTGGGTGATGGGAGTGGGGCCTGTGCATTAATGCTGGGAGCATTAGTCATGGGAGTGGGCAGCTGGAACCTGCAGTGCTCAGCGCAGAACAGATGTCTCTAGAAGACAGAAAACGCTGCTCCTGATCTGCTGGTCTGTGCTGGACTGCTGCTCACACCTTCTTCTTCCCACTCATCTGCCTTCTAGGCCCAACAGCAGAACTGAGCTTGGAAAGGGAAGAGAAGGGCAGGAAGGGAAGGATGGAGAAGTCAGAGGAGAGGAAGGGGGAGTTGCTGAGGAGTTGATTCTTGGACAGTGCCTCTCAGTGTACTAGTAATTCTGTCAGATGTTTCATTTCAGAGGTTTATCAGGGCTTTTAGTGCCATTTCTAACTACTGTGTGATCTTAGCAGAAGTACAGGCAGATGCTTTTGCAGTTTCTCACTTGGCTATTTTTTGTCTTTTTTGAATGGGGAAGGATGATGAATTTGAGCAGCCTACGCAACTTAGCTATGTGCACAGACCAAGGCACGTGAAGTGATCCACTGTTGAATTAATTAGTATCAGTTATACCATGGCAAAGATGTGTGATGAATTGTACCTCCTAAGAAAGCACTTTATATACACTGGATTTCGAGTACCTTTGTACTTTATGCCTGCTGGTATTTTAAAATGATTGATTAATCTGACATCAGGTGAAAAAACTGTGTCTGTGCTGTTCCTCTGTTATGTTACAGGAACAATATCTCAACTTACTGGAATGTATGGCAAGTGGCAGAGCTGCTGTGGCCATACTCAACAGAAGAAAGCTGTAAAATAGGCATGACCTTCTGGTTGGTATAAAAAAGGCTTGGGGAAGAGAAAAACCTCAAAGTAAAGACAAGTTGAAGAAGATTGAAGGATGGGTATGGTAAAACAGGAATTCAAACAGATGTGGCAATTTCTTTTACAATATAACCATAAAATGCCACTTAAAATGCCTCATTTGTATTCTGTGTCAATGTAAGAGATGTAAATCTTTCAGGGAGTTACAGAATGTATATTTCTGTGGCAAGTATAAAAAGCCTGTGATCAATGGGAGAAACTCGCAGGGATTTTGTGTTGTCAGGACAGCATGACTGAACTTTCTGTTAGTGGATGTCTCAAACAAGCCCTCCATTTTAGGCCATTCATTCTGCCTCCCTTTTTGACATTTTATCACTTAGAGCATTTAAACATCTCTTTTCATCTTGTAAGTCATGGTAACTGGTTAGTGACACGTCTGCTTTGGACACTCATCTGCTCACTGCAGAGAGGCCCCATCCATCTCCCACAGAGATGCTGAGGATCCAAATAAGGCCTTCTGCTCACTGATCTGCATTAGCAAGTGTCTCCCACCCTATGCATGTGGGTATTGCTGCAAATGAAACCACTATTTGTCAGGGAAGCAAAGGGTGAGATAAATTTCATCTTTAAAAGGACTTGTCTAAAAAGACACAAGAGATATCATCAGTTACTAAGATTTCAGATTTTCTGAGCAATAACCCTGTAAAAACAATGTGTGACAGCACCAGTGAGTCTCACAGTGGCTTGCCAAATCCACTTGTGGTTCTGCTTGAAATTAAACTTTCAAATAAATTCCAGACATTTCATGAAAAACCGCTGTTGGTGAGGATTGCAGTATTTCCAAATAATTATTTTCAACCTCCGGTTCTGTAGGGGAGCTTCCTCAATCTATTTGTAATAGGTAATTTGTAACACGTTTCTCATTTAGAGATTAATCACTTCTCTCCCCTAGGAAGATTATGCTCTCTTAATTTTTGGCCCTTTTTCCCATAAGCATTATATAAGAAGTGGCACAGACTCACTGTGAAGTATTTTACACGTTACCTGTACATGAGGAACAAGGCCCTTTCCGTATCTGTCACCAGGAAACTGGTCCAGCGTTCCATTACAAATAAAAACCCTAAATAACTTCTGAGTTGTAAGATTCTCAAATCCTGCTTTTTCTAGGAAGTGAAAAGTTATCATTCCAGGAATAATTTAGTGCTGCTAAAAGGAAGTTAGCATCTGGAGAAGTACTGGCACAGATGACCTTTCTCTAGGTTCTCCTTGAGTTTAAATCATTACAGTATTTAGCCATACTCCCTTATTCAGGAATAAGCACGGTCTTCCTTGTATTTGGACATACATTTCTCTGCGTTGTGCTAATCTGCAACATTCTTAATTAACTGAACAGTCATTACAACAGATTTAATACTTTATTTGCTGTTGTAGAGAAAGGTTAATTTTCTCCTTTGAAGTTGTCTGCCCAGTGAGGAGGAGAAGGCTCCCTTCATTTGCAATCTGTATGAAGATTTAGTTCAGTGGTCATTTGCTTAGAGGACCAGGGTGAAGAGAGTCTGTCCATCCCTTAGGACCTGCAGTTTTCCTGTTTCCTCACAGTACACTCCAACCATTGACTTCTGAAGTCTCACTTGAGAATGCCACTCTGAGATCAAAACTTAGACCTGTTGTGAGCAAGTTTGTGTTTCTTTTTCCTCTGCTCTCCCTGCTCCCTGTTTTAGATGAGGTATTGTGAAAGCCTGACATTCATCCCTCAGAGCACTCAGTTTGAAGTGCTGCTGGGAGGTGCTCCATCTCTGAGCAGTGCCATGTGTATTTGTTTTCTTTCTGTTTCTGGAGGAGTGTGTATTTCTTGGATCTGCTCTCTGTATCTGGAGGAGTGTGTATGTGTAAGCTGCTTTGCTTTGCAGAGGTTGCCACAAGTGCTGCTCAGGCACATGTTCTCCAGCTGCTCGGCCTGGCTGGAATGAAATACAGCCATGAATAATGAACTGGTCATTTGCCTAGAAATCCAGGGGTGCAGGTATCTACTTCTGCAGAGTTTAAACCCATATGTGGCACATCTGTCTGTAATCTCCTCGGATCTGCCTCTTGTTTTCTTGCTCCCTAGTCATTCCTTCCACTGATTCAATACTCTCAAAAAGATAATTCCCTTGCTTTCACATCTTCTTTCTCTACATTGACTGTTTTCCAAGAGACTGGTGTTTCCACCATTGCTCACAGGACATTTGGGCCTTGGGGCAGTTTGTGTAATGTCTCCCAGTGAACTCTTTCATCTTGTTCAACTACACTATCAAGATTTTTCTGATGCCAACTAATTCTCTAAATACTTAAGCTAGGTTATCTGCCAAGAATGATGTTAGCTGAAGAAGAGTACTGCAAAAACTAGAAAATAAGCCAAAAGAGAGTTATTCAGCACTAAATGCAGCCTCATAGACCTCCTTGTCAATTGCCTCATGACTTAGGAGTTTATTGATGTTAAAAGTCAAATAGTCATTCTCCAGATCTTTGCTGTGGTTGGGTTTCATTTTTTTGCCTCTAACTAACACAACTAAAGGAGTTAATTCTTCAGTGATAATGGAAAGTGGAGTTGTTGTGACTGCAGGCCTGGGATTTGTTTTCACTGAGGTGTCCATAGGTGGCTGTATCTACAATATTTGAGAATTGCTCTGAAGAATTACAAAGTTGTATCTTTTAAAAACAACTTTCTTAGAATTTCAATCTGAGTGTAACATATCCTGTTTTACTTGTGTGCCTTTTCCAGACACCTTGCTAAAATTCTCCAGACAGAGTTCCACTGTCTGAAGTGGGTATAAGTCTGTTTTGCAATTTCAATAACAAAGAGGAAGAGAGAAAGAACACAGAAACAACAGATGAATATTTGTGGCAACACAGCTAGACTCTGGAGCTACAAACACCCTTCCTGGGGTTTTCTGGATGGTGTCAGGCAGGCTGATGTTCTCTGTGTGAACCTGCTCATGCAGTTTAGAAAATCTTTGGCAAATAGCCATTATTTTTGCTTCACATATATGCAACTTCAAGCACCATGGGCTGCTTGATATGCAAAAATTATGCACAGACCTTGGATTCTACATGTTAAGTAGGAACTAGGGGTTTATCCAGCATCGCAGACACTGATCAAATTGTACAAGTTTTATGAACTGTACTTTCAACTACAAACAACCTGTGTTTCCTCTGGTTTCCAATTTTGCCTCCTGTCTGAAAAACCCTCTGTCATGATTTAGGTCACTATTAGGTAAAGGACTTTTACAAACATTTCAGGGAATGAATCTGTGAAACTTCCAAACCTTACATAGCACCCCACACACCTCCCAGACTCTGTATTTCCATCTCTCATCAGGCATGCAGTGCACAATTATTTCATCCTGGCCAGTTTGAGATGCCTTAGAATGATCATGAAGCACAACTAAAGACACTTGGCCCCTCCTTCCTTGCCTGACCTGCTCCCAGGTCCTTGGTCCTGGTATGACAAGAGAACATCTGTGAGCAAGGGTGTCAGGATTCACTCAGAATTTAGCGGACAGGACTGCAGCCCTGCACCATCAGTCACGTGCAGCATTTCTGTACCCTGACAAGAAGTGTCAGATCCAGGGAGGCTGGCAGAAATAATAAATAATGGTGGTATCTTTGTGGCCTCAGCACTGTTAAGGATTTGAGACCAACAGAGCCAAGTGCTGTGGTGGAAGCCTTTCCAGACTTTAGCAAAAGAACACTGCAGGGGTACAGGGCACTTCCACTGCCAATGGACGAGGAAACCCTCTCTAGTTTTTAGCTAAAGCTGCCTCAGTTCTTTACAGCATCAGCTTCTGCTAGCAGCCCACATTATTATCCACAGTAATAATTTTGAATTGGTGTTTGCATGTAGTGTGTTTGTGTTGGTATTTGTGTGTTATATTTTGAATTGGTGTTTGCATGTAGTGTGTTTGTGTTGGTATTTGTGTGTTATATTTGAATTGGTAATTATGTGTTAATGCAGGGTCCATTGGGGGCTGGAAAGACAAGAGAGAGCCCAATAAGAAAGAAAAATCAAGCAGATTGGAGGAAATAAGTAAAGAGTACGTGAACAGTATATTTAACATTTGTCTTGTATGTAAATCTCTGGGAAATAAATGCAGTAGCCTGCTCTGTCCTTGTGTCTTACAGTGATGAGAATTAGCCCAAAGCAAACTTAGCAGAGAAATCACATGTTGTTAGTATTTTCATATTTTTACTATTCCTGGAAAGACTTAAGGCTTGGGCAACACCAAGGAAGGAACAGTGATGCATTCTGCTTTTCCCCTGGCTAGATACTCCTCAGCAAACCTAAATATATTGACCAGGCAATTAAGGAGCACAGACTACTCCAAACAGAGGCCTTATTTTAACATTCCAACAATTATTCTAATTCTGATTCAAGTGACATTTAAATATGCTTAATCCTGAATTTTTATGCATTATTTTGCATACCACAAAAAGATGCAAGCAAATGTACTGTAAACTGCAGATGTTATGTCTTTAACTTTTGGGCCATGTAGTAATTTGTTTTGCTTTCACCACAAAGCATCATTGGTTTGGTATCACTTTTTCACTTGTTGGCTTTAAAGCATATTCTTAATCTCAAGCTGCATTTGCTATAAAAACAAAATTGCTCCTGAGAAGCAGCATTAAACTGTGTTTCTTGGTGTTATGTGCTTTTCATCATCAAGAAGCACACTGTTAATCTCAGGGAAATGTTAATCTTTGGGTGTACACAAACAGCAAATCTTTTTTCTAATTTCATACTTAAAGATAATAGGCTGATTCATATTGGAAGCGGCAAAGCCTGAAAGTGAAATAGGTTTAAATTTACAGCTAAGCAGACTATTTTATGTTTTGTCTTGCTTTAAAGAAAGATTCATGGCTATTTACAAGTAATTGTGCTCGCAGAGTAAGTAATTTGCGTAGTTATATATCTTTTTCCCTGATTAGAGTTTTAGTTTCTTTTCCAAATCTTAAACCCAAAACAAGGTTAAAAAAAATCAGAATCAGAAGGCTAAATACAGAAACTGTATCAAAATGAATTGTCAGGAATCTATGAATAGAAATAGTTTTTTGCAAAAATATGTTATCAAGGAGTTCTCTCAACTATATTTGGCATTTTTGGAGCAAGAGTGTTGGTGTTTTATTAAAGAACTCCATGAAAAGGGAGAGTTAGTGGACCCTCAGCCTGGAGTGTTCTTGAAATGAATATAGGAAATCTCAAAGGTGTACAAAGGCTACTGTGGCAATATCCAAAAAACCATTTTTAAAAAAATGTTTTTGGAGCACACATCAACCAAAAAGCTGTAAATAATCTACAGGAATGCTGAACTGTCACAAAATTATTTATGATGAAAGCAAAGGTTATAAAATATTCATCTTTTTTTTTTTTTTATTCATGTATGAGGGTAAAATTAAACAAGGGGAGCAGCACACCTATTTTCTGTGTCTCCTGCTTACCCTCTTACTGCCTAATAATCCTGGGAAGAGGTGGACTGGGAGCATTCCAGCGACAGTTCTGAGCAGAGGTTTATATCATTATGTCTCAGACTCTCTCAAATTTGCACTTAACCTCAAAACTTGGCCTACAAAGCAGGTGCTCCCCCTCAGCCACACACACTGTTAAAGACAGAATTCCAGGCTCATCTTTATGAAGGAGGAGCCGTGTTTTGGAGCAGGAGCTCACGTCTGGATCTGCAGTCCTGTGCTGTCCTCACTTCCCAGAACTTCAGGGCCCAGCTAACAGGGATGGCATGAAAAACATGGGATGTGGGGTCAGGCTCCCAGGTCACACATAAGGCAGATCTCTTCAGGTAATGAAATATAGAGCAGCTGGGGGGTATTTTTGGTCACAGACTGAATTCTTAAAAGTTTCTTCAACAGCTAAGCAGCAGCTGCTGTCGCCATTTCAAGCACAATGCCTTGTGCTTTGAGGATGGTTCTGCTTCAGCAAAGTGCTCCCTGCTCTAAGAGCTCATCACAAGACATCCACAGGGTTCAGGGGCAGCAGTTCTCTCAGAACACGGGCTTGCAGGCATAAAAATTGACATTAGTACCTCTTATCTGTGACCCTTGAAAAGGTGGCACCAAAGAGCACACCTGTGTGCTGACAGTTACTTTCAGACCGGCCTAGATGTGGGCAGCAGGGTGAGAACAAGGGTGAGAACACACCCAAAGGTGGGGGTTTGGATAAAGCCCACAGCTGAATGCTGAGCAGTTTCTCTCTTCAACTAGCTCCAACATGGGGGAAAACCCCACACAAACAAAAAGAAGGCTCACTTGGGCGGGCTCCTGCTTTTATCTCACTCCTTTTCTGCGGCATTTTGCCCAGAACCCTGAATATTTTAAAAGAGCCCAAATGGGAAGAGAGGAAAGAGCATGGAGAAAGGGTTCTAGGGGAACAGCGCTATCCAGTCCCTGTGATCTCGTGTACATGCCAAAAAAAAGAGGAAAATCCCCTGTCAGGGTGAGGATCAGGCTGCTGCAATCATTTATATTCAACTATGTCCTGGTTTAGGGCCAGTCTGGGAAGAAACTTCCAAATGGGGCTCCTCCAGAAAGCAAATTCAAGTGGTGCCTCCCCCAGCTGGTTCGGGAGGAGGAGGAGGAGGCCCTAACCCTAATTATGGGTGGGGATTTAGGGACAGGGTTAGTGCTAGGGTTTGGTTAGGGTTTGATTTAGGGTTAGGGTTTAGTTAGGGTTTTGATTTAGGATTAGGTTAGGTGTAGGGTTTGGTTAGGGGTTAGATTTAGGGTTTGGGTTATGGTTAGGGTTTGGTTAGGGTTTTGATTTAGGATTAGGTTAGGTGTAGGGTTTGGTTAGGGGTTAGATTTAGGGTTTGGGTTATGGTTAGGGTTTGGTTAGGGGTTAGATTTAGGGTTTAGATTGGGTTTGGTGTATGCCTCCTCGTCATCCTCCTCCTCCTGCTCCCTCTCCTCCTCTTCCAATGATGTGTTCTATTCTCTACATGCCATTCCCAAAATTATCTCCCAGACCCCAGCTGTAAACATAGTTCCTAAATGCATACATCATAAATGCACTTCTAAATGCAAATGGCCCCATTTTCTTTTGCTTGCAGAAAGCCATTTGGGCCTGCATGTGGGTGTGCAGCATATTCAATTTTCCTATGATTGATAGTCTCTCTTCCAGACCAGAGGGAGAGAAAGAGAAGTGGAAGTCAAAGCCTCTGATTTTTATTTCAGCAGTAGCCAGGCACATACATCTGTGTGCAGAATTTGGCACTCAGCTAATCTAACTTTTGCCAAACCAACAAGAGTAATTGGTATATACAAGGCTCTTGTGAAACGAAAACACACATGAACTAAGTATTTCACATCTCTGTATGGAAAGTTATTTTTAGGGTCCATTTGGGTTGTGCAGTTATAATGTGGGTGATTAATACAGGGTCTTTACCATGCAAATGGTGCCTGTAAGGAGCAGAAGCCTGCTGACGCCCTTGGGAATTCTTAGTGGCCTGGCTGTAGTAGGTGCACCACGAACACGTGTGATGACATTTTCCTGCAGTAGCCCCCTTGGAATAAAATCCCAAGCACAAATCACTCTTGTGATAGGTTGCAGACATGAAGAGAGAGGAGTTTCAGTGATACACAGATGCTGGCTAGATACTGTGGATATCTTCCCGACTGTCGTGTCCATATTGTGTGCTGTTCTGTCACCAAGGGATGCACTTAACAGACATTACACGGAGGAGGACATACTGATTGGAGCTGGTTATGTAGCATAGGGATGAAATTGCTGTTTCTAAAATGCTTCTTGGAAACAAACACGGGTGTTTAAGTCCTAGCTGTGCATTCCTAGCAGTAGACCTTGCAAATGCAAAATGACTATTTCTGGAGCAGCATTAACTAACTTGTTATTATTCTTTGAAACATCATGATTTTTATATGCTGCAGATTATTTTCATCTGCTTCCTGGTATTTGTGTCTGTAGGGTGTCCTGGGATTGTACTCTCATTCTCTTCTCTGTGGACAAAATGGCTAGAATTTACACAGGAAAGAGAGCTAAGTGCCTATGAATCAAAGGTTTCAAATACTGTGTGCCTTACGATAAAATCAGAATTGGACACCCTCTTTTTTGTGTTTGATTGAAATAGCGCTGCAGCATGTAGGGCACTTAAAGAGAATTTTATGGGGAAGTCATAATATTACCAACTCTTCATTCCCTTTAAGACAAAGCTTGGTGAAAACGGGAAACAGAATTTAACCCTCTCACAAATATTGAAAAATGATTTTTTGTGCCATAGGTCATTACTGCATCAGGTTTATGACTTCCTGAAAGTATTGGTGAAAAATAAAAATTGGGTAGTTTTCAGATAAAGCTCTTTTCCTTTTCTGAGATGAATAAGGACATGCAATACCTACACTGCCAACAACTCCACAAGACATGGCAGAAATCTCTGGAATAGCGATTCAAGTGATGCATTTTTCTATGTCTCATGTGAAAACACCTGAATCAGAGAGCTGTACAGATGAAGCTGGTCCTGCTTTAAAACATCATTTTCTGGCAAAGAGAGGGGATACCTCAGATGAAAATGAAATTGGTTCCTAAAGACTGTTTCAACAGACTTACCAAAAATTCTCTCAAAGTTGAGTTCAGACCAAGAAGTACTGCCAGCCACATACTCTGCTCCTCATGAGTGCTTCCTCCTTGGCACTGATTTGGCTTTGGAACCTCTTTGTAAAACTGAACTAGTGGGAAAATGTTTAAAAAGAAAAAATGAAAGAGAAGGAAAAATAGAAAACAGAAGAGGAACAATAATGTCATCCTTGATTTGAAGAAGACGTCTACTTTTGGGAGCTTCACAGCTCATGTTTTTAATTTCAAATTGTCTTGTTCCAGTGAGCATCTGAGCTCTGGGAGGCTTTGTGTACCCTTGGCCCGGTCCCACTGAGCTTTGTTTGGCAGTGTGGGAAGCTGCGTCACTGCACAGCCACACACACTTTGGTGTCTCCACAGATACCTTCATAGAAGTGTAACAAGCACTTTCCTGGAACTGCTTAAAAATAATTTCTGAATAAAAATTAAAGACCATCTCTTGAGGCGAAAAGAAGAATGCCCAGCTGCTTTGTCTAGCATAAAGCAGCCAAGGGTGCATTACACTGAGGGTACAGGTGCTTTTAAATAATGGTATTGGCTCTGAGAATCCAACTACAGTCTTGCTCTGGTCACCCCCTGAAAGAGCAAATATTTTTGCTCTACAGTATCAGATGTGGTCCTTGTCTTATTATGTGCATAATAAGTGCATGACCCATGTTATCTCTCTGCATAAAACCCCCTAGATAACAGTCATCTGCGTTTTAAAGTATTTGTGGGTAAACTACAGCTATTTAATATTTTCTTTTATAGTCAATCAGTCTTTTCCTTTTCGTGAAGGAGACCATAGTGATGGAGTGATACAGCCTAGCACTGCTTTGTCTGTTACATGATTGTAATGTTTCCATTTATATCACAGTGTCCTCTGTACTATTCAGATTCAGAAAAAGAAAAAAAAACCCCCTACTGCAGAGTTAGATTTTCTGTTTGTAGAAATGCATTTGATAGCAGGGGGAGGGTGTGTTTTCATAAAGTTCAATTTTGTAATAAAACCCAATTTCCTTTTCACATCAGAGCCACACTATGACAAAGGATTTGCAGCAGGTGTCTTTCTCAGAGGGAACATAATAGTGAAGCTTGCTGGCATCCTGCTCGCTCAGTCTCTCCAGCATTGGCAGCTGGCTGAGGGGCTGCTGTTAGAGGAAAGGCTTTAGCCCAGCTGTGGCTGTGCTGTGTCCACAGCAAAGGAAGCAGCACCAAAGCCTACAGGACTCTGGTCTGGGGTCCCTGTCCCGTGTCTGTCACCGTGTGCTGTCCCCTGTTCTACTGAGGTAGGTGCTGCTGATGGGTTCACACTGCCCCAGGGGGCAGCAGCTTCCTCAGGCGGTGGTTTTGGTTTGGCTGTCACTCAGCCATTGGCGCAGGTTGCCTGAGCAGGTGGTGGAGTCCCCATCCTGGAGGTATTTAAAAGACGTGTAAATGTGACACTTGGGGACATGGTTTAGTGGCGAGCTTGGCAGTGCTGGGTTAATGGCTGGAATCGATGATCAAAGGTCTTTTCCAACCTAAATGATTCTCTAATTCTATCTCCATATGAAAGGCTCTAGGGTCACACTTGCCGTGCTCCGGTGCGATTGTGCTACAGAACAAACCTCCCTGAGGACAGGGAGGGGACTGACTGTCCCTGCCTCTGTGCTGAAGCAGGAGAGGGAAGAAAGGGCACTGCAGTACGACAGGGCTGACCACAGCCAAGCCTCTGCGTTTTCTGTGTGGGAGGGATGCTTCAGACAGCCTCTGGCTTGTAACAGGACCCTGCACTTCCTCCAACCACCCTGAGTCCTCAGTTCTGGGCTTGCAAGAGGGACAGAAGAGTGAAACAAAAGGTTGATCCTCTCTTCCTCTAACTTTTGCCTCCCACAGCACTCCTTATCACATTCCTCTTAAGAGGGCACGGCCTGACACCACAGCGAGATGGGCTGCTGTGATACTGCAGACTTAGAGCATGTGAAGATCCGGATGACTTTCATCTTTGTAGCCAATGTGCAATTTCAAGAAAAGGGCACCCTGCCATGGATATTGTACCTTTGTCACTAGCACTTAAAACCTGTGTTGAAGCAGAGAAAGCACAAAAGTTGAAATGAAAAAATTCTCAGTGCAATAGCCTGCTGGATATCTGTTGGATTTTATCTGAATAAGCAGCAATTTCAACGTTTCCCTTTCCAAAATGCCCTTCTGTGTTCTGGATCTGAATAAGCAGCAATTTCAACATTTCCCTTTCCAAAATGCCCTTCTTGTTCTAGTGAAAAGCTTTCAGGTACTCGCTCTGGGGAGCTGATCTGTTACAGTGACCTCAGACAGTGCTGTCCCAGCCAGACAGGGAATGCTCATTTCTCCAGCCATGTTAGCACAAGCCCCAAATCTGAATGACTTAATTTCAGGTTTTTATTTCTGGCTCATAATGTAAAATGTTGAGGCTGCTATGCTCAGTGCCATGTCTGTAGCTGCCCTTTTGCTGATAAAGTCTACTAGCCCAGAAAGAAGGAATTACCACCAGTGTTCTGAAATCACCTGAAGACAAGGTGTCCTGCTGAGCAGTGCGTAATAGCAGAGAGCAGGATGCTCCCTGATACTGCTTCCCCCTGTTTAGTAACCTCTGATGTTGCTGGCAGTACAAGGCTTATAAAACCTGGCTTCTATCTTCAACTGTGGGTGCGTATCTCTTGTTATTGTCTCTGTGCTTAGGTAATCACTCATGTTGACAGAGAATTTCCCCTGTTCTTCCAAGTCAGAGACACTCTAGTCATTACACTAATATGAATAGTTTAAGAATGGCCAACAGCAAAAGCAGAAAACACCATTTGCTTTCTTTAAATAACCAGCTCACCTTCCTGCAACTTCAATAATCTCTGCTTCCCTTTCTCATATGTTGCGCCATAAATTTCTGCTGTCTGTGAGCTTTAAACTCCTGCATGTTTCATAATTCCTCAGATTGCATCCTTGGCAACAATTCTGTTGCAGCCTGTCATTAGTTGTGTTGTCCAAGTATCTGAGATCAGGCGCAGTGTGCTAAGAAGCTGATGGAGCTTTAGAACTGAGCTGACAGTTCTAAAACCACTACTACCATAGATACCTTTTAGTAAGTCAGTAGGAAAAACTCTCCTTTTTTAAAAAAAAGTCTTCAAGTAGTCTTCAATAAGATGAATGTTGAGAGGTTTTAGCAAGGTCCCAATTTGTGCAGGTTGTTTGTAACCCAGCATTACACTGGAAGCGTTACTGAATCACATGAGAAGTTTTATTCTGTTGTGTTCTTCTCATTCAGCACTTTTTTTTTCCTTTTTTTTTTCCTTTTTTTTTTTCTTTTTTTTTCCTTTTTTTTTGTTTCTTTTTTTTTTAAATATGAGCTTTGTATAAATGACACTTCACAAAAACAATTTGTTCTAAACCCTTACTTCAGGTTAACATGTTCACTTTTCCATGTCAAGTGTCCCAGTTTCAAAAAGCTGTGAACTCCTAAAAGCAATTTAGCACCATCGGACCAGTGACAGATTTAACTCTGGACAAATCCATGCTGAATTTGTTAATCTGTCAGATGGACTTTTCAATATACAGCCTGCTCATTTCTTGCAAATAAACACAGCTGGTGCAGTGGTATTTGCACCCAGTTTATGCATCAGGCTTTACCTACTTATATGTGCGTCCATACCCTTAATCTTCTGAAAATATTTTCTGAATGAATTTTTCTGTGTTTAATTTGTGGCTCTCTTTCACATGCAACCAGAAATTTCCTGCAATGTTCCAGCTCCTAGGAGACTTCTGGCTCTAGATCAGGGATCCAGAGCTAAAAGGGGCTGTAAAACCCAGGAGAGATGAGCAACCTCTGGTCTCAGTTACAAATTACATGAGGAGCACTCAAATTTAAAGATCTGATTGACGTTCAGAGGTGCATCAGGGAGCTTTGTTGACCATAAGTCATCAGAGTGTTCCTTACATCTTTGAAGTTGCTCCAGTGCCTTAAGAATTTACAGAAAACGTATTTTTTTCAGCCAGCACAGGAACTTGCTGTGACATTTGGGACCTCATTAACCATTTTCTTTCCCATCGTCTACATTCAGAAAAGATGGGGTTTTTTATGCAGAGAGGCTTATTGGGCTGGGACAGTAGTGGGGTAGTTTGGACTCCAACCGTTGATTTAAATGCATGCTACCTGCCAACAACTTCAAGGGGAGCTAGTGGTTGTTTGTAGCGTAAGACACAAGCTCTGCCAAATAAATCCAATTTTAACAGTTTGTCTCCTCCCACCAATTACTTCAAAGCAATTGGATGTTTTGAGACAAGTATTGAATTGTTATCAAAATGCTTCAATCTCACAGTTCAGACTTTGACATATTCTATAGGGAGTTTATTTCTTTAGCCAGAAATACAGCATTGAGGATTCCACTCAGTAAGTTCCCACTCAAGCTATAGATTTTCTGTCAGAAAAAATAAAATCATGCTTGTATACAGCTACATTTAAAACATATGGCTCTGCTTTGGCATCTGTTCTTTTTTCTATTTAAAGACTTGGAAGTGTATAATAAAAGGGACTATATTCTGTGACTATAGTTTTTGTTAGGGATTTTACACTGATATCACCAGAGCCATTCTTTAAGAGCTATAAAAATAGTTCTTTGCTCTTTGGTCTCTGGATCATAGCTTCTTCACAGGAGCTGTATCACCTGAATTAAAATGTGCTCGATTAAACTGATAGAAGACTAGACCTGGGAAATGTATTAAAGTTTGTTGTAGAAATGCAGCATAATTAAGCTGAAGGTTTGCATAGCCACAGACACAACTGGAGGCTCCTTTTGCACTTTTGAGCTTTCTGATTTGATAAGTAGTGTTAGAGTTGTAGGATAGTAAAACACACATAGAGTCTTCAACACCTATCTAGACTAAATTTGGAGAGCAAAAAAGGTGTCTGAAATTTGCATGTAACTTTTCTTTCTGAGCCATACACTTTGCGTCTCTGTAAAGTGTATCTGTTTTAAAACAAATTTGTTTTCCATTTTGACGCCGTTTTTACTTTTCATGTTCCAGCTTCTGAGTTCTCAGATTGAGTGTTACAGCGTTATGGACACAAACATGGGAACGATCTTGATTGTTTGGCAGTACCTTCACGCTCCCTGATCAAACACCAAGTGCCATCTGATTACTTTGACAAATCACAGCAAAGAATACAGTTTACAGTTGGATTATCAGGATCCACAGAGCAAACTATGTGCTAACATATTCATCACCTTCAAACATGAATACATTTGAGGAAATCATGATCTTCACGTTGATAATCTTTGAACCAAAGTAGGTTGAATTTAGTGAGTAAGTTACTCATGAATTATTTGTTCAGCTCTGAAAACAATGATGAATCTTTTAAAAGTAGCAGCGAATTTTTTGATTAATAGAGAGCCTTGAGAACAGCTGTTTTGACTGTATTTGTATATTCATACTGATTGGACTCTTTCTGCACTAGCAGGCTAATGACAGAAATAAAACTTCTACTGCCAAAATAAAAATCCTCCCATTGAAGTTGCTGGGAGTCTGACCACTGGTAAATAAAAACAACAATCCCCTACAGGTCCCTGCATGATCTTAACAGTCTGAGTAGAGCGCTGGCTAATGGTTGAGACCCAATGACCGCAGTCACCTTCTTTTTTTGAATTTTTCTTTTACTCAGCCTTTATAATATGCTTTTTTCTTTCTTGCAGCCCTCTATTTCATACACATTCTTAAACCCCTCATATATCTTTCCAGTTGTTTATTACAGCTGATTCAAAGGAAGTTTACATTAAATGACAATATCTATATCTGTCTATCTCAATTTCACATTTGAAGATAGTAAGTAAATAGTGGTAGGGTTTTTTTAATGACAGCACAGTTTTGGCCCTCAGGTTCTTAAATCAGCAATGTCACTTTATAGCTTTTAATTTATATGTTTTGGGTGCTTCCACCTGACATATTCTGAGCATAAGACATACATGAGTGCTCAGTCTAAAAATGTAGATTCATTTCTGTGACTTAGAGAAAAAAAATTACCATATAATAAATTCTTGGTAATCTGTCCTTCCTAGGGCACCGACAGTTTTTACCGTCTGCTCGTATCGACTACTCCCTTTTGGCCAACTGGAGGAGTCAGTTCCTTGAAACAGCAGAGATTTTTGTTATATTAATGGTTAAAGATTTTGAGATGGGTGGAGACTTGGGCAACAAACATATCAAAAATCTTTTCTTTTCAAACGGTCTTTGATTTTTAGCTGTTTGTTGTTCCTATAAAACCTTCTTCGCTTACTGCCCTTTGTGGATGCACTGACTTTCAAAAGCTCCCTCACTTACTGCTCCTCAGGGAAAATATTTTTTCTCTATTTTTGAAAGCTACTCAAGACATTACTTTTTGTCTTTTGCCAAACAACTTCTTTAAGAGAAGTTAGAGGAGCATTTAATAGGATGCAGATTAAGACCTTCATCACTCCCACTACTTCTTTTTGACTTGTAGGACAAAAGGTCGTAGTACAGCTGAAGGAGAAGGATGGACAAGGAGGATCGTGGTGGGAATTGCTCCATATTACTTTCCTGAGAAGAGTCACGTGTGAGGAAGCTATCTAATGACAGTGCCAGGGAAAGAATAAAACAGAAAACTTTCAAAGGTCCAGGAAAGACTCCCAGTTTGAGGCCCAGAGAAGAGGATACTGTTCATACATTAAGAGTGAGACCTAAGCAAGAAGGTGGAAGGAACACAGAAAGCCCAGGCAAAGAGCTGGAGGCCAGTTCTGGTTAGTTTGCTTTTTAGTTTAGCCCTGCATGGGTAGGATTTGGCTTTGGATAGAAAACTGCAATTACAGGAGCTTGTCTGAGACAGTGGAGGAAAAGTGGAGTAGAGTAGAGAGATCCAAGAAATTGGTTTGAACAGGTCAATTTAGGGCATGTAGAGACCTCGACAGAATATTTGTTAAATGGTATGTGTGAAAATTTGTTGATAAAATCTCTCCATGCCCAGCTCAACTTTATCATGCAGACTGTGGCCCTAGCAGGTGTTTTATATCATATATCATATTGCTTTTAGTCAGAATGTCATTGAATCATGGAGTTAAAATGAAAACTTCTAAGCATTTTACCCCACAGAGCAGAGAACTAATCCTATGATTTTGTTGACATTTGAAGAATAATGGGTTCAGTTATGTTTGAATAAACATAAAGCTGTTATTCCCTCAAATTACTTTATTCACAATGAATATAATAAATCTGCTTTGCCCTTTATATGTATTGTAGATCCCAATTCAGATATTGAAATTACAATTCTCTCACAGCTCATCTTTATGTGAGCATGTGAGCCAGTATTACGAGGGAAAATATCTACAGAAAGAGAATTTTAGATTCATATAGACGTACATGTGGGAACCAACTGTTGTATTTCCCTCAGGAGTTGCACCAAAAGCACCAAACAGCTATTGTGTCATGAAAGCAAAACCTATGATTTACCTGAGAGCTGTAAATTAACGTAAATTTATTGAGCAGGGAAATTCTCATATTCATGCTTCCTAATTAATTTTCTAGCTTTTTATTCCACAAAAATCGTATCAAATTTGTTTTTAAAATAAAGAGACTGGTTATTTTTTTTCACAGGGGGCCAATTTCATCACATTATTTGCTTAGTTCCAACTTCTTTGTTTAGACAGCTACCACACAGACTTGTTTCTCAGGGAAAAAAAAAAGAGAGATTTCTCAAGCAAAAAGAGTGCAATTAGAGAAGGGCATTGCTTTTGTCTCTTTTTTTTCTGAAGAGGGAAACTGTTCTCCCCTTGAATCAAATCTCCAAATCTGTTCTCAAGTTAGTGCTCTTTTCTCTCAGTGATTTTCCTCTGCGAGCCTCTGTGTGCTTGACAAAGCCAGGCTGCCTGTGCCAACACCTGACCCGAGAGCCTGCGTGTCCCTTTGTGTCCCTTTGTGTCCCTTGCCGGGACTGGTGGGCTCTGTCCCCGCGTGGCATTTCCCCTGTGTCACTCAGCTTCCCGCTGCTTCTGGTCCCAGATGGACAGAATCAGCAACAGCTCCGCTATTTCTCATTTGTACAATTTTGATTGCATTTTGACTAAAAGAAAGGCATTCCCCTCGCTTGCTCGCACTTCTGTATCACGTGGCTTGTATCGAATTTCCTGGGGAGCTATTTGCTTTACTCTAGGGTTTAACACTAGATGTTCTAATTGCAACTTTTTTTCTCAGAGCTCAAGTGCTCTCTAAACATTTCCTTTGTTGCATGTGAGAGAAATGCATGATATTTGTCGCTCTAAAACCTGATACGTCTGTCCTTTTCTTCTAAAGCTTCAGGTAGATGTTAGCTAAAGGAATGTTGGAGGGAGGATTCTGCTTCTTAAAGGAGAAGCACTGAGGGTGGTGCGAAAGGCTTCTGCTGGAATCCAGTGTGTGTGCCCCTTCCCTGGCCAAAGCCAGCGCTGGGAGTGAAGCCTTGCTTCATTGGGGCTGCAGTCCTTTCACAAGTCTTTGCAAAAGCAAAATCTCTCACAAAGCAGGGGAAGCTGAAGTGACACTTTCTCTGACACTAACCGGCAACCCCTTCAGATTACACCAGGTCTGTATCTTATTTTAGTTACCCTTGTGCTCTGAAGTGTTTTGAGGAGTATTTTTGGACCTTTTTGGAAATCGTGGGGAGTTTGGCACAAAGGCACTGTATTTTATCATGTTCAAACACCTGGTGAAAGAAGGCCTCCAAAGCAATTTTGGAAAATGTGACTGAAGAGCTGATACATTGACCCACGGGTTACGGTGGGGAGAAATGGCTGTTGTAATACACTTTGAAAAAACCTTTTTGCCTGCATGACTGGTACTTTTTGCAAAAGTAATGTGGACTTTAATAACCTGTAGGCTTTTGTGTGTCAAATTGCAAGCTTTAATAGGCTATTAAAAAGCCCTGAAAGTCCTTAATTCATTAGGGTGCAGATTCCCTTCTGTAGAGGTACATTAAATCCTGAGCTGTATGTTGAATATGCAAAGGAAGTTATGGTGGGCAAAGGAAACTTCCCAGGTCGATTCTTGCACTGGAACCTGCAGAGCACTGACCATCACTCCTTGGATTTGTCTGCAGAAGGAACAGTTGACCACAGGGGAACTGCTGTGCAGACAGGCAGTGGGCTACAAGGGGCATCAAGGCATCTCTGTTGAGCAGATGGGAAGAAAGGCTCTGGCATGCTTTACAGATTATTTTCCCTAATTTTTTTTACAAGGAAGTACTAAAGGAATTGTCCATATTAAAAGAAGATATGGAGAAGATTTGAATATGCTGGTATTTTTTAACAGGAGAAAGGGAGCCTTTCAAGTAGTTTTCATGAAGAAAACAAACTCCTGGGGCACCCAAACCTGGTTATTAAATGGTATGATAGAACCAGCATGGCACTTGTTTGGGTTCTATCTGTGGAACAATCAAAGATGTCAGTATATTTGTTGTATAACTCCCTTAGCAGCAGATAAATCAGGTTGACACTGACTTATTTAGTAAAACATCAGCAGGGAAACAACAGGCAGGGAACTGAGGCCCATGAGCTGTTGTGGGTCGCCCTGCAGCTCCTCATGCATCGATCGCTGCCTGCCTTCGACAAACGCAGATATTTAAGCATGGCAGCCTCTTCTAATTAAATCTGTTCCTCCTCCCCTACACACAGGAAATCGGCAACTGCCAACGGGGTACAGAAACGGGAGTTGTGAATTACTCGCTGCAGTGGATTTGCATAATTTGGGTTTTTCATTCCTTTTCAATATCTGAGTTCCATTATCTGAGCTGACTTGGGGTCGAATGCCTGAAGCATTCCATGCACCCTAGAGCAATAGAAGGGCCATAGTCGTGATCCTTAGGGAAATATAAGTAACACATTCTCTGCGGAAGGATCACAAGTTTCTCTGCAGACCGAGGAGATGTTTGTGACTTGCCACAGGACAAAGGGGAGAGGTGTAGGATAAAAATCTGATGAACTCAGGGTTGTGATTCATTCGTGCACTTCCCAGTGGCTGAAACAGCCCATGAACCAACTGAAACAGAGTTCGAGCTGCAGAGCAGGGAAGGGCCAAGGGACTTTCCGTTTGTCTTCAATGTTGCAAATGAGGTTTCTGCCCCCTAACTCTGTTTTCTTGGTTCTCCAAGGGAATTCTCGTAGATAGGTATTTCCTCGTATCAATCAGAGGGAGAAAAAGCAAGCAATCTCTACAGGAAAATACGTAAGAAAAAAATTACAAGCATCACAACAGCTTTGCAAACAGAATGGCATAAAGCCAACCAAGCTGTCATGTCAGCACCTCCCCAGAGGAATAATGGGAAAAAATTCAACATGGAACATTTTTACATCTGAAAAGGGAATGTGGGGTAGAAATCAGAGCCATTTTTTAAAGCAAGTGTATTCCAGGAAACTTGCAATATAAGTTCCAATAAAGCTCAAATAAAGCCCCAGTGAAACTGATTCCCTGTTTTACTTAATAAAATGTGGGAAGTGAACCTTGAGCTCAGGCAGCAGTTAAGTGATGCAGCATAGCTGTGGATCAGGCAGCCCAGAGGGATGCTGTGCAGCTCTGAGGGGAGGGGAAGGTTGGTGAAGAAATGGAAGAATGGTTTTTTTGGACATGCTGCATGGATGTGCCTTTTTAGAGAGAGGAAGGAGATACAGAGAAGATGTTTCCTTGGGCTGGGTACACACAGAGGGATTCCTGGTGCCCTGAGTGCACTGTGACACGGGACTGGGAGGCTGGCAAACGGGTATGGGGCACTTGGAGTTGTGCATTTCCCCCACAACCTTACATCATGCTCCCTAAATTTATTACTCATTCATATCTATCTGAAATTTCCCAAATGAGGCATCTTCTGCAGGAGAAAGGAGATAATCTTCAGGCTCCCCCAACGCAGGAAAGACCTCATGGTGTCCCTGCAATGTGCGGATGTGCAGGCAGATTTGGAAGGGGCAGAAAAGCTTCTGTTCCCTGTGAGATGTCCCTGCCCAGCCCTGCAGCACCTCTGCAACTCTGGGGTGCACGGCCCAGAAGCCACTTACCTGCATTGAGAATTTCCAGGACAGGGGAGAAGCTGCAGTACAGCACGGGCTGTGCCCCTGCTTTGTCCCCTGGTTTGAGAAGAAACAACATTCCTCTGCCCCCATCCCATGGTAACAAAGCAGCTTCATCTGTGCAACTCTACAAGGAAACGTGTAACAAACAGATGCTCAGAAAGTTACACAGATGAGGTAAATGAACAAAAGAACTAGATCATATATTATACTGGCCCAATTAATTTCACTGAAGATTCAGGGACGTGAACCCCTATGAGGTTACATCAGCAGCATGCATTTGTGAGTAGATAATAAATTTGTGCAGGCTAGCAACTGGGGACAAAATTGCTTTTTAACATTTCTGCTTTCTGAAGAAAGCAAAATTGGCTTTCTTCAGTTGTGTCATGTCCTTACGCTTGTTCCTATTTCTAAGAAAAATTACTGTAACATCTTTGTTCAAAACTTCAAGAGCTGATGTGCTCACAGTGCTGGAGAGAAACTAAATGCTGCCCAAAATGTTCTCTCATTAAAGGGTAAGAGACACACGCTTAAATGTTAAAACTTGTTTAAAAAATTAGTTTCAAGGAACCTCTGGCAAGGAAAGCTGGTCTTAGAAGGACTGTTTCCAAACTGATCCAGCAAACCGGTTTCTGTGAGAATGGTGATGCTTTCTGCTACAATCTAAGAGATTCCTGTGGAAAGGGGTACCTGATACTTTCTTACATTAGGAAAAACAATCATGATCTGGATTTCCAGATGCTGACTTTCATAGTAGTAGAGTGTTATCTGCAACTGAAAGGTACCCTTTTTTTAATCTGTGCACAATATAGGGAATCTCATTCTGTGCTTTTATGAATCTAAATAATTGGAATGGAGGCTGTCAGGGACGTCCTTCTCTTCTGTGCACACTTGAAAGACACAAAAGCGGTTTTCATATTCCTAAGTACATAATTAAAGATTTGGACAAAAATTTACATCAGTAAACAAGAATTTCAAACACCCTCTGGTTGTTCTTCTTTATATACAGAATTTTCTTAGTTTGTTATAATGACTCTATCTAATAGTAAAGTGTCCAACTTAGAACTCAAGGCAGTTATAGTTTCCCTCAGCTAAAGACTGCCAGATATGAGGATAAATCTGTGACTAGTGTCACTGATAATAAAATATAGTTCTCTCTTTTCTTGATTTTTATTTTAGTTTTGTAATTAAGAAGGAATACTCTAGTTATATAAACTAATTTACGCTCCATGTTGAATAGTGAATTATTATACTACTGTTTTGGTTTTTTATTGCAGAACAACTTAAAGACCTATTTATTTTACCTAGGAAACAACTAATGGGGGGAAAAAAAAAAAAAAAGAAAGAAAAAAAGGGGGGTGTGTGTGCATTTTTCACAGGAAAGACAACCAGTATTCAACTCCTTCCATTCTTGTTGGCTTAGTACTACTTGTCTGGATCAGTTCTTCAGGGAGGATGTGTGAGAGCAGGGTAGGAGGCTAGTGAGAGATGTGGAATTGCAGAAGCTTAGGCAAGCATGGCAGTGAGAGCACGCAAAGCTCTAGGTCAATGGCTGGCAGATGGCTTACGAGCTGAGGAGGCTGCTGGCAGATGGTATTGACAGTGTGGACAAGACAAAGATTTTGGCTACAGAAAGGGAGCTTTGGAAAGAGGCTAGAAGTTTATCTTTCCTGATAAGAATACTGTCCAATTTGGATGCACATCACATCTTGGTTTTTCTTGGGCTTTTTTCTTTTTTTTTTTTAACCACAAAAAAGGTAGAGAGGCTTTGCTGCTTTAGGAAAGAAAAAGTGACTGAAACAGAGATTGTGAGGTCTGTTATTTGGTCTAGTTCCCAAATTCTGACCATTCAATAACAACAAAACCCCCTTACTATGTGTAATTGGCACGTAATTATTTGTGATTACTAGTCTGATTCCTCTGCTGCTCTCACTGTTACTGAACTAATTACGCCTCTTATGCAACATTAGCAAATTAAATCATTCCAATTATCCACATTTATATCCTTGTGCTTTCTCTGCTGCCACAGTTCCTTCTCATCACCCTGTGTGACGGTGCCTGTCACACTTTCATTCGCAACCTACTTTCCTCGTAGGCAATTAGCGGATGCTGGGGCTGGGCCGGCTGCGAGCCCCCGTCCGAGCCAAGCCAGAGCCCGAAGCTGCTGCCCGTGCTCCTGTGGCTGGGCACGGAGGGGAGCGCTGCTGGCTGGGGGACACGACTACGGGGGTACCCCTGAGTCCAGGTGTCCCAAAGGCAGAAAGCTTGTAACTCTCAGAGGGATTCAGAGAAAAGAGAATCCCTTCAAATGAGGCAAGAACTGCCTTAAAACGTCACTTTAGACGCACACAAAAGACGGTTGCTACTCAGTTTGGAGTTTGTTCAGTTTGGGATGCCAAAATACAACAGGCAGTGAACAAGCTGAAAACACGGTAGGAAAGTGTATGGTCTGCTGTAGAGTGAATGTCAGCAGTAAATCTCTGAGCTGGTTTGGCAGCGGTGAGAACACGGGAGTTTATAGGAACGGCTCATACCTTCTTTCTGGGTGTGAGGGGACAGCAGCACAGCTGATGCTCTGTGGGATAAGTGGCGGCTCTCCATCAGGTGCCTGACAGCCCTTGATTGTCCTGATGAGCCTCACCTGGGGCCTCCCCACCTCCTGCCCCGGCCGTGAGGGAGCCGCTGGGGCTCGGCCTGGGCTCTTCGCTCCTGCCTGGAGCTGTGCCCAGGCACGGATACCGCTGCTCTGCACCCTCCGGGGAGCAGCTAGCCTTCACCATCCTCTGACGTGTGCAGGAATGTGGCTTGGAGCCTAAAGCTGCGATGTGGATCCCAGCTTCTGCGGAGCTGAGTTGACTTTTGAGAGTGACGGCATAGAAGCAGCTCCGGGTTCGAATGGCCGCGTCCGGCCCGGCCCTCAGCGCCGGGGGCTGGCACCCTCTGGGCGGGGCTGGGGCTGCACCACCTTCCGAGGCTCTCCGAGCAGCAAATGCACCTGCTGCTCCTGGTGGTGTGCCAACAGGTAAGCCAGACGTCAAAGAGCTTTGTTTGTTGGTCAGGAATAACTCCTGTGCTTTTCCACCCTCTGTCCTGAGAGGTATTGCTGTAGCTGTGATGTAGATGTACTACTTCACGCATTGTAAAATATCAGCATTACTGTTTCCATGGGATTTGGGCTGCATTGCATAGGTAGAATGTTCCCCTCCTGCTGTAGTATCGTGTGGGAAATCAGAGTCCACAAAGGAGACAGAAGTTCTGCACTTGATTGGAACAAAGGGAGAGAGTCCCCTGGGCCACACCCCCGCGGGGGCTCAAGTTCTGGGAGGCCGCGGACTCTATCGTGAACTCCCGGCCGCTTGTTGCCCTCTTCTTTACCTTTGGCTGAGGTACCAGGAAGGTACAGCCTTCCCGACCACCACATATCCCCCCTTGAACATGCATGGTCATTTTCCCCTTTCAGAAGTTCAAACTCTCTGGGTTCTGTGGCCAACTCCATGTTCGAGCAGACCCCCACAGCTGCTCCTCAGCTCCCGACTGGTTTTTCAGACCGAGTTGTTAGTGAAGACATTAACACCCATTGCGCAGACCGATCTAATGTTAACCATTCAAAACAGAAACTGCAAAGCAGGGATGCATTCCCACTCTGCTGCCCAACAAATGCCTGTGGGGACTGAACAAGGAGCTCCTGTTCCTGCGTGCACCGTCTGTGGGGACAGCCACCCGCAGCTGCCGGCCCTGGCTGAGGCTGTGCACTGCAGCTTGGGGGTCGAGGACCACAGCAGAGAGAAAAGGTAATTATGGTACCTTTGGGGGTAACTTCTGTCTTTCAGTTCAATATTTAATATGCTGTATCAAAAATACTGTCTGCTTACAAAATACTTAACTGCAGAACAGCTCTTCTCTGTTGCAGAGGATTTACTGTTACCTAGTTAGGCCTCTGAATTGTAAGGTGAACAGATGTTTGTTATATTTTCATTTCCTGCTGTAACAAAATCTCCCTTTGTTACTGTAATATCTGTTTCTGCTGATTTTCAGACACAGCAACTTTCAATTACAAGATAACAAAATACATAATTCTTAGCATTTATCCATAGGAAAGGAGCATGATATACTCTCATTAGGAAGGCCTAAGTAGAAACATAAGGAGACAGAAGCATAAAATAATTTTTCAACAAGATTCCAGTGAGGCCTAAGAAGGAAGCTGGTTGCCTTTGCCTAGGCCTTTTAGAACTTAGAAGAGACTACAGAGCAAGTGTCTTTCCAGGCTTGAACATTAAAGACTGAAGTAGGAAGATGGCAAGGACAGAGCACCTCTGCATCTTTCAGACTTTTCTGAATGACTTTTCCACGTGCAGAGCTGAGGGCAGGTGACAAGGGTTGATAGTCAGACGGGTGAGTTGTTCCTCTTCTTAATTGGTAAGAATCTTGCTTTATAGGAGGGCTAGAAGCGGCTAATTAACTTATTTTGTTTGTCTTTATCACATTTCCCCAACTAACAATGCTAATGCTGTGTGCTAATACCTAATCTGGCCTTCTTAGGACAGTGCTTGACAGAACATCCCGCGTTGCTGAGCTGTCCTGGCAGGACTATGTTGTAGAAAACCCTTAAATTCAGCAGAACTGTCTTTAGGAAGACCTGGCCATGTACTGCATTAGCGCACACTCTCAATCCATGATGTTTGTCACTGCAGTGGAGATTTATATTCCAGAGCAACAAATTAACAGGAGGAGTGGCTCAAACCACACCTGCCTCTGTGGCAGCAACAGTGAAGAGCTCTGTGTGTTTGTGGTGACAGGTGAAATTTAGGATGGATCACCGATCTCGCAAGGATCTCTTCCAGGTTCTCATATAAGTTCATGTATGAATCTTCCCGCTAATGAACAAGTGAGGAGTTTTCATCAGCCAAGTTAATTAGCTCTGCCAGCAGCCTGAGGAACTTCCTGGTTCCCTTGGCTTCCTCATGGAAGAATGTAAATGATACAGAAGGAATTGCTTCTATGTCTTTATTTTTAAACTTGCTGCTTTCTGTCCTTTTGAATGTGGGCAGCAACTGCAAGATTTAGAAATTAGCATGGTGAGGAACGCTTGGAGGATTTCTGTTGAATGGTGTAGACTGTTTTAATGGCCTCTTAGTGGGGACTGCTTTGCGTCTCTGGCGACTAGAAAGTATAAACACAACCTTTTAATTACTTAAATGCAAGCTGATTGGTTGAGTTGATGTGGTAATAATCTCCATCAACAGGTGAATTTCATTCAGGTCTTATTAATGGTGCTGTACAAGGTAATGTTTTCTTAATACTAGTAGCAAACTTTGTACTGGGCATATTAGTGTTAGTAGCAGCTGTTAGTTCTGCTCTTCAATTTTCATCTGTTTCATGAAAGCTTCTGGCAGTTATAAAATGTTTTTGCCAGTGGTTCTGTGATGATTCGTGTTCTGCTTTTGAAAAAGTAAAGTTTTGAAGTTGCATACTTATTAAATTTACTGGCATCTTCTTGACAAGATATCCTTGGTGTTAACTGCACTTCTCAGGTACTGCAGTTCTGGAAGCATGATTACAATGTTTAGTGTGATTCTGCCATCCATTATCACCACCACCACCTACTTCTGCAGAGCTGTAGCAGTGGGCGTGATGCTGTCTGGTGCACATGATTGGCCTGCAGTTCTGTACACAAGGAGAAAATAAACATCCGACTTGCAATAATGTGGTTAGACATTGTAATTTAATTTGGGGGTTAATATTCGCATTGCTAATTCAGGAATGGTTTTTAAAATGGGAAATTGCTCTCACCTGGAGAAGTACAGCTTTTTCTCCTCATGGCATGTATGGCTGAAGCAGAGTGGCAGCATTTGGTCAGCAGGGCATGCTGTTCACAGTGTGCCAAAACCTCCTTACCTGGTCAAGATAGCGTAGAATTTGGTGTAGACATCTGTTTGTGTCTCAGCCAGCTTAATTGCTGTGACCCTAATGAATCCTCTTTTCCAGTTCAAGGCAAGCTGAACCAAATGAAATACATGTGTCTTTCAGAATGACATGAGGGAGAAGAGCAGATGCTATCCTAGTGCAAGAGCTTATTTTAGTCTGAATGGGATATGTTAGAAAAACTGCTGGTAGGTTTTCTCAGGCATAAAGCAATATCCATCAGTCCAGTCATGTTACCATATAATGTTACTGTACACACCAGAGATGATGGCAAATGCTCTGAAACTGATGGTAAAAGATGCAAATATTTGCTGTATTTTGTACACAGTGATGAAAAGTTGTGACAGGGACCAAAGACTCCTTTTATGATAGCAGCCATCTGGTAAAATAGAGAGGCACAATATTTGTGCAGGATGGCTTACAACTTTAAGGTAGGCTAAAATGCTGCCAGACGTGCTCTTGTTGCTCCTTTCTGATCAAGCAGAGTCCTGCACTGCTTTGTCTACACATCAGAATGACTGATAAACCTCGGGTCACATTTGAGCTGATATTCCTTGGCCAATATTTATTTTTAGTTAAATAATGAGTAGACTTTGTTGAGGTCATGTAAGGTTCTAGAGTGTCTGCACTGCAGGGTTTCATCTTGCCCAGGGATGAATATATAGGTACTTGGTTGCTTCACTGCCTCATGACCTCTGTTGTTTTAGAAAGGATGAGGGGGTAAGCCCTTGTCTCTCAGATCCTTCTCATTCCTGAATTCCTCAGAGCTCATCCAGCTTTCATTATTCTCCCTCTGGAATCCCTGTGTGAGCCTCTCAGCCCCTCTGTGTCGTTGCCTTTGCAGCGTTCCTCTCCCACAGCCAGTGCAGGTTCCTGTGGTGGCACAGCTCCTTTGCTAGGCCCAAGGCAGGGGGCTGCTGCCTGTGTGCTGTCCTGGCTGAGACCAGTTATTCTGTGACAAGTGCACATATAATAGTTATTGCAGAGAAGAATTTGAATGACAAAACAACTTTAATTTTCTTACAACTAACCTCAAAGGAGCATGAGCTTAAATAACCTTGGCTAGATTTTGAGCTGCGTAATGTATAAATAACCTGCACTGCAATACATAAACACGTGAAGCTTATATTCGAATTTAAATAACCTTATTTCTTGTCATCTGATTGAGGAGCAGTAAAAAGAACAGGATCTCTTGATCAGACAGTTAGTTCTTCTGGGGGGGAAGGGACTGTTTCTCTATGCAGGGATTAATGTGTTTACTGGTTTTATAGTAGGTTCTATACTACCAAAACACAAAGCAAGTGGTAGCTTCCTTTGACCTAGTACAAGATGAGGATAGGATACCCATGAGGACTTAATTAGATCTGTCAGCTGTTCTTAATTCTGCTAAGCATGGGACTTGGGGTGACTGGGAAACAGCAGTTTTGGGTGAACTTTGTTACATTCTCAGGTTGATATGGCAGGAATCTTTTAACCCTTATTCCTGTGGAGCCCATCTCTGTAGTAACTTGAAGCTGCTCTGAGGTTGTGTGCTACTGATGGCTGACACTCAGCCATATAGACACTATATACCAGAAGTCTTTTGAATTGTAGATCTGATGAGATAGAGCACGTTCACCTCTCAGCCAAAGCAGACAAACAGCCATGAAAATGGAGGAAAGTGGAAGATGGCATTTGCAATAGTAGTTGTGGGTTGCCAGTAGCGACCTGCTGCAGGGAGATTATTTCCTTAATTTTTGTCCTGTGATTGTCTTTAAGCCAGGCTGGCTGTAAGACAGTGACAGACCAGCTGTTACTCAGAGGGGAAATCCTACAAAGCTTGGCTGGAGGCATATGACCTTTTCTTCTCAAATGTTGACATTATTTTATGTTCTGTTGTTTCAGACTTTGATTGCTAAGACAGGTTTGACATGAGCTTCCAGGCTGATACTCTTCTCAGCTCTACCTTAGGAATTCAGGGTCCCTCTGACGGCCTATTAGAGGTCTCCACACAACAGCTATAGCTCCAGTGTTTCCAATTTGGCTAAACCAAAGAAACACGGCTTAGAGTTGCCTTTGGAACACAGGATACTCAAGTCAGCCAACCCTGCCTTCAAAAACTATTTCTTCCAGCGGCTGCAGCCTGAGGTAAATCATTCCCATTGGAACTCTCATGGGGCCCCTGCAAGGGCTGTCAGGAGATTATCCAGTTTGATATCTCCTCCAGTCCCCATGTCGCATCCTGCACTTTCCCAAAACTCAGTGCCACTGAGGTTCTGTTGTCTCCCAGTCCTGTATTGAACCGGGGCTGAGTCAGCTCCCTGGGGCACGAACATTCCGTTCTGGCAGTGGCAGCCTGTTGAGGCATTGCCTGTGTGAGTGAGAGGACGTGCAGTCCTGTTTGTGGGGCTGGCACAGCACCTGCCCTCCCCTTCGGGTGGGTGCAGCCTTTGCATAAAGGATGAGGAGGCTGTCAGGACGTTGGCACAGCACCTTGCCCTGGCCTGTAGGTTTTGGCCAATCTTGCCTCTTATCTTCGTTATCTCAAAGCGTGTGGTACGCTCTCGGTGTAGCAGCCAGGTGTAGGGGACTTCTGGAGAGAAGAGGAAGGAAGGAGGCTGGTGGTGGTGCTGAGAGCTTCTAGTGTGCTGCCTTTCTTCTTTCTCTGCTCCAGGTTTGTCTGAAAGCGCTGGAAGAGATGCTTTTTCTACAGCTTTAACATCTGACTGCGTTTAGTGGCTTCTGGCTTGTGCAAGTGTAATGGCTGAGTGAATGATGTTAAATATTTAATAGTATATTAAAGTTTTGGGGAGATGCAGTAATTAGTAAGTGCTGAGAAAGAATCAATGTGCAGAACATCATAAAAGCTGAAGGATGATTTTATAGAAGCTACACAAGACTGCTAGAAGTTAATGACATTGTGTGGAGTGCATCAAATGTATTAATGTTGTAAATAAACTTTGTAGATTTTTATCTGGTCATTTTTTGTTATGTTCTTTGTGTTCACAGTGGGAAGATTGGGACATGTTTCTACTGTAGCAGCCTTGTAGTCAGGTTAGGTAACAGAAGTTACTGGTGCTGTTTGTATGTTTTCAGTTCCGTTGGAATAATCTGGTCCAATACATTCAAAAGCTTTTTTAAAAGCTAAGATGCTGGGCAAAGCTGCAAAGATTTCAGGTTTCATTCCATACTCTTTTTCTAAACTAGAGTGGGAAAGGAGCTTTCCAGAAATCTTTATTCTCACTCTGGCTATTTGAACTGCGAATCTCTTACAAGAGAGGCAAATGTCCATCTGAATTCAGGCTTGTTGGGCTGGTTGTACCACAAACATTTTTAAATTTTAGAATTTTTTTTTCAGAAGAGTTTCAGATACAGGAATTGCTTGAATTTCATTTTGATGTTAACCAATGTTTGCAATCCCCAAAATAACAGTACTGTCAAAAACTAGGGTACTAGCTAGGTAACTCTTGGAATAAACAAAATAATGTTTCAGTAGATATTCATTGTCCTTGAAAAAAGTTAAAAGAGTCAAAGATAAATATTTAGTTCTAACCACAAAATTAGCACATTCTATGTAAAGTATTCATAATGAAGTACTGCTTAGAATTCAACAAAGCTTCTCTGATGAAATCACAAATGGGCTTGTGATAGTGGACACTTCTGCAGTGGTGCTAGTACATGGATTTTCTGGGAAAATAATATCTTGTGAAATACTTATGGTTATGAAAATGGTTGTATTTTTCAAGAGCAGGTATCTCATATCACAGGAAGTAAAGGTCATATATTTTCTAACTTCAAATTGCAATATGAGATATCTCTTTTCAAGTAATGGCAAATAACCAGAACAGGACTTCAAAAGCACGTGAAATGAATTGGTGTGTATTGCAGCAGTATCTCAGACAAAACTGAATTTTGCAGACCTTTAATTACTAGTTAACTTGATTCAAGATGGATCTGTATATAAGCTAAACAATAGATACAAAAGAGCATTATGCGGAACACAACATGCCTCTAACCATTGTTTGTTCCACTTGATTTGAAGTTCCACATAACAAGATGCCATTTGGACTGAGATTTACTGCATGCCTTACCTTTAGCAGTTATGCAGAAATTTTTTAATCATCTATAGTCATTACTCCAATTAGAAGTTAACTATTCCTTAGCTTTATTTTTTTTTAAAGTATATATTTAAATGTATATTTCATTACAGCAGATGGGAGTGTAAACTCTCAGCTCTTGGTAGCTGGAACTGGATGACTGCAGTCACTCTGAACACCTACAAGCACTATTTACTTCACTGATTTCAGGCATGGCTTGAGCTCTGTCTGCTTTGTGTACATGCACATACCTAGGTGTTTGGATAGTATCTTTCTGTCTATGCCATCTTTGAGTTAGGTGGGGCAGTTACTGGGCAGTGGGTGTTCTGTAACCTCTTGGGGGTTCCTTACTGCTGCAGGGCTCAGGAAGAGGACTGTGCTTGAACATGTGGAAGTGAAAATCCCTTTTAAGTTTCTCTCTGATTTATAGCTTGGTGCTGTATGATGTGTGGAGCAGCCTGGATGCTGTCTGCTGCCTGAGGGAGGGAAGGCAAATCCCACTGCTCTGGCTTTCTGTCATCCCTTCAATAAGGAGTTCCCAACCCTGGCACTGCAAGGATGCTTCTCCTTCCAGCTTCCATATTAGTGGAGTATTTTGCCTCTTGCAGCAGTGGGGAGCACAGCTGGGCTGGTAGTGGAGACGCTTGTTCTGTGTGATCTCCCTTACTAAGGGGTAACCCAAGGCTGTTGGAGGGTGAAACGCTGTAAAAAAAAAAAAAAGTCACATCTGGAGGGAGCACCCTTGTCACTACATGTAAGTAGTGTCGGTAGACACATGACTCTGGCAGGGCCCAAGCCATCTATAGGGAATGGGAGTGAGCAACAGCAGTTCGCCACAGCTGGTGGGACCTATGGTCAGCATCATGCCAGCTATTGCTGATAATTCCCATGTGATAATTCCCATGTGTAGTGTGTTAATAAACATGCTTCTTATTAATTAAATCAGTCTATGCATCTTGTCCTTTCTTCTGAGTGTCCAGAACAAAGGACATCTCCCTGTGTTGGTGTTGCACAGATTACAGTATGGAGCCACTATTTTTCTGCTAGAAAAGGGTCTGCTGAATTCCATGCTAAGGTCTACAACATGCATTATTTTTCAATTAAAGTATTTTAATTAATTTCTCTCCAGAGAAATGTGAGTTGTGTTTGTATTCCTGTGCAAGCAATTGTAGCAAGACAATAGCAGGTATGAAAGAGCCCCATTGCTTTCTGCGATCAGTGGGTGTTTATTTGTGGAACAAATGGCACTGACAGTTCATCAGAACTTAAATTTGCAATCCACATTAGAAATTCAGTAATATCTTTCATCTGTACTTGCAAATATAAATTGCCCTCTGCAGAATGGCTTACATGAATTTCTGAGGAAACTGTCAAAAAGGGTATTACAGCATGTTTTTCAAGAAGAAAAATGGCTTCAAAAGAATCTGCCCCATAACTTTATGAAGCAGCTGGAGCAGCGCTGCTTTGATTCCTTGTCCCAGCTTCTTCCAGCTTTTCTCACTCCTATGGTCACTGTCTCAGCATGCAGACAACAACAGAGTGAGGGACTGGAAAAGCTTTGGTTGTGAGGCTTTCAGCCCTAGACAGGAGATGTGAAGCTCTGGTGGGTGCACAGCAGGCCTGAAAGGACAGCTGGGCAGAAATAAGGAAACAAGTAAACTGTTGGAGTATGTTACAGCTGTAAGTTGTCACAAACCATTGTAGTTGCTTATTTTCTTCTGTGCTCTCCACATTTGTGCATATCCTCAGGTCTGTGATCAGTAACAGCAGCATGGAATACGTTTTCTTTTATTGTTGAAATAGGGGGGAATAGATGGTCATTGCTTTTTGTTGTGATGCTGCTAGCGGAGAAGAATGAGCAGAGAAATGGAGAAATGCTTGTAGATTTGTGCTGATCCTCTTTGCCCACTCCTCAGGAGGATGGTTTGGTGGGTTTGGGGCAGTCTTTGAGCAACAGCAAAGGAAACAGGGCATCAGGAGCTTCAATTTCCACCTGCTCAAGTAGGACTACTGAGCCATGTGTTATGTCATTGTAGACTTGAAAGGGTTTACTTTCATAACAGAATAGAAAGTAAAACAGGTTGTTTAATTGAAAGTAATCCATAGACACCTACTGTGTAGAAATCCAGGAATAACTGGGCTGTTAGAAGAAAGATCAAAGAGTGTTTTTCACCTTCACTGCTGGATTCATTATAAAAATGCATGATTCATTAAACTTTAAGTGTCACGTGCATCGACTGATTTTGCAGATTAAGCAGACATCAATTTAAAAAAGATTCTATATTTTTTCAACAAAAAGTATCAAGTTGTACCAAATTTGGAATATTAACTAAGAAAAAGATCTCATGCTTGGATCTGATGAAAACATAATTGTGTTATGCTTCATATAAAACACATGTGTAACAAGGGTTCCTGCTTTGAGCACCTTGCTTTCTCAAATTCTAGTACGAGGAGAGGCAGGTCTTCTTTAGCAGGTGAGATTTGTACAGATGGTGAAGCACAATTCTCTTGATACTGGTGATGTGTTATTCCCTGTACTGCCTGCAAGTTGGTTATTTCAAGCCAGGCCAAAGCCCCTGCACAGTGAGAAACCAAACATGGAAGTTCTGACTATTACCCCCCCTTAACCTGGAATGGAGAACAGACATGATTGTTTCCATTATCATAGCAGTCTAGGAAGAAATTATTTAAAAAAAAAATCTGCCATTTATTTCATTGTTTGTTGCCTGGCAGATGCTGTCAGGGGAAGGTCAGAGGATGCCCATTCATCAGTACAAGAAGGTGATAAATGTCAGATCATATTTTGTGCATATTTCCCTTGTAAACACTTTGCTTTGATGTATGCATGTTTGTTTTAAAATTAGATGCATTGAAACAAAAATTCTGTCCCTCAGCTGCTTTCTGTGTTTCTTGAGACATAAATGTACAGAGTTTTATGATGGTTGTGCATCATCTGTGGATGCACAACCTGAAGTATATCCACATGATGGAAATAGCAGAAGGGGATATTGTCCTGCTTCAATCAGTGAAATTTTAGCAGGCTTTAAAGGCATAGCTGTGTCCTGTTGTATTAACTTAAAGGAAAACCTCTGATCTTAGGCACCTGTGAGATTTTCAGAGTGGTGATGGCTGAGTTTGAAGACCTGCAGTTTGTGTCCCCTCGCTCAGGCCCTGTGGGCACTGTGTGTTGGGCCCAGCTCAGGACAGCCCTCTGTGAGCTGCTGCTGGGCACTTGCTCTGCCACTGCACAGGGTTTGATCAGCACGTGCACATTCCTGACAACATCGTGTTCCTGACAGTCCTCCTGCCATGTCCTTGGTGCTCTGGAGATAACCACGGTGTCTCCTTGCCAGTGTGGCTGTTGGATCTGCCTGTACTCCTTGGGTTTGACCTGAGGAGGGCAAAGGCAGCGCCAGAGGGTTTGTGACTGGTACACCCAGATTTTTGGCAAGGTGCAAATTAATAGCTTTTCTAGCAGCTGTTGATAAAGTGTTCCTGAGGGAAGTGCTAACTGTGGGCATAGCTCAATCCAGAGAGAAAAAAAACCCCCACAACTTTGGAGGTGCTTTACATGAGTAGTCTCCTGCATTTAGAAATAGGTAGGGTAAGGTAACTTATCTTTTAATGGATAAGTTAACACGTTTGTGGAAAACTTCTACACAGCACATTGGGAAAGAGGAGTATCACAATTGACTCAAGAGACAAGACACCACAGGCTGGATTTCAAAGATATGCAGTATTTAATTACTGTCCTGATAGCGACATAATCACAGTATCCATCCAGTGTTCATGGAAACCAGTTCTGTTTTTAACAGCGTTCAGGGAGGTCTGGACCAGGATACAATCTACACCTGTGTTCATGTTTGCTTAACAATAATATTTTTTGAGGTGTGACTAAATAACATTCAATATTTGCATAATGTCGCTTACCTGGAAAATTCATGTAACTGCTGAAAATTAATTTAAAGCAGATAACTGCTTTGACTGATCAAAAGCACAGAAATGTCAAAACCTGCATGTCTTTCTTTCCACATTGTTGTAAGGCATACGGTTTTGGTGATGAATTCTTCCCTGGAAAGGAAGCTCAGCTTGGTTGTTAGGGTATCTCCTTGCACTGGGTGACACGGTGCAATAATGGCCGTGGGCACATGAAACATTGAGAGAGAAGGCAGGGTGTGTGTTACAGTGCATTGGTTACTCTGCAGCGCTTGCTGTGTGTGTTCTTACCCTGCAAAGCCCCTGATGGAGCAGGTTTCCTGCAGCAGTTCCCTTCTCCAGCCACGCCAGAGAGCCCCCAGTGCCGTAAGTTCACACCCCGGCTGACTTTGCAGTAGTTCATTTGCGTGCTGACTCTTGGTTTCTGGTATTTGTAACAGAAATGCTTTTTGAATTTCAGAGGAAATAAATTTTGTAGATACCCAGTTACACTGGGACAGTGTTTCAAAAAATTCTTTAATTAAGCACTATATAACTTTGGAGACTGATAAGACTGAGAGATGTGCTGAGAAGTATCCATAATGTCTTGGCATATGCATGCTAATATATTTCAATGTTTTAGTTTTAATCTATTCTCACTTGTCTCTGTTGCACTCTTTTTTCCCTTCCCTTTGGATAGGAGCTTTGCTTTGCTAGGAAACAATGAAACTTGTTCTTTGAGAAAGGAAAATATTTTCCTCTTGTGCAAGATAAACTCCTTATATGCTGGCCCTTCTGTTTGTGTCCTGAGGGGTTACTGGAGGCTACTGGAAGTGAAATTTTATCTCCAGTAGCAAAAGAGCTTTCAGACCCACAGTTGTGGTCACTGAGTAACTTCAGCTGAGAAGCCTGGCTATTGAGGCAATACATCATCGTGGTGCAGGTGCAATTGTATGCCAAACTCAGGAAAAATATTTTGCATATTAATAGATTGTTTTTAAACTTATTTCAAGGCCATTCATTTTAGTTTTCTGATGGACATATGCTGTCTAGTCAGCAAGAACTTAAAGGAGCACATTTTGCTTTGTACATTAGAACCTGTAGGACTTCTAGGGTGTGTGTCTTGCCTATAAAAGAGTTATTTGATGTAGAAAAATCCACTGAGTTTGTTCCTGCTTTCTTTTCATTAAAGGTAATCTTTCAATCACATGATGTGAACAAAAGTGGTTAGAGGATTTCTTTCAGCTGAGGAAGCTGCCAGCTACTCAATGAATTCTGTTTCTTTTAACAGTTTTTAAGTTAAGGATAGATGAAACAAAGATAAATTTTATTGTCCAAGTGGGACATTATGCACAGCACATTCAAACACAAAGAAATTTTCTGATAGCATTAGGGAAAAGAGCTGGTCTTGGTCTTAGGATGCAGCCATCAGCAGTCGAGTTCTAACGAGTTTTATGGTCCAGGGCTTGATTTATTTTCTTCTTCTATTCACTCTAATACTTTCCTTTCTCTTTTAGAGATCTTTTCTGCCCCCAGTTCTCAAAATATTTGTGTCTCTGAAGTAAACAGGCATCACAATCTAAAGGTATAATTAGCAAGAGGAGAAGGATCCTCACAAGCACAGGCAGTTCCAGAGCAGCCAAACCAAGCTGTGCTGGCCTTTGAGCAGGGAAGGTGCTGTTGGTGCAAAGAGCCCGTGGGGTAACTGAGCACTGACACGGAGTGCTGAGAGCGAGAGCCCTTCCATGTCACTTATGTTGGGACATGGAATCATGGCTGTGTGTGCTGTGGCTCCGTTGGCTGGCAGGATGACAACTGCAACAGACTGTCAATATCATGTGCTCGGCTTTATGGTTTCCCCTCAGGGTATTGCATGTTTAGCTCAGCTGGTAAAGCCCAGCGCATCTCTACTTGATCTTCGTTTGTCCCCATGACTACGTGTGCTCTGTGGGCTACTTTTGGACTAGTGCTCTCCAGCTGTATTCCTCCTTTTACTACAAATGATGCTGCAGCAAGGAATGAATGTTTCCTTCTGATAGTTAAAAATAATCTTATAGAACACAGATTTTATTCCTTTTTTCTTCTTGTCTGCTTGCCAGTACCCTGCTAATAAACATCATTGGGCTATGATGCTCTCAGATTTCTTATATTTAATTTTGGGTTCTACCTGAGGGGAAATGATTACTTTGTAATCCAACCCAGACAGGGCAGCGTTACTTGTTCTTCCCTTGTTCTACTCATCATAGCTCCAGTTTGAATTATTATAATAATACTTTTTTTCCGATTCACAGCTGCATGGTGAGTTGAATCTTTGTCTTTCAGTCTCTTTTTGCTGGTGCCCTCACTTCTCCTGATGTCTCCCATGCAACATGATTTATTTTTGAGTGTAAATGCTATTTCATATCATCACACTGCATCATTCTGTGTTACTTTCCTGTCCTGGAAACTTTTTCCTTGCAGTACAGAGTGTGGTGGGTTTTTCTATCTGCCATTACTGTCCATTAACCAGCTGATTTTAGACTGCGTTTTGTCTTCATTGTTTTCAGTCCAAGTGTGACCCTTTAATCAGGCTTAATAGATAGTCTGCTCTTTTATTGTTAATCTTCCTGTAACCCATAACTGATGGCCACTGCTCAAGTTGGTGATATTACAGAAGAACATGCAGAACATGTAATTGTCTTTTAACAACTGTAGTTTTCTCTCTGCTTCTTCCTGTAACTATTGTTAGGTCTGCTGTGGGTTTTGATTTGTATAACCAAATAGCGTTCTCCTTCTCAACCATGGGATAAAATATCTTACTTTAAAATCACATCAGATTTGTCCCTCTAATGGGAACAAGGCACTTGAAGGGTCAAAGACTCCTAGTTTACTGTGTGGATTGCAAATACTCAGGAAAATGTGTTTTCATTAATATTCATGGAACACTCTCATTCTGCAAACATTTGTGTGAACAGTATTTGTCAGAATCTACTTAGTATACCTAAGCCTCCAATAGAAGTTTAACATCCTAGGCCAGCATTTCTTTCAAGGCTGTAACAGGTTATTCATTTCGTCAAGCAGGCTGTTTGCAACACTTTGTGTTTAACTGCATGTCAGCCATAGGAAATCATGGATAAGCTACAAGATTGGCTTCTCCATGGGAATTCATGCCGGCTTGCACACAACTTCTTTAGCTAACTCTATTACTGTGCAGTTATTAGCAAGTAGATATATGTGGTGCTGACAGCTCCTGACAGGAGAATGCTTTATTACATAAAGTTTGCAAAGAAAAAAACCTTACAACATGACAATCTTTTATTCCCAGAAAGCTACATATTAGACAAGAATCCACATAATTAATATTAATTGTAATAAAGTGTGACAATCAAGAAAGAATAACGTAAGTCTGCTTGTAAGTCAAGACCTCAATAGTGTGGAAGAAATAGAGCCAGCCAGAGATGGATGATGGAAGAACACTGGTGCTTGAATAATTCATGGAAAAGCACAGTATATTGCATGTGAGGTCTGGAGCCTTTTAAAGGCCTGTGAATTAGATGACAAAATTCACTCAGTTCAGGTAAGTAAGAGAAGAGAATGGGGAATTCACATGTGATGTAGCATAAACTATTAATAAGAGTTAAAAGGTCATGTAGTTCCCATGTCAAGTGCGAATGATCAGGAACAAAAATTGCCAAAGATGTATGTAATTTTTAAAGAAACAAAAGCAAATATGACCTTTGTAAAAGCTTTGATAATGTGAAGGCTTGTTAGCTGCATGTTTCTGGCATTTAAAAAACCCCAGACTATTCCATTTTGTGAACAATATTCACAGCGGGTATTAAAACAGAGCATTAAAACAGGAGCAGACCAGAGCCCTGTTACGTACTTGGGGCTATAATGAACAGCACTGTTACGTGGTTTGGGCTATGATTGGAGGTGAGTGTGAGAAGATAAATTCTTGTGTGAATGCTTTGACCTCATGTAATATTGCTTCAGTAAATTACGGCTATGCTCTTGAAAAAGATAAGCTGAAAACAAGGAGGTAATGCTGTGGGGGATGGAGTGGTAAAGGTGTCTTGTGCTGAATGAGGATTCTGCTACAGATGTGAACAAGGGTATTTCTGGGGAAAACATAGTTTGGTAGAGAGACCATTTGACCTGAAAGAAAAATCTGAATTTTTAGGTTTGTCAGCAGGATTTAATAATGAAACTTGAAATCTCCTGGCTTTCCAAAGTCACTTAGTTTGACCATCAGCCTTGTCAGTGATCAGCCAGGCCTGTCCTCCCTTCTGTGGCTATGAGAAGGTGTCTCTGACATTTACAATGGTCTGATGGATGTTTCTGGGCAGTCCCTTTTCATTTACTCAAAGAGAACAAATCAAATACTGCAGTGCATGAGTGGGAAATTAGAGAGTTTTTGGTTATTGTTTTGTCTATGCAGTTATCACTTTACCAATTGTCTCCTGGCTAGTGAAGCTGTTGATTTTGCTCTTACCAAGAAAGTAGAAAGAGGAATCTTAGGTTGGAGGGGAGAAAGGGTAAGCAAGTAAACTCTGGGTTGCAGAGCATACCTGTGCAGGTCTGGGACTGGCAGCACTGCTTCCAGCCCTGCAGCATGAGGCTCTTGGAGGAACAGGCCTCTGAAGGCCCATTTCTTTGACATCATTGCAGGACAGTTATCTTCCAGCACAGTCATTCAAGGGCATCTGCCTCGGTGGCAAAAGCCAGAGACACAGGAATCCATTCTTAGAAACAGTAAGGCCATAGGGTCTGTGGCAGTGGGTACACCTTGGGCTTGGGGATGAGGTACTGAAGTTCTGATACATCCTCTGTCAGATATTTGGACAGTGAACAGAGTTTGTTTTGCACCGTCTTCCCTTTCTTGTTTCTGATGTGACAGATTTGTGTTAATGTATATCGTTGCACCATAGAGGTTGTCACAGGGAAGTGAGAAGTTCTGGCAGCTGAGTAAAGGGTGTTTGGGAACTATCAGTGTTGGGAATGGTGTGGGAAATAATTTGGAAGCTGGGTATGAGCATGTTGTTTCTGCCTTCAACACTGAAGGAGCAAACAATATAGTTTCATCTTGCAATTCAACAGAAATGTATGAGTAATTGACATTCTGCGTTACTATTGTTTTGACTTTCAACAAATCCAATAAAGTTGTGTGGAATGGGTTCTCATACAAGTAGTATTTCCTCAGTTAATCTCTAATTACAAGAATTAAAGGTAAAATTTTTCTGTTCTCTCGTCTGGGGTTGTAGCTGAGTGAGAGCACTGCCTTGTTGGTCTGCCTGTTACAACACCTTGAAACAATACAGCAAAATGTCCCCTTCAGCAGAGGAACTTTTTCCGACAGAAAGACAAAACAAACATTGCAAATACATAGTTCCTTTAGCTGCACTAGCTGGGATATATGGGCAAAGCATTTAGAAGCTGTTTTATTTTTCAGCAAGCATTTATGACAAGTAGTAGAATCCTTTACTGCATCATGTTCAGCATTTTGCTGGGGTCATTTCTACTAAGGAGCTGAAACTTCAGTGTGTACAGGAATAGTGCATCTAGAAAACAGGGAGCCTGTCCCTGCCTAGGGGGTTGGGTAGGTGTCCATAATTATGGCAAGGTGATCACTGAAGACACATGCAGATGTGATTGTAAGAGCAGCTGGGAAAAGGCACTTAGCTGAAGAAAATCAGTTGCTGTAACTGAAGTGTTTCAGGAACATACTTTAATCCTAGCTTTAGGTGGAGTTAAGCTTCTGAATAACCAATAGGAGTTGGCTGGCAAGATGGTCTTTTACACGTGTATATGCTAATGTAAATGTCATAACGCAAATTTAAGCATTCAAGAACATTATGTGGATTTGGGAAAATCCTGAAAATTTTAATTCCATAAGCAAAATATTATTTTGGCAGCACATGACAGAAATAATCCTGCTCCCAGATGTTTCATACTGTTGCAGTTGAGACTAGTTGCATGGTTGTCTTCAAGACAGCTCTAAAATAACACAAAAGCTTCTTGGAATATGAAGCAACTCAATTATACAGTGAAGCGAAGAACCATGTCTGAATTCTTAACATTGCTCAGCCTTCTGGGGAAATACAATGGGAAACAGAGTCTTCACCAAGAGTAAAGTATGTCAGCTAGAGGACAGAGTCAAAGACAACTCTTGAAACCAAAGAAGGGAGAAGTCACCTTCTGCACATTTTCTATGGTGGACTGTGTGCCTGTGCTCAGGCTGGGTGCTGACAGCTGACTTGGGCACTCTGGGGCTGGCGTGGAGGAGTCTGAGTATTCATTTATTTCACAGCAGTAAGATTTCCTCACTTGGTTACATGCTTATTTTGCCAGCAAGTTCAAATGTAGTTAAATTTCTTGCTCCAAGAACTGGGTCTTAGTGGAAATTGCCAGGTGCAAAATACAAAATATACAGAAATACTTGTAAATGGGTTGATGTATTGCTGTGAGAGGTGCATATCCTCCATTTCTATTTCTTCAGAAATGGCGAGGAATCCTCAGGTAGAGAAATGCTTTTTAAGAGTAATTAAGTGTAAATGTTTGCTTTTATTGACCTGTGTTTCAGTGTCATAAACTGAACCCCATAAGAAATGTGTGTTGCTGTGTGGGTGACTGTGCAGAAATTGCCCAGAGAGGATGTGGAGTCTCCCTCCCTGGAGATCTTCCGGAGCTGTCTGGATGCAATCCTGTGCCCTGTGCTCTGGGATGACTCTCTTGGAACCAGGAGGTTGCACTAGAATCACTGTGGTCCTGTCCAGTCTTGCCCATTCTGTGATCCAGTGTTCATCAGTGTTCAAGATAATTCTTTACTGTTGCATTTGTCACTGGAACTCAGGTGTGTAGGTTTTACTAAATAAAGCTGTATGAAGAGGGCTTTAGCCTTCCTCCATCTAGGACATGCAGAGAATGCCTTGCAGACTCTTTGTGCTGCCTTTTCTCAAGCTGCAATGAAGGCTGTGACTGTTTCCTCTGTACTTACAAGGTGGCTTTGCAGGCCCACTGCTGCCACTGCAGAGCTCTGCTGCACAGAGGGGCATGCAGCAGACAGACAGATGGACAGACAGCTGCGGCCTTAGCAGGGCATGTGTCCATCCTAGTGCACAAAGGACAATGTGCAGGAATCTGTCCCTGCCAGGTCACACCTGCACATCTGCTTAGGTGGACATCTCTAAAGTGCTGAATTGGACTTACTTTCTCAAGAACTTAAAATGTTGTTAGCTCAACAGTATATTTTACAAGCTCTAACAGAAAGTTATCAAGCCACCCTTGAAACTGGTCCTAGTTTGGTCGCTGACCCTTGGTGTGGGACTGCCAGGGCAAAATGACAGCTCTGGATCTTCCAAGGCCTGGCCCAGTGCAGTCCCCCCTGTGAGGAGCAGTGCTGGGTCCCCCCTGTTCGTCATGGCCTTGCAAAGTGCTTCTGTCCCATTACTTTAATTGATGTAGCTGTGGGGTGTGTGTTTATGATGCGCAGTACTCAGTTACCTGGCTTTTCACGGCCCATCACGGCCTTCCGGTGGTTTCAGTAAGGTCCCATTTAACAGCCTCGTGACAACAGCTGTCCCAGGGAAATGGCAAAGTGTGACAAAGAGATCTGTGCACACAGGGTGGGTGACATGAGCTATAACCTGGATGTCAGCATCAGTGACAGCCTTCAAATGAGTTGTCTTGCTTACAGCTCTCTTTAGCTACTTGCTTTCCTGTAAACACGCTGTTGTTTTTTCCCTGTTGCAGGGTAAATCGGATCTGAAATCATCTGTGCAAGTGCAAGAGGGGATTTTCTCTAGGGCAAGACTCTTGTTAAAGTTGGAAGTTCTCCCTGTGGACCAACACATCCCCCTTCTGTGAGCAGATTTCTCCTGGAATGCTGAGGATTTGTTTATGGTGAGTACAGTTGTTATAAGCAAGATAGGAAATAGAAGGATATGAAAATAAAACCACAGGCTGGAAGTCAAGAGAGGTAAGACTTTCTGTATTGTTTTATATAGTGTATATTTTCAGATTTTGATTTTCAGCAATGTATAATTTTGAGTATTGCCCATTTTAAAATTTACTCCATTACCCACTGGGTGGGGAGAAGGACAATTTGTTTTCAATGTGGTTTAATGGTACAAAGCCAACAAATTCACTGTCACATGCAGCACGTTTTTCTCCTCATTCTTTCTGCCCTGGAGTTACCCTTAATTGTTTAATGTGTTGTCATGCTATAGTGCCTTGTACAATAGCTTTGCTTGGCTGCCTGCTTGAATGGGGAGTGGAGGGAAGGAGGAGGATGGATTCCCCCTCCTGCATCTCAGTGCAGCAGTGGAGAGTCCTTGTTAGGTATGTTTGGGTTTGGGGGGGGTGGAACAGAGTTTAGAGTGTGCTACAGCTTTGTGGGATTAGCAGAGGCTTGAGGGGCCCAATTTAATTGAGTGTTCTGGTTGTACTGCTTCTAATGTCCTTTGCAATTACGGGTACAGAGAATATCTGGTATCTAAGACTGGAGTGAATTTTGTATTTCAAATTTTGCAATATTGACCAGTAATAAAATAAAAATACAAGTAGAGGGAGAGGGCCCTTATAAATTGATGTTTGATCATATAATAGTTACCATAAGGCTGAATATAAGAAGCTTAGAGTGAGGCTGGACATATTCCAAACACTTTTTACACTCTTATGAAAAATTTAAGGAAATGGCATGTTGAGCACTTTCAACTTTATTTATGAAAAAATAAATTGTAAAATCAGACTGTCTGGCTGAAGTCTCTTGGACTTTTAGCAGTAACATACCTTTCTGTATGCCTAAGGTAGTGCCCAGTTACATGGGTTTTATTTTACACAGAAGCTAGAAAAGTCTAGATTTCTGTTTTGAAAACATTGTTGGATAAGAAGCTTCGTTTGAATTTAATGACATCCTGTGAGGCACTTCTTCCCATGTCCTGATGCTAAATCGAGGAAAAGAGGAAACATTTTATTTTCCTCCATCACTTTGTGATACCAGGGTAGTTGTTAGGCAGTGCCCTTATATCCCTCCTCAGTGACATGCCCAGCCTTTTACTGCATAGGTAACCCCCCTTTAATTATGGAAAGACACAAGTACCCAGAATGGGAAACTAACTCAAGCTGTTAGCCTCACTTTTGACCTCTGACAATGCTTCACACTCCTGAGCCTTCCATAAGAGGATCTCCACATGCTCACAACCATTAGCAAATATAACCTGCCAGCTGCCTTGGTAGGTGAGCACTATGTTCGTGTGCGGCCCCTTCAAATAGGGAAACTGAGAGACACAATTTCTGCTTTATTGCCTGAAAAAGCACTTTGCAGAACATACAGAAGGATGTGCTTGCCTGGAGGAGATTAGAGCATAAAAACAACCACAACAGATCAAATGGATGGGGGAGAACAAAAGAGATTGGGGCCAATGGAAAGGGGAGAAAGGCTGCAAGCCCATGTGGTCACTTTGGGAGTGATATCCAAGCCTTTGTGCCATGGCTGTGGATTTCATCCTGTAAGGCTTGAGATTTCTGTCACATTTGTAGAGTTAAAAACCAGGGACAGGTCGGAGAAGGATCATGGACACAGGTGAAGAGACGCTAAGCAGCATGCAATTCAAACTGGTAGGAAGAAGGCAGTTTAAAAGTGGTTCATCTACCACAGGCACCGAAGTAAGGCAAGGAAAGGCTGGCACGAGTGAGCCTGGGCTGACTGGGTGCAGCTGTGGAAAAGCCAGAGGTCTCTGCCAGCACGGTGCTGCCTGCCTCCAGGAGCACCAACAGCTCACTGGGGGGCAGAACCAACCAGCTCCAATAGATCTACCTCAAAGTACCTTCTGTGCATTTCCTGACTAATCAGCCTGGGTGACACACGTATCTGAGATGATCTGGAGGAAAAGGGAACGTTCTTTCGGTGAGATGATGTTGGGAAGATGCTTTTCCGCTCTGGTTTTTGTTCTTACCTATTTTCATGCACAGCATCTTATTAGAAGATAGGAAGCCTTCAACACTGAAGAGAGGGCTGTGGCATCAACATGTATTATTCAGGATTCTAGAAATTGCTATTACTGTGTTTCATTTTATATCCAGAAATATACTGCTGTTGAAAACGAAACAGATTGGTAGACCTTCATCTGTAGGATGAGTTTTGTGAAAAGTTGTATGCAGAGAAGGGCAAAATAGAGCTTGACTACTGTGTGCTAGAAACTATTGGCTATATTTTGATTAATATTTGTCACTAGCACCACTTAATGTCAAATGCTTATTCAGCTTATGATTTAAAGTCATTCAATGCACTGCATAATTGTAAGTAGGAGACATTTATGCATCTGGTATTTAAATGGAGTATGTGTACTTTGCATTCCAGAGCATCCCTAAGCACTGCTGTTAGAATTGTCATTTTAAAAATATGTTTTGTCCTGCTTTTAGAGCCCATTTAATCTTTTCCCCATTAATCTGCTTTCCCTAAACCTTTCTCTAATTCTTCTGAAGGATCCCCCACCTGCTGTGCAGGCTACACAACACAGTGAATCTAATCATGTCTGGAATTATCATTTTTATCAGTTTAATCCATATTTTTCTGTTATTTGCTTTACAAAGCCTTAGACATTTTATGCACTGTGGTAAGTAATGGAGCAATTGTAGTGGTTGGTGTCTTTTCAAAAAAACCAGTGACAATACAGTTAAAATAATCAATTTAGATTATTTTATGGAATGCAGCATTAGTATTCCATGGAAGTTAAGCTTGATCCTTAGAATTATGGAATATATTTTAAACTTCAAATTGTAGATGAGTCAAGAAATGTCCCTCTGTTTGTGCAAGCAATCCTTCAAATTTCTCCTGATCAACACTTGCATGTTCTCGATTGCACACTCGGCATTCTGCTGCCTCCCTGAATTTCTTCATGTACCTTTTTTAAAAGCAGTCTTAGATTCATATTTTTTGAATGCTTTTATGAAAAAGTTACAGCTAAGATAGAAACTGTTTTCTTTATGCTGTGATTTCCTGTCATGAAGTGCAGTTTCCAGCATTTCAAGAGAGCAGTAGCTTAATTCAGGCAGGTGCTTTTATGGAGCTCATCTAAATTTACAGTGGTCTAAAGAAGAGAATTTTCTTTGGTGTTTCATTCTCTTCCTCCTGTCACCTGTGTTTCTTAGGGTCATAGGCAGATGCTGGTCCTGACAAGGTCCTCATCAAACAGCATCTCCCAGCAGCACCCTGCATGAATTTGGAAGAGAATGTTTTGCCATCTTTGCTTAGGAGCAAACTAGATGACTTCATGTAGGTGCCACAAGTGAAGAGCTGTGGAGGTGCTGTCCTGGTTTTCAGGATTTATCCTTTCTTTCATTTATGTCAGAGCTGCTTTTTCTCTCCTGCCCTTCACTCCTTGTTTTGCTGTGAGGCTCTGGGATGCTTGGCAACAGCTTAGCTGCTTGTCTGCGTAAAGGTCTGGTAGTGCTACATCGGTAAGGCTGTTCTGTAAAAATGTAATTTAGCAGAATTTTTGCATAAACTCTCAGACTGTAAAACATTTGCAGAAGAGCTATGGTTTGTACTGTTTTCATTCAAAGCAGGACATTAAGGCTCCAACCACATTTCATTATCCATTTGAATAACATTTTTCAATTTAAAGCTCTCTCTCTAACCACGAGCACTAAATTAATACTAGATTCTCTCTCTGCCTAGTGGGAACACTAAATAGATAAATAAAAATCATTGCAGGATAATTGTAGGTGCTGTGGGCTGAAAGCCAAACCAGGCCAATTCAGCCTTTGAGCCCTGTCTGTCTGTCTGCTTTTCTTTTTCCTTGCCCATCAAAATAGGGTATTCAATTATAATCTTTTTTCTGCATACAGTGGCCCAGAGGCATTATTAATCTCAGTGCATTTGGAGAGTGAGTGAAAAGACTAAAGGTTTGGGGGGGGAATCTCTCCCCCCTGTAGCTGTATTCATCACTTAGGGTCTTTGTCAAAAATGTACTTTTCTTTCTCCCTCCCCCCATTCCTTGGAGCATAAGCTGGAATTGACTCCAGAAGTTAAAGGACAATGGAAGCATTAGCACAGGGATTATGGATCTTCTTGTGCAAGATGGGGGCTGGGGGGAGAAGGTAGAAGCATACTACAGGCAGGATAGAAATTTAAAATTTGTGGCTAGAACAGTGCGCACCACTACATAAGAAAAAGCATTAGTGTGATCTCTGTTCACATGAAGCTTTTCAGGTACATGAAAGTACCTCTTTCTGAAGCTGCTACAGAAATACTTGGGTTGCAAATTTAAGTGTCTAAAGAAAATTTTAAAGAAAAATATTGTGTATTAGTGCATTTTCTAATGAAAGAACAGTCTTCTGGTAGCTTGTGACTTTCTGTAACTGATTAAATCCAAGTCCTTTGGATAGGTTCTATAAATGATTTGTGACTGGTTTTAGTTTGGTTTTGCTTTTTTTATAATGAGCACTTACCCATAATATTCCCATGGAGACTTTAAGGTTTGGAGGAACTGAATGTTATGGCTGCAATACAAAGGGTTTTGGTGGCATTTAGCTGTGTGTGTAGCCATAAACTTGAATCAGACGTTCAGCATTGTCAATCAATTCAACATGATTTTCAAAGCAATTTTCTGCAACAGGAGGGGCTTGGATCAGCCATGGACCACGATGGGGCAATGAGCCAAGGCACTAAGTCATAATCTCTATCTGATGTAGGTTAATCGTGAATTTTAGCAGTTCAAAGTACCAAATCAATAAATGTTGCTCTCTCCTAGTGACAGCACTAAATGTTGGTGCTTTAACTTTGCTAGTCAAGCTGACTTGTGCACTGCAAATTAAAGGAGCATTATTGTTTTCTCTGCTTCAATGAAATTGGTTCACCCCATGTGTAGTTGCACAGAATTACTTAGAGAGCTTTTCCCAGTCTTCCCACATGGGTCTAGCAGAAATTCTTTGATCACTGTACTCTTTAAAGTAAAATGTTTATTTTCTGTCTGTGGTATTAGATCTTTTCCAAAGGTCTAATATTGTTTTAAATATATTGTTTTAAATGCCTGGGCTTATCTAAGTAGGAATTTTAGAAGAAAATCTAGTATGTTGCCCAACTATATTCTTAGTGATGCCTGCCTTTCTTTTATCCTACTGGCCTCATGAAAAAAAGGCCAGAAATTATTTTAATGACAAATTAAAAAATGTTCCTACCTTCCCTTGCTCACCCTCCTCTTTGCTAGAACTGCTTCAATGACTATTCAAAATTTAAAAACAAAAAAACAAAAAAAACCAAACAAAAAGCCCCCAACTAAGTTATCTGTTAGAGTATTTAGAAAAAAAGACCAAACAAAAAAATTCCCCAAATAAACCAAGCCTCCAAACTTGTAGAATTCCTGAGTGGAAGACTTCACGCCTGCCTACTGGTAAACCGGTATTTTTCAGAATCTGATTTAACCTGGATAATGCTTTAACAGTGTCTTCCAGCATAAAAGCTTTAACATTTCACATCAGGACCTTGATTTACTTACCATCTGCTCAGAGGTCTGTCATCAACAGAGATGATTTCTAGCTCCCTTCAGATAACTGGCGTTTGGCAGAGCTCTGCTAAACAGTCTATAACCTTGAAGACAAGGAGTATATGATAACCCATGCATAGCAGTTAACTTTTAAGTGGCTTAATAGTCTCTTTTCTTAGATAAATCTGCCAAATACTTCAGTTGGGTCCTGGTTTTCCCTGATTTTTCCTTTTTTATCCTTTAAGTCAATAAATTCAATGAGACCTTGGAGGCAGTGAAGAAATTATTTTTTCTGTTTTATCTTTATTTACTATTAACATCCTTAAACTTACTTTTCTTTTTGTCTGTATATCTTTTATGATTCTTCTGGTACTCTTTCTATCAGAAGAGTTGATCTGGAAATTTATGTATTTGTGACAAAATAAAAAAAAAGGCTTATTTTTTTTTTTTTTTTTAGTGTGTGGTACCAGTAAAGTCAAGAAAATTATTATTATCAGTTTGCCAAAAGTCAGGCAGTCAAAAAAAACAAGTGCCTTCAATTTTAGCTTTAATAACAAGGCTGATGTTTCAGGAGCCTAATAATAAATTTCTTAGGCTGTTGACTTAATGATAGCATTACTCGTTAAATTTATAGAGCAAAAAAATAATTCTGCAGAGGCACTGGCATGCTTAAGAGCCTGCTTAGGTTTAGGTTTAGACATTAAGACAAGCTTAGCAGTATTTGCTATATATATCAGACCTAAGCACATAGATCAGAGTTGCTATTAGATCAAGGCCAAAAACTTTTGTCAAGTTAGTCTTTCTTTTAATTTATCAGGTATTTATAGAAGTTTGAAACTGCTTCGTCCCAAATTACAGCAGCTCTTGAAGCAGTGGGGATTCTGCCAACGAATAACGTCATTGCCCAGGGTGCACGGTAGACAGCAGCTACCAGGTGATGTATCTCTCAATATATTGGACCAATTGCAGGACAGATGGATGGCTTCTTTCTGTATGTTTATTTCTGTTTTTACTCTTGGTTCAAAATCTGCCTTTTTTTCTTTTTTTTTTTTTAAATTGATTGGGTGGGGAGGATTTTTAGGATGAGCTGGCCAGTTGTCTTCAGACAACTGGAAAGACTGAGTACTGCAGTTGGGCCAAAATCAGCTAGGAAGGGTTTGTGTTGTGACCAGGACACTGTATTCTGCCTAGTCAAAATCTGCTCTGCTCTTTTTTGGGAACAATTCTGACTTGCTCCCTGTTTCTAATCTGTAGCAATAACAAGCAGTGTGCTGCTGGGCAAAGAGCTGAACTCAGAGGAATTTGATCTCTGCTCTCCTTCCTGATCTTTTAAACAGGCTTCAACCTGCAGTGCCCAAACTCCTTCGCCACTTGAAGAACAATTGCTGGAACCTTTGTCTTCATGGACAAATTCTTCTCAGCAAAAATTCCTCATAACATTTTTAGCCTCATCTCATCAAAAACTGTCAAAAATAGGTCAACTTTGCTTCCTGCTGTCAAAAGAAGGACCAAGCAGTTAGAGATGACTTTGGGACAGGGAGGTAGATCACAGTGGGCACCCTGCATCCAGAGCAAGGGCCTGTGTGTTTGCTCCATGGTTTTGGGTTGGCATTCGGTATAATTTTTTGGTTTTTGAGAAGGAGGGCTTGAAAGACCAATTGGGAATTCTACCACAAACTGTTCTTCAGTCTTTACTTCTAAAGCATCTGAGTTGCAAAAGGAGACTTTTAATGCTTAACTTGTCAAAACATTGTGCAGTAATTTCTTGGATGGTTTGGGTATCAATTTTAATGGCATTATGCCTGATGTGCTTTGTTTTTTCACTCTAAGATGAAAAACTGAATAGCAGAACTCTGAATGGTGTCCAGGTGCAGCAACACCTTTCTGTATTGCCTTTCGAATTCCTGACTGTGCACTAGGACTGCAATTAATTTATAATAAGGTTTGGCACAAGCCACCATAATTTGGCTCTGAAAGAGCCAAAATTAGCTTAGCCATGATTAGCCTATGAATGTTTCTATACTGCTTGTGATTGACAGGAGTCCTGTGGACTTTGTACTACAAATAGAAGGGATTTTATCCCTCAATGCAAGTTGCTTTGTTTACTTCTAGGCACGTTAAAATAAGAAAAATCACTCTGCAAATGCGTTGTTCTTGAAACCCTGATGCTTGTTGATTAGTGCCCAGGCAGCATTCACAGCATCTGTTTGTACTGTAAACCTCTGTCAGCTCTGCCTGTGCACATGTTCCTTTCTGTTCATGGCTGTCTATGAGAACAGGCTGGGAACATCTTCTGGCTGTACAAGGAGGGACATTTGCTTTGCATGAGACAAATTTCTGTGCCCCAAAGTGCCTTGTGACACAGGTCAAAACCAGTGGGGGTTTTCTCTTGAAGGTAGTTAATCTGAATATGTATCAAAAAGCTAGAAAGATGATGTATTTCCACAGAAATTGTCATTTTCTGGTTTGGCTCTATTGTAGCACTCATCAAGAATTTATTGTGACCAAATCTGGAGTATTCTTGGTGGGATTTTCAGGAGATTTGTGATCTGTGTGACACTGACCTACAACAGAGGAGCTGGAAGGGTTAATTCTGAAAATCTACATGAGCTTGGAGGAAGTTGGAAAGAAAACAATGTACCATGATCAAACCTACTTCTCATTGAGATTAGTAGTTCATTGGCACTCAAATGTTGATTTTTATAATGTATATTTAGCTAAATTTCTCTCCTTGTTTCCTTCCACTATTTAATTTTCATCTTCTGCAGCTCTGTTCCATGCTCTATTTTTTAAATTGTGCTCAGTGAAATTCACCTCTGTGTCAATCTTCAGGCCATCTCTATCTTATTTGGACCTTCTGCAAGGTATCTCTTCTGTTTCCAAACATCACCTGCACTAAATACTTTAAATTGCTCTGGCAGTCTTTTGAGCAAGTAATGAGTTACACTGAAAGATCTGTGTATGTAAACCTCTCCAAATGCTGTATTTTAAATGGAAAAATCTCCCTTATGGTAAACAACAAAGGCTTCTAGAGGGAAGGGTGGATTGGTTACCACATTATCAGCCCGTCTGAACTGGTGAAGCAGCACCAACAAAGAGATTTTCATCTGCAAAGGCCTGAATGAAAGAAAGGAAGAGAATTTTAAGTGGACAGAAATTCTTTTCTCCTTGCTGGCCTGTGATTCTCTTAAGTCATTCATGGATGGCATAAATTAGGGTAACCTAAAGGAGCCAGGATAAATTAGGGCCACCTGTCTCAGCAGTAAGGAGCTGAAACCAGGGATGTGACACCACTCCATTTTCCCCTTCCCATCATTGAGTTCCCATGTGTGTTTCTTTGTTGTAATAATTTTAGGTGCCAGAGATTGCAACATCATCATTATTTTTTTAGTGTATAATATTCTTTTGATACACTTTTTATATTTAATCTCTAAATAGCCAGCCTTTTCCTTAAATGTCCTGGCTATATTTCCCTGATTTACTTTCTCATGTAAGACTAATGATCTCTGGAGCTGCCAGAAGTATTAGATGATTCTGTTAAACATTTGGAAACTGTCCCAGTTTCTGCTTCACCTTCGGAGGGGGTGATCTTCTGTTTAAAGTCCTCCATTGATCTTCTGTCTTTCAAAACTTCTCCAAAATGCATGAGAGCAGACTGCAAACGTAAATCAGGCTTAAAGGAAATGTATTCTGCTATCCTCACTAAAAGTAGGTAAGTAGAAGGTAATGCAGTCTGGTCATGAACTACCAGCTAAATGAAAGGGCCTGGATCTTCTGTCATCCCCTCTGTTACTCTGGATCCAAAATCTCACAGCTCCACTCACAGCATGGTTTCTGTCTGGAGATTTACTCTTGGAGCAAGCAGATACACTAAACTTGTGCTAATTCAATCTGATTGGATTCTTTATTAAGTGGATATTCTTTATTTGTCTTTTTTTCCAAGTAATTCTAGCAGATCTCAATCTTTTGCACTGTTTTCAACTTCTGGGAAGCCATTTACATATAACAAATATTTAAGCGTTTCTAATATTTACATAAGCTTTGGGAAAACTACCCTCATTCAGAAAGCAGATAAAATTTCTGCAAGATACATCTTGGGCTCAAAAGAGGGCCCATCTTCCTATGAATATTTTGAATGTTTTGAAGGATTTTTGAATTATTTAATATATTTTCAGTGTGATCAACATCTATCCAGAAAATATGGAGCATCATCCTCCCAAAAATATAGTTTATAACATGGCAGTTTTGCATTTGCCGTGTCCTCCTCTCCAGACAAAGATTAGGTAAGGGAGTCTCTCCGCTGCTTCTGGCTAAGGAACTTCAGTGCTAATCTCTGTGTGCCTTAGGGATGACAGGAGAAAAGACTTCAAATAATGTTGATTCTTGATCAAACTTGATTTTAATGAAAGTGTCTTTTAAAGAAGAGTATGTAATTGACCTGTCTTTGTTCAGCCTAATGTGATTGAGAGGAGAATTAAATAATAACTGTCAGACACATCACTTTTTTTAAGCATACAGAAACAGCTACTGTCAAATATGCAAACACAGAAGGGAAGGAAAAGCCTCACACTGCTCTGTAGTTTCAGCTGAGATGAATTACATCAATAGATCTCCCGCAATTCTAAATCTGTTTCAAAGAGTGTTTTCAGTATAATAAAAATATACTTTCTTACTACAATTCTGAATGTCAGGAGTGGCTGGGAACAAGTCTGACTAGAATAACAAATTGTCACTAGTCAACTTTCTAGTGGGTGTCAGTGGGCACCAAGCCTATTATGCTGCAGGAAATTTTCACTGCAAATGTGTTAAGAGGCCCTTTGAGTCCTCCTGGTTGGCTCAGTGTTCCTTGCTATGCACACCAGTGTGCTGTGCTTTGCTAACAGGACCCCATTGTACAGAACTGAAGACGTAAACAAGAAAAAACACAAGCAGGGAATCACGAAAACAAATTTTGAGGTAGATGTCTTACTGGAGTGATTTCTGTTGCTTTATCAAATGATGAAAAGCATCTAAAGCATGTTATGATTGATTAGGAGGTATGCAGGCCGGAGAATTCTGTTCATTAAATGAGGAGCCAGACCCAGAAGAAATAAGGTTTGGGGCACCTTCTGGGAAAGGATCTGGCATTCTGGGGACAGGAAGCTGCAGCTAGGAAGCAGTGCTGGAAAAACCCTGTGGTGGAATTGGAAAGGCTAGCTGGCACTCAGAGGTTCAGGTTTGATGAATAGTCTCAATACAGACAATATATAGGTGTGTGTGTATATATGTATATATTTGTGTGTGCATTTCTTAATTAACCTTACAGTTCTGGAGAAGTGATGCCTTGCTGGGTTTAACAGAACCCAGAACCTCTCTTGTTTGAGAGCCAGAAGTGGCTAAAAACTTCTCTAGTACTATGAGAATTAACTCTAGATTCTTTAGATGGAAACAGGTTGAGCTTGAGTTGAGCAACACTTAATTCAACTAATGCTTCATTTACTCCTATAAATTATCACAGTTAATGTGAGTAAGTTTGATCTGTTAGGGGTGCAATGAGACTCCTGCTACATGAAGTGCAACTGGCTGTTTATCTTGGTAGACAAATAGGAGAGGGTAGAAAACAATCCAAATCCTGCAGTTGGAAGTAAATATGGCAAACAATCAAAATCATGGCTAATAAAACACAGAAATCAGTACTTTGAGTGAAATAGCCCACCATAAAATCAATTTTAACACCATGAGCTGCCAGAAAGTGTGGGGTTTTTTCAGCTTCAATTTAAAAAAGATAAGTCCCAGTTGTTCTGGGAGGTGTAGAACAGTGGGCCTTAAGAGCTTCTAGTGGCCATATTTTGCTTCAAGCAGCTTTCCAGCGCTTCTGGGAAAAGAGAGGGTGTGATATGTCCCATAAAATACAGCGTTTCTACAGGATTCAACTAGTTAGTTCCAATTAAACTTGCCAGCTAAAAGGCAGTGACCATAATTTGTGCCCTAAGTAAACAGAACAATTTTATAATCAATTCATTGACTTTGTTGCCACTGATGGAAAGGCTTTACAATCAGCACAATATGTTCAAATCATCCCTCTCTCACAAAAAGCAGAGCAGGAGGCTGCGCCTGCTGGAGGCTCTGCAGAGCCCTGTTGTGCAAGGCAGTCAATAAAGAATTACAGTAATCTAATCCTGAAGAAAGACAAAAGTGTAAATGGCCTTTCTGAGGGCTTCCTGAGATGGAAGTGACAACTACTTGGCAACAGCCTTTGCAAATGGTGCGGAGATGATGTAGTGGAGATGAAATGCTTCTCTGTGGTCTAACATGATTCTCAAATGTTTCCATCTCCCAAAGAAAGCATTTGATTGCAAACCTCAGAAATATGTGCTGGAGGAATAATCTCCTTTGAGCTTCACAGCCAAGAAGCAGCATGATTGTGTTGTTCAGGGAAAGTTTGACACGGAATTGAACATCCACCAAAAATGCTACTGCTGATGTTATTCAGTCTGCATCTGTAGGAGTTATGTGAATTCTGGACAGAAATACTAAAACCAAACTTACTGCTCTCCCTTATGAGAAGGGTTTTGCTTTTGCCTGCAAAGAGCTTGCCTTTCTCATGGAATAGGCATGTCCCTAGAATGTAAGACTTGCATCGGAGTCTGACAGAAAGTGGTTGCCTTTCCCATTATCAAATATAGCAGAAGAATCTTCTTTTTGATCCAGATCTTCCTGTGCTACTTTACCTACCCCCAGGGCTTGTTATCTGAGCCCCAATGGAGCCGTGCAAGGGAGAACTTGGAACCAGTGAACATGCCGGAGCTGCTTACATGCTCCTATGGATATCAGAGAACAGATCAAAATGCAGGTGTGCACGCACTTGAATTTCAGATCGATTTCTGAAGGTGCTGCTACCACTAAGGAGCAAATTCAAGTATTCAAATCAACTCTGGGGAGATCTTGCCAAGGAGACAAGGATGGGCCTGTTGCAAAAGGCACAAGGCAGCTGTGGGCTGCCTCTAACACAAGCAGTGGATGGCAAAGTCCAGTATTTCATTTTATAGAAGACCTACGTGTTCCTGGGGTCTGCTTTTTCCTCAGTTTTGCCTTATATAAAAAAACCCCTGAAGTAGATACACAAAGCTACTCTTATAAATTAAATTTTGTAATTGTGTGCTCCCTAAGTTTTGATGAATCAGAGAAAAAACACCTTTCTGTATTTTTGTTCTTAACTTCTTTTGAGAGGAGGTAAGAGGAGAGCGGCATCTCTGACTTGGAATCAGAATACAGCACTCCTTTTCAAACCTTCTGCTCAGAGAAACAATGAAAGTTGCAGGGATCAAAAGGGTGGGAAAAGGGTGCAGCTGAGATTATGCTTGATCTGTGACAAACCCTATTGTGAAAATGAGACAACTTGGAACTTCAAGGCTGAACTAGAAACAGGAGATGGGGATTGAAGCTGAGATGGAAAAAATACTCCAGGAGAATGAAACGCATTAAAGATAACTGGGGAAGGAGGAGGGACAGTGATAAATGGTGAGTGACAAAAGAAACTATAAAAAATAAAGGTTAAACCAGAAAGACCACAAAGGATTTGGAGTGAAGTTCACTTTCTTGAAAATAACTGGAGTAATTAAACTGTATTGAAATTTGGAAGAAACATAAATTCTTACCATAAAGACTATGTAGAAAATAATTTTTTCAAACCAGAAATTCATGACTATTTTGCTGGCTCTTGTTCTTACTGCACTCTGGTGGTGCCTGTTTGCTTATATAGTTGTATATGGGCACAGGGATGTGCTTGTGCTACTACCAATCTTAATTGAAGCAGACATTGAAAAAAACACTGATAATTGGTAAAAATAGTTTTGAAAATGAGGCAAAAATGATAATTTCTTCAAAGTTTGATTACATGGAATGTAAGGAAGGAGTTATACTAATGGAATGAAAACTGACTTTTTTTTTGTACGAGGAATCTCATGAAAAAAAAAGTGTTATTGTATAATCAAAGGCTATGATATTTTCTAATGAAGGAATAAGAATAAACAGATGGCTTTTTATTCTTTTATTCAGATGTTTCTCTCATTTATCTTCCCAAACTTATGTTCTTAGGTTCTTAGTCTGACTTGTATGTTTCTTTCCTCCTTCCCCCCCCCCCCCCCCCCCCCCCCCTTTCTTTTTTTAGTTCTCTTGGGGGATTTTTTCAGTTATCTTTTTGGTGTTACAGTCCTGTTTTTTAATGAAAAATGAGTGTGGCATTTTACTACAGCTGAAAATTCCTACCTGAGCTCAAGGTAAGCATTTGTTTAAATGGAATTTGCAGACTTCTCTAAAAACTCATTCTGAAGGAACTGCTGTAAATAAATGCTTCTTTGTAGCATTAACCAACCAAATACTGAACTACTGAGGATTCTGAAAAGAAAGGTGATTATAAACTGCCACTGAAATCTATTATTTTTCTGAAAACCAGTTTATCTGCTTCAGTTTGCTCAGGGTAGGTGAAGTAACACCAAGCAATGTGAATTCAATTAAATGGATCTGTGTAGAGTCATGTCACTGTGGTGTAATAAGCAAGTAAATCTAAAAAACCCCGCCCTTATCTAAGTTTATGTTGATGTAAAATGCGTATCAAGACCACACCTAAATATTTAAGATACAATGAAGGAGTTTCTTTAAGAAAATTTAAAGAGAGCTTTAAAACCAAAAGGATGATGAAATATGTTAAAATCATTTGTGTGGTTGAAGATTTTCTGGGACTGCTTTCTGTAGGCCTGAATTTGGAAGTCATTATTCATTGTTATAGTGACTGAGAAGATTTTCTTAGAAGTCTAATCAGTAGAAAGTTCTTTCAGGGATTTTCTCATCTGTATTGTACGAAAGTCACATGGAATTTAATTTTGCAGCAGGGAATAGAAGATGAAACAGTGATAACATGGGAGTAGAACAAATAAAATTCTTGCTATACATGCTCCTTAAAATCCAAAAATGAATATATTTGGGCTTGATCTAAAGTCTGCTCTTATGTGAAGAGTCTGATGAGTTTTCCAGTCTGTGAAAGTTATGATATGGAAATGTTTTTGCACAAGGAAAAGGAAACATTCATGTCTTAGGGTAAGAATGTGAGAAGTTTTGTCTTTTTCTGAGGCTCTTTGAAAAATGTCTTAGATGAATGGTGATGTTTGCACTCCAGTTCTGAAAATACAGAAAGCCTTAGTTCTCGCCACGTGTCTTTTAACTGGATGCACTCAAATAATTCTCTTTGGGATCACAGCATTACCTCTTTTTAGAGTGAAAAGCATTTCCATCCAAGTTCTTCCACGAAAGAACAGGATGAGCCGTGCAAATTATGCAATGTGTAGAAGTTTATCTGTTCAGCTTATTTGTCTCTGGTTTCAGAAAGAGAAAGAAATTTAGCTTGCAGTTAAGGATAAATTAGAGGAGAACTCTCATGACCTCCCTTACTGTATATTGCATTAGTTTCCTTAAAACACTCTTGAAGTTTGAGTCTGGTACATGAAAATCTCTTTTTTGCATTTAAAGAATTCTCCAGTTCTGTAAGCACATAGTGTCTTTGTGTTCATTTATTTAGCAGCAGCAGAGAGTGCTTCCTTCCTTGAAGGCTTGGTCCCCGTCTCTTTTTCTGCAACTGGGCTGAGTACGTGCCGTGTATCAGTTCAGGGAAACACCTGTACAATTTCTGCTTTCCTTACCCTCTCAGTTGTGGTAAAAGAATTGTGAACAAATGTAGCAAGAGGTCTGGGCAGTATTTCTTCTGCATTCAGTCAGGATTTAAACCAAAAATACAAGCCTTTGTGAATCCTAATGAACAGAGCTACGAGCAAATTGCGTTTTATGGTTTTGGAATAATCAGTCAGACATATTTATACCATCTGGTGATGTTAGTTATTGTTCGGGTTTGTAACACAGCTCTTCCTGGAATAGCATCATGCAAAAATGGCCGTAATGAAAAGGCAAAACTCTCAGAGAAAGTTGAAAAGAGGTGACTTCCTGGTGAAAATATCTGGTCAAGAACCCTGAGGGTTGTGGGTGAAGGGGACAGTGAAATGCCAGGGGTGTGTGAGCTGAGAAATAAGATATTTCAAGCACAGGTCGTGGCTGACAGCTCTGTAACTCTTCCTGGTTGTATGGGAAGAGCAGGTGAGCTCATTTGCCTCGCTCACAGACCAACTCTTTCTGACGATTTTCAAGTCAAGTGGAAGTTTGAAATTAGTAAGGTGGGAGGTGAGACAAGGCCTTTGTATTTGTCAGTCTTTCCACCTCAAGCTTTAGGTCGAAACAATGGTGAAAGGCTGCCAAGGCTGATGTGTTTCATAGGAATTGTCTCTGTGCTCTGGGAGAAACACCCACAGGTCAGTGGTTCCTTCCAGCACTTTACCTTTGCCTCGGCAGCTGCTTTTACAGACGTGATAAACTGCACTTCTGTGCATGATTTTCAGGTAGACTGATACATCTGGTTTCTAAAAAGTTAAGCCTTTTAATTCTCTGTAGCTCAGAAAAGGGGAAGCTGTGCAGTCTCTCTGTCTCCTGCTGTTTCTTGGGTACCTTTCCCAATTTTGTTTTGTGTTAGTTTGGTTTTCCCCCCCCAAGACTTACAGTAGTTGTAAAAATGTGTAGCAGCTGAGCTTTTTCATCAAGCATCTGTTGGGGACAGAACTCAATCAGATGAGAAACATGAATGGCCAGAACAGATGCACCAAACTCTTAATGTTTTCCTCCAGGCCTGAAAACTCTGCTGACATTTGCCTAAATACAGCTAAGGCCTAGGCAATCTTCTTATTTTGACAAGAAACTTAAATCAAATTTTAATTAAAAAACTATTTGATTTTTTGAGAGTGCCTGTAATTAATACTATTTGTCTGACATTTCAAATACTTTACTCAGTGTAATTTTCTCAGCTGAAGGAGGTTTAAAGCACCAAGAGTATAAATGTTGTCTTGTTTTATACTATAAATGTTGAGGTGTGGAAATTTTTCCTAACATGGCTTTTAGAAACTTCTTTTGTATGTCAAAAAGTAGCATTAATACATAGTTAGAGTCAGAAAAAAGTAATGCTGAATGTCATACTTTTAAGCACAAGAGTTTTCATTATAAATGAGAAGTGGATTTCTTTTATGAACCATATACTCTTTTTTGTGCGTTCTCAAAGTAATTATTTTCCACTGCAACACAAACCAGTAAAAGACCACAAAGACTTTCTCAGATACTGGTATATCTGTAATTCTTGTCTGGGTTTGGCAGTGCACTCTTATCCCAGTGGCTGCTGAAAAGTTACAGGAAGCTCCTAGGCCATGGTGACATCTGAACAATTTCAGCAGGAGCAGCCAAACCTTTTGGCAGTGAAGATCTTTTTTAGGAGTTGCCATCACAAGGTCAGAGATGGAAGTGTTTACTGGATTGGGATTGTATGGAATTTATGAGGAGCTAAACTGAAGTTTTGAGTGTTTAGCAGTCTTGTGACAGCTCCCCAAATATTGGAGAGTAATAAGTTGAAGCTGCCCCATTAATTTAAAAGTAGAGCTAAGCAGTCAAACCAGTCAAGGGCACGTTCATTAGATTTGAGCAGAATTTCCTCTGCTCACTGCGACCCTCCTGGGATGGACTGGGATGGTGACACCAACGCTGGTTATGGGCTAATATGCTGGGAGGTTAATTTGTATCTAAACTGGAGAGTTTCTCTGCCTTGGAGCTCGCTCCTGTGGATTCCCAGCTAGAAGCAGTGCACCGTGGGCTGTCATTGTGCTCCTCAGCATCTCTGCTTCCCCTGTGTACACTGCAGCTGGTTCTGTGGAATGCTGTCAGAAGGTGTCTCCTGGATCCCAGCTTCTCTTGGATTTGAACTTCAACAGAAGCTGGGAATACAGGAGGATGAGGATACCACTGTCTGCCATAGAGAAGCAAGTTTGTTAATTTGCTTCTGAGAAGGGCACTGTCTTCCAACTCAGTTTTTGCTTATTAAGAGTTCAGCAGGACCTGAGAGGTCCTGTCACAATGATCATTTTACAGTTGTTTTCAAACATGGAAATAAAGTTGGAGATTTGTATCTTTGTACACTGGAGATCATGTGTGATGGTGCAATCAGCAAACTCGTGTCTGTGGAAGAAATGTCCGTCCTTGAGCTGTTTTAGGTGGGAACCAGAGCCTGATGATGTTACAGGATGGACATTTTTGGGTTTGGGGAGCAGGGATGGAAAAATCTGTGCATGTTGCATGTTCTGGATGTCTTCCCCCAGAAGGGCAGGCACCAGCGACAGAGGTATTTGCTCCTTAGCTCGTGTCACTTTAGCAAGTCCCCTACCTAATGAAGTCTGTTCACAGCCTTCAGGATAGGAAACTGTAGGGATGTATCTTAGGGAGCAGCACGTAACTATTACCTTACAGACTCACACTGTTCTCTTCCCCAACTTGTCCTCTGCTGGTTTCAACAGCAGAAGTTGTAAATGTATCTTCCTGATGCTCCCCTGGGTGAAAGATGTACACCTTAGCTGGAGGAGGAATTAGAACTGACCTAAAACTTTTGTGAGAGCTCGAACTGCTGAGCTATTAGATGAAGAAAGAGTTTTTCCTGCAGCTTTTAATAAAAGCCAGGTATTGGGAGTTGAGAGAGTGGGGGCAGCAGTCTCCCTGCAGTGAGGATTTGCTCACTTGGTGTCTGCAGCCTTAAGACATCTCTGCTGCTCTGTGTGAACCTCATCTCTGCCTAACCCTCCTTCTGCACTAAGGAGGAGCCCTGGGCACCAAACTGGGCCCTGGGGATTGCTTTAAACCTTGTTTGACTCTGAGTTAGACGACGTGAAGCTCAGTGTCATTGTGCAGAAACCTTTCTGTGAATTCTCTTGCAAAAGCTCATGAGCGCTTTTGAAAATACTTAATTTTTTTTTTTCTAGGCCTAATATTCAAAGGTGATATGGGAACCTCTAGTGAAAAGGGATGAGAGCTTCATGATGTGCCGACAATCGGCACTATCCAAAAATAATTCTCAGGTTGTGCTCCTGTGTAACTGTTCTCAGTTATTATTGTGTTATATTCTGTCTTGATATGACCTCTGCAAGTAGTCTTTATTCTCATATTCCTATTTCATACATTGTATCAGCGCCTTTGAGAAAAATTCAGATAAATCAGTAGAAAAATCTGTGTTCAGACTAAAGGAAACATAATTTGAATTTGTCAGAAAACTAAATACTCAGAACATTCCTTTGAAAAACAAGTTTCAGGACAACCCTGTTTTTAGTAGACTTGCATAAACCTGGGTGATATTTATAAAGATATGTAACTCTCCCTAATTGAAAACCTGACTAAATATCAAACCTCATTTGTATCTCTGGATGCACAATGGAGCCCGGTTGCTATAAGGTCGTTGACTGCAGTCTATTTTCCTGTGTCTTTTTAGTAGAGCTGAGATGGATGCCATCTAAGAATTTACAGGTACTTTTATCAGTGAGAAGAGATAAAAGTGAAAACTGAAAAATGTAGTAAAATGAGTGGTTTATGGAGATTACTAGAATCCAGGAAGTGGCATTTCTTTTTTATATATCTGTTGTTCAGTAACTCCCTCTCTCCCTTTTATGAAGACTAACCCCTGCCATTTTCCCTTTAGAGACTCCCCATAGGCTCCAGCACAGAATGCAAAATTCTGTAAAAACAGAATTTCTGTTTGCCTCTTCTGGTTCTTTAATGATGCACAGAAACTTGAAACAGGAGATGATTTTTCCTTTCTGAGAATGCTCACAGATTAGTGTATGGCTGTTATTCTAGCTTGTGTTTGTTTATTTTATCACATCATATAAAAGACCCTGACCAGAAAAGATTAAAAGCTTCCAAATCACTTTTATGGAGAAATAAGTTGAGAAAGTTCCATTTTTAGCTTGTGCAGCATAATTAAACCCACTAATGAGTTAAAACATTAATAGAGAAACAACACAGAAGACTTAATACTCAGTATGGAGTTGTCCATCATTCTGTACACTCATAGCCCTCTACTTTGTTAGACCCCCTTGAGTTCCAAGTGTGATTTGAAATTGCCCTTCAAAGTCTCTAGCTTGAGCCTCCTTCTTCCTAATGGAACTACAGAGATGTGCCCAGGTTGGTTCATCCAGAAAATGTCCTTTCTGGAGTTAAAGCAGGAAGGGAGGTAATGCAAAGCTTGCCAGTTTTTCTTTTAATCTTTTTTAAGAGTCTAGATGTGTGGCTCTTGGTCCATAAATTAGAACAACTGTGAGAAGCATTCCAGTAAATGACCAAATGTAAATGCTTATCTGTGAATAAAGCCAGTGGTGGTGTGGACTCATTCAGGAATCTACAGGGCTTCCTGGGGGCAGCTGCAGAAATGTATTAATTCTCTTTGTCCTTCCAGTGCATGGAGAACATTCTGCCATTAGTGGGTTCCACGGCACTCTGTGAACTGCACACCAATCTGATCTCTTCCTCTTTTTGGAGAGCCAAATGCTTTAGCTATTTTCTCAAGCATTTAGAGGTTTTGCTTTTCAGAATGTTCATCAATTGCTGCTACTCTAGTTAGACTCAGGCAGTACAAACACAAAACTCCCAGTCTTGCTTGGCTGAGCTGGCGTAGCAGTGTATGAACTGCTTGCATCGGGAACCTGCTGGGATAAAGAAAGTAGCAGTGGCCAAACACTGAAATATCTGGGATTCTGCACAGGCAGTGGCACTAAAATTGAAAGCATTAAACACAATCTTGCTTAAATACGAAATAGCTGCACACTAACCCCTTCTACTTCCTGGCAAGAATAATAATGCTGCTCTAATTCAGAATGAAATTAAAACCAAACAAAACAAATTCTCTGTAACCAAAAGCAAGTCTGTGGCAGGGATGAGTCAGGACTGAAGTTTTGAAATTACGAAGTGAATTTTATGCAGGAGCCTCTTTCCCTTTCCCTGTTGCCAGGGAGGGTTCATAGGCAACAGACTTAATGGGTTAGGCAGACAACTTGTTGCTGACTAAGTCACGAAGAGCTGACACCTCTTCTGCATCTTGGAAGGCTTTGCATGCTCTTTGGATGTTTCAGACCAGTGGCGTGCTTTGAACTCTTTTCCTAAAAGGAATTTTTTCCATAGCTTTTTACAAATTTGGAGTGAATCGCTTGCTTTTTTGAGTAACTAACTCATTTTGTTCTTTCTCCTTTCTTAGAGGTAAAGCACGCTATTTTGTTAGCTACGAAATTAGTTCCCCGCAGTAGCAGGGAGACCTTGGGTCAGTTTCATCAGGAGGGATAACAGATATTTTCAGGTATTGCATACTAATGAATAGCTGGCTCCTATTATTTACCTACACCAGAAATTTAATGAATACCTTGAAAGCTATTTATTGAATTCTGTGTTTGTGGACAACAGTGCTTCAAAAAGTGCAGATCACTGAATACCATGGTCAAGATGCTGTATGTATGCAGTTAAATACAAAAATCAGTTCATTTCAACCATGCATGTCCTTGTTCATTCTTTTATTTGCCTTAATGGCTTTCTGCCACCATTTAAGCATTTTAGAGGTGGGCACAGTGTGAATTCAAGACAGTCACAAACCAAGGAGCATCTGGATAAAAGCTTAAATATATGCTTCTACTAACTGTAGTGTCATACATAAGGAGAAGAATGAGGATTCTGAAAAAGCTGGCAGGTACCATGGTTAAATGATTTGTCACATGACTACTTTCTATCAGGAGACTGCTACAGCTCCTGGGCTTTGGCAGTGCTGAGGTGGCTCCCAAAACTCTCCAGCTGTGGGTCAAGTCCTGCTGAGCATGGAGATTTGAAGAGCTGGAGCGCTTGCTGCTGTGAGTTTGTGGCTCTGGTGACCGGGCAGCTCTTCTGAACCAGGGTGTTGTGTTTTACCAGCAGGAACAGAGCGAGGCAGGAGGAACAGAGCCGAGGGGGAAAGGCGCTGAGTGCGGTGGCAGGGCCGTGATGAACACCCTGGGCTTTGCCAGCTCCCTGCTCTGACCTCCTCAGAGGCTCGAGCAGGTTGCTGCATCTGTCCCACTCTGCCTGACAAGAACAGAGGGATATTGTTTAACTATTTGTGGTTATTTTGATGTCTTGTTTCCTGGTACTGGCAAAACAAGTAGTGTGACTTGGCTTAGGCTTCCTTGGAGCTAATTCTGAAAACATGAAATCATTGCACATATGTTTTCAGCAAGGGGCTTGTTTTGAACCTCTGTGTTGTTTCTTCTGCTTTGCTGATGGTCCAGAAACCAAGGCACCAAGAACATGCAGCGAGTGGCTGGATTGCACAGTGAATGGAAATTTATTTCAGGGTGAACGTAGTGATCATAGAGGGGCTTCTTGTTGTCGTGACTTCTTCTAACGCTCCTCTTGATGGTTCTATAGATGCTGCTAAGGGAACAGAATTGTTGTCTGTGACCACTCAAAAAAGACAGCTTAGTTTTCCAATAGTAAAATAGTTCATTATAATTCTGGGACCACTGGTACCACTCAGTTTCTTGAGCTTGTATCAAAAATTTCAAAAAGAGGGGATATTTAAAAAGAAAAAACCTGACAGACCTTATATTTTAGGGTGTTTTTTTGTTTTTTCCTCAGGAGGAAGCTTTACTAATTTAAAAATACTGTGTTGTAATAGTCCATTTTTAAATCCAGAATATTAAAGACCCTATTCCTGGTATTTATGGCCTGAGTTCAGCAAAATACTGAGGCGTGTATCATGTAAAGCACTTCATTAGTTTTATTCTTTATGCTTTCCCAAGTCTTATTTCTCCAAGCCCCAATCTTTTCATGTATAAATATGTGTAAATCCACTGACACTGAGTTTTTTGCTTTCTGGATGTTCTGCTTGCCCATCAAGTCTGAGGTAGACATTCTGGTAATTGTGTGTAGCCAAAAGGGGCACATAACTCTACTTGGCTGATACAGAAAGTCTTGACTAAATGTGTGGTTGTCCTGTGTCTGCAGTCCAGAGCGTGCACAGATTTCCTTGTAAAAGGAAAGTATGCAAGCATGGTCATTTTAAACAACTATTCCATCTTTGAGTATTAAAAACAATCATGAGCTCTTAAAAAATCCTGCTGGAAAGTTTTTCTGATCATTTCAGAACTATTCACCTCCCCCATCCCTTCCCCTCTCAGGGGAAAGCATTTGGAGAGTTGGATTCTTAAAAATCTCACATCCCCAGACTGAAGTTCTGCAGAAAAACCTACTGTGGTAATCAGCATGTTCATCTGGGGAAAAAACAGAGCTGAGCTATTTATTTATCTTTAATTATAAGTGGTTAAACAAGGAGAATAGACTTACAGTTCCTACTGAACTTAAAAAGACTCTGATTTGTGCCAACTAAAAATTAATTAGTAAGGAATTTTTAATTTCAGCATCTTAGACCAAGAATCCATTCCTTGATAAAGATGTCCCCATGGAATAGAGTTATGAGATGAGATTAGAAGGAATGTAAACTTTATATCACATGAAGCTTCTACTCTGAGCACCGATGCAAAGGGCATTCCTAAATTTTTTTTTTTTTTTGATGTTGGAACATAACCTCAGAGGTGACCAGTCAGGGGCCCAGCATGCCAGAAGAAAGGACACGAGATTCCATAATGTAGGTGGAAGATTTTGAGGTGGAAAAGTATTAAGGGCTTTTTAATCTGAAGTAAGAAATTGCTCTCCTGGATTTGTGAACCTGAAACGATAGAATAGCGAATATGATTCATTTTGGAAAATCGTCACGTGCTTGATGCAGAGGGGCATAAAGCATTTGTATTAAAAGCCCTATCAATTGTTTCTTATTCATTAAACCTATCTCTCCTGGTTTTGTTAGATTTTGGCATTTTTTGAGGTGTGGATATAAAGTAAGGAAAGCTTAAAATTCCCAGTGGAAAACAGGTGATCACCAGACATAAAGTATTACAGGTTGGCTTTTGGTTTTTTGTGAGAAATATAAATCTTTTGGCTCTCAAAGTCTAAACCAACTGATTTCAAACAATTTCTCAGACAAATTTTACAGCATTAGGGAAAAAAAGTGAATTTAAAGCTATTTGTTAGTAGTACAGCTTTACATTCAGACAAATCAAAAATTCTAAAGTAGAGCTGCTATGTTGTTCTTGCTTGTTTGTATTGATTTATGAAAAGCCACAAACATTGGTAATGAACTTTAAAGTGAACCACTTGTTATTCCTTTGAAAACTGCTCTCTGATCTCTCAGTTCCTTATGGTAATTGGAAATCACAATAAAGAACTTGTAAATCTGTGAGTCTCAGTGGAGGGGAGGCACAGCAGTGGCACATATACCAGAAAAATATCAGTGCATTATAAAGGTTATAGAAAACTTAAAGAATAATTGTATTAGTGTAAAGCTAGTGCTGTAAATATTTAATTATTTCCTTCTCTCCTTGAGTAGTTGGAGGCAAATGATTGCCATCGTGCTAAGGTGACAACAGGCACACTGTGAAATCATTATTGATTACTTTGGGTGAGTAGTGGGAGGCCTGCAGGGATGAAACATGGTGGAAACTGCAAGAAGAACCTGGGAAAAGTCCTGTGGACTTTGGAAATATGTCCATAGGGTAACATTGCCATGAAACACGTGGAAAAAAAAAATTCTCTTTTCTGTAAGCAAGCTGATTTTCATGTTAGTTATTCACCACCTAGGATTTTACTTTTGTAATTTGTTTTTTTTTTTATCTTTGGTAGTTTTGCCTGAGTTTGTGCTTTGTCATTTTCAAATGGTGGTTAAATCTCTACAATAGCAACAAGGATTGCCATGAGGAATTATGAAAGGATCCTACGTATTATGGAAGGTAGTAAAGAGAGAAAGAAACGTAACACAAAATTTACTGTAAGTGACAAGCTGAAATGGAGGAGTACTCTAAGAATCTATGGAGTACAGCAGGTTTTACTTTTGCTTTAAACTTCAAAATAACTGTGTGGGTTATCATGAAGTCTCCCAGTCACAAGATTCAAACCTCGACTACTAAAACAAACTTTGTGTAGGAAAGAGCTTTCTATTTTTACATGAAACCTGTAAGGCAGTTTATTTTTTCTAAATGAGAGCATATAGTGTGCAAATACATCTGTGAGGATATTTTACATAGCCTGTTCTTGCTTTTAGATAATGGCTTTCTTTTAAAGATAAGTGATGAATCTTTCAAAAAGGAAAAGAGGAAGGAGAGATGCATTAGCAGTCTCAGTTAGGGCTGCATGCATAGGCCTGGAGAGATTCAGAAATAGAGAGCTGGGATTTTTCCTTGCCAGGCTTGCTGAGGCTGAAATTTGATTTGGAGATGGTTGAGGGCTCCTAGTTTGAGATAGTGAGAGTTTCTCTCGTGGATATTCCTGAGCACCCTGTGTGCGTTTGTGTACCTGAGCATGGGTAAGAATCCCCATGTTCACTGTACAAAGGCAACAGAGAGCTGTACCCAAAGTAGAGTGACTTTTTTTGGCTAGAAAATTCCATGGTTGGATCAATTTAATGAACTCTAATTTCTGATCAATTTATTCAGTTGAAGAAGAAGAAATTGGGAAATATGCAAGACCTTGATGCTCATTTTAAAATGTGTTTCACGGATTTGTTTTGGGTTTTTTTTTTGGTTTGTTTTTTACAGAAAATATTGTTTTACTTTGAGACATATCTCAGCATAATTTTTATGAACAAGTTAAAAAGTGAAGGCACCAACCACATATTTTAATTTCAGGTCTAATTAATTATTTTGTTTGGTTATACGGTACTTATTTCTCATCAGATGAAAAAAAACCTGAAAATTTGCAAGATTATTTTGGGTTTCGGTGTTTTATGGAACACTAAGACAACTCTAACAACAACCAAATTTGTTTTTACAGTATTAGAACTGTCAGTTGTGAAAGCTAAATAGTTCTGCCCTCCTCCCTCTCATCTCCAAACACAGAGAAGAACAGATCTCGTCTTACTATGCCTTTGTTCCATTAACACGCTGGAATATATTCACTATAAAATTCTTCTTCCAGGGATTCTTTTTCAGCTTTATATTAATCTTTCTAGTCTGTATTAAATATATAAAATTTTGGACTAACTATTATAAAAGACACAAGCTGTTCTACCGTGGAGCTTGCAGCTCTTAAAGGGTTAAAGCAGGCAGCAGAATATATGTTTTCTTTAATACAAGTTGACCTTTGCATGCTGCAGTAGACAGCTTTCTGTTTTCCTTGAAATCAAAATATTTTACTAGATACAGTGTTTAAATAAATCAAATGAGTCCTCAAATGATGTAAAACCTGACCATTTAAAATGAAATTACTACTTTCACTTCTGCATTTCTGGCATAATTCAGTTTTAATGCTCAACTAAGCTGTAATGTCTCTGCTGTGTATTTGGGCTGCTTGATTATACTGATGGGTTGTGTAATTTTTTTGTTACATGTACAATGAAGGTAATTTTTGTGTTTCTAAGCTAGAAGATCAAGTTCTGTGACCTGGAGAAAAAGAAGGCAAATCAGAATGGGTACAGGTGCAGGTCCTTGGCGTTGCAATGGGAAACCTGGGAGAGCTTTCCACCACCTATCTAGAATGTCTGAGAGATGGGTTGGAGACAGTTTGTACAATATCTTCCCCACCTTTTGGAAGGGGCAGAGAGTTTGTACAATATCTTCCCCACCTTTTGGAAGGTGTGCTGGTGGGAATGGTGAAGGTTACTGATGGAAATTTATTGGGAGAATGACAGAGATGTACGAAGGCATGTACAAAATTATCATCTAGACCATAAGATTTTTTTTTTTAATCAAGGACAAGCTATTTCTTTTTCTCCTTGTTTCAGCCTGCTTTTAACCTGTTATTACTTTTAGAGAGGCATGTCTTTTGCACAAGTATGAGTTATCAGTCTGATATTATGGATGAATTCTACAATAAGTGTGGTATCTGAGGAAACAGCTCTCGAGTAAAGACAGTGAAGAAGGTAGTACTGAAGCAAGAGCTAATTGGAAATCAACCACACCCACTTTGGACTGAAGGGATCCAAGGTTTCAGAAATGGCCGATCATTTACCGATCTTCACGACAAATCTTCCATTTTCTTGAGAACCAAAATGTATCTCTGGATCAGATTTTTCTCTTCCCTGTTTCCCTTCATCTCTCCAGAGAGTATGGGCAGGCTGAATTGCTCCTCTAATTCAATTATCTTACCTTTGTGGGAGGAAGAAGTTGTCTGGAAGAGTATGGAAAGAGAGAAAAGTCTTCATCTGGCTAGAGAATATTATTCAATAATTTTTTTAACTATCTGCAAGAAAACAGCAGCAAAACCAGCTTGCTGAGAGAGGTGCATACCTCTGGGCCTTTTACCTTAATTCACTCACAGAAAATGTTGAATTTTTAAAAACTGACCCGTGCTACTCTTTATTTCAGGAGATGCTGATCATGGACATTGTTCTGTACAGATAAGCAGAAAGGATTCTTGACTTTGTATGTTGTGTGCTTCTCCACTCTCTTTCAGAACCAGAAAATCCAATAAGGAATGAATCCAAATGGCAGGAGACGAAAGTGGAAATAGAGGCTTAACAAACTACGAAAAGCAGCTCATAGTTTACACGATGAGTTTACAGCAGGAAGAAGGAGATTCCTCTGAATCTGTGCTGTGCTAGCTGGTTAACAAATGCTTCTCAGTCTTTAAAACAAACAAAATTATGTCTGTGAGTGCAAATTCCAGCTGAACTGTTTGATGAGCTTTCCACTTTGCTTAGCGATAAAGGTTGTGGGAAAGGGTCTGCTGAAGCTGCATCCAGTCTAAGTGCCTCCAGCACAGTTGTCTTATTTATTTTCTATTATTTTTTATTTTGTTTTTTTTTCATCTAGGATAAGAGAGAATGTTGTTCAGGTAGTGTTTAATTTAATTACTCCCAAATATTCAGGTTCCATACCTGTAGTTTACCAGTCTGCCTGTTTTTGCTGGAGCTTAATGGGTTGCATAATTTTGAGGAGGTGGCAGTATGTGTTTCCAGTGGAAGCAGTTTCTTGTCCTACTGTAAAATTTAATTAACTAAAGTTTTGTAAACCATTAAGAGATACGCCACAGAATGCAGTTACAAAGAATAGATGTATATATTTTAAACTCTTCTTTGAACATTGGTGTATAAGCACGATGACATCAGAACCGTACTGAAGACCTGGATGGTGTCCTATGCCGTGCTTGACTCTGATACTTGCTCTTCTGAATGTCTTCAATCTATGATTTTTTAAATTTCTTTTTTCCTGCAAAGACATCCAAACCACAGGGATGTGTCCAATGGAAGTAAAAGTGCCTTACTCTTTGCAACTTCTTGTAGAGGAGGAACAGCTGTAACTCTGCCATGTTATTCAAGCTTTGCCCTCATGGTTCTTCATCTCTGCATCAACATGGTCTGTACAACTGCTAGACTGGAGCTAACAAAGCTTCCTAGGAAGGTCTGACAGTCCCCTGTGATGTGTGTGGTGGGGCTGGGGGTAGCCCAGACCCCAGAACGAGGGCTGTGAAGAGTCTAGACGATGCTCTTAGTCTTAGGATTTAGTTTTAGCCCTGTCCCGTGAGGAGCAGGGAGTTGGACTCGGTGATCCTTATGGGTCCAACTTGAGATGTTCTATGGTTTCATGTAACTCCTGGGTCAGGAATGTACTTTGGCATTCTTTTTGGAGGGAGGTATTTGACCAGCTGGATTAGTTATGTGTGTAGAAGACCCTCAGTGACTCAGGTGCAGAGCAGGCTTCCACATTAACAGGCAGTGAAGGCTGGTAGAATGGTGTGGTGCTGTTCTTGGGTGAGCTGGGATTTTGTTGTACATATTTGTGTGCTCTCCACCCCATGCCTGTCCTGCCCAAGAACTGTTTCTGTGTGTCTGGTGGCTGTGTGCGTTATGTATCTGCCACTTCCTCTGCCACTGAAAGTGTCCACACAATCTTTATACCTGCACTACTCCATGTAACTTTTCATGTAACTTTTTTTGTGACTTTTTCAATTAGAATTTTGGAAATTATTAATCATTGTATTTACATGAAATCAGCTAAGTCAGTAGGAGATGTTTGGTGATACTTGTCCCCTTTTGTTCCATTACTGATACTTCTGGTAGTTACAGGTAATGTCTGCAGCATTTCTAAAGCCCTCTTTCATCTAACTAAACATTTATCCTCAAGTTTGTCAGCATACCTGTCTTTGCAGCTGATGCCATCTCACTTGTTGAAACAAGCTTAGTGATCAAAGTTAATGAACCATCTTGGTAGGGATTGGAAGCTAGAAATAGACTGAAGAACGAGGAAGACCTTTTCTATGCCCAGGAAATGTCTTAGCAGAACAGAGGGAGAGAGGGAGCTTTGCTTTTCATGATGATGGTTTTCATCCATTATATAAATCTCGAGTGAACTGGCTCCCAATTTCCTTTGCTCACCGTGTTCTCACTTTGTGGGCACCCTCTCTTTTTGCTAGAGCAAAGCAGCTTTGTCTTTTTTCTTGTGTAGGTGCTCCTAGATTGTGGCCTCTACGAACATGCTACAAATTTGCCCTGCTTTAGCTGGTTCTAATTGCTGGTGATTTATGAGAGAGATGTTGTGAAACAACATAAAATTAATTTTTTTTCTCCACTAATTCAGATGTTCTAAGCATTTGGGTTTACTCCTGTGATTTCCTCTCCCTCACAATTTACTTGGAAAATCAAAGCTTTACTGTGTTGTCCTATTATTGCAGCCTTTAGTGTTTCCTTCTCCTTTCTCTTCTAAGTAAATTGAAAAATTATTTAGATTTCGAAAATAGGCGAAAAGATGCAGTAAATGACAATTGTATAACAAAGGTAGGTATACAAAATATCCTCAGCCTTTAACAGATAAAAGGAGAAGAAACCCGCTCTACACTCTGATACTTTGAACTAGCTGCAATACTAAAACCAGTCCTACAAAACACTCACGTGAATAATCCTTACTGTTGCAAGTAGTCCAATTGTTCCCAGCACTGGTGAAAGGCAGTGGTCTGGCAGCTTTGAGGAATGAAGTTCTTTTTTTTATTAGCTGGGCAAGTTTCCCAACACACATTGCCTGGTCAGCCTGCTAAAACCCCGATCTGAAGAGGGAGGGATAAGCTTTCTCTCAGGCTAACAGGCACTTTGGTTTTCACAGATCACATAATTCTTACTTGTGTTTGGAGGCTGCCAATTAGCAAAAAGTATAGGGAGAGACTTCGCAGGGAATTGCAGCTCTAATCCACCAAAGCTGCATCAGAGAAGGACCACCTTGCTGCTCTCTGCATGTTCTGGAGAGGCCATGCCCAAAGCCTGTGCCCCCTGCCTGTGCCACTGCATGTTCCAGGGATGCTCAGTCTCCACGTTAGCCCTAGGGAACAACCTGTGCTCCTGCTTCCCTCGTCCACTTTGACTCACTCTCCTTCTCAGGCTGCTCTCTAGGAGCAGCTTCCACCCAGCTTGAGGCCCTTTTACTTGATGCTGGTGAAAATCTGGTAACCTTTTGTGTCCATACACTGTGTGCTCCCAGGCCTGCCCGTATCCAGTACTTAATCATGAAAAACAAGACCTGCTTTACTCCGTGGGCAAGGTCTGTAAGCCCAGTTCTGGTCTCCTGAAATTTATTCATGTTCTGAAAGTGAATGCAGAATAATTTTTTAATGCTACTCTGTCTTCTGCAATCGCTGCCCATTCCTCTCAGATGGAAGCAGACAACAGGTATCCAGAATTATTTTGGTGTTTGTTTTCCAGACACGGGTAATTGGAACTTCAGGACTTCCAAATCAACTGACCCAAGATTCCACCCTTCCACCAAAAGAACTATCAGCAGTGCAAGATGTAATCCAGTTTGTGCACAGGCTCCAGGGGCAAGTAGGACTCATGGTACGTTTCACAGCTGTTCAAGCAGACACCATTTGTGGGAGAGCAGTGCAGCACTGGTGATTATACTGCAGAATGTGGAAATGCCCAGGGTTTATCTAAAAGTTTCATCAGGTACCAGCACCGGCAGTGTTGAAAGCTGTAGCAGCAGTCCTGGTTGGCAGAAGGTGGCATATCAGCTGCTTGCACATGATCCAGCGCCATTTGGAAAAAGCTTGAACCGCTTTCAGTAAAAATATCATGATTTGGTCTACTCGGGATATGCTTCTAGTCAGAGCAGTCAAAGCAGGCAGCTTTAGCACCTTCTGTACAGGAGGCAGTCGGGCTGCATGAAACATGGCCTCTGTAGTACAGGAGAGATGTGTTCTCCAGGGTGTGCTAGTGGCAGCTGTTACTGGGTTTTAACATCAGGTAGCGGACAAGGAATTGACCATTACCGAGACTGTGAACTGCACAAGGGTGCTAGCTGAAGTCAGACCAGATCTGGAGGTTTTTTGGCACCTTGCTAGTCACCTTTTGTTCTGTGTCAAAGCGCACTTCATTGAAAGAGAGGTATTGTCTGAAACGTTGCCTTCTCTGGCTGCGTGGCTGCTAAACATGTGGGTCTTGAGACGCTTAATACAGCTGGCATCTTCTGATGCGGCTTCAGCTGAAACAGCCATGGGGGAGGGAAGACAGCCCTGCGTGGAAGCTCTTCCCGCTGGTACCGGGGCTGCAGAGGGGAGCTCCTCGCGGGCCCGCCGGCCCTTTTGGCCGGGCCCCACCATCGCGCCGAGCCGTCGGGTGCCGGCCCGGGCCCAGGTCGGGCTGCCTCCGCGCCCGCCCTGGGCAACGGCAGCACCTTCCGTGGCCCCGGCCCCGCTCGGGGGCCGCAGGGACCCCGCGGCCGCCGCCCCTCCCGGAGCCGGGCGCTGCCTGGGCGGGCGCGGCTCCCGCAGCCGGGCCGGGGCCGCGCCGGAGGGCGGCGGTGCCGGGCGAGGGGCGCGGGGCTGGCGGCGGAGCGCGGGGGGTGCGGGGGCGGGGGGGTGTGCAGCTCTCGCTAGCGCTGCTTGTGGTCACAGCTAGGCAAGCTCACATCCCATCTGGATCGCGCTCGCTCTCTCCCTTCTGCTTTCCTACCATAGAGTTGCGCTGGAAACAGAAGATAGAGGGAGTGTAGGAGCTCGCCATCTCCAAGCGATCTACATTGGGAAAAACATGGAGTCGGCTCCGGCAGCCCCCGATCCAGCAGCCAGTGAGCCGGGCAGCAGCGTTTCCGAGGCGGCCGCCGGCGCCAGGGACACCCCGGTGAACCTGGAGCCTGCCCGGAAAAGCGATGCGCCGGCTCCCGTCCGCAGGCAGAGCTACTCCAGCAGCAGCGGCAGCAGAGGTAGGGAGACTTGGGGAAGGGGGAGGGGGCCGGGGGAGTGGGATCGGGGGGTGGGTGGGAATAGGAAGAGGGGGGTAAGAGAGAAGGGGGAAATGCAGCAATTTAATCCCCCGGTTTATTGCTCGTGCTTGTTGAAGCCGCGCACGCAAACAAGCCGGGCTTCTACCCCCTGCAAAACCTTGCAAACTTTTATAGCTTCTTTTAATTGCTGCAGGAGGAGGGACGAATGCAATGAAAATATTGAGCGGTGTTTGGTGCTTTCCTGTCTCTCTCGTTTATTGCCTGTGGTATCCGGATGGGTACTGTGCCCCTGAAATTACATAATTTTATAAATATATAAAGCAACAGCGGGAGTATTGGGATTCAAGGGAACAAACTTTTAAAGCTGCAGTGTCCTTCCTCCCCCCCTTTTTTCTCCCCCTCGTCTGTCTCCTTTTGACAGTTTCTCAACTGGTGTGCTGTGGCTTGTTGTGAATGGGGGATCTGTGATTAAACAGGAGAATTGCGGTTTGCGGGTAACTTATTCACTCTGTTGCGCGCTGTTTTCCCTTAATTCATTTAAGTGTATCTTAAAAATTATTTCACCGCGGAGCGGATGGTCTCGTAACTGCTGTTGTTGAAGGTGCACAACTTCACAGAGGGTCTCCGTGCGCCCGGGGATTGTCTTACCGCTCCCCGCCGGCCCCCGAATAAAACCCTGCAAACCACCGAGCCCCCCTTTCCTGCCGCCAGCTGTCAAAGCCCTCTCCTGCCTCAGGTTGCGTCTGGGAGCCGTGCGGGTCAGCTCGGGAGGTGCTCAGGGCGGTTGAAGTTTGGCGTCAGCCGCGGTAGCGCCCGAGCCGGCGGCGGGAGAGCTGCGCGCTGCCGGGCGGAGCGGTGCGGAGCGGTGCGGGGCCGTGAGGGGCGGGCTGCTCCCGCCGCGGGCACGGACACGGGCCCGGCTTCCAACGCCGCCGGAGTTTGTCGAGACGTGCGAGAGGGAGGAGGCTGCGGCTTTAATTACTTGTAAATAATTTATGAAGCGTTGCTCCTACAAAAGCGGGGGGGGGGGGGGGGGGGGGGGGAGCGCGCTAGAGAGGCTTCGCTCGGTAAAATCCCTCGGTGATGGGTAAAAATGAATTAAATAACGCTATGTAATAATATACACGGCTGTTGAAAGAAATGACGGGCGGAGAAAAGTACGTGCCCGGCGGGAGCGCAGCCCCCTCGGCGGCCGCCGGCGGGGCTGGGGCAGCGATGCCCGGCCGCCGGCGGGGGGGAGAGCGTCGCTCCTCGGACGGAGGGGGTTCGGGTTTGTAGGTTGGAATATGGCTGATCATGTGTTGGCTTGTGTTTTACAGTATTTTTCCCCTTTTGGCCACACCCCCCCTTCCCAGGCAGCTTCCCACTCAGGGAATCCGCGTACAGTAAAAGCCATCGAGATGACACACGCCGAAACATTTAATTAGAGGCGATTTGCGAGCAGGGAGCGCGCCGTTCGGCGGATGCCGAGGCGAGGAGGAGCGGGCTCGGCCGGAGGAGGCCGAGTGGCCACGGGCGTGTGCGCAGGGAGCGTTTGGCTGCGCGGGGTATATTTAGAGCTTGCGAGAGTGGATTTGGAATGCAAGCGCCTTATGTAACGAGGTTAATCAGAAACACTGGAGAAAATTTCCTTAATTTGTCGGGGAGTTTTCTGGATGTTTGCGGAGCCGGCCGTAGTTGGCGGGTGTTACACAACGCCCCCCCCTCCCGGCTCTCCGGCCCAGCGCTCCGGCGGCGCGGGCAGATGGTGCTGCCGGGGAGCGGGGACGGCGGGAGGGAGCCGGCAGCCGGCCACGCCGCCTTTGGGGAGGGGGGCAACTTTGGGATCCCGTCCATTATGTAACGCTCGGCTGTCGCTTCTGTAAGGACGCGAAAAGGAGAGGGGGGTGCCGGGAAGCCCGGGCGGCTCCGGCGGCGAGGGTGTTTTTTTTGGCGGTCCCGAAGCGTTTGGGCTCTGGTACTGCTAACCCGCTGACCCACATGTCCCTCCTCCCCCGGGGCTCGCCGGGGAAGGGGAAGAGCGGGGGGCCAGGCACTCGAGGCACACGCCGCCGCTCGCCCGGGCTGCCAGTCGCCGCACGCAGGCAGGCACTGCGTTATGTAACAGTCTGAGTGGGAAAGCGAAGGTCAGTGATGGAGGCATCCCCGGCAACACAATGGCCAGAGCCCTGCGCGCTGGGGCTTTGCGGGCTGGAAAGAGAAATAAAGCTCGCGGCAGTCTTTGGAGTGTGGTTTGGAAGGGCTTGGGAAGGGAGAGGGGAGAAGGAAAAGGCGAGTGGCAGGGATTTGAGGGGGGGAGGAAAAAAAAGTGTTTGGGTTTTTTCGGATGATGTAATGGAGTTGGCAGAAAATACAAGTCTACTCCTAGAGTGCGAGCAGTAAGAGAGTTGTAGCTGGCATTCTGTGCTAATGTTGCATAAATTAGTGTATTGGAAGTAAATTAACCTATACGATATGCACCAGCTGATTGTGCCTTTCTAATAGTTAAAACCTGGAGATACAGAGCCACACAGGAAAATACGACAGTGACAACATTTTGGCCTCCTTGAAGTCAGGACTTGATGGATGGATTAGGTGTTAGGGGTCCTTGTAGTCTTGTAGGTTTGGGGTTTTTTTAATTTTTTTTTTTTAATAGGGTCCTTTATATCTTATGCCAACAATGTGACCTTAGTGTGTGACTAGTATAGGTGAAATTATTTTTAGAACTGTTACCTTGTAAGCTCATATGTTCAGCTGTGTATTGAGTTCAAAAATCTACTTGTTTGGGTCACAATTCTGCCATGTGTTGTAAGCAGGCAGCTCTGGACACAGGCGTGAGCTGTGTGGAGGTCAGATACAAATACGTAGATATTTAGGTATATGTACACATTTATACACCTCTCTAACTGTAAAAATCCTTATTTTTCACTCAACAAACACTACAAATATTTGTTTCATATCCTTAATTTTCATGGCTGCATAAGCTGCAAAGCTGCTTTGATACATCAGGGTTTATAATAACCAGGAATATAATAACCAGGGTTTATAATAACATAAGGAATGAAGAAAACAAAATTAAAGAGAGAACAGTTGATGGAGAAGTGGGAAAAGTTTGCTGTGGAATAAATTCTTAAGTGAAGCTTTAGTTACTATAATATTATAACTTCAAAATACTTTATTGCTTGATATGCTGGCCTGTCTGTACCGCCAGATCCTTACCTAACCTGGCTTTTATTTTGCAGAGGTTATGCTGCTTTTGTTGCTGTGTAGAATACTTAACTTGAAAACATAAATTCTGAGTTTACCAAAAGCACTTTTTCAAATGGTGAGTTGTTACATGATACATTTAGTATATAGGGGCATGCATGCATACTTGCACGCTTAAAAAAATTCCCTGCGCAGTCTGATATTAAAACTGATGGTTAGGAAATTGTCACCATTCTGGAAAAAGCAGGAAATGGATAAAAAGCCTGGTTTTCCCCAGAGGGATGTTTTTACTGCTGACTGTAGTTGTTAAAATTTCCTGAAGACCAGTCACTGACCAGCAGGTTGAATTTCAGTCTCTGTGTGTGTGTTCTGCAACAAGGGTTTGTGGTTTGCCATGCTTGGTAGAGGGATTGCTTCCCTCGCCAGCTCTGGCCCTGGACTGTGGCTTTTATTGACGTGTACTTCACTTTGCAGGCTTTGACGTCCATGGAGTTCTACCCATGCTGCAGTCTAGGGCTTAATATTCTATTAGTCCCCCTAGAAATAGTTATAATTGAATAAACTCTTATTTTAGTAGAGAACCACTGTCTCATTAAAAAGCAAAGTACATAAAAAGCTTTTAAATTTGCTAAAAATGCTTAGTTTGTTTGGAACTGAGCTCTTGGTCTCAGAGGTAAGTCAAGAGAGGATGTCTTGCTGAAAATTATTTGAGACAGCTCTTACATCACTGGATGATGCTACATGCAAATATTTTTACAATGCTTAATGTTTAATAATTGAAAACTGCAGCTGTGTAGGTTCTTCTTTTCTTGCTGTTGAGGTTCTGAGTGTATTTGCTGTTTTCCAGAACCCTTTGGAAGTTTTTAGCACGTTGTCTGTTTATCCTGATCCTGTCTCTGCTGGTAGATTGTGGCATGTTGCTTTTGTGCTTTCTTTTAAATTTGGGTGATGCTCCACAAGTAGGGATGTAACATCATTAATAGGGGCAACAATGGGTTTGTGGTGTTCTTTTCTTTAGAAATACTTCTTTTTTTTTCTAGATTTTATAAATTTTTGGATTCAGACCATTCTACAGAGCATAGCCGCAATACAGAATTCTGCATGTTGTTTTCAGGAGGACACTTCAAATTTTGTAGATTTGGATGCTTTCTGTAGATCCTTTGGATTGCCATTGTCGTCATTGAGGACTATTCTGCATGCACCACTGATTTAGTCCTATTTTGGAAGATGATATGTGCTTTGAATCCTTTAAAGTACAGCATTGTTTTAAACGCTTGTAGCATAGGAGCAATAATAGCAGCAGTATGTTGTTCTCCTAGGAACAATGCAGTTCTCTTATTTCAATAAACCGTAACCTATTCTCTTATTTTATTTGCTTGAGAAACATCTCAGGAGCGCATAAAACAGTATGTAAATACTGTTATCATTCAACCAAATGCTGTAATTTTACTAAATAAAGAACTTATTTTGTAATGGAGATTAATGGGCTGTGTGACAATTTCAGTTTTGGGTATAGCACTACATCTGAATGGAAAGGGCAATTTCAGCTTTGGGAGGTTGTCTTTTTTTTTCTTTTTTCCTTCTGATATTTGTTTTTAAGCTACAAAAATACCTGTTGGGGAAAATCTGAAATGACACAGTCAGTTTTATTGGATTTAATCTGAGAGCTATCCCAGTAAAAAGGGGGAAAAACCTAACCTTGTTTTAAATTACTGTGATAACTGTATCTCTCTTGAAATTAATTTGTGAATAGGTGATCCATTCTTCACTGAAATATTTTTTAAGAGTCTGTTTTCACTGACAGGCAGCTGTAGGAACAGGCATTAAAAAAGAATAAAAAAAAGAGAATGAAAATTCAGAGTATATCTAAATGCACTGGCAAGTGTGGGTGCTGTGTATCTTCAGGATTGTTTGCAGGCTCCGTGCTTCTTGCTGCTGCTCGGGGAGCAAAGGGGCTGCAGTGGCAGCTGCAGCTGCTGTCACACAGCTGGAGAAGGCAGGGACAGGGAAAGGGGAATGCTGGGCCCAGGTCCTTCACAGGAGCTGTCAAAACGCAGCAATGCCCTTGACTCCATCCTTCCATCCCCGTGCGTAAGGCAGGTGTCACCCCTCCGCTGTCTGTCCATCCTACACCTCTGGCGAGGGGCTGCCTGTCATCCCAGGGCCTGTGGGTGGGACGCTGCAGTGGGGAGCAGTGTCTGCTTCTCAGGAGAAGCTGAATTATTTTTCTCTCTTATGCTTTTACCTGGACCTGAGCTTGCCTTGGAGGTTCTGTAGTTTTCTGTGGCTTTGGCAGAAGAGGAAGTTCTGGTGGGTAAAGTGTTGAAGAAACTTTTTGAATGTGTGGAAGCATCCACACTTCATATGTAGATTTCTGCTGTCTGGTTTTCTTTGAGTCTTTTTTCACGTACCTTGTGTTTCAACTATCGCTGAGGCTGTCTTTGTAGCCTTGAGAATCACTTCTGGAAGTGTACCTTACAGAGCTGTTGGTTTTATGTGTACTCACAGGTCACACATCCTTACCTGCACAGACTCACAGATATGTAGAGAAGGGCCCTGCAGAGCAGAGTCTGCATCTGCTACTGTCGCTGGATCCATGTTACACATTTGGTGTCAGAAACAGATCACACTTCGTTTTTAGGGTTGTTACGGATTATTTTTGGTCCCAGCATTCTAATAGGAGGCTTCTCTACAGCTTTATTGTCTGATGATTGGAAACCTTTTCATTTCAAAGTAACTGTGTTCATGATCAGTTAGCTCACTTTTTAAAATTATTTCTATAAAACCTCCTTGGACTGACAATGAAGAAGAGCCTGGAATTTTATTTTGTGATAGCTGAACTGACAGTGAGCTCTGTTCTATGACTCACAGTTTAGCACTTCAGCATATCTGTTGTAGATGGTCTGTGCTGATAGAAACATGAGAACAGCTTGGGCTGTGTGTCATGAGGAGTTAATTGTCTAATTTCTTGAATATAAAGGTTGTGAATTATTCTTCATGCCGTTATCTGAAGTCTGATCTAGGTATGTTTCATCCTTGGCAACAACTGAGCTCTTCAGAGACTAAGTGTATTGGGGTGTGTATTTTCATGAAGAACTTGTGGGGCTTATTTTACAGCAGTTTAATCTTATAGTTTAGCCTCATTGCGCTGTTCATTTGGAAGGATCCCCAGGTGTTTTAAACACTGTTGGGAACCATTTTGCTTATTACTGCAATCCAGCCACTTCTTGTGTGGAATCTGACAGCTGTTTAATGGTGCTCAGCCATGCTAAGCAGATCAGAACGGAAAGTGAAGAATGCCATACCTGATTGAAACACTCTGAGGGATTTTGGATACAGATAATATAATTATCTGCATTGGAATTGGGTCAAACAGCTCTATTCCTGTAGAAAATGACTAGGTATTTTCAGTGGCAATGTATGGTCAAGAAATTGGTTTGAAATACCTTCCTGAAAATGATACCCCCAGCAGTGTGATAATTGAAGATCCTGCTGCTTACCCTATTGTGATCACCAGTTGCAGAATGATCAGTGTTTTCAGGTATTTCTGGATGTATTAATTGTTTGGTTCCATGCTGGTATGTGAAATCTTATCAACCAGGGGAGACGCCTGGGATGATGCAGGTCTTGCTTTGTAAAGCAAATTTCTTTACTGGTGAATTCCTTAAGCAGGGAGTTGCTGTCTGTGAAATGTGCTCATATTCACAGAGGTTTTAAAAATGGTTCTAGGGGATCTCTTGACACTGAGCCAGTGGGGACTGGGGGAGGTGGGTGTCAAGCCTTGTCTTGTGAGGATGTTGGTGACAGTGGGAAAAATACAGCTCTTTTCCAGTTGTCCTCAATTTTACTTCCTATGTAACCTAGCAGAGCCGAGTATAAACAGAAAATCTACAAAGGAACAGAAGTCAAAATCCGTGATCAACTGAATGTACATAAATGTCCTAGTAATAATGACCAACTGCAGAGTCTTTCATTTGTAATTTAATATAATAATTTCCATGCACTTCTACAGGAACACACTATGAAGCTGGCAACTTCTGAGAAATTGCTGCGTTGTTACAAACAGCGTTTGAGCTGGCATTATAACAGCATGATAGATTGTGAGATGGAGAACAAAGTTAGTGTGGAAACTGAGCTGAGAGAAATTGCCAGCAGAATGTGAGAAAGCAGAGTTGGATTATGATAACCTCCCTTGTCGAATCAAATTAAACCATTTTTGAAGGCTTTGTTGATTTTTAGTTTGTAGTTGTACTATGCATTTACTTCACATGGGTGCAGGAGATTAATGAGGAAGGTGTGGTGATCATGGGGTGAAAAACTGTGGTGCTGCTGTTCTTTTTGAATGTTTTTTTTCATACAGACTGTGAGGTATTTGCAGCATTAATTAACAATATATCTGTGTGCTTTAGTTCTGCAACTGTTCAAATGTATTGTAAGTATTTAATATGCAGAGGCGATGGAAATTAAAACTCCCAGAAGGAGGCTGGACAGAGAACCCCCTCTCCCTTTTATTTGTTTATTTATTTATTTTTAAAATTTTATTGCACTTAAAAATATCTTTTAAAATGGCATACTTGCCCAAAGAGGTGGTTTGTGTGAAGAATGGGGCATATATGGCCAGGAATTCTGCAATTAGTTTTGACAATATGGCTGAAAGAACACAGAAGGAGAAACAAAAAGCCCAGAGGTAGACCATATAGCCAAGTACTGTTGAGTGTGCATCCAGGAGAATCCCCAACTCCTGACCTGTGAGAGAGGAGTTTTTTTCCATAGTTACATAGAAGTTCATGGTGTGGACTTCTGAAAGAAATATATATGCAAAACTATAGACACCATGGGGAAGATTTAAATTATGTATTGGTAGAGCTTGGCCTGACTGTTTTGGCACTGAAGCAAGGTCTGTTTCATACAGTCAAGGATAAAACCAAGGCCAAGACTTGTGAAATACTGATTATGGGGTTTATTTTATTCCTGTAGTGGGAATAGGAGAATATTTTAGAGCAGGATTTCCCTTCAGTTTCTCTTCAAATGCAGAGGTAGGAAAGAATGACTTTTATGAACTAATAGATGACTTTGCCAAAGTCTGAACCAAATGTAAATCAGAGGCCTCTGCTGCATTACATCTTTTAACTAAGGGCAGAAAGGTAAGGTTTAAATTATTTCTTTGTAAGAAGTCCTGAAATTTGGTAAGACAGGCTGAAGTACGCATTTTGCTAATACTTTACTTGAAGTAAAAAACCTGTCAGCATAAAGCATCTCTTAAATCATGTATATATTTAAAAAAAATAAAATAAAACCCATCTCGAAGGAAACTAGGGCATATCAAAAACTTCTGTGTCCTGCTTCATTTGTGTAATCTTCAAGAGGATTTTTGTTAGTCACTTGTGTTGGCATTACAGGAGTTAGGGAAGGGTCCTTTACTGCCTGGGTTGTTAGAGACGCCTTTCAAAAATTCTGATGAAGTATATTGAACTGTTGACATCTTGTATGGAGTCAGAGTGCTTCTGAGATAATACATGAAAGTTGGAGCACAGAAGTAACTCTTGCCAGGGCTGGTGCTTGGAGGAACGATGGACAAAGCAGTGTATGGTGGTGGCGTACTTTCAGTCCCTTAGCAATCTTGCCAATCCATCAATAGCCACACAGGCTTTACACTTTGAGAGCTTTTAAAAAACCAAACCACTGAGTTGTTTCTAGAGATTTTGTTTCCACTCAACACTCTTAATGATTGTAATTTTCTGCTGTATTCAGGTGTATTTTTAAGAAATGATCTGATTTTCATGAGTGTGAATCTGCCAGAGCTGAGATTGGGTCATATGTTGGCAGCGTGAAAGCCACCCTTGACTATTCGAAGTGTTCTCTCTGCTGGTAGAAGACTGGATCCTGTGACAGTTCATGTGTGTGCTCAGTACCAAGCATCATGGATGATTCTGTTGATGTCAGTGGCAGCACTTCAGTCTAGGGTAAAACTAGGGCTGTGTGTGTAGTACAGATCAAGAGAGAGCTGCAAGTCATCAAGAACTGCGCTGGGAAATGGTTTAAGAAAAATAAGAAATTTTAGCACTGATGAAAATGTCTCTGGATAAAAGATGAATTAACTGTAGTTCTCATGGTAGGTAGGGCTGGGTGAGTAGTTGTAATTTTTTTGGCAGATACATTGTTACCCTGCTGAAATTTTGCTTTCAGGATCATACTGTGGCTTCATTACTGGAGAAGAATTTGTATCCCTACTTCAGAACAGCTGTTAGGAGATGAGCAAGAATTTCCTCAGGTACAGAGCCTGAGCTGCACTTGTCTGTTGCTGTATATGGAGTGTGTTTGCTAGGTTTACTGAAGGTTTTATTTTGTAGCCACTGACATCTTAGCTCTACTCTTATAACAATCAAAAAGTCTTTTTTGCTTTGTGATGGAAAAAAATGAAGGGAAAGGTGAACTGATTGTAGGGATTTAGCTTCAGAGAATTTAATAAGCTGACTGTTGAGGTGGCCTGCATTATTGGCATTTCTCTCTCTTGATATTGGCTGCCTCTAACGTGATTTGATCATAAATGAATTATTTTCCTGTTTTGGTTCTGTTTTCTGAGTAAATCACACTGTACCACTCGGCCTCGTTTTAGAGATTCATGGTTCTGGTTCATGAGAAATTGCAGTTGTTCATTTTTTGGATAATAATACCCCCCTGGAATTACCAGGCCAGGTCAGCAGTATCCCAGAGATGCTGTAATGTGGCATTCAGTGTAGTATCTAAGGCTGTGCGAAAGAATAAGGGAAGATTTTTTTTTTTTTTTTGAAAGGGAAGCAAAATCCTTCCAAAATTCCAGCTAGTCATTAACTTTCCACAGCAGTGCTCAAGGCAGTCTGTCACTAAAATCTTTGGTTTCAGTTCTCTGAGGAACGCTCCCCCATACGACATTCACCTTAGAGAGGATGAGGACAAAAGCTTCTGGATGAAGCCAGGATTAGCAGAGCAGCTAGGTTTACAGATAACCACGGGCTTCCATTTAGCAGGCTGTATTTGGCCTCAGTGTTGGGTTTCCAGCATTCCCCAGTCCACCTTCCTGTTGTTTTCAGCCCACTTTAGAGACTGTAGAAATGGCTTGTCACAGATCTCTGCAATTGGCAAGTCTCCTCAGAATTTCTTCCACGTAGCCTTTGTTTTCTTTGCCACAGCAGAGGTTCAAAGCAGAATGTCTTTAGGGATTTGAGAGCAAATGATCGCAAGTGGCGAGGTGGGGACTCAATGCCAATACTGAAAATATTTTGTTGCATTGCTTTTCTCTGCACACAGCGGAATGCACACTGGAAGCAAACTTGGCTCTGGAAAGGCAGCAATAGAAAATGTAAAAACAAACCCAGAAAGGAAGTAAATGAAGCCAAAGGGGGAGCAGGGTAGTTTTGGGTAATGAACAGTAAAAGAAAGATGTGGAACTTAAGGAAGAAGTGTAATGAAAGGGCACAAAAGAAAGATGACTGATTTGGTGAATGGCCTGGGAAGAAAACCCCAAACATTTGCAAAAGGACTGGAGTAGTGGGGGAAGCTACAGTGTCTGCTGAGGGGAGGGGAGTTTACAGCCTTATTTCCGCTGTACAATTGATATATTCTTATTCTGTGCTCTTGTCTTTGCTATTAGGTTGTAATAAAATGTTTTAGTGCATGGTGTGGTCTCAAAGAGTTGCCTCAGATTTGCTTCAGCACCCTATTGTTTCCGATGAGCTCTGACTAAATTCTTTTGTCATAGATGTTGTGCTAATGTGTTATATGAATTATTTGTCTTATCTTGGTCCTGTGAAATTAGAAGCCCTTTCCCACAGTGTGTTAAGCAGATTAAAATGAAAGCCTGTTTTTATGGTCCAGCAACAGTGCAAATATTTGGAGGAAAAAAAAAAAAAGTAAAGAAAAAGAGTTGTGAACAAAGAGTGGGGTGCTGTGGGGACTCTTTATGAAGCAAACACGTCTTGTCACCTAAATGGTTAGATGATAAATTCCAGGCTTCCCTTGAAAAAGTTTATACTGTTTTCCCTGGTCCCTTAATTTGGGGGGAAGAGCTTGGGATTGGTGGTTTCTACTAAGATACCTGCTGTTGTCATTTGACGTTAACTTGTGAGAGATCTCTGAAGAAGCCCTTCCCTCAAACCCCTCTCAGTGACTTGAGGGCTGCATTTACTTTGTGATAGGTAGTCCTGGGACAGAATTTGAGCTCTTTGGAAAAGCACTAAACATAGTATTAGATGCTACTACCAACTGCTTTTTGTTTGTAAGAGAAATTGCTTTAAAAAGTAGTCAAGTGATGGTACACATGAAATTCAGGATTTGTATTACTCTGTGTCTTGAATTCCTGTCTTGTGTCCCCTCTCCCTTAGGAGCAGAATATATTTTAATTACAGCAATATTTTATTTATATTGACTTACTTAAATCTTAGTGTCGTAACATTCCAAGATACTTTATAACTGCTGTCCTACCTGTGTGGGATTTATCACAAAAAGTGTAAAGCTATAATGAAATTACTGTGGATGTGACGTGCTTAAGGCAAAAAGAATATCTCCCTGTGTTTGGGCAATAACTTAATTAAGGCATCACGTGTTATTGTAATATATGTGAGGGGACCCTGTAATATGTGAGAGGGGACAGAGTAATGGTGGAATATCAGAGTGAGCATTTTGTCTTCTTGATTCTGTTCCCATTTCACTCATTCCTCTCATTTCCCTGGAATAAGGAATAGGATTGCATGTTGCTACATCAGAAATGTTGCTCCTTCAGGCCTGTTCAGGTCACCATCAGAGTTGGGAAGTCTTGAAGTGCTTATAGGCCACACTCTATGGAGCTTTTTGCTGAGATGTGTTGAGTTTCAGATGGTGAGGACACAAAAAGGCAGAAGGTGTAAGAGAGGTGCCTCTTTATTTCCCTGTCTGTGGACTAAGTTAGCAGCACCAGACCATTGAAGTACTGTAGAAAGTACTTGAAAGTTTGACATTTTAGGTGTTAATTTCCCCCAGAAGGACATGTATGAAGAAGTTTGGCATTTTTCCCTCTGTCCACATTGGATGAGGAGGCAGCAGCTGTGCCTTAATGGCTTTTCTTCTTGCTCAGCATCTGGTTTTGTCAGACCAGCTCTGTGCATGTGTCTGGGATACCTGTGGGTTTTGTTGGCACAGGAATTGAAAATTCCACGCTCTCCCTGACCCTGCAGTCTGAACTGCTGGTGTGGGTGCAGCTATGCCAGCAGAAGGGAGAATTTATCACTTGGTTGTGTGTCCAAGTGTAGCAAACCCAGCATAATAGTTTTGGGTTTTTTCCTTAAAAATCGCCCTCTGTCGAGTTTTAACTTGATGTGCTGCAGGAAGTGGGGGCTGGGGAGAATGGCAGCTATTTTTTTTGTCATTGCTATGTTAGCAGAGGCTCTGCTCTACAGGCAGTCTTAAGTGTCCTCAGGAGATTGTAGGGATCTGTCTCTGCTTAGCCCTTACCAAGGTGCAGTTATACCACTGCTGGTCAGTGGAGTTACCTGGTTTAATTTATATGAAAACAAACTGGACACTACAGACCCGGGGTGTACAGCAGAAAGATTTTGCAGTATGTTATGTATGAAAACTTGTTAAAAAATAGATGAATGGCAGTGGTAGGGGTAAGCAGTATTCCTTCTTTTGGTGGAAGTTTTTATGTGTTATAAGTATTTTTCAGCTTACTTTAACCAGATCAGTGCAGAGAAACTTGGTTTTAGTCTGTCTCAGGTAGTGTCTGACTTTTGCAACCACGTTTAAATGTAAATGTAAGCAGTTGAAGTTTTTGTGTAATCCTGACATCTCTGTGTCCACAAAAGTAAATATTTCTACATTACGTTTTTCCAGTGTAATGTTTTAGATGTAAATGCATTGCTTTTGATTTGCTTTGTTTTGTTTTTTTTTGTTTCTTTTTTTTCATATTTTTCCTGTGTGTTTTAAGCAGAGAGACTTATAACTGCTGGACCTTACTAAGGGAAAAGTTTTATAGATATAAACTAAGAATGTATAGTGAATAATAAATCTATATTAAAATTAAAGCATTAGAGATTTTTAATACCTTTAAGGTAATTTAAATTTAAAACTTACTTTAGATTTAAATCATACAAAGCCGTTCTGCATGACTTCCACCAGCCTTTATTAAGGACTAAGCACTCCTCTTGCCAACTTTTAGAGATTACACTTTTATTTGTAATTCGTCTTCTAATGTGCAGTTAATAGCAATATGGCAATCATTCAGTTTTGCAAAGTCAGGTAGGCTTCTAATCTGTGGAGACATTCCTAATACTTGTAATAACACTTTATTCAAGGCATTGCCGTAATAATTAGCCTCTTCACATTTTCCTTAAAGACAGTTTGGAGGAAAAATTCCTTCCACTAACACAGTTGTGGTTATTAATTGGTTTCCTATTGCTGTTTGAATGTTCCCATCAATATTCCAAATGAGAAGGTATCCATTCCTTCACATTTGTTATAGACGTGGTGAGACTGGAAGGACGTTGTGCCAATGCGATGTGCTTTGCTGACTGTCCCATTTGTTCACCTGGATCCAGGTGTCCAGAGTTGCTGTGCTCAGTGCAGTGGGACAGGGGTCTGAAATGTCCATACTTTATATTCTTTTGTGCTGCAAGAGGTTAATTCAGTTTGTTGTCTCTGGTAAGAGTCCTTACTGTGGCCATTGAGACACCAAGAGGGAAAGGTCTTGCAGGAGAGCACAAAAGCAAACACCACGAGCTCTTTTTGAATTCCCTGCCAGCGGTGTCTCCTGTGGATCTGTCTATTTGGTCAGATCCATACCTAGAAACTGAAAGGGGTGATTGGGCTTTAAACCCTCCTTTTCCCTGGAACTCCCTTTCCTGTTGGACACAGCTGTATTCCCTCGTGTGCACGAGGTGATGACGGCAGCGCTTGGAGACCGAAGGATGTTGGGAAGGCTCCGGTTTGTGGCCACATCCCACACTGCTGCAGATTCTGAGCTTAAAGTGGCAGTGTTGGCTCCACATAAGGTGGTATCATTAACCATCAGAGCCTGTTTAATGTGAACCGGAGTTTCAGATCCGAGATGTGAAAAGAGTTGAAATACACTGTGTTATGTAACTTTAAGTTGCTAATGTGCGGTTGTGTTACAGAGAAGGATTAAGGGCAAATTTTATCCAAAGGCACTTTCAGGAACTAGAGATATCCAAAATATTGTTAGTCACCCCTTCAGCTTTTTATTAGCAGTATCTTGCTGAGACAGGTGATTGTTAAAATGGGAAAGGAAGTCTGGTTATTAGTTCCAGTCTGAAGCTGTATTTAAGTGAATCTTTTCCAGCAAAGGGGAGATGGATCACTGCTGTGGGCTTTAGCCAGAGAAACAAACCTGGGATCTGCTTTTCAGTTTGTGTGTTCAGCACTGGAGGAACCTGTGTTTGATAGACATTGGAGTCAAAAGGAGGTTTGTGTATCCTCCAGGAGCTGGAGAAGAGGTGGAATCTTGGCTGTTAGTGGGAATGGACTCTTGTCAGATCAACCTCTAAAGCAATAGTTACCATAATGGAACGTTGCACTGTGCATAGTACACCTCATATTTCAAACACAGATCAAATTCAGCAGTTGGTTCAAAATGGAACTGAGCTTCCAGGAACCAGCCCAAATATCAACAGAACCCCTCCAGTCTTAGTATGAGGAGCTTAAATTGAGGCATCATGCAAATCCTGTTAACAGTGTAATGACTCTCCATTAATTCTCATTGCTGTAATGCCTGTTGATTTTCACCTACTTGATCCATCATCATTTTGTCAGTTCTACTGAAGACTCTTTTTATATCCAGCTATTAAAAATGGGTTTGGTTTCTGTTGACTCTCTAATTTTTGTATCTTTCCTGAGATCACTGATGTCTGAATTAAAATCCCCACTTTAGAAGTAGAAATATCCGTTGAAATTCTTTTTCCTTACTTCCTCAATACCTACATGTTGTCCTTTCGCAGTAGGTTGTACTGCATCCCAAGAGATTAAGTAAGCTTCCAGTCTCCTTGCTGTTTGAATCTTGCTAATGCAAGTGTTACCAAGATATTTATTACGTGTTAACTATGCAGCAAAACAGTACTGATTTCTTTCCTTCTTTTCTGTATGGTGGAAAGAAGCAGAAGTTTTACTCTTAGCATTTATCACACCCAAGTGGGCGTGGGAGTAATTTTTCTAACACAAGAATTATTTCTAAAAGTGTGGCTTACATTTATTCAACAGTTTGTTTCAGCTTTCATTTCTGAGCTGAGCAGGTTTCTAAAGAGCTGTTTTTCTGACATGAAGATGGTGGGAGCTGGAGGATATTAAGATTTAAGTAAAATGTTTATAGTCCTGGAGGAAAGGTTCATCATCAAGAAAAGAAAACAAACATTGATTAATTGATAATGATGCATGTATTTGCTTTTGTGGAACTGTTGTGAAAATTCATCTCCCCTTATGGGTCTGTGTCACTTTGGAACTCTGAGCCATTTTTATCAATGGGATCTGTGAGCTTTTCTGTATTTTAGATTGAGTGCCAGTTTGGAAGGTGGAAGTGCCGGGGTGGGTGCTTCCTTCCCCTTAAGGGTGTGTCGCAGTAGAATTAAGAAACTGGAGATACCCAAAACACTGTTAGTCATCCTTTCAGCTTTTCATTATCTCTGTAGAATTAACCAGCTGAATTAAGCTATGAAGGTTCCATTCAAAGCATTTAACAAGAAGTTTTATCAAGTAATTCTAAAAGAGCCAAAGAAAGTTTCAGGTAACAGCAAATGCCGTGATATCCTATTAGTAGTGATCATCTTCCAGTCTGATTTTTTTTAATTGACAAAACTATAGCCAGTGATGAATTGTGTTGGTATGAAAATTTAGTTACCAATTAATGGAGACAAGAAGATGTTTCTGTTTCAGAAAATGGTTGTGGTGAACAACTGGAGCAGATGCAGGTTTGCTCATAAATTGCTAAATGGATGCATTGGAGTGCTGCTTCTGAAAGATAAACAGCCGGGAAAGGGTTAGAGGAGGTGTTGATTTTTGTCTTAGTAAGATAAGTACTGACAATCAAACTAGTAAAAATAATGTTCCAGTAGGTTATTATTTTACTGACTGATAATGCTTTTTTGTGTTGAAAGTGTAATGGAATGGAGGTCTCCCTCCACTGAGACTTAATAAGCTGTGTTACACTTACTTGCCTTGTGTTGGAGTAACTTTGTTTAACTATTTTGCTTTTTCTTCTCTGCACTGCTTAATGCTCCAGCCTCCTCAGTCTCTTGCCTGTAGGTATTTCTCACTTACTTATTTCTTGTATGTCTTATTCCTCATTTATAGCCAGTGTTTTTCATGGTGAGTAAACTTTGTGATAGTTTAATGAAATTTAGCTTTGCTCATCTCTGTCCTAACAACCTTCCTTCTGGCTAGACAAAATTAAGCACCAGTCTCTTTGAAGACATTTTTGTGTACAGATTTTTTTTCAAGTAACTTTAACTGCTGAAAGCATCTAAGATCATGGGCTGGCAGTAGTCACTGCCAATTATGAATATTAAAGAGGCACTATCTAGTGTTTCCTAGGAAAAGTGCTCTGGTAAAGGGAGCTGCTAGCCCAGCCATGCTTTAAGGTACCATCACAAGACGGTTTGTTGCCTTTTTTTTTTTTTTTTTTTTTGCCATGGGGCTGGTTACCAGTGTTTTTGTTTTGCTTATGTTCTCTCTGTAAGACTCAGCCTGAGGGAAAGGGATGTTTTTTGTGAAATCCTCTGCAACTTAATTGCTTAGGCTAGATGAGAGCAGACTGCAGAGCCCCACAGGTGCAGTTTATGTCACTGGCCTCTGCTCACTGGAAGTGGCAATAAACATATGCAGGGGTTTTGGTGGCTCTTGGGATGTTTCCTGCACAACCCTTTACTTCTAAATCAGTTTGGGTAGGGTTTGCAAAAAGTAAAAATATTGCTGGGTTTTTGTTTGCTTTTGCCTTGGTGATGCTGGATATTTGATCGGTATTGTGTGGTATGGAATGGCCATGCAATGTAAATAACACAAAATAATAAGTCTTATCAAACAAGCAGAATAAAATTTGTGGGCTTCTACAGGCAAAAAGACAGTATTCAAGAATTATTTGCAGTAGAGGTGGCATTGCTGCTGTTGTCATTGACACACTGCATAGTCAAACCAGAGGCATTGCAACGTACATAAGGACTTTTTGAAGTGGGAATACTTTGGTCATTGCTTTTTCTCTTGCTTTAAAACCAATATAGGCTCTGTTTCTTCCCCAATTAGGCTGATGTAGGGAATTCGTACCTTCTGTGGCAGGTAGGGCTTCCAGTATCTAGCCTGAAGTAAAAAAAGAGTCATTTCCTCCAAGAGTGATTAGTACTCCTCAGTTTAGAGTAACAACTAAGAGAAGGTGCTACTTACATCAGATTTCCCCGTGATCCTTGCATGAAGATTCAGTGTATGCCAATGGCCCTAAAGAGTTCTGGCAGGAATGAGGAAAAATCCTAGTGTGGTATCCTGAGTGGGGCTTGTCTCTGGAAGTACAGATCCTGAGGAGCATATGGAAGCTGCTCTTTGGGCCGAGGAAAGAAGTATGAAAATACTGTTTGTGTCACAGATGATTAATGGGCAAATCAAAAAACCTGCATAACACAGAATGGGAAAGAGCAGATGAGAGAAACCTCTTCTGAGAGGCTTCTGATGTCTGGAAACCAAATGAGTGAGTAATGTTTTGAAATTGCTTCAAGTACTTAGTGTTGATAATAGTTCCTTCAAGCCACGTTGGAATGCCCTGTGTGCTGACTCTCAGCTGCATTATTGTGTGTCGCAGGTCCCAGCAAGGCAAAGCGCCCTGCTGGAAGATGTTTACCCAGCTTCCTCAGAAATCAAACTTCACAGCTCTTCTGCTCCTCGGTTGTTGTGCTGTAGTGGCCTTGAAGCTCCAGCCATTTTCCTTGCAAATGGCAAGTAAAGTCTGCATTACCTGTTTTGATCATTTCCCTTTCTTAGTTGTTCAAAAAGCATTGGAAGGAGAGCAGCAAGTCTCCGTGGCTGATAAGAAGCATTATTGTATTTCACTTTCCACTGTGAATAGCTGTGGTAGGGTGTTCAAATACTACTTCTCTCCAGGTATGCAATATTGATAGCTCTTACTCACCCAAACTGCAGCAGAGGGAATTGTCACCCTATGTCGGATTCCTCTAACAATCCATGATGTTTGCACAGTAGATATGTATATCTCAGTTCTTCAGAATGCCCTGTGTGGTCTGACATACAGAAGCTGGCACCTTTAGGGGATAATCAAGAGGGTAACTCTTCTGATGATTGATGTCTGAGTTGTCAGGGGATCACCCTGAGCGTACCCGTTTCTCTCCTGTAACCCATGCAAATTTAAGCAAGTCCACTGGAAATTCACATATTGACACCATAGGTGCTTCAGGCCAGGTGCAGGAGAGGAATTTGTCTCACCAGCTTGCACTACAGGAGAGAATTAGAGATGGGTGAGTTCATTTTGGGTACACTTCCCCCGCTTGCACTTCTAGGGCAAAAATAATTCCAAACCAAGTGATCTCTTTCTACTTTCTCCTTCTAGCCAGAATTAAAAAAAATAATCGTTGGGAGGTTGAGTACTGGATCTTTGCGTTTTTAAAGGGCATAATTTTCAAATTGTTAACCCAGTAAAGCTGAACATGATTTCACTTAGAGATGCAGCCCTGTGTTCTTGTTCATGCAGGAAGAGTCCTTCCTTTCTTGTGACTGTTGCATTCTTTACAGATTTATGCGGTAATCAGAAAAACTCATACTTGTAATCCATTGTGAACAAAAAAAGAAATAGTCAAAACTATATGTTGAGAATAGGTGGCCCACTGCAGTTAGTCTGTGTCAGACCTATTGCAGTTATTGTTATAAACTGAGACCTTTTCAAATTCCTTTTATTCAAGCCATGTGTAATATTTTTCATTTTTCAAGTAATTTATGTCTGCTACCGATTGGGAAATGTTTCAGATCAAATGACATTTCCAACTCTATGTATGCAATATCATTTAAATTTTTATGGCTGACTCCAGGGCCTAAATGTACTTGCATGTGCACTTAGGAAGCTGCTGTCGGAATCTGCACATTTCGTAACTGAGTGTAGAATTTGGCCCTTTATATACCACTATATTGTTAAAAACCCACCAAAGCTAACAAACAAAAAGCAAACCAAAAAACCTCAAATCAAACCCAAACTCAGGAATCCTCATGACATTGCCATAATATTACATTTTAATGCCTGAAAGTCTTCCATTACAGTAATTTGAAATTTCACCATTTATTTGTGCAAGTCTTCCAGACATTCTCATTTTAGCTGCTTCTTTCTGGCTCTTTAAAGAATCAATGATTTTACTCCAGAAACATTCATGGATCAATAGACTTTGAAGATTAGCGGGTCATGGCCAGGTACAAAACGCATGTTGTAAACCCCAGGCTCTTATATTTGCTTGAATCCTTCCTCAAAAAAATGAGAGAAGGGGTAGCTTTGAACAACAGACCTCTTTGAATGGATTAATTCCTCCTGTATTTCAAAGGGTTGAGAATATACCAGAGAAACTACAAATGTGGAATTAATTTTCAGTGACTTGAGAATTCAGTTAGCTGACAAATAGTTTTCTTAGATAAGCCAGGATGCTGTGGTTGAAAGTAAGACGTGTAAGAAGTAAGCGAAAAAGGCGTGCTGTGTGTGGAGTTAAGTTTGTGTTTTTCCTGTCTTCCCACCTTGTATTGTAAATGGAGTTGCACAGAAGCAGCTGTCTTTGTTACTTCGCCTTTTTAGTCGCAGCTTCCTGATTTCAGGGTTTTGTTTTCTGCGCAAGACTGGACACTAACATCTGTAGCCTCAAATAAAGATAAATAGTGTTAATTAGCATCTGCTAAGAGTGCTAAATTAGTCTGTAGCTCTCCAACCCTCAGCTGCAGCTCCTGAAATGGCCTGTCTAGACTTTCTAGAGAAGCTAAACCAGATCCAAGCAGCTTTTGAAGCCCTCTAATACTTGGATTCCAGTGCTGTGTTGCTTCATCTGCTTCTGCATGAAAATAGTGGGGTTTAAAAAAAGGTGGAAGGTTTGAAGGGGCAGATTAGTTAACAGAATGAACACAGATAGATTTCCAACTTCTGTTTGTTTCTTGTCAATAAACTAATCGTATGATATTTTCATTCATTTTCCTTCTTACTCTTCTCACCCTCAAGGTTGTCATCTTCATATTTCCTTTCATTCTCATTCTTTCATGAGGATTTCAATTTTAGATATGTTTCCCCTCCCACTGCTATTCTTCAATCCATCGGTTTTGGTCATGTTTGACAGGAGGACAGATGTTTCAAAGATAATGACATATCCGCAAGTTTTCTGAGAAGAGGCATACAGAAGAGGCTTAATTGCAAGCAATTAAATGAAAGTACTTATTATTAGACACTAGAGAATCCATATAGAGGAGTGAGTTTAAAAATTATTCCTCTGCAGAAAAAAAAAATGGCAGTGGAGATTGTAATTGATAATGAGCATCAGACCCCTGTGAAATCTTATTTTAGCAATGTCAGACTGGGTGCTGTGTGTGCAGCAGGCTGCATTTGCCAGGGAGGCTCAGGAACATGAGTTGCATTAGTGGTAAATCTGGTTCTTCATCCGCTGGCTCACTAACGTGAAGGAGTTAATTTGTTTACTTCTGCAGCTGGAAAGGCTGTGGCCCTGCAACAACTGCGAGTCCTGTCTATGCACTCCAATTAGTAAATTCCCTGACAAGGCCTGATCCACAGGACTGCTGGGAAATGAAGGAAAATCTTCCCCAGGGCAATATTATCTGCTTTTCTCCTCTCTTCTGGGATATTGCTGCTTTTTTCTTTTAATGCCATGATATAACATGGAAACCTGTATTTGGAGTAGCATATTGATAGAAATGGATGTTTTGGGGGCTGGCTGTATGGATTTCATCTGTTGTGAAAATGCTTTTGTTCTACTGTATAGTTATCAAAGAGACTTTGTGGGCTTTCCCTAACGCTTGTCTTTAGGGAACAGAGACTTAGCTCAGTAGTTGCAAAGTGCACATGGAATTTTTAGGGCCACTGACAGTTTAATTCAGAAATGATCTAATTAGGGGTCCAGAGAACTGGATTCACCATATCCTTAAGTATTGACTGTCCTAAGAGATGCTCTGGCAGATGGTTAGTTCAAAGTGAGTTTACCTTGGGCTCAGTTTCTTTAGACTGACAGCTTTTTTTACTCAATTAAATGAGACAACTGTCAAAAGCACAGACTCTGAGTTGATGCAAATAACTCTGCTGCACAGATAAAGCTTAAATGTGTTCCTTGAGTCAGCTGAAACTGTCAGGTGCTTTGAGTAACTAGTTCAGCCAGCCAGAAAGGCACACTGGCAAGTAGAAGAAAAGGTTGGGAGATGCCTAAAAATAAAACAACTCCCAGGGTTTTGTTATCTTCATTGATTTTACCTTTTGTCACATACTGGTATGGCATGTTGGGAACTAGTCTTTGCTTTCTCTCTTGTATTCGTTTAAGGAAGGAGTTCTCGTTATGTTTTAATTATCCTCAGAAGTTTATTTGTTGTTAATGTGCCCAAAGTCCTTAGGCTATGAAAGCATGAAAATAATGAGCTATTATGATGGAGCTGTCAGGCAGTCCCTGAACTAACTGTCCTTTCTCTGAGATTTCAGTTGTTTGCAAATAAACAAATATGGTTTTGGTGTTTTTCTGACAATATAGATGTGTGATTCTTGTAGTTAAAATCTGGAGTGCGCTTTTCACCCTCTCTTGCCCACCAAGAGCTGAAGGCAGCTCTTCCTGGTGCTGATCTCACTGAACAGGCAAGACCTTGCCTTTCTGTTCCCTCTCCTCAGTCCTGCAGCTTCCATTTCATCAGGAGTTTCTGTGTTTCATGAACTTTGTGGAGTAATGAGGTATCCTGCTGATGATACATAGCCATTTGTATGGTGTCTTCTATGCACCTGGCTTTGTCCAAGGTAAATTGGAAATGAAACTGGTGGAAGTAGGCAACATACACTCATGGGCCAGACAGAAGCCACTTGTCTGCTGCCAAGCTCAAAATGGGTTGTGGGCATCTTAAAATCTGGAATGTAACAATGAAATAAGAACAGCAGACATTGGAGGAGAAAAGGCCAAGACCTGGAGTACCTGTGGAGAAGGCTGTGATATATGGATGTGCTTAGAAATACAGAATGCTTGAATGAAAACTTTTTAAGACTTAAATACTGTCTTAATTAAGACAACGGGGGGTGGGGGGGGGGCGGAAATTTGCATTGTCCTTACACTAAATTTCCTTTTCAAGAGGGGGAGTGGGACAGGGCATGAGCAGTGCTCATCTAATGCTAAAGCACATGGACTGCTCTTACCAAACCACACAGCTCTTTATAGTGCTTTTTGTGTGCCCTCAGACAGGGACTCACGGAAAACTCGTAATTTCCGTAGTCTAAAATTATTAGAAATATTGACAAACCATTGTGATTTTAAATTTTTAACATGTCAGCAAAAAGTCCCTTGGGAGGATGAGGTTTGGATGGAATACAAAGACAGGAGCCTCTGTCAGTATGTTACAGTAATCGTGTCCCAAGACACATTTTATTATTCATTGGTAGCCCTTGACATGCAGATTCCATTGGATTGCTGATTGATTGCTTCCATTTCCATTCCTCAAATGTACTGGAAATGTGAAATTTTCAAGTCTTGCCTGTGCATCTTCTGTGTTGTTACTTAGGTCTGTACCTGGGAATCAAAAAGTCAATGTTCTGCTTTGGACCCATCCTCCTTGCCAGCTTTGTTGTTGGCTTCCCGAGCAACTGCTTCCAGTTTTCCCTCCTTATAATTATATATTAGCCTGTTTCTTCTACTGTCGTCAGAGTGTAAGTCATAGAGGAGTGTACAGTACCAAACTCACATAAAATAAATGTAACCAGTTCAGCAGAAAGGAGTATATATTTAAAATTTCTTCCTCCCTCATTAGGATGGGCATTTTTAGAAATTGTGTTATTTTCTTGGCATTTCAGTTTGGTTCTGAAAGGAACATTGTCAGCTCAAGTGAAAAAAAAAAGTCCAGTCCAATGAGTTGCAGAGGATTTTTGCATTTAAAAAACATATATGTCACTTGATACGTTTAATTGACTTATTTGAAAGTCTTTTTAAACTAGGAGCATTAAGCTCTAATTTCAGTCTCAATGAAAATGCTGACTATAATGGAAGTTAAAGAGAAGCGATGAGAACATCAAAGGCCTTGTTATGTCTGTTAGGAAGCAAGATACAGAACTGTCTGCAGGCCTGGGGGAAAAGGAATGATGAAGCCAGGAGTAATTGGAAAGATGGGTGTGGCTTGTGGGTGTAGTCAACAGGCGTTGAACGTTCCAGGAGTGTCTGGGCTGATAGAATCTGGACGGTGGGCAGGGCTTCTGGTGCCGAGCTTGTACACACAGGCTGGCAGCCAGCTCCTGGCATCTTCTGTTCCAGGCTGACAGAGCATCTTTTAGTTCACTTGTTAATGTGAAAATTGGTGATTAATACCAGAAGTTGGAATAAGTGTTTAAAAAGCAGTGCGTTTATCCGGCATGGCTGCATTAAAGGAAGGTTCTGATAGTAAAGGTACATCATTGCTCTGGCAGGTATTGGTGGAAGAAAGTGACATGTATCTTGATGTGAACGTAACTTGGGGGTTGAAGGATCTGAAGATTACTTGGTCAAACATGATTCTGAGCTCTTTTCTCTATTATCATCACTGAAGATTTACTTTTTCTTTGCAGATAATTTTTTTTAAGGGGGAAGCAGTGAAAGTGAAAATAGAGAGCATTATGGCAGTCACTGTGAATGTTCACCTTTGAATTTCCTTAGCGCTCTGCGGTTCTCCACGGGCAGGTGTGTGTCAGACAGGCTCTGAACCTGTAGGATTGGTTTGGCCTGAGCTGTGCCATCCACTGTCTGCTGTTTGCAGCTCTTATCTCCAGGGAGGAGATCTACGGATCCAGATCGCTGTAGCAACCAGATCTCTAGCCACACATCAGTCTGGTGATAATGCGAGTTCATTACATTTTATTTATAGAACCTCTGCATTTGGGCAATTGATGAGGCTCTCAAAATTCCTTTCTGGAGTTTTCTTAAAGGAAAGATGAAGGAAAAAAAATAATGTTTGTTGTACGATGGCTAAGCAGTGAAATTACTGGTGTGGAAGTGTTTGGGCTTGGGCAGCTGTGCCCAGGTGACCTGTGCATGTCCAGCAGTGCAGTCAGAGCTCCTTCCCTGACTGACTTGCAGAATGTCTAGAAATCCCTGTTAAATTCTGTACATCCTGCTTCTCTACCCCAACAAGATTTGCAGTTGAAAGAAAATGAACCTGTTTTTCGTAACACAAATAGTAGATGCCTGTTTATAAATTTATCATGTAGGATTTTATTTTTAAAATTTTGTGAAGCTCTTGGTTTTTCTTCACCATCCCATCCGGCTTTTTCTGTTCTCATCCTACTGCAGTGTGCTGTACTTTGCTTATGAAGAGAATTATTTTGATGAGTTTCAAGAGACAGTCAATTGTGCTTGTCTTTTAAATATGTTAAAACATATGTTGCTCCCGTTCATGCTTTTGTCAGATCACAGTCAGCTTCTTAGCTCTCAGAGTTTCAGTATATTTCTTTGGAATGCAGTAATCCAAGAAAAGCTTTGTCACTGTCTACTCCAAACCTGTGAACTGAGGATAAGTTGTCAACAGCAGGTGATCCAGTGGAAGTCACTACAATCTTCTCTCCTTCTGCAATGTCCTCATTCATTTAAGTCAGAAAAAACTATTCTATCAATGAAGAAGTTGGTTTTTACTCTCAAATGCATGCAAACATTTCCCAGCAAAACCTGAAGGCTTGGCTCGATCAGGAGGTGATGAAGCTATGCGGGTAGAACAGGGGAGGAATCTCTGCTGGTAGAAGGATCTCTTCACCTAAAAGCAGCTCTTCAGCTGTGTAAAATGCAAAAAGAGGAAAAAAAAAGCCCCAAACCAATAACTTTCTAGTATTTCAAATTTATTAGAATGTTGCATGATAGAACACTAAAATAAGTCTATAGTCAGTTTCAGGGAGGCTTTTCTAGAAATATTTCAGTTCTGAGTTATTCACATATTTACTGCTGCTGCTTTTGGTGTTTATTTTCTGATGTTGGCTGAGAGATGTTATCATTCCCTGACACTTCTAATGTCAGGGCTTATTCACTAGTTTCAGCTAAAGGTAATTCAGTGACTACTTGCCTCTTGATAAATGATAAAAGAAGGAAAACAGATTAATAGATTTATATTAACTGATAGTCATAGGGAAGCACTAATTGCTAGTGCTAGAACAGTTCCCTACCAGTGCTAATAATACACTCTATTCTCATTACAAGGCTCCCTGTTAGGATTTTATCACGGTACAAGCACGTGCACTTTGGCTCCTCACTGCATTAAACCCTGGAATTGTCTGTGTGGTTGGTGCCTGCACATGGAGAAGGGAGCCAGCTGCCTCAGCAAGCAGCTCTGCCTTGCCCAGGCTTTGGTGCTCTTGAGCTCACTACTGCAGTGGCTGTCACCACCGGCTTTCTGTGACAGGCACGCTGGGGCCTTGGTGCAGGACTGACCCACCCAATTATTTCTGGGCAAGAAGGAAACACAAAAGGGTCCTGTGTCTTTAAATTTCTCTTCGTTCACACGGCCTGCCTGGCGATAGACCTCTGTCCTAAACCTGCAGAGTTAAATTTACCCAGAATGACAACTGTATACTCAGGGTTTAGTTACATAACAGCAGTTGCTGCGTTTCACATTGCACTAATCCAAACACAGCGATAAAGCAGGCCATGGAAAAGCTGGCTGGTTTTGGTGTGCTACACAGGCAGGAGCACAGGGCTTTTAAATTCCCTTTTCTACGTGGCTGATAATATTCTACGTCTTGGATGTTTGACCATCCAGGGGCTAATTTGGTGCTCTGAGTGATGTGATAGCGGAGGATGCTGTTTGTTGCACAACTCTGTGTTATGAAGATGGTTGTATGTAACATGCATGTGCCACTGTGTGCTTTTAGATAACAGCATTACAGCTGGCGTGGTGTAAGGTGCTGCAGAGGTTAAACACCGCACAGCTTTCATGGACTCTTCCAAAACTGCTCTCACCCCAGCTCCCCGCAGCTCTTTCTAGGTGTACTCGGAGGAGAATCTGTGTGCTGGGTAAAGCAATTACCACTGCACGCTCGCTGGTGCTCAGAGGACAGATCATCTATCATGGATTGTATCATTAGTGTGTTCTGGCCCAGCCTGGAGCCGTGCTGAGAGCAGCCCCACATGCACTGGTGAGCTCCCTTTCCCAGTGCAGGCATTCAGGTCCCCACGGGAGTGTTTGCAGGGCCTTGTTGAATAATAAAGACATTTCTCCAGCTTCTCGTGTGTTTAATCAAAGCAGGAACTCTCCCAAGAAGTGAAGAGAGGTACTAGGGAAGAAGGCAGAGGATGCTGAAGATTTGTATTCCTTCAAGGGCTTGGAGTTGGGAGACAGGCCATGTATTTCCTTGAAACTTCCTCCACATTATTGCTGGCCTTCTCCCTCATCCATATTTTCTTTCTTTTTTCTTTTTCTTTTTTTTTCCTTAGAGAGCTCTTAGACAGCAGCAATAGCCTTTGTGTATTTTCTGCTAGCACTGTGTTTGCCCCATGTAAATACCAGTGAATAAACCCGTGCCACGGGAGGAGCTGGATCCATCCAAGGCTGGATGTTCGTACCCCGGATGATCCCTGCAGGGGTTTGTGTCTTTTTGCTGGCAAAATGCTCGTGGTCTGCAGTGCAGCCTGGCAGGGAGCCAGGGAAGTCTCTCCTGCTCCACTGCACAGAGCACTGGTGGGTGAAGCTGGCCAGGGAAGGAGGCTGGAGTGTGCCCAGGGGAGCTGAGCACGCCGGCAGGGCCCAGGGCACGGCGGCACCAGCGCCACGGAACCGCGCTGCGATCCCCAGGGATTGCTGTCGCGCCTTGGGGACAAGCCTTAAGTCTCTTAAAGGAAGATGATAAAACCCAGTTGCTGAAAGAACAGAGGGTTACCATCAGCCCTCGCAGGGTCTTGCCAATGGAGGAAGTTGACAATTTTGTGTTCAGCCTTTTCAGACTGGTTTGTAGAGCTTTCAGAGACGTTGTCGAACGTCAGCGATGGACAGGGACACCAATTTAAATTTACCCAGGACTCAAATGAATGTTCAGAGCAGTGTCTCACTCCGGGTAACTACAATTCACCTTTGTTATTCTTAGCTGTGCAATTTATTTGGGTTTTCTTAACTGTAGACTTTCTACTAATTTCTATGCATAGAACTGTTAAGATTAGTTAAATCGCTATATGCTGGCTTTGGAAAGAGTACGTTGAAATTATTTGCATGGATACATTACCTTTGATCTCTCACACATCCCTCTTTAAATTTAGAGCTTTTAGTACTTGCTCGAGAATTCATAAAAATATAAAAATTATTTTCTTAAGCCAAAGCAGTGCTGAAGAATGCAGTATAAAAAAATCACCTCTAATAGTTGTCCAAGAGCAAAATGTTTTATTTCTTTTTGCCTCAAGCCAAGCTTGCAGGAGCTAATAAGGAGCTGTAGTTAGAAGATATCTGAGTGTTCAGAGGCTCACTTTTGTGACAGGATGATCTGAAAACCCCAGTATAATGGATTAAAATTTTTGGTTTCTATTTTTCATTCTGGACGGACAGAGCTCCATTTGTGAGTGCTCCCTGATATTTGTCTTTTATTTGAGAGCTAATGGGCCTATTTTTTTCTTTTCAGTGAACACATGTACTGTTCATCCCAATTAGAATGAGGAGATATAAAACACTTGATTTTTTTTTTTTTTTCCTTTCCTATTCAGCTCTCTTGTGTTTCATAATTTGTGTTCCATTTCTTGGACACTATTACACGAAAAGCCATTTTGGTTGCTACTTTCAGGATGAGAAGACTCAAGAGAGTGTTGCAGAGAAAAGTAATGACAAAGAAAAGCAATTGTTGTCACTTGAACATACTGGAAAAATCTTTCTGTTTGTGGTATATAGTTGTGTTTTCTAGCTTCATTTCTGTATAGTTAAATCCAAATTCTTAAAAATGGAGATGCTAATTTGAATCGCTTCTTTTGAAAATGGGACCAGAGATGATAGAATTGTGATTTGGGAGTCTGAATTGGAGATTTTAAAGCATTAGTAACTGTAGAGTTGATGCATGACAGGGTTTTGCTATCAGAAAAAGGCAATGGAAAGGGTCTGGTCTTGACCTCTGAATGTTAAATGGAACTTTTAATAAAGACAGCACCCTTTTCAGACTCATTTAGTGTCCATCTTCATATATTGGCTGCCTAAATCTCTTAAATCTGTGATTTATTCTCTTGAGCAGCACTGCCATGTAGTTTAAATACTTTATGGAGATCTGTAAAGTGAAATGGTCAGTGCCTTTGATAACCTAGCTCATCCTTGGCTTTTTGAAACCTTTTCCTTCCCCTATGTATTTTTATTAGTCAGTAGGAAAAATCTGCCATGTGCCAGAAGTTCTGGTTTGAGAGCAGTGCTATGAAGTTGCTGTGGGGTTTTTGTTTTTTTAATGCTTCCCTCAGTGGCCCAGGCAAGCAAAGCAGTGAAAGGTTTTGGGATTTTTGCTGCTAGTGGTGACTTTTTTTTTTATTTTTTCTTTTAAACAAGGTAACTATTTTCACCTCCTCCTTATGGAAAGACACAACGTGAAGCTGCTTGTCTCCCAGCTGCAACAACATTCAGAAGAGATTTTAATACAACAAGTTCTGTCACTGATGTTCTGAAATTTTCCTGGAATTTCATGGGTGTCTGAATGCAAATTTATTCTTCCCCCCCACACTTTTTTTTTTCCTGTTTGAAGGTTAGTTTTCTTTAGGGTATCGCTTCATTCCTGCCAATCTGATAAAGCTAACTTAATTAAAAATATTACCATTAGATCATACAGTTCTCTTTATTAGTTTAGTCCATGGGGCTCCTTTTCCATGGGGAAATTATTTACTTCAGAAGTTGCAAGAGTAGCCTTGGCTGGCTTTGTTTAATGCAGCTGCTTTAAAGCTTTCCATCAGATGAATGTTTTTCCAGGTCTTTTCTTGCAGGTACGCTGTTACTCAGAGATAACTGTGATTGCTCAGATCTGCGGCAGTTGCTGCAGAGCAGTGCTGCCATTGGAGGCCTTTGTGGCAAAGCAGACACAAGGATTTGTTTTGGATGGTTGGTTATTTACCCCTTTTCTCTTCTTCTTTTCCTTCCCTCTTCCCTGCACCCCCCACCCATATTTGTCCTTCCAAGTGAAAAAGTCGTATGGTGCTGTATGGACTGATGGAAGGATTTGTCTTCTGCTTCGAGGATTTCTTGGCTGTGCTTGGCAGGGAAAGGAGGAGGGGACTGCTAGGGAGACTCTCCTCTCTTTCCCACGAGCAGTTTCAAGCAATAACAGTGACAGCTCATTTAGCTGGAGGTCTTGTCTGCAGGCTTGTGCTTCCACTTCCTATTCCTTGTGTTGTGGAGGAACCATACTGGAGTGGATGTTGGAAGTGACCTTGATGTCATGTGTCACAGAATCTCCGGGTACAGGGTAGAGGAGTAGAGCAGTGTGTAAATTCTGGGCTCTAAAACAGTTGTGATGTGGCTTCGTGTTGGTGATTTCCCCTCCGTTTTCATACTGCATTTGCCATCCTGTGTCTGCTGTTCCTTGTGAGTGTTCCCTTCCCACCTGTGCCCTCCCTGGGCAGCCTCATGCTCTGGGCTCACGGTGGACACCATGAAGAAGCTGCAGGCCTGAAGGCATCACTGGGCACAACTGTGCTCAAGGCCTCTTGCTGACCTGCTCAGGATTGATCTCTCCTTTGGGGCCTTTGACGTGGGACTCTTTGTCCAAGCGTCCGTCTGCGACGTTATCGCCTACATGTCTGCATTAGTCTGTACAAGAACTAATATTGCTTGTGCTCAGGCATTTCTTAGGCTAATCTCTGAAAGCTGAATCCATCCCTGAGGCCAAGACCCCTTCTCCAAAGACTGGCAGTCCTACTGGAGCGAGAGGGAGTTGGCTTTCTCCCCCTCCTCTTGCCTATTTTATTTTCATGGGAAGTGACTGCTGTAGCTTAGGCCATGCTTAATGCTAACATGCAGGCAGCGTTATTTTTCAAAATGTTCCCTCCCTCATAATTAAAATTCATGAACAGTTCCCCGGAGAGCCACCTGAGGTAACAGAGTCTTTTCAGTGCACCATTAATATACAGGAACACTGAATACAGGCATTTGGCTGTGTTCACTCTTCCTCACTCTTCCCTGGCTGGCCGCCTGTATGTGTTGTGGAACAACAAAACTGAAATCTGGACAATTTATATTTCAGTAGTGATGGGATATTCTCTCTTTCCCTGTCACTTCACATTAAGGACCTGCCACTAATAAAACTAATTAATAACTCTTGGCTCCACACAGAACACTTGGACTCCCTAGTGCTGGCACCGTGCCACGGTAGCTTTTGAAAGAAGTGCTTCATCTTAGTCAGGGACAGGATGAATATTCCCTGCAGTTCTAATTGGACCAAGTGGCTCTGCATTTCAGAGGCAGCAGATGAGCAGGCTGCAGATCTCTAGGTAGGATCTCTTCTCAGAAGCCTCCAAGTCAGGGATTTATGGCTTGTCTGGGGGCTGTATCAGGAACCAGAGGAGGCTGAGCACTGCTTGGGAGAGGTGATTTGGGGTGTGAGGCTTGTCCTGCGCACAGGGAGCACTGAGGAGAGATGCACCCAGCACCTGGACAAACCAGGAGGTGTAGGCTGGGCAGTTCCTTGCTCGAGAGGACAGTGAAGCGCTGTCAGATGGATCCCTTTGGCTGTTTTAAAACCATCTGATTAAATGATAGAAACTGTACTGACCAAATGACAGCCTTGCTGAAAAGTTTCTTCTCTCTGGGAGGCTTTGCTGGCGTTGTGATGCCACTTGTGGGCGTATTTTGGTTTTTTTCTTCTTGCTACTGACATAACTGTGCCAGTGAAATTTTGTAGTATGGTGCATAAAAATATTGTTCTGCCTTCTACTCTCGCTCTCTTCCCCTTCATAGAAATACTATTTGCTCACACACTCTAGCATTGAGACCCTGTCCACTGCTGTATTTTTCTTCAAGTGAAGGAGGCAGGCCATGGTGGCCTTGATGCTCTGGGATGCCACAGTGTGTGTTTATTCAGGACCAGATCATCATAAACGAGAATGTTCTGTCTGACATCTGTGCAGCACTTTGTACATTCATTTGCTCCTGTCAGGCAGGTGCAGTTCTTTTCTGACACCACCTTTCATACACATGTGATTCGGAAGGGAAATTACTACAAGGAATATGGTTGAATATGAAGTTGGACAGAGAATTTTTATTTAAAAAAGAATTAATGAAAACCATTTATGTGAATGTAAAGGAAACAAACTGCAAACAGTAAGGTGTTTTGTATTTTTTTTTTGACCTGACGGAAAAGTATCAGACCCCTTACCACCATTCTCCTCAACTTTCTCACTGTGCCTCCTTATAATTGGAGTTTACTTTTGATGCTAAGGTATTTTTCAGTGCTTTAAGAAAGGAGAAGGCTTCAGCATATAAAAGCAATTGATTAGGTTGGTAGCTGGAAATACCAAGCATTGATTTTAATATCCCACAAGGTATCAAGCAAATGAGTATCTTTCCTTCATCACACCCACCGGTTTACTGTCAATATAAGACACGACTCATTTATTACCATTAATTTGTTATGGCTGAGGATGTTGCTTTACTGTCAAAGGTGGATTCTCTGGCAGAACTCGTTGTGTGAGTTAATGAAGCTGGAGGAGGTGGCAAATGCTGCATTGCTGGTGGAGAAGGATGGCAGTGGTGAGAGCACCCACAAGCCTGGGTGCCTCATTGAGACTAAAGCTTCCCTAACTTTGTGTGTGTGTGTGCACGGTGGGACACATTTCTTCTCAGTTCCCAGGGCTTACAGTGCCTTGGCAGTCACAGCAATGGAGCTGCAGCAATTAATATGCACCAGCTGCTAGAAAAGGAAGGAGTGCTGTGATTAACCATAATCTTCTGTTGGCAGAAGGAATAGATTGTCACTTATATATGAAGTTGCTACTTTTTCAGATTCCCTGTCCTATTCATTGCAGAGATAGTAAAAGATGGGAAGTGAATCCAATTCTTTTATGGTGACGTAGTGCCTCTGACTCCACTGTCACTGCCTTGGAACTACTCCAGTGAAACTATAGAGAAGAATTTGCCTCCTGGTCTTGTTGCCAAGTAAACTTAAAAGTGTCAGTATTAAATTACTGGAGAGCAGCCCCTTGCTCTGCAGGTCCTGGAGAAGTATTAAAATCCGTGTTGTACTGTCAGACAGAGGGAAGAGTCCCCAGCTCCCAGCTGTATGCTTTTCCTAGTCTCAGTCTTCCAACAGTTCCCCTTGACATTGCATTTTAATCCTTTCCAGCAGAACAGCCAATTGGCAGCCTCGTGGTCTCAGAAAATATAGTAGTTGTCTCTTCCCCCCCAGCATGAAAAAGGAGGAAGGTTGGCTGGAATTATAACTGGTAACTTCAGTTCCCTCATTACTGAAAAAGCTTTCAACTAGTGCCATCTCCTTCAATTTTTGTTGGTATGTCAAGAATAAGAACGTGGCTGGGCAGAAGCGTTTCTCTCCGGTTTTGTTGCACTCTGTTGTTTTAAGTTATTTATGAAGTCAGAGGTGATGTGTGAGTGTAGGAGCTGCAAGACCCTCTGTTTTTACTGGAATTTGCTGTTCCCTCTTTATCTGCTGTGGCTGCCCCTCCACCCCCCTCATGTTTGTGTCTCTCTTTGTGGATGATTTTTGGTAATAAAAGGGCTGTGGCTGTTTTCTTTTGAACAACACTTGCTTTTGCAGAAATAGTTAAGCTGATCTTTACCCTGATTCTTTGTATTGAAATCCAGGTATTCTAGCAAAAAAAAAAAAAATCAAATAGTTTGTTTCTTAATCTAAAGACATTTAAAAAAAAAAAAAAAAAAAAGTGATGTTTTTTGGGGTTTTTTTGGGGTTTTTTTTGTTTGTTTTGTTGTTGGTTTTTTTTTTTTGTTGTTTTTGTTTTTTTGTTTGTTTGTTTTTTAAAGGTATAATCCACAAAAGGATGTTGTTGGAGGAAGGCAGATGCTGGTTTCTTCAGTTACCGCTCTGCTGCAAATCCCGGTGTAGCTGAGGAAGGCAGGAGGATGCTGCTGCCAGAGATCAGCAGTGTGGGAGAGCTGTCCTGGGGTGGTTGTGCTTGAGGATTAGGAGAGAGCATCAAAGGAGCCCTGGGTAGTCCCTGTGACAAAATGACTGGGCATTGAAGCAGCACCCAAGGAAGCTTGGTTATGTAGATTATAGGAGTGAGAAATCAGATTTGGGGTTGGCACAGGTGCTGCTGGAAGCAAAACTATTGTTGGATATGAGTTTTGCAGTGTTATTCTTGTAAATGAGAGGCCTTTGTTTCAGGGTATTAAACTGTCATGTCTTTTTTACTGTTGTTGAGATGCTTTCCTCCAAGGTTATTCCCTCTGTAAGCACATTTTGATACAATTGGTCTCATTTAGAAGTGGGGTGATTTCAGTCAGAATTTAGTGTGTGAAGGGCTGCTTGCTTGGGGTTCTTGTCTCCTTCGAAATATTTGTGTAAGTTCTTTTCAAGGAAAATATGACATGAGTGCAACTCCAGAAGTGCCTCCATAACAAATGAACTCCAGGTGTTATCATAGTTAAATTCCTGGATGTGTAGGGAGCACAGTGCTATGTGTTGCACTAATTTTGGAGACTCGTGTAAGGCAGTGAGAAGTCTGGAAGCATTTGTACAGCTGATTTCTCAAACAGGTCTGCTGAGAGATGAAATGCAGTGATGGTTTGTGGTTAGGAGTCAGAAACAGCAGCCCCTGGTGCAGGGGAGGGTTCTCTGAAAGCGTGGTGTCTACCCAAAGATGCCCGGTGTGTGTCAGACCCAAACTCCGGCTCAAGCCCTGGTTGCTGCAGTGCAGGACAGATTCTGGCAGCTCACCTTTCCCTCCTTCTCTGGGCCGTTCAGGGAGCCTCCCCTGGGAAGTGCCTTGCACAGGTTCCAGCCCCTCTGCTGTCAGGGTGTTTCGGGGAGCAGGGAGAAGAGAATTGCTTTGTCTGTAGCACTGAATCCGTTTATACACAGAGCTGTTGAGCAGGAATGTAAAAATCGAGGAGGATGTTTCAGTGAGTCAGAAGCTGAAACGGAAAGAGAATTGAAATACTACTTAGTGCTCCAGTTTGGCGTGCCGGGGATATTCTAAAATATCTTGTTGGTTCTGTTATTGTTGTAGCTTTATTTTGGAAGTTAGGAAAAATAATAATTTAGAACCTAGTCTCCTCTAAGTATGTCTGTTTAAAAGCTTGCTTGTTTAAAGAGATGATTTATTTGACTGGGTTTGGATGGCTCTAGAGCATTGTTCAGTGCTGAGCTTATTTACCTTTTAAACTTATATTGAATTATAGTGTTTGAAGGGTGAATACCATTTGGCATCTAACTCATATCTTTGGCCGTTTACTCTCTAATGAAATAGCAGTGCAGGCTTTGATTCCTGCACATTTATTATCTGTAAGAATTCTCAGCTTTTGCTTCATTGTAAGATTCATTCCTCAAAAAATAAGATCGTTCTTGATTCTGTTACTTTTGATGATGGTATAAAAATACAGTGCTCTCTGTATTGTTTAAGCAAATTATTTGTAAAGAAAAAAAGTTATAAATCAAAATTTGAGGTTTTTACAAAGCCTTTACCTCGGGATTCTTCTCCTTTGTGTTGGGTTCATGCCATACACCTTATAGAAAAAATACATAATTTACTGGTAACTGTGAGTGAATATTGGATATAACTCGTTGAAAGTTTTAGTGTTTTGTACTTGCCTAAAAGTTCCTGAATTTCCTTTGATATTTGACAGCCTCAAGCACCAGAGATTTCCCCTGTATTATATAATTTTGTCAATCTCTTAGTCTCTTTGTGATTTTAGGAAGTGTTCTACATGGCTAAAACAGACACAAAAAACAAACAGAAAAAGTGTGATTTACCTAGTGGGGCTTGATAGCTGCAGCACTACTCTGCCTTTGGATTTGTCAGAGCCTTGGTGTGTAAGTGCTAGTGCAGTCTTTGTGTTTCCTTACACAAGTTAATTAAATAAGGATTTATGACTTGTGATTTATTCCCAGAAGTGCTTCGTATAAATGTCGTACGGGAATAATCTGTTGATAGCCTCTCTCGGTGGTGATGAAGGAATTAAGTAATGTATGTTTGCAAACAGAACAAGTTTCAGCATGTTTTCATCTTTATGCTGAGCAAGACAGGGATAAGGCTGGCAGGTATAGCTCAGTTTGGAAAGAGCAGTTTCAGAGGAGCAGCTCTGAAAAGCAGAATTCTGGTGGCTACGGAAAGCACAGTCAGGCCATTTGCAGCTACTCCAGTGTGGTATCTGCCAGGTTATCAATAATGTCAAGGAAGGCACAGACTTTTCTGTGGGTACACGAGTTCTTGCGGCACTAAAAGTAGTGCATAAATATCCTGGGTAATGTGTGATAACGTGGTGAGCAACATAAAGTGTCGGTGTAAAATCTGTGTAATGATTTTTATCTTTAAGTGTTTTTAAAGTGTTTATAAGAAATAAAACTTGCATCTAGAACTTGTGGCAGATATGTTAGTTCCTTGACTGAAAACTGGTAGTCCAAGTGTATTGCCTATCTAGGGAAGTCTCACACCCACTGACGACCAGATGCTGAGAGGGTGCTGGGAAGAGCAGAATTACATTTACACCGCTTTTCTCATGCTCTGTATAAATCTGTATAAATGCACTGCAAATCCTACAAAATGGCTTCTTACCATTCTCGCACATAGAGTTGTTTTTAGGAATCCTGTTGCCTCAAATGCTCTGGTTTTCCAAATACTTTATGGAGGAGCACAAGAATCTGCTGCTGCAGCAACGAGAGAGTAACAAAATACCTTTCTGGTGTATTGGTTGCCACAGTTCTTGCTGTCCTGCCATATTGTTTAGATCATGCAGATACCCAGGAAAAGGATGTCTGTCTTAAAACCCAAATGCTTAATACCCAATTTCTCTGTCAGAAATTTGTGTGATTCCTTTAAAAGGCTTTTTGCTCCTATCTTTTTTTTTTTTTTTTTTTTTTCCTGGGGAAAGAAAATCTTTGAATGACTGTAGTATTTATTATTCTTAAAAGATCCTACAGAGGCCAGATAGTCTTTGGTGTGAACCTTAAAATCCTGACTTCTGGTTTGTCACAACATGCTGATGTGTTCATGCTCCTTCAGACTGGTTTAGGTCTTAAAACCTCCCAGCAGTGCTGTAATGATTCTGTTGAGATTCAGGACATGTTAGGGAACTTCTGACTGCAGAAGGTTTCAATCAGAGGTCCTTGAATTCAGCCCCTCTTCCTCTCTGAAAGGCCCTACATGCAGGTGGAGCTACTTCATGGAATTCCAGGTTGAAATCTATGACATGAGAAACGTTTTAGAAAACGTGGAGTGACTTTAAAAATGCCACATACCCAGAAATGTTTTTGGCCAGTGCCTGTGTTATGACTCTGGCTGATCTTTTCTTTGTTGTTCTTTTTTTTTTTTTCAAACTTCCTCCTTTGTGCAATCACTTCAAGTAGAATTGGATTTTATTCAACAGCCTTGAATTCTGACACATTCAGTCTATGAGTACGGCCTTAAATTCATAAGGAAGAAGTTTCCTTGCTTTTTAATCAGTATGGAGCTAATTTTTTCATGGAGTATGGAATCAGTTCAGCTTTGTGTAGACTTTAAAAAGTTATTTTCTTGTATAGAACCTTTTTTTTTTTCTTTATTCAAACTTCTAAGTACTTTGCAATGGTGTTTTTATGCTTAGTTTTTTTAAGCATCTGGTATTTAGCACTTGAAGGACTGTTTCATTTTCCATTTTGCAGGCAATTTTTAAAAATGCTTTTGCATGTGTTTGCTTTTGGCTGATTTGTTGTCTAGGTTTTTAGAAAATTTTTTTTCTTTTCTTTACGAAAACAGCATGTAAGTCTGTTTTCCTACCTTGAAGCTATCTCTGTGGGCAGTTATGTTTATGTTAAGGCTGAAGCCCATTCTATAGCTCGTCCTTCCTTTCATCCATTATGTAAAAGGAATAAATAATGTAGTTGAGTTCTCGTGTCTGCCATATACATCAGGACATACCTCCCTGGGTGCCATTCTGCAGTACAGAATTGCATCAGAAAAACCCTCCCTGCTGTTGGGGTGTGCTGCTCCTGTCTCACAGGGACGTTTGGACATCCCACCTTATTTTCCATGAGAACTTTTTGTCTTTATGGGATGTGGACTGTGATGACCTCCTTTCAACTCACCCGTTTCCCACGGCGTGGAGGGGACGTCTGAAAGAGCAGCTTAAATGAAGTAAAAGATGCTTCAGCTGCCATTTGCTGAACAGACTGTTTTGCAGGCTCAATCTTATAACCGAGAAAAAGCAAAGGAAGGAGGCATTGCTGTCGTGTGGAGGGGAGCTAGAGACTGGGGAAGGACAGGAGGGCTTCTTGCTCACTATTCAAGCTCTAACCCCAGTGGAAAAGATAGTTCAGTTCACCTTTTTCAGTTCACCTTTGGGGCAGTTCACCCTGCCCCAAACACTCCCCGACAACAGAGAATGCAGATGACTGCAGAGGTGCCGTGGCTCTAAGGCCTGTGTGGGTATCTGGGATTTCATGTGAGGTAAAGGATTTTGCGAAAAGATCCCTCCTGGGGCCATTGCTAACACATTGCAGGTTGCTGTGTTTAGCTTGGCAGTAATTTTTCCTCCTTTAGATAGAGGCTCTTGGAGTGCAATCCTAGAAGCAGGTTTGCATTGTTTACGTGAGTGATAAAACTTGGCTGGAGCAGAGCTCTTGCACCTGCCTGCTTGGTTTCTCTAGTATCTTTTACACCTCTTATCAACCCTTCCAAACCCATCTGTCTTCTAGAGTGCCTGTTTTACAGAAAATACTGCCTCCTCACCTGTGTGAGCTGAAGCTCAAAGGATACCTGATCTTCATAAAATACCATCTTGGCAAGCCTGGGTAAAGCAATACCGGGAGTCAATGATGCTGCATCACCGCGTTGAATGGCTCCGTAATGGCATCTGTTGTTGCACAGAGAACCGGGCGGAGGGTCTGTCCTTTGGCATTGGTGTCTCTGCACTCGGGGCTGTGTCTGTGATTTCTGGCGTGCCCTGTGGGCTGTGTGGCTCTGTTTGTCACCGTGGGCAGCCTCGGGGCCCTGCAGCAGCCGTGGGAGCCCCTGGCTGCCGCTGCAGCACCGGCACAGCCCCGTGGCTGGGCAGCGATGCCAGCGGGAGCATCCTGCCTGCCGGGGGCTTGGAGCAGCTCCTTCCTGCAGCGTTTATTTTGGGCTGCTGGGGCCTCGTGCTGGGCTCCTTCAGAAACAGTTCCCTCCTTCTGCAAGAGACAACGGCATGAACGTATCAAGCTGATGCAGCTTAAGTGGCACGGGGATTACCTTGCCGTGAAGCAAGTCAATTGTGAATTTAAGACATGCTCCAGTGGTCATTCCTTGGCCTGAGTTCTTGAAAGTTTCTTAACATTCTCTGAAGGAGATCATACGCATTTTGAGAAGATACAGAGATTCTGTCATATATTCACCAGCTTTAAACATTCACTTTGAAACATTTCATATTTAATATAGGGTTATGAATATGAAAACATGGTATTTTGGAGTTTTGGGGAAAGTTTTAACCATGGGCTTCTACATGTTAGATTTCCCTCTGCATAGATGATGATTTGTTTTTTAAAATAAAAACAACCCCCATGAACTCTAAACTTTATATAACATCTAAGAACACATTTGTCTTTTCCTGTGGTGTAAGTGAGAACATATATGCCTGTATAAATATATACTGGCACATGTTTTTTGCCTTCAAAATGGCTTGTGGGCCATAAGTGAACAGACTGCTCAGTTACTATGCCTGGAATGCTTATTTAATACTTCCAAATTTAAATATTTTTCTGTGTTGGTTTGTTGCGAAAAAGTGCAGTCAAAAATATAACCTGGCAATAAATTTATTTTTCTGAAGGAGAATTACTTACTGGATGAAACATTAGTTTCTCCAACAAATGGCTGTTTTCTCCTGTACTGCAGGCATTGCTTTTCAGTGTTCATAACTGAAGTAGGAGCACTAAAGACATTGATTGGGAAATACCTTTAGTGTAGTATCTTGGTGTAAGAACGTGTGATTCTGGTCTCGCAGAGGAGTTTGATTCTTCCCTGTGAGGGTGGCACAGGCTGTCCAGAGAAGCTGTGGCTGCCCCATCCCTGGCAGTGTCCAAGGCCAGGCTGGACAGGGCTTGGAGCAACCTGGGTTAGTGGAAGCTCCCTGCCCGTGGCAGAGTTGGAACTAGGTGACCTCTAAAGGTTCCTCCCAACCCAAACCTTGTTACGAGTCTGTTATTTATTTTTTAAAATGTGAAAGTGCAAATTATTGTGCTCGTAATTAATGTGACAAGGTAAGCCGGTTCACTCAAATCGGGTGCAATACGTAGTCTCTTGCTGTTTCTCCAAGCTGGTACTGAAGTAATGTTTCATTAATGTAAATAAATAATATTATTCAGTATTCCCGCACAGCCCATAAGCTTTGTAGGTGATACAGGTTCTTGATCTGAAAATACTCTCTCTGATAAGCTTCTGTACATTTGTTAAGGCAGCCTTTCTCTCACCTCATTTGCTAATGACTCAGAATTCAGATCAGGTATTTGCAATGGAATTAACATGCAGAAAGAGTACTTCTCAAGGTGTTTTTCTCCAGAAAAAAAAAAGAAAAAAAAGGCAGAATTCAGTCTCCCATTCAGAATCTAAAAACACTCTTATTCCCATGGACTTGGTTGCTCCAGGGAATGGGGAAAGAGTGAATAGCAGATACAGTAGTAGTGTGTTTGGAGATGGCCTGCAGTTAAGGCCTCAGAATTATTTGGACAGTCTGTCTTTCCAAAGGCAAAAGGAGGGAAGAAACAGATTCCATCTCTCCGTCTGGTGAAGCAGGAAGGTCAGGGGTGGTGCAAAGAGGGTATGCATTGAGATAAAGGCATTAACAATGGCTGGGGGAAAGGTTTGTTATTCTGCTGAGATTTACAGGGAGTCTGTTCTTCAGGTGACTTGGGCCCTTTAGCGGAGAGCAAAGAAACTCCTGGGGTCAGTCTGTTCCCTGACATTTGGATGAGGGCTCTCATCTCTCATGCTGTTCCTTTGTGCTGGTTTGTTTGGTGTCCCACACTGATCAGCTCAAAGCTAATTTCGAAATACATCCCCAGTGTTCACAACGTGTTTATTCTTATGTGATAATTGCTGGTGCAGAAGTAAAGTTGTGAATTTTGTTTCTTCCCGGCTGGAAGACTTTTCCAGACATTTCCAAACATTTGTAGGGAACGATACAGATGCTGCCATCTTCCAATCTCTTTGCCCAGTACCTCAGTAAGACCCTGTTAGGTAAATTTTAAGCAAAGATGGGTGAGATGATGTGGGAGAAGGGTTGCACCTTGAAAAGATGACTTCTTATTCCCTTGCTGGTGTTTTGTGTCTATGCTGGGCTGGTGTGTAATGTCAGCCTGCCTGCTCCTCAGGTGTTCACCTGGGTGCAGGCATCATGCCATAGTCACCAGATGATAGTTCTTCTTTGGATATATTTGTGTCTGCAAAGACTCCCAGGCCTACCTCTAGTGACTGCACTTTGGAGGAGGAGGAATGGTGCAATGTTAAGAGTTCTTAGCACTTGTATTTGAAATAGCAGACAAGAGCTTTTGGAGGTGCTAGAGGAGAAAAACCATTTCAAAAAAAAAAAAAAAGGACACAAGTTATTGTCTCCCTCCAAAATGAGGTGCAAATATGCTGAACTTTTTGTACAGATTGATGTCATAGACCTTGTGACTTTGGGAATAGGAGGTCAGGTCACCTGTGCAGCTGCTCAGAATGTGAAGGAGAATGGTGACCCAGCAACAGGAGAGGAAACAAAGTGAGCACTGAAACTTTTCATCACTGTGGTACTTGTTAATGATTCTTCTGGATAGCAGCAATAATGAGCAGTTGAAAGAAGTACTTTATGTACCCTCAATAAATTGCTTCCAAACCTCATAATTGCCACAATTCTGGCTTTCAGTAGACCTGGTAATGAATTTTTGAGTGGTGTCCACATGTTGTGCCTGTTACTGTACTTCACTTTCATCTTGTTTTGAGTGATCTCATCAAGGGATGAATGATGTTATCTGAATAGAATATATTTATCCAATATTGGGCACAGTGGTGATGATGAAATGGAAATAACTATGCAACTGACTGCAAGTGATTTTTTTAAAATTCATTTTCCTGTGAGGCCACCTTTTTCTGTTTCTGCTGTAGTGCTGATAGGTGTGTGATTTCAGGTGGCACTGCCTGAAAACCCAGTGTATTGACTGCAAGGGTACAGGCTGCAGCAGCCTCTGAAAGGGTGCTGTTATACATGGAGAATACTGCTGAGGTGTTTCGAATGGCAGAAAATGCCCGAGGTTCAGATGGGCATGATGAAGCTTAAATGTCCCTTAAAGGCTTGTGGCATGTGTCTGTGATCAGAATTTAACACAGTTCTTGCCTTCTGCTGACAAAATATAAGGGAGGAGGAAGCAGTGGATTTTTTTGTTGGGTGGTGGGGTTTTTTTGAAAGAGAAAAGTAGAGAAATCTGGAGAGACTTTACCTCACTTATATGAGCTCTTTCTATATGTATAATTTAACATGGCACCTTATATATAATTTAATGTGTGAAATAAACATAACATTTGAATTTCACAACTGGAACTCTTCTACTTACAGAAGTGGAATTTTTCCCTTCTGTTTTTAATTTAAAAATGCAGTTTCTGCAATGAAATGAACATGTGTAGGGGCTTAAAGCACTGAATCCTAAAGATTGCATGACGCCTTTCCCCCTTCCTAGTGAGCTTAACCACTGTACAAGGTATATGTTGCATTGATGTCAGCGTCACGACTGATAAATCACTTTCATCCTGCAACAGAGCCTTATTTATAAATAGCTCTTTAATAGAACGGCCTAAGTTTGCAAAGATGTTTTTCAAACCCCTGAGAATACTGGCTCTTGCCTCAAAGAGCTTATAGTCTAAATGAAGTAGATAACCAGGTAGAAAGGATCAAAGAATAGAGGAGAAACACAAAGGAGAGAAGTGGTGGGTAGGGGGGAAGGGAGGTGGGCATAAATCTCAGGAGGACAGGTCTATCAGCTTCTTGTTTTTAGAAAGAATAGTGTTCATTGGCATTATAATTGAAATTAGATCATGTTTTGGAGAAGAGCTCGCTGAGCAGACTCACTGGTGTTGAGTTGTGTGGAAGCACAGAAGGGTGTTATTTTGTGTGTTAGAAGAGCTGTCTTAGGCATCAGGAGTAGCATGAATATGCTGCTTGCAAGGGGATTTTACAATAGGTGAGCAAGTAGTGTCAATACGCACTGCTTCATTGATTTTCATTCATTCCAGCTGAGGATATAACCCAGTGGGAGCAGTTAGGAGAAAGTAATAGACCTAGAGGGGAAAAGAAGGTTTTCTTACCTGTGTTAAGCCTTTTGCCTTGCAATCTGAATTGGCCCTTCGCTCCTCAGCGGTGCTTGTTGTGTCATGTACAACAGAAGCAGCTTACTGGGCTGCTCCTCAGAGTCACAGACAGCGAGGGTTACTCGTATTGTCTCTTCCCTGCCTCCTCACATGCAGGGCTTCCACACAGACTGCAAAAATGGGATGCTACACTTATTTAAGGTTTCCTAACACAGAGGGAAAAATAACCCAAACCAACAAAATTGATTTAGTTTGGTGCACTTTCAATTAAATGGATGGTTGTGCTTCTTGTGTACAGTGGGTTTTTTTTTTTTCTATTATGCAGAAAGGTTGCTTTTTATGTTGCTTGCTTATTAGACTATTTGAAATAAAGAATAAATAAGAGCGTCACTAGGTATTAACCTGTGACTTGCCATTATATTTATTAGCCATAATCTATCAACATTCACTTGCTCTCTGTATTTTATTTTGGCTACAAGGCAGTCTTGGCCTTAGTATTTCACTTCTAGAGCTCATACTATTTTTGCTTGTCATCATCCACTCCAGGTGGAATACTAGCGGTGATGCAGGAAAACAAATATGGTGTCGATGAAGAAAGACTATTTGGAAACTGAAAGCTGAGCAGGAGAGATGGATCAGAAAAGGTTTAGGTGACCAAACAGTAACAAATGTAATATGTTTGGATAGGACTAGTAAGGCCACTTGTAAAATTTCAAGCAGTACTTCTGGCCAATTTATATGCCCACTTCAGCTAAACAAATACAACAAGATTTTTTACATTACTTGAGAATGAGGATCCAAAGGGTTTGCAGTAGTACTTATTTTTATTACACTGCTGTTTTGTTCTGAATGAAATTGGTCAAGCTCTGAAGCTGCACAGCTCAGTTAAGAGGCTTCCCTCCACTGCATTTGTGTCCTTGGTGTCTAGTGAGCAAGGGGCTCCCAGTCCCATTTCATGTGTCCTCTGCCAGTGACACCTGTGTCCCTTGAGGCTGGGGAAAATGAGAACAAAGTTGTTGGGAAGTGAAATCTTGGCAATGAACCCGACATTAGAGACAAATGAGGGGGATGTGGTGGAATATGGGGGAAATTTAAAACTTTTCGATGATCACCTGTGGAGGATGACAAGACATTATCCTGTTGCTGCTGAGAGTGGATGTGAATTTAGGGCCTGGAAGTATGATGGTGCTGACTTGTTCCTTGTTCATTGGAGATGGAAAGCAAATAGAAATATGGAGAATTGAAAAGTCTTTTGTTTGTGGCAATTATTTCTTAGAGCAGTAATGTCCTTGCCATTCAGTTGATCTCATAAAATGTCCGAAGCCATTAATGGCCAACAGTCTGGTTATGGAAGCTTTAAAGACACTGGAATTATGGAAAACTTTCCCTTTCAGTCTATATGCCATCAGTGGTGGTTGTGAAATATTTCCAGTGCGCGGAAAAAATTGCCAGGAAGTTAACAAATATGAAAGAGAGAATTCCTTGTAAGACTTCGATGATATTCCAAATCAGTAGAAGATTAAGGAAACACACTCTGCTTATGCTTAAAACCAGTTCTAAAGCTTAAAAATATGTCTTGTGGAAGTGTGGCATTTGTATGCCATGGCCAGAAGTGTACAAGGTCTCTGTGTCTTCCTGAATGCAAGCGATGTCAATACAGAAGCAATGATCAAAACACTTGATAGTGCACTTACTCATTATTAGCAAGGATGAGGAAGATAGTTTTAGTTTCCCCCTTATAAGCAGGTAGTTCCAGAAGATTGCTGTTGTGTCCAGGCTGTGGATATGGTTCATGTAGGTAAAATATTAAAAAGTAATGAATTTGGAAATATGAAGTATTGCCATTGCCACTGTGTGGTGGCCAAGTCATTGACTCTGCCACAAGAAAACCATTCTGCTTCTCATTTTCTCGTTGGAATGTGCTGATTTTCTTTTATTGCATGGCCATACCTATGTTCTTGTTTTTAACTTCAGCTTAGTGCAACATCTTGCTGATACTTTTTCCATTAACCTTGCTTGGATGAAGATAACAGTGGTGTAGCATAATATTTTTTTATTGATTCCCTCCTTTCCCTCCCTGAATTGCTAAGCCAACACAGAGAGGAGTGAATAGCCATTTTTAAAATACCTGTTGTGATTAAAAACTGTAGATAAGAAAGTGACAATTTTTCTCTTATTCTGCTCTCTAGGTTGTCAGCTTTGGAGCAATTTAACCACCAGCTGAGAGGGTGGACAAGTAGTGCCCTCTTAGATGTCTTTGCAATGCAGGCCATGAAAACAGCTTTGTGGCTGGATTTGTGCAGTGCCTCACATTAGAGAGTTTTCCAAAAGCAAATTGACCTTTGCTGTGTAATGTTTTATGTCAAGTAGGAGATCAGGCCTGCTGTGCTTGTGCTGTAATTTCCTTTAAATGCAGGATTAGATGTTCTGGTGTAATGGTGATACCAGTTATTATGTCAGTTGGTGTTTGCTCTGTTTCCCCTCCCACTTCTTTCAATTCAGTTTGGGCTCCCTTTAAATATGTCTGTAGAAATCCTTACTGCCACTTGGGCAAGAAAGGGAAGCCCTGAACATCTTGGCCTACAAATCCCCTGCCTGTGGAGGTAGCCCTGAGCAGGTGTAGCCAGCAGCAACATCTCCTCTGCTTCGTGCAGTGGCAGCTCTTGGTGCTGGGCCTTTGGCTGCAGGCTGGAGTAGCAGAGGCAGGTGGGGTGTGGATCCCCAAGCCCAGCCCTGCAATCAGCAGTTTGTCCAGTGCCTTGAAACTGCCTTGAACAAAAGAGTGGCTAAAATGTGTGCTGGCTTACAAGATTCGAAGTGATACATTTGTCTGCTGGGCCTACTTCAAGCAGTAGAGAGAAAAATAGAACAAGCTTAGTTTTTCCATAATCTCCCCCCTGTAGCCCAAAGGAGACTACACGACAGAGATGTCTTCTCTAATCTTCTCTTCCACCCTGCATTATTTTCCTTCCCTCCTCCTTTCCTTCTGTCTCACAGCTCCCCTCCCCACTCGCACACATGCAGACTTTTGACAGCGCACCAGTTTGATTCCTGAGCTCCCTTTTTAGCCCACATGGGTGTCTAGTCAGTGCTGCAGCCCTGGCTAATACACGAGAGTTGGAATAAATGTATAACAGCAGGTAGCAAGTGACTGTTGACAGGGTGACATATTGACTTAATATCTCGTGTTATGTGATATGAAGGATGTGCCTTTTGGTGTGTATTTTCATTTTAATTTTTTCTGTGTGTTTCTCAGACAGACACTTGTAGGCAGTTTGGAGTAATTGTCTGAAATCATTAACATGTTTATTAAATAAGGGAGCAGAGTGCATTATCTAGCAAATCAATTATGTAAATGCACAAAAAGCACAAGAGATTAGTCTTTAACTGTTGCTGAACTGCATCCACTTTCCTAAATTATACATGAAAGTGGGGTTTTGTCAGTGTGTGTGTGTGGTGTTAGGCTCCACTTTGCTCTTTTGGAGCTTTAAGTAACGTGGATTAATTGGTACTGTTGTGCAAGAAGAGGGCACTCCTGATGTACACTAATGAACACCAGTGTGCCTACATCCTTTTATACAGGGAAACAGATGGTCTGGAGTGGAGAACAGAAGTAATCTCAATTGGAGGGTCTGGATGACAAGATAAACTGACAGTGAAGCCCTAGCAATTTACTCTCTCATCTAGACACTGGGAAAAAATCTCCAGGAAAATCTGTTAATCTCTAGCATTTTTAACAGTATGTTTTCTTTCTGGTGACTTAGGATCAAATGAGACCATGCCTCTACGGTTTTACCAATCTTTAACTTTGAGAGGAGGCGAGAACAGAGCTCATCACTCACACCATGCTTGGAAAATTCACCTTTTTCCCCTTACAGCTGTATAAATGGTGTGTGTAGGGACCATGTGGTAATAACAGCACAAACTGCACTGCTCTGTTTTCACCCACTGCATTTGCAGTCATGCTCAGCTGGAATGAGAACAGTCTGCTGTGGTTCAGGCAGCTGTGATTTCTCCACTTCTCTGAAGCATATTGCACAAAAAAGAGAAGACTTGCATCTTATGGAAATAGTGGGTACCTGTGCAGGTGTCAGAGAAGAGGTTATGGATGCATTTTAAGAGTGAGTGAAGCTCGTGGAAACATTATTATTCTTCATTATGAAGTACATGTATGGTCTGGAGCTTCCAGTAGTAGCTGAGGCCTTCCCAGAAGTTACCACTATTCATCAAGGGAGAACACGTACCACACTAACTGTTTTTTTGCTATAGTGTTATTTTCCTACTGTGTCATCTTCACTGTGTTTTCCACAGAGGTGTGCAGAGGTTGGGCCACTTTCAGATGCCCAGCACACAGGAGGCAGAATTCCCCTATAATGCTGATTTTGCAGATTACCGTAAATGCTCGAAGTGTCTTACAGCACGCTTGTCCCCAGGACAAGGCTGTAGTTTCAGCCCTACTGGAATGCCAGCACAAGTAATTCAGCTCTTTATTTCCATTGTTGTTATTTCTAACCTGGCTTTGGGTTGTTGAAGTGACGAACTTGTCCTGGCTTGACAGGTCACATCCTGTTACCAGAACCCAAGAGTGCCTCCCAGGAACTGAGGCAAGGAACTTTTCTTTCTTCCTTTCCTCTGGTACTCACTCTTGTCCCCAGTGCTGCCAGGGAGGGTGGTGAAGAAAGACTTTGCAGCCTTCCATCCCTTTGGACAGGCCATGCACTACAGTGGCAGGCATTGTACCAGGTGGTGGAATTTATCATAAAACCAGGAGCTGTGCCACGGAGCTGGATGTAAAGAATGCACACTGCTTTCCTGTAGTGTGACCAGGTGAGCTGTAGGCAGCTCTCTGAGTGCACTTCAGCTCGTCTGTGCAGTCACACATGTCAGGGCTGCCTGTCTGCTCTCATTGGAAGACTTTCTGGAGTGGGTATCGCTGGAGATGTGGCAATTCAGCTGGAGACAGTAAAATTATATTACTGTACCTGAAAGTAGGATTCATTTAGTTTCTGATGAAATTTTCACTTGTGAAAATCTTGTTTAAAGACAGTGCCTTCCCAGGAATTCTCAGTGTGAAAGTAACAGGACATTAAGTGTGTCATGTTTATTAATTGTCAAAATTAGATCAATCATAACAGAGCTAACAGATATGCCTGGTTGAGCTGAAAGATGAAGATGGAAGAGCTAGCAGATATCACCAAGGAGCTGAGAGATGCCAGGAGAGATGACAGATGTGGCTGGATGAGCTGAAGGGGGATTGGAAAAATGCAGTCCCAGTCATTGCCTCAGGGAAGAAATAGTAAACCTCGTAGACCTTGAAAAAAATGTCTCAAGTGAGCAGGAATGGAGGAGTTTGTTCTGTGCCATTGTCTCTGACTCACTTGCAGTGTCTGCTTCTTCATCTTCTTGAGAAGTTGCCATAGGGGAATGAATGCTGTGATAGCTTGGATTTGGAATTTTATTCATGTTTAGATGAAAAAGCAGACTGTAAAAAATTATTGTGCTGCTGCTGATCCTTTCTGACCTTTGCAGCGTCCACGCTTTGGCACCTTCAGGGACTTGTGAGTCTTTACCCTGCAGTGTTAAAGAACTTCATCCTGCAATGACTCACTTGGCAACAGATTCCTGTACCTGGGCAGAGGATAGGAATAAATTCAACATTGCAGGGTGAGGGAGCCAAGTCCAACTTTCTGCTTTCCCAGAGACTCTGGGAAGGCACATCCATTGGTGTGATCTGTGGGATTGTTTCTGTTCCCTGTGAAGCAGGCAGAGAACTCTGCAGTAGTTGGGGTTTGTGCTGTGCTCAGGGGGTTCTGATAACATTGCCAAGGAGCTGTTAAGTGTGGAACTGATAAAGCATGTATTAGTAAGAAAACTGTATCAATATATGAAATACGGCCTTTTGAATATACTCAAATATAAGCAGTAGTCCATGTATCTGGAGCGTGCAGGTAGCTGTAGCATTGAGGTTTTTAAGTGAAGACTGCGCTATACCCTTTTTTGTTGTTTCCAGTAGCTTAAAAGCTCATTGGGCTATGCTAAAAAGAAAAAGGACGGAACATCCTGCTGCATTCAATGAAGTATCCCATCCTTTTACAAATAACTTGTTTTTCAAAACCTAGAATGAGAGCTAAATTCCAGAGTGGTGTCTTTGAAAAAATAGAGCTCATGGGGATGTTTCAAATGATGAAGGATGTACTTCAGACAATAATATGCATAGGTATGGCATGTCTATAAAAGTTGGTTCAGAGAGTCTGCACAACACCCCCTCGTTGATGCTATAAATACATCTTTGTGATGAAGCTCAAAATGGGATGAAAATATTTTGATACTGTGTTTTTAACTTTTGATACATCTCTTGGCTTGAAAGATAAAAGGATTCACTCCTAGAATTTACACTCCTCTGATGTGATTAAAACCAGATAGGTGTACTGTAAATAGAATATACTCTGTATGATGATAGTTATGGCTTAGTGTTTTTGAGCAGGAGGTTTCTTACTGTGGAAAAACAGCTTTTCTTGATAAGGTGCTTGTCACTGTTTTCAGCAGCACCTCCTTTCATCTATTATTCATTTTGGAAGACTTAATAGTATGATTTGGGTGTGGGCTGATAGCATACACCAGTAGAGTATAACCCCTGCAAAAACGAGATCCACAGAGCCATTGGGGTTAGAGGGGCAAACACACAAATGCGTCTTTGCTTTTTGCAGAACGTTTTCCCATCCAAAAAGGTCACGCTGTTACACGCTGCAAACTCCACCAGTGCCCTGTTTCAATCCTGACTGAGCAGACAAAAAGGATGAGTGTCTTCACACCTTGTAAGGTATGGTGTGAAGCCAGACCCCCCTCTACAGTGAAAGGAGGAGCTCTGCCCCCTTGTCCTATAAGGATTGTACCGTGGAGCAGTGTCTGCGAAGGCTGCATCTAATATTTTTCCTCATCCCATTAGCGCAGACTGGGGTGTTTGCAGAAGGTCTGCAGTTGGTTCCCCATGGTTAACTGGGAGGTCTGTAGGGCTGCAGTTTGGTGTGCACGTAATGACTGTGAAGTCCTGTGTGACCGTGGATTTGTTGCAGTCGCTATGTGCATATAGATGGATATATTTATAGAAGAATCACTGTGAATGTGAGAAAGAAGCCTTTGAAGTGTCAAGCCAAATATTCTGGGGGGAAAAAAGAAGACTTCTTGTCTACATCAGAAGCTTGTATTTCATGTAGACTCGTCTCGTTTTACCCAAAATATCTCCCCACAGGTCAGGGGAGCTGAAAACAATAATAATAATAATAATTAGAAATGTAGGGGGAGGGAATGTGTGTATAAGAAAGAATAGAAGGGAAGAGAGAAATAACAAACATCTCTAGAATGTTTTTGTTCCTCCTTAGTTATGATTTGTTTCTTTCCAGTAGCTTTTCCTCCTGCTTTATTTCCTGTTCTGTGGTGGACCTGCCAGGGAGACAGAGCTCTCCCTTCGGTCAGGCCCCTGCAGGTGTCCTGCTGGCCGGGAGCGAGGGGTGCAGGGCAGCTTGCAGTGTTCTCTGAGCAGGCTGCACCCCCCAAACTCCAGCTCAGGGTTAGGGGAGCTCTGGGATGGATTGTGCCCCTCAGCTCCTGGTGTGGAGGCCACCACAAAACTGCCCTGGGCCTGATAGAATGATTCCCTTTGTTCATTGCTCCCCTTTGGGAGAGAAAAGGCACACAGACACTCCAGAGCCGCAAAGGAAGGGGTCCACTCATCTTTCATTTAGCTACTGCTGCAATATTAGAGTTGGCTGACTCTTGAATATGGATCAAAGCCAAGCAATGTTACCGAAAAGAGGCTTTTTGCAAAGCAAAATAAAATACAGATGTTTTTCAAAATTAACTCTTCAGTTGATGGCAGTGCTTTTATGCATCGTTTCCATTCCAAAATTAGAAAAGAGTCATTTTTACCAAGAGCTGTTTCAGGCCGCAGTTCCCAGCTGGTTGGTGTCTGCGTGCAGGTACTGGGACAGCTCAAAACCTTCCCATGGTGCCTTCAGTGAGAAATTCTTGCTGTCTCTTAACAGGTTTGAGACACGAGTCTCTGCTTTCCTTTGCTCTGTCTTTATTCGGCTACAATAAATCCTGGTCCCAATTGAAATGTCAGAGTTTTCCTCCGAAATATCTAAATCATGAGAGTAACGTTTACAGTGCCTGTAAAACCTTCAAAAAACGTACATTGCAAATAGTTTGTAGGGTTAAGGCTGAGAATTCTCATTTTCTTGCTTGTAGGTAATTACATACATAGTGCTTATTTTTTTCTGTTAATACATTTATTCCTTCTTCTTTTTAGTATAATGTGTAGTACTGAAGCTGGAGAAAACCAAGAAAATGAGCGTTCTTAGAAGTGGAATGCAAAATACTCTGTTTTTAAAACACCATGTACTTTGTAGCATTAAGTCCTTTTGTGCTGTGATGAGAGGTTGTGGGCTAACAGCATCCTCTGGTAAGGGCTGGTTTGAGTCCTGAGCTGCTGAATCCTTTCAGTGGAATTTTTAAACCAGGTTTGGGAAATTTAACCAAGCTATTCGTTGCATTCCGTATTTCAAATCCATTATTTTGGTGTGATTGTTTTAGTCCTGTTCTTGGGGAGTGTTGGTGAAACAGCAGTGGCATTAATAGATTCCTTTGGTGTGTGGGAGACGTGGAAAAAAGAATTTTCCGGTTAGAGTAGCAGTAGGTTGCTAAATGCTGGCTTTAGTGGTGTCCATTTTGAGTCAGGTCAGAGAGACCCAGATGAGGGCTGTGGCAGCAGGGATTGAGATGCTGTTAAAATGTGGCTTCAAATGGTTGTAAGTATCAATAATTGCAGATATTCGTCTTTTCCCGGGAATGCCTTGGACCGGGCCTGCACCTTGGCATTTGCGTGGCGCTGCTGTAGGTAAATGTTAACATGCAGCAAACACTGCGGGCGGAAGCTCTGGCTGCCAAAAGAAGGGCATTTTTCAGATGTATTGCAGTAGTGGTGAATGGGAAGCTGAGAATATGCTTTCTCCAGGAGATGTAAAATATTAAAGAAGCCCGTAGCAATAAATGGAAGTGCATCCATTGGTTAACAATTTGGCTATGTATCAAGACCATTTCTGGAAGTAGATCTTGTAACATAAATTACTGAATACTGAATTACTGCAATGTGTTAAGGATTCCTTTTAATTACAGGATGTTAAGGCTTCAAAAATAAAATTCTTCAAAGTTAATCATGAAGTAAAATAACTCCGTACTTAGCAGAGCTTCAACTTCATTAAAACTGTTCAAACGGCTGATGGAGCCCTAATAAGTTTTGTTCAAAGATACGACATCTTTGAAAATTTTCTGCAAATCTAACTCTATTATCTTTGATACTCTCTAATTGGATATAGCAATCTCTATTCATGTTGTCTAGTGGATTGCATCCATGATAAGGTGCTGTAAATGTATCCTGTTGTCCTGACATTAGCAAATCCAGGGATTGTAAGGGCTATTTTCACAGCAGTATTTAAGCCCCTCAGGCAAGTACAAAATACGTATTTTGCCTTATATAAATATAAAACCACACTTTGGGAGTGAAAAATTGAGAGGAGGGGGGAATGGAATAAGCAACATTCTGACAGTATCAAATCATTAATGAGGGCACTGGTTTCTAAATTATTTACAGTGTATTCCATGTGCTCAACTCTTTTAGAATTGTTAATATTGGATGTGTTGTTTGTTATATACAAACACTTTTCTCTCTTTTACTTTTAGATATCCTTTTTGCAATATAATTTAATTACTGATGCTGTTTACTCTCAGGAGCTGTAAAGATTTTTTTTTTTTCTTTTGCAAAGTACAACGAGTATTTTACAAGAGAATATCCTCTTAGGAGGAGCTGTTGGTACTGTGTGGAGGATACATGAGGATGTGGTATTTACTTTCACAAACCGAGGTAGGGCAGGATGAGGCCGGATGCTGTGCCCCTCTCCAAGAGCCAGCTCCTTTTTCTTCCTTGGCTTCTCCCTCTCTGCCTCCCTGTCCGGCCAGGGCAGCCAGGCGCTGTTCCAGTGCCCTCTCCTCTTTGGGAGCTGTTACTTTCAGGACCATCAGCTTTTCATCCTCTTTTTGGTGTCCCTTAAAGCAGCTTAAGCAGCAGATAGAGAAGTAGCATTTTGCCCTCTGCTGGGAAGCAGGGTCTGACAAATCCGCGGTGTGAGCTGCTGTGCCAACCATTCTGGCTGAGGAGACTGCGCAGGTCTGGGGAAACACTCAGGAGGCTCTGGAATCCTTTTCTGTGCTTCCTTTCCTCAGACACTGCAGCAGCAGCACAAGTTTGTGTTTTCCTTCTCCTTAAGGATGTTTTTTCTCCTTTTTGATACTACTGCTTTTATGTCAGTGTTGTCACTAGAAATGATCTGGCTATTAGTCATGCTCCTGTGAAGTCCTTTGCCCCAGTCCCTTCTAACAATCTGAGAGCACTGAACTGGATCCTGCCCTGCTACTGTTTTTATGGAACTGATTTGCAGTGTGAAAAATCAAACACAAAAACAAGTGGAAATGGCCTGGTTTCTAGTTCTGATTTAGAAGCAGGCAAAATATTTTTTGCATTTCTGGTGTAATTTCAGCTGAAGTTGTTGGAAGGATAATAAAGACTAGTTTGGGTTGGAAGGGGCATTTAAAGATCTAGTCCACACCTGCCCTTAGAAGAGCAGCACATCTTCTACTCAGGTTGCTCAGAGCCCTGTCCAACCTGGCCTTGAATGTTTCCAGGGATGAGGCATCCACCACCTCTCTGGGCAACTCATTTGTGTTTCATCACCCTCACTGTAAAAACTTCTTATGTCTCATCTAAATCTGCCTTCTTTTAGTTTAGAACTGTTACCCCTCTGCTATTGCCCTGCTAAGAATTCATCCCCATCTTTCTTTTAGTCCAGAAAGGAGCAGTTCAGTCTTCCAGGAGCCTTCTCCAGGCTGAAAAAAGCTCTATCCTCCTCAGTAGCTATTGGGTACTGTGGGGTTCTCCTTATTACTGCTTTCATATTTGATCCTCGGTGACACAAACTTCAGTCACTGTAACTGAACCAAATTAGTTTTTGTTTCTTACCGGTTGTCACTTTATCTGCAGTTCTGCCCCAAAGCAGTGTTTATTTTACTGTGGGTTTTTTTGTGAACACTTCTTTGCTTTAAGAGAAATAGCCCAGGAACAGGAGACAAAATAGAGAATGGACCCCTGTTATTTCCTCCATGTCTTGTGATTTTCTGCCCAGCTGAAAAATCATGTAGCTTTAATAACTTGGATTCCTCTATTGCCTCTATTGTTTGTATTTATAGTTTTAGTTAATTTCATTTTATGAAGTTTGATGCTTTTTAAAAAAAAACCCCAACCACTTCTGAAAGTTGATTTAAAATCTATATGAAGCCACCTTTCCTTGAGAGCTTAAGCTCTATGTAGCACACAAGTTGTGTACTTGTGAAATCCAGTTGCTTCATCTTTATAAACGCCCCGTCACCCATATATTCAGTCTATTTTTTTGTTGTTGTTTGTGTGTGGAGATGTTTCCGTGCGTATTATGAAATGAAAACGTGCTTTTTAATAGTTAAAGTATTTTTGTCCCAACTCAGCTGCAAGTCTTTTTCCATTACTGTTTTTTGAATCTTGAAGATAACACCGATAACATTCTTGGTTATTATGGACTAGCACAATGGGCCAATACAATGCATGATGTGGAGTGTCTTTATATCATTTATCTTCCCATCAGACAATCCCATGCCTTGTAACCTGTAGCATTTCTGTGGTGTGCGCTCTGTTTCACTTATTTGATAATTTGAGTGGTGAAGACTTAATCCCTCTTTGTTGTCTTCCAAAGGAAACTGTCAAGTAATAGTGATACTAAATCTACTCAGTCGTGAGATTCAGAGCTGGCTCTTTCTGCTCAAAGCTGTGTTGCAGGCATTGCTGAACACAGACTGGAGAATCACACCAGCTGGGAAGCTAGCTCAGAGATTAGAAATTATTGCTGTACAAAGACTAGCTTCCCTTTCTTTTTCCTGAAAGGGTGTTTTATGTGTTTAGTCTCAGTACTGATTCCTCACGTCTGTAAGTGGAGGGTGTCAGCACAGCAGTGCCATACACAGACATCTCCTCCTTGCTACGTGATGCCAAGGGAAATTTAGGCTGGATGTTAGGAAAAAGTTTTTTATGGAAAAAGTGATAAAGTGCTGGAGTGGTCTGCCTGGGGAGGTGGTGGAGTCACCATCCCTGGATGTGTTTAAACAAAGACTGGATGTGACACTCAGTGCCGTGGTTTAGTTGAGGAGTTAGGGCTGGGTTGGACTCGATGATCTTAAAGGTCTCTCCCAGCCTTGTGGAAGGTTCATTCTGTGATGACTCTTCCAATAATACAGGAAATAGATGGAAACAATTAAGTAGGAGTTAAATACCATCTACACATAGGTAGGGCCGAGGAATCAGCTGTGGTGAGCAGAAGAGCGGTGTGAGTACTGAGGGACAGGCGCAGATGGAGAAGGTAGCCTTGCTGAGTACCTCTAACGCATTGGTCAACAAGTGGTGTGATGGATGGCTTCTGCTGGCTTGTCCTAGCAATAGCCGTGGTGAACCTGGCGCACAGCAGGGATAGCAGTGCAGGAAGAGTGATTTTCACATTGTCCTTTTACATGAACAGGCTGGGAAAAGGCCTGTTGAGATAGCAGTAAAAACGGGTCACTTGACTCTGTCCAGGAGGTTGTAGCTCGTTAGTGTGTGGGCAGGAGATGACTTCACAGAAGTCCAGGTAATGTATGAGAGAAGTGATTGGGGAAAATAGAAATGGAGAGGAGATAAATGATGGGAGTAGAGAACAAGGGAAGGTTAGGAAAAATATGAGGTGGAACCAAGATAAACTGGCTTTTAGAGTTAAAAATGACAGAAATTACAGTAGCTGTTCATCTCTCTAGCTTGGCTGAATGCAGAGGAGTGTAAAAGTTAAGGTCCTGTAAAAGGGCAGGTCAGCAGTGTGACTTCATCATTCTGTGCTCCTGCTGCAGTACAAGGGCTTGAAAAAGGGAACAAGATGAACTAAAGGTACATGGGAACATAAAATCCTCCTTTTTCTCTGTAGAAAGACGTTATGATGATTCAGCATGAAATACGGGCAGTAAATGGCGCGCTGCTTTGAGCTGGATTTGTTTTACGTGTTTAAAACAGTGGCTGCATTAGAGGTGGTTATCCCCAAAATTTAGACTGTCTCCATCCAGATGAAAATTATGTAATTGAATCAGGTGTCTGCCCTATTTAGTGTCTCTTTTATCTGACAATGCTCTGTGTTGGCTGCTGCGAAGGAAAGTGTAAGAAAACCTACAACACCCAATTAAGGAGTCATGTGGCTGTACGTGGTATTTTTTCCATCTCAGCTAAAGACTGGCTTCTGCCGCAGAGCGTTTGGATTTCTATCCCTTCCACATTGGCTGAATCCTGTGCAACACAATACAGGGTATTCTCCTTAGCTCTGTGAGTCTCAAAACCTTTTAAAATGCTGCAGCACCAATTATCTTGTGCATCTAGATCTCCATTCTTTTTCTGTCTTCTAATATTCGTTTGTGTTGTGATAATTGTCTTGAGTTGGTCCCTGGCACAGCGTACTAAACATGATAAAATACAAGGAATAGAGAAAATGGTTAGGTTAAAAAGAGCAAAGAACTTTTTTGAAGTACAAAGCTTCTAGCATACGTTATCCTGCAGGTTTCTGGCAGGTTATCATAATAGTTTGTTCCTGTTAAAATATGACGATTCCGTTAATTCCAGCATTTTCAGTTCAGGGAGAGAACAACACACCAACCCTTCCTTTAAGGATCTGATTTCAGATCAGGTGCTTTCGCAGCATCTTTGGTAAATGGAATTATCTCCCAAATACATTCAAGTCCTCCCAGCGTCTTTCTAACCAACACAGACACGCAGGATGTGGCAGCTTCCAGCTCTGCTGGAAACCTGTGGGTTTGCAAGTGCAAATCTTTGCATTTGGCTGCTGGAAAACAGACTCTGTGACTGTAGGTAGGTAGAAGCCAGTGTTCATGCATTCACCTGGGCTGAGACTGCGCTCCATGGAGAGCCCAGCGCAGTGCTGCTTCTTCTGTGGGATTTCTCAGTCACACAAATATTTAAAGGATGATTTGGATTATTCTTGGTACTTGAAAAGCCTCCATTTTTTTTGTCAGTGATTTTAAGCATTAAAAATTGTGTACATGCACTATCACTTGCATATTTACAACTGCTGTATTCCAAGGAAATGAACTCTGTTGGCAAAGAAATCTCCCTAGCTGATGCCGATAATCCCTACCAGTTGTATTATTTTTTACTTTTGTCCTCCAGTTGTTCCTTACTGTAATGCCCAAAGAGACATCAGTACTTAGCCCCAGACACCACTGCAATTTGTCTGATAGCTGTCATTGAACTACAGGCAGTTTTAGAATGTCACATTTTCCTGTTAAGAAAAGTTGTTTCTCCTGGCAAAGTGTTTTAGGTACCCTTTTTCTCTATCATGCTGAGCTGAAACTGAAGTTCACAGATACCTCAAACATTTGCCTCAGAATTAAAATTAGGGAGAAGCACATAGTCCTGCGTGGAGTGGGAGTTCAGAAGGAAAATAGGAGAAGTGATAGTCGCTGACTTGCTCTGATTTACAAATGGGAGAGGGGTTTTCTCTGAAATACTTTGGAGTAAAAATAAATGGGCTGAGCTTTTATCCAGGTTTCCAGCTGTCTGGCTTACTAAATAAAATAGAACTGACGAAGTACAGAATTGTTCTCCAAATATAAGAAGCCCTCAGTGTGCCTCAAAATACCAGTAGGAAAGTAAAAAGAGGTTAAAAATTTGGTGAGAATCATTAATGGAAATTGAGCAAACAGCTCTACTGTCAAGAGGGAAAAATTGTTTCATATATGAGTGATGATGCATGTCCTAATAAAAGACATCATTTCACACCCACCAGGAATAAGACATATTCTGTACTTTTATATCCCATCTTGTTTTGAGTAGGAAGAATATCTTTTTTAAGAAGAAAAATCTTTCGTTAGGAGAATGAAGAGGAAAGAGGTTTTCCCACATGCTGGAGAAATTGATGAATCATTTCCATCAGAGTACGTGCAAGAGCAGAGGAGCTGCCATAAGAGAAGGAACAGCTGATTTTTCCAATTGACCTTTGGCACAGAGATGATCTGGTCATGCTCTAACTAATTTTGACAAAGGTGTTTTTAATGAGGGGAAAAAATAAAAACTAGGGCCCCTTCATCAGCCGAAATACTAAATATGTTGAAATATTTTCTGCTGAGTTTTAAAAAGGAAGAGTTAAAACTGCAATCGGAGACAACAGATCCAAGAGAGGTGACAAACAGGTGCCATGTCACGCTACCTTTGCTCTGTAGTCTCGAGTGGGAGGAATATTTTTGCTAGATGGAAGGTGTGTGTTCAGGTGAGGAAGTTCATCTGGCAGAGGCACAGCCTGAGGCTCTGAGTCACACAGGCAAAATCCCATTTTGAAATGCAGGTAAGATGCGTGACATTAAAGGGGAAGGTGTCGGAGTGTAGGGTTGTTCTGGGAGGAACCTGGAGGACGCCAAGTGTTTAAAGAGAGTGTTGAAGTGGTTGGCAATCACTCTTTCATCTCCTCTCTTTTCTGGTGTACCTTCTTCTTTCCCTGGCCCTGTCCTAGAACCCGTCTCCACCCTGAAAGGAAGCAGCTTCCTCCGAGCCACCTTTCACTTCCCACTACCTGTTGGGAACTGCAAAACAGGAGAGAAAAGGCCCCACCTTGTACCAGAGGGAAATACCGAGGGGAGCCTGGATGAGGAGCAGGGAGGAGTCTCTGTGAGGAAATTCATCCCTCTGTGTTTGTCCAGGGGCTCTCAGAACTCCAGGCCGTTCACTTGGGTACAAGGAGGAGAGGGGCTGTGGTGGCTGCAGTCCTTGCTGGCAGCCTTCTGCTCATTGCCTTGAGGCAGCTCTGGGCAGAGATACCCAAACACAGGCGTGGGGCTCTGCCTGTGCTGCCAAGCTCCAGGTGGAGTGAAGCTGCTGAGGACAGGGCGGTCGGTACCCACACCTTGGAGGTGGAGGAGAGCACCATCTCTCCATTTCTCACGGAAGTACAGCAGTGTTTTGTGTGAAGCTGGGTTCCAGTTTTCCAGCTGCAAGCTGCTGGCTAATTGGTTTAAGAACTTCTTGCCTTCTAATTGACTATTATGCAAGTGCTTTATTTCTTGTAATAATTTCTTTCACCGAGTAATACTCATCACTGTTGCTGTCCCTGACTTCAGAGAAGACCCAACTGATTGTATGCAAGGGAGTATCCAAGAGCAGAGGAAATGGAGGGATGGGTATGCACTTGCACCTGCCCACAGAGTTAAAAAGAACTATTTTTACAGATTTTGGAACAGAATGACACAATTTGAGGGATGTAGAGGAAGAGTTGTAGGTGAAGTTCACCGCCTGTCCCAGGTGATTAAAACAAGAAGCACCTAATTGTGCTACAAGTGGGGGTGCATTGGCATTATTGTCTAACCTCTGCACTGCCAGAAAGAGGAAACCCCGAGAAGGGAGAGTCTCCAGCTGTAGCAAATGCTTGACTGGGAACTGTTTCTGTAAGGCAAGAAGGCCTGAGAGTAGGCTCTTTGGAGTTATCACCAGCTAGAGATGGGTTTTGTGAGCTCATCAGTAAGAGGAGGCATTTCTCTAGGTAAATGAAGGCTCAGTCCACAGTTCCTGTGATCTGGAATCTCTGAGTTAAGCAGAAGCCTGGGAACAAAGTGATGCACTGCTCTTGTTTCCTTTCTTTGCAAACGGCTTGTCAGCTGAGTGGGAGAGGCAGCCAGGGATGGCTGACGGAAGGGAAAATCTGTGCTTTGTTCTAACCCCTTGGCTCGCTCTTTCTGGAACTTACCCAGGTACCAACTTCGTTTGGTGCCTTAAAAGAGGCTTCTTTTTCAAGGCCTCTCTGAGGTTAGCTGATACAGTGTCATCAAACCCAAATACGTACAGATGAACCTCGTAATCGCAGCAGGAACTTTCATGCAGGATTTTCCCTTGATTTGGCATGTTCCCATGAAGGCTTTATGGGGGTCGGGTTTTGTTTTAATGAATTACACGGCCTTTAAGAAGTGATACTCAATATTTCATTCTAAGGAGTACTTTAACAAACGGTACAATAAACTGTCTTTTTCATTTTAATGGTGTCCCAAGGAATGCATTAGTCTTTGAAGCTGAAGCACTTTGACATCAGCCTGGGTGATGAGTTGCTATGGTTTCAAGGGCAGTGTTAGTGCTAGGAGAAGACCACATCCCTGCAATGTGCACACGCAGTCCCGGGCTCCTATATATTTCATGACCAGAACATAGGAAGTCGCTTTCCACATCAGTGCCCTCATCACAGGGCATAAGGAGAAATTGAAGGAAGATGTGCATCTGGATTGCTGATGGTTAATACCTCTTCCATCCAATTTGAGTGGAACGCTGTGGCTGTTGGCAGTTTTCAGCACTTGGTGGAAAGCTGGGCCTTGTGCGAGCTCTTCATGTTTGCAGGGGGCATTTCCAAGGCAGGAGGAAATCAAAGCAGGAGGGAGAGGTTTCTCATTTTCATCTGGAACAGACTCAATGCAAGCCACATGTTACATTCCTTGAGATACTTTTTTCAAGCTGCAAAAGGTGGCATGTTTTTATCGGGTACCGATCGCAACCTTGAAGTATTCGTATGTATATGCTTTCTCTGAGGAAGAAACAATGCAGCAGGATTTTTTAAAAACATAAAATAATTTTTAGTAAGCAAAAGATAGGTTTATTAGAGTCTTGGTTTACTTATCACTTAAGCATCTTTAACTAAAAATAGAACCCTAATCAGTTTCCCCTTGAGTCCTTCAGCTTGCAAGTAGGAAATAGATAACGGCTGGATGTTTAAAACAATACAGTATTTCACATTATTTCTCAGTACATCGTAGGAATGTGAATTCCTCTGAGTTATAATTAATGCAGATAGTTCTAGAAAATATCTAGGAGCTTCACTGTGGCTACTGAAATGCATCTCTGAAAGAAAGAATGAGTTCCTTAAGTCTTAATGAGTTCCTTACTGATTTGTAATGATCTCTGCCTGCCCAGGCTCTCTTTCTGGTAATTGTAGTTGCTGTGGTTGATGCTGTTACGTTGTCCTCCAGTATTTCAGTTCCTTTCTCAGAATAGCCCAGGATGCTTTAGAGCACTGCTGACATTTGGAGCTGTGCCTCACCTCTCCCTGTGCCACACACACCTTTCCCTCTCCTCCCAGCTAAAACAACATAGCTGCCCATTTCATCCTGGACCTCAGGAATGGCTCCCAGCTCGGTGCCCTGCCAGCCCTGGGAATTCTCCTCCATACTGGGTTCTTCTCTGGAAGCTGTGAGGTTATCAGGACTTATGGGTTAACAGAATCTCAGAGGGGGGCCCATGGTCCTCTTATTTTTCCTGCTTGGTGTTTTTGAAGGGTCTTGATCCTTCTTCCTTCACCTCTGTTTTTCAGCCTGATTTGTAACATCTGACTTTTCCCAAAAATGTGCCCTATAATTTTGGAAGTAATGATTTGATCCTTAATAGGTTTACTGATGTGTAATCATCCAGTAGGATGGAGGGAAACCAGTTGCAGTTGAGCAGTGTTCACCTAGAAATTCAGCCTTCTCACCAGTGTTCAAGGGAGGAAACGGTGCCATAGGAGTTCCCGAGACTTTGAATTCAGGGATTTCAAACTCGGAACAGCTGTATGTACACTGAGGCTCTTCTGTTCATTTGTCATCTATCTAACAAGCTCATGGCACATATGTATATTTGCTTGTGAATTACAAAGAAATGTTTTGGGAGTCTATAGGGAATCCAGTTAATCAGTTTGATTCATTGCAGTACTTATTAGCCATGATGGCTGAGCCTCTGAAGGTTTGCCATTTTCTGTCAGTAAAGTTCAGTGTAGTCTAAGCCAAAAGTGTTGAAATGAATGTCTTAACTTTTATTACCCAAAGAAGCCGTCAGACACCTCTGATGATTTCAGATGGAGTAACACCACTTCTTTTAAACTTTTTCTTTTTTTTAAAATTTAATTTTGTTTAGCTGGAATCTATAGTGCAAGCGTATACAGATTGTGGGAAGGGGGAATATTAGTTAAGGTCTAGGTCCTGCCCAAATCTGGTGTGGCCATTTAGGTAATTTCTTGATTTTTTTCTCTTTGCCAACTGCTACTTAACAGCTTGTAAAGATCTTTTGAAACTCTATTACTTTATGCATTAGAGATTTGCTTGCTTCCTCCCTCCCCCTTTTGGGATTCTGTTGGGCTTTTTTCTTGCATGCTGTGCCAACAGCAGATTTTGCCTGAGTATTCTTTTTCTCATTAACATCAATTGAAGTGAGACATCAGAAATCCAGGACCATTTGCAGTGACAGGACAGTGCCAATGCTCTTCCTTTCATAACCCATGGGAATAAAACTATGCAAAGCACCATTTCATTATTCACATTATGATAGCCTGCATAAATTACAAATCATAAGCTAGGGGAGAAAAGATCATTACATACTTTGTCAAACATCCCAAGTTTAAGTTTTGAGAGGGAATATGAGAAAGAATTAAAAAATCAAAATAATATCTCCAGTGGATTGTGGAAATGTCTGTTTTCCTTTGTTAATAATTTTATCACAAAGCATTATCCTACTTTGGCAAGTGAGGCAAGATGTATTTCTTTGCAGTTTTACAGCAGGTGTGTATACTGAAAGTCATACTCTCGTTTTGGTTTGCTGTCTTCCTCATAATGGTGAAATATTGAAGGCACAGCGTTGACATTGTATCCTTTATACAGCCTTCACTTGGTAGCAGATGAGGTGAAATCCCCAGCATTTCGTGCCCCTCAGCCCTGCTGAATAGAGCAAAATGCCCAGCACTCACTTTGCAGTGCAAGGACCTTTGTACGTGCTGTAAAAAAGAGATTCTTTCTTCTTGAACTGAACTATGTACAATGGCTTCTAAAAATCTAGTTCTTTGTAGAGAAATAATTCAGCACCTGTCAGTGGTTTAAATTTAAAGCTCACTGAATTTTTGGGTTTATTTCACTGAATTTAGTTTTTTATGTGAACATCTCTGAAGAGAGAAAATGCAAGGATACAGTGATTAGTGTGAGCATTGGTCTTGTTTTCATTAGATAAAACATCTTGTGTTGATTAATGAGGCAAAATGCCATTTAATTCAGTGGAGAGAAAGACATATTGTAATTATATTTAGAGCACCCATGCCCTTTTTTTTTGGATTTTGGTCCCCAGGAGCAGAATAAAACCATTTTCCTCATGGGACCAGGCAGAGGAGCGAGCCCCCATCAGAGCTCTGAGCCGCTGGGGTATGTGCACCTTGGTGCTTGAAGTGGTGGCTTCAAGAACGTGGCTAGGCAGGTGATAAATACATTTCCTGGCTTAATGTCTTAAGTCTTGCCACCCTTTTCAAGTTAGAGAAATGCTGTGGGGTTTTTGGTTTTCTTTTTTGAGAAAATTAGTAAGAAAAAAAAGACGAGCTGTCGATCTTTAGGTGTCCCCTTGGATCAGGGTTATCATCTCTGTAATTAAGCATTGTTGTTTAGGGAGAGCTTTTGGAAGTGGAGGGGGACACCTTCATTATAAGGTATTTAGGAAAATTAAAGACGTTAAAGTAAGAGCTGAAGTTCACCTCTTGTCAGAATTTGTTTGAAAGAAACTGATAGAACTTACTGACTTTGACACTTAGTAAAAAGCCTAAACCCACTAAAAAGCCAAACCTGTGATTTTGCTAATTTTCCTAATTGCCTGAATAAGAGGTCTGTAGAGAATAACAGTCTTATATCTGGCTGGGGAACAGGCGGTTTCTTTTTTCCTTTTTCTTTCTTTGTGGGTCATGAGAAGCAAGTGTGGGTTTTGAAATAAGAGGTAGGGCAGATAGAAAGCCTGAGATCCATTCATTCAAAGGTGTGATTTAATAAGTATGTGATTCCTTACTATTCCGAAGGAGAAATTAACTTTAATAAAGAAGAAAAAGAAAAGGATTAGCAGATTGTTTAATTGAGGGGAGAACCCAGAAAAATAACCCTTTCTATCAAACTTAAGGTGTAAAGGACCTTGATGTTGCATCTTTTCTAGATTAACGAAACATCCCACCTTTGCAAAGGGGCATTTTAGGGTGGTTGCAAGGCACATTCAGCATCTTCAAGGGCGAAGGATTTCATCCCTTCCCGCATGCAAATGACCCAAAGTTGCACTGTTCATAGATCGCTTTCTTTGTGTGCCAACTTTCTGGGACACAGGTTTCCAGCGTGGCTGGAGCCAAGAGTCAATGAATGTGATAGGAATTGGAATGTCCTACTTAATACCCAGCACCTTTTAATTTGTGCTTGTGCAGAATCACTCACAGGAGTCTTCAGGAAGTGTGCAAGTTGTTTACAGCAACAACAACAAACCTCTTCAAGATGGAGGCAAATAAAGGACATTTAGCAGTCACTTCACATAGTTGTTCTTAGATTGAAGTAAAGTTCAGTATTAAAGACTTAAACAAAGCCCAAGCGTAACCAAAGGCAGTGTTACTGTAACTCTAAATGTCATACATCCCTTACAGAAAGTATCTCTCAGATTAATTATGGAACCCCTGGATTCCAAAGAATCGGTTATAGAGGCAGGAGGGATGGCCCTCAAGGGGGAAATCTAAAGATGCTTCATGCCAGCAATAAAAAAATTGTTAGGCAAAATAATTGCCTAGGAGAGGCTTTTAAAAACTAAAATAAAATACAGGGAACTCATCGGCTTGAAGAACGGAAAATGAGAAGATGACTTGAATGCTGTCTAAAGAATTAGTGGAAGAATAGAGAGGGCTTATAAGGTATGGTTGCATCTGAAATGGATGGCCACCTTCAAAGATTTTGCTCAGCCCTCCTCTGGAGTTACCTCTAAGTGCTTCAGAGGTTTGGGCTTTTCCCCCTGCAACATAACAGGAGTAGCTTGTTTAGGTCTGACCTCTGAACAGTACCAGGGCTGCATTCCATTTTGCTGGCCCTGTTTTTTTGCTATCCAGCTTGAGCAGCGCAGCTGGCCTTTGCTGTTTCAGGTACCACGGTTGTTGGGGCCCCTGGAATATAAAAAAATTGTCGGACTGTGGTGAGGTACAATCACCGTGGAAGCTATTGTCGCTGAGATATGTTCTGATCTGTAAGTTAAAATCTGCAGAATGCTCTGCATTATAGTTAAAAATGCTAGAAGAGATGTACCTCTGTCCTTTCCATTCCTTTTGAGGTATTGCTTCTTACCTTCATGATGAAAATATTTAAATACTTTGATCTTATTCTGTTCCTTTAAAATCCGGAAAAATCATGACCTTGACGATTTTCAAGCGTGTACAAGCACGTGAGAGAATAACTTTGGTAGATTTGTGCTGACTTGGGCATAGGGCCCTGGCAGGGTTCAGGGCTGTGCTGGAGCTGGGGTGTGGAGGAACTGCAGCAGCCTTGGCTGCCTGGACCAGCGGTGGCAGTAGGAAACATGGCGAGTTACCTTTGGCTGCTGGAGGCATTGCTTTACAGGTTTGCTGAGAATTGGAGCTGTTATCTTGTTGGATGTAAGAGGAGTGTTCTTTCCTAGTTTGTGTGCTGCCACCTTGGACCATTTCTGCAGCCAGGACAACCCTCCAGCCTTGGCCTGTTTCTTGAACCTCTCTCCTTTGCCTCCTACACTCAGATAACAGTGGGGCTTCCTTCTGCTCCTGCAGGGTACAAGGGTACGTGCTGGGAGAGGGCAAGAAATGTCACCTCCTTGTTCTCACTTCTGCTGTGCCCGAGTGCTGCAGTACTTTTAAGGGCAGATGGGAGGAGGTGTCAATTCTTCTGTAGTTTTAGGACAGGGCTGTGTCAGGTTCTGGAGACTGGACCTTTTCAGTGCTGGAGGTGAGGCTGCAATTGCAAAGGTCCATAAAAGGGGGAGCTTCTCTTCTGTTTTTGGGGTGCTTAAATTTTGGTCAATTTGTATGAAGTTCCATCACGCTCTGGGATCAGGTTTTCTGTACTTTTTACCCCAGGGTTCGTAACACACATTTTTGGTTTTTTTTTCCCATCAGCAGAGGTCTGAGCAGCTGAAATGGAATCACAGTTTGAGCTGTAAATATAGCTGCCTGCTTGGTCTGTAGCTCACACCTGATTGCATTTCTTTTACCTTTGGCAGCATGTCAGGCCGTCTTCTGTTCTATAGCTTATATTGCCAGTCCCTTTTCTCAGCCTTCACCTGTTTCTTTTGATTGCTTGTTTCTCTTTTTTCCCTTTTAATGCTCTCTGCTTTCCAGAAGAGCTGCATCCATCTGTGTTACCAGCATATGGAGAGGAGTATAACTGTGATAAGGCAGAAAGAAAAATAGAACCAGAGTACTTCTACAGGAGACCTTGGTGTTTATTGAACAGGAATGGTGGCTGTCAGATAAAGGCAAACAGAGGAAGTAGCCCTGGTGAGCCAGGGCTGTGTCATGGCACTGATGCTGCAGAAGGGTGCAATACCCAGTGCACAGCCTGGGGCAGGACCGGCTCTTCTTTTGGATGAGGGAGACCTCTGTGAGATGTGCAGAACAGGACATCTCAGGTGTGCTACCATTTCTAAGGGGTTGCTGTGGCTGCCTGTACCTTCCCGGTGAGCCAGGGTTCAGGAGAGTGCTCCGCTCTGCATGAAAGGCTGTGGAAGAGCTCTGAAGAGCTTGCCACAAGTTGTTACAGGAATTGACACCAAGATAAATGACACCAAACAATTCCAAGACTTTTTCAGAGCTGGTAATGGGCAAGTTGTTCAGCCTGAGGTTCAAATCTTTGTCTTCCTGGGACCTTTGGGACAACAGTGAGCTTCACCAAAAACTGTTTTTCAGGAATCCAAGACACTTGGTTTTTAAAGGTTTGCTTTCTTTAATTGTGCCAGATTTCATGCTAAAGTAGGAATAAACGTTGTTACATAAATAGAAAAGCTTGACTGCATCTTTTGTACTTGTTGTAGGTTCCTAACTCACCCTCTTTAAGCCAATCTATTTTACCTTGAGATTCAGTTTATCAAATACGAGAAAAAGCACCAATGTGGTATATTTGGGCTTGACTTCAGCATTGTTAATTCCTTCTCAGCTGACTGGTACACATCAGCCGGCTCGGTCAGCATGTTTGCCTAGGAGCCGCCTTTAATTTGCAAATTCATGGCTGTCAACATGTCCTTCCTTCGTTCCAGAGCTGAATGTAGATGCAGCAGGCTGCCTGGGATGGTCAGCAGTCGGTGCTGCTTTGTGAGGATGCTCAGACACATCTGTGCCATAGGCAGGTGTGGTGCTGGAGCGCTGGGAGCTGGGACCTGCTGCAGCTCAGGGAGTGTGAGCTCATTCAGGAGTCATGGATAAACTGGTCACCAGATGGTGGAGGTGGAACAAAGTTCAGAGACTCCCAGGCTGTTTCCCTGCCGCTCCAGGACAAAGCCTGGTGTGCCTGGCGTGGAGCCACAGAAGCACTGGGTGCATTTCCCCCCCTCACCAGGCACTGCGTGCGCCTCTGGGCAGGTTACAGCGTTTGTGGCGCAGTGCTTTGGTACAGTCTGGCAAATTCTGCTTGTACTTTCTGCTGGCTGCTCTGTTCCAGTGGTCTGTGAGCAGTGGCAAAACCTCCCTGCAGGACAGGGAGAAGACTTAGAGAGTTCTAGATCTTTATTTTTCCACAGCGTTGCGACGCGAAGCCGCGAGCGATGGTTTCATCAGCGTTTTGCACATAACCTGGTTTATGGCTCTCAAATTGGTTTTTACAGGGCTTAGGATAAAAGGCCGGAAGAGCTTTTCAGCGAGCGTTCCTGAGCTTGATGTGCGGGGCTGACTGGAAAAAAGAACAGAATTTTGTGTTTGAAATGGTTGACAGAAAAAAATAAAGCCCTTGCAAACCTCTCTGCTGCAAAGAGAAATACGACATGTGGCGATTGACAGATTTACGTATCCAGATAAAATCTTCCACTTTTCCAAAAGCAGAACTTTCTCTTTATGCAATGTTAGTTTCAAAGCTTGCAGCTCCTGCTGTGCCTAATGGCAGGTATGTTTCCAGCTACTTCCTTTTCATGCCTGAAAATGGGATCATTCTCAGGTCTTCTCATTGTCATCTGGTAGCTATTCCCTTTCACTAATTTCCCCAAATGAGTTGTGGCCCACTCTGAAGGCTACAGGATTCATTAGAGTGAAGAATAATAAGAATGTCCTTGGTGTTTGAACAGGAAGAAAAGATCCCAAAGGCTGCCAGAGATAAAGATCACCCACTGAAAGGATAAAAATGAACAATGCTTCTTGCAAGGAACCTAAAAATACAATACTCGACTCTGGCACAGGGTTTAGTTACTGAAATAACAACTGGATTGAACAGTCTCGGGATTATTTTGGTCTCAAGAAAGTATTAAGTCTTACAAGTTAAAACAAAATGCATATCAGGGAAAACATAGGTTCAAGTCTAAACCATACCCAGCGTTCTGGGGTTAGTCCAGGTTTATGTGTGTCAGGGTGCAAGGCTGGAACTTAGAAGATCCTTTCTCAATACTTCAGCAAACTTCCTGAGTAGCTTTGGATTGGTTGGTCAATGTTTTTATGCCTGTTTGCTCTTGCAGGGTTTTTGGAAGTCAAATGGAAGTGACCATGAGCTTCTGCTTGAGAAAGTGGGCTGTGGGTGGGTTTGGCTGCTGTGTTATTTTGAGTTCTCTGTTGTCAATAAGACATACCAAACCAGGTAGAGTACTCTGTGAAGTTTGTGACAAATATTTGTCAGGCCGATTACTGTTGCCTTTAAGCAGAGTATTTATTATGTGAACCTCTGCTTCAGTCCCTTGCTGAGTGGTAGTTCTGCATTAATAATTAAATTTTCCTTTCTCTACTGTAACATGAATATGCATGCATAGTGTATGTTCACATATGTAGAAATGACATTTAGCAAATGGATCCTGCCTACTACAGTCCAGTTTTTAAGACACCGTAAAGAAGCACAGCTCTGCATTTATTTTACTGTGTATAGAAACGCACAATTTCCTGTTGTGCCAATGTTTCTGAGTCCTGCTCCAGATTATAGAGCTGGAGGAGAAAGAAGAAAAGAGGCAGCTTTTACAACTGCAGTCACTGCAGCTAATTGTTCCTACTAGGTAAGGATGCATTCCTTTTACTGGCTCTCTGATGACGGCTTTTTGTTTCTAGCTACAAGCAAATCTAATTTGCAAATGAAAAATTTCATTATAGCAGAAGTTGCCTGCAAGGGAATTAAAGGAGGCACATTCAAAAGAATTTGTCAGATTGTAAAAATGCTTCCTAAAGAATGGATTTATGACCCCAATTCACAATTAAAATAGCAATTGCTTTTAAGTGGTACCTATTACTTTTAAAAGGTTAAATATACTGACAATAGATTTTTAAGGGAATAAGGCAGATTAAGTGAGCAAAACCTGTGGTAGGTAATTGGCAAAGCTCACTTAATATTTTTTGTTTGCTATCCAAGAGCTATTCACGATGCCACTGTAACAGTATGTTGTTGCTACAACAGAGCTGACAGTTTTCTGAGATGAAAAGGAAGAGAATGGAATTAATCACACAAACTTCATCATCCAGTCTGGCATAACTGAAAGTGAGTTCTGCTACACTTGAACTATTTTAAATAACTTCATGTTTTATTAATACAGTTTTTTTTCTGTTAACCTCTTCGTCACTTTCTGTCCAGAGCTCCTCTGCAGCTCCTTGTCCTTTGTGAGGCTGTGCCCTGATGTCTGGCTGGTGGTGCACAGTAGGGAGGAGCGCTGGCAGTGCCCCGTGTGTCCCTCAGGTCACACACCCTGCTGTGCCAAGGGTGGGGATGGGGCAGTGGCAGAGCTGGCTGCTCCTGGCTGCGGTAGAGGTGCTCCTGCTGCTCCTCTGGGGAGCTCCTCCCTGGAATGGAGGCTGCAGAGTGACTGGGGTTTTAGTACCACCTGCCAGGAGCTAGAATGTTGGCACAAGTTTTTTCTTTTGTCCACAGAATGGCCAAGAGAAATAGCAAACTGCAAACCCTCATTCCAGAAAAACTAAGATATGTGCAGAAGAGCCAGATTATTGAGAAACATCATCTTAAAAATACCGTATGTTTTAGGAATTTCTTAAATTTGAGGTAAATGTGACTGTGTAGAAATAAGCTTGTGGTTGTGTTTGAAGACACTGGCAGCGTTCTTGTTCAGAAGAGATAAAATAATTTTCAGGATATTTTTCTCCAAGCCTGCTTAGTATCCAAGTGTTCTGATACTGTCTGCTTGGTTTGACGTTGTGCAGAAAGTCCCTCATGAGTCCTGTGTCCCTTGAGAGGGAAGAAAAGAGAGGCAGTACTGGGGTCAACATTTTCCTGGATTTTAACTTGGACTTCCTTACGGTTTTTCACTATTTTTTACCTCTGGTGTTACATACTTAGAGGCCACGTTTTGTGTCCATTGTTGGCATAAGGTTTTCTCGGGTAAGGAGTGGTGTCCTCTTTTTCTTTTTTAATTCAGTCAGTTATCATTTAACCTGTAAATGCTACAGTTTGGCAATATTTTGATATGTTGGCCTCTTAGAGAATGAAAGTGTTTGCAGAGGGATAGCATTGGTAGCTTCCAAGGAAATTGCCCAAGCTCAGATCTTTTACATATTTAATGTAAGCCATGGATGTCTTTGTGCAGAGGACACAAAATGCTGGTCTTGCATTAGCTTGTAAATCACACTTTCCTCAAAGGATCACTTTGATTCCTTTCCCTGTCTTTCCACTGGAGTTGCAAATTGCATCCACTGTGATGTAACCTTGGTATGTTGGATATTTGCCCTGGACCTATTACGAATTTGTATTTCCATCTGGAGTTTGGGTTTGCATGGGAGGGCTGGATGCAGCAGTTCAGTCAGGGAGGAGTGGCGGCAGCCTGAGACCGTGAGCTCTCAGCTCGGGGTGTGTGAGGTGCTCCTTGATACCAAGGAGCTCTCAAGCTGTGCTCTGCTGCCTTTGCCTGGGTTTGGCATTGCTTCTGTGTCTCAGGAACACAAAATACAAGCAGAAAGAGGAGGAAATGGGCATTTGAAATATTCTGTTCAGAAAGACAGATGTTCAGCTGCCACACTTCTTGCAAACAGATGCACATCTGTTCCTCTACCTGTGACATAAAGTCTGTAATGAAGCGATGATTTTATCTGATTACAATGTGCGAAATAGTATAATTGTTCTGAGAAGTTTTTACCTTTAGTTCATCTTTTACAGGTAAAGAAAAGACTCTTTTTAGAAAGGACTCGGACTTACAGTAAATTTTAGTTTGGTTAAAAGTCCTATCCCATTTTTTTAGATAGTATATTCCTTTAAAGAAGCAAATGTGGAGTTGTGATAAACTGCTCTAAGCTAGGAACTACTTTTATTTACATTGTGTATATGTGACCTGATACAGAGCTTTCTGTAAAGACTGAGAGAGAGTCCTAGTGGCTGACATTCTCCTAGAACAGTCAGTAGGAACAGATCTGGTCGCTCCTCTGGAAAACTCCCAATTGTACAAGTGCTGTGTTCTAGGCTAACGTCGTATCTTATTTAATGTGAAATTGCAGTAGCAAAGGATTGAGGGCCTGTGAGGAGAGTGCAGTTGAATTGCCTGCTCTTACAGTTGCTGTGCTGGCACTGCGTTCTAGGACCTGTTTTAATGAAAACAAGTATTCTTTATTCACAGATTATATTTCACGAACTGTGGCTTGGGTTTTGGCAATGAGATTTCATGGTCTTTATGTGGTCTGAGAGACCTCACTTTTGAGAAACCAGGAAAGATATTTAACCTGACCTTATGTAAACTGCTGTCACGTGCCAGAGGTGTGACCATGATCCGAGGTGGGACAGCAAGCATTTAAAATGAATATTCAGAAAAGCCCAGCTGATTTGCAGACACTGAAATCTGCTGGATTTCAGCACTGGCGTGTTCCTTTGCTGGAAAGCGGAACCCTTCTCTCTCCTCTTTCCTTTGAGCTGCACCTCTCCAGTCAGTGATTGTTCCTAGTGCCACTGTCTCTTTGGTTTCCCTTGACTGTCTTTTTGCTCATTTATCTTATTACAGTGCTTTAAGTATGACTAGTCAATTTGCTTCTTTACGTGATGTGGAAATGTTTCATCTCTGCTTTACAAACACTGACAGTGCTTTTTGGCACAGAGATTGCCAGCCAGGCTACTTTCTCAGACTCTTAGAGGCAGCAAAGTTTTGAGACAAAAGTTTTCTTTTTTCATAGGCTCCGAACTTTCAGATTACAAATCACTTTCGACATGCTAATAAGCTTAGATAAGCAGAGTACATGTTAACACTGTTGTGCAGATGGGGGAACCGAGATACGGGAACATTAAGAAACTTGCTTGAGGAAGTCTGTGGGAGCTGACCTTATTCTGCGAGAGACCCACGCACCATCCTTTTTCTTGTCAGATTCTTTCTTTTCACTTAAGCCCCTCCCTCCAAGAAGTCGTTGGTACATAGAAAGCTCTTTTGGATTCTGTCTATGTGTCTATATTTACCTAGAGCTATGATAATTTATTACACGGCATTCCATGTGGGACTGCACTGCTCAGTCAATCGCGGAGCGTTTTCCAGTTTTAGAAAGCAAGGGCTGCTTTGCTGGTGATCTGGCAAGCTGCAGTTCGGAGGCAACTGCACCAGGAAGCGAGTTCTGCAAAAAGTACAGCGGGTGTGTGGTGTGGAGCTGACTTGCATAAAGAAAGTGTTCCTTCACCTCAAGTACCCTGCAGGTCGTGAGCCTGCCTGTGCTGAGCTGCACACTCTGTCCTCATCTTTAAATAAGGATCTCCGGTGTTTGGTACCGAGGAGAAACGGGTGTTATTCCTCTCCTGCAGGAGTGGATGTATGGAGTTAAACAGTATAGGGAACTAGACATTTACTATTACCATGGCAACTTCAGATGATGATTTATTAAGCCATATTTTTTTCCACAGTGGAGACTATGCATTTTTGTTGGTTTGAGCTCTCCAGAGACTGTGCCTTGCCACTCCCTAATGTGTCCTTTTCTGCCATCCAATTCTTTGCTTCTCCTTGCTGAAATTAAAGAATAATGGAGACGTGTTTGTCGCAACCTTTTTGTCAGGCAGCGAAAGCTTGGTACAGTTAATGGCTTTATCAGTAAATACACTGCTGCTGGTTACCACCTTGGACTGGGACACAATTCCAATGACTGGCATAAAAACTGGGAGCAAAGGCAGCATGAGGGAGAGGGCTTCTCAAGTGCTAACTGAGCACGGGACACTGCAGAAAGAGTGGGGGAGGGCTTTTGGCCCTCTGTCTGTTGATCTTTAACTCTCCCTTTGCTTTCATTCCTCTGTGACCGTCTCTTCCTGCTCTTGACCCTGCAGTGGTTGTTTCCATAGCCACCCCCAGCTGCCAGTTCTGTGCCATTATTCCTACAAGCGTGCCAGAGCTCGCTCTTGGAGCTGCTCTCTCTTGGAGCTGCGGTGCCTCCTTGGCGTCTGTGACCTGCTCTGCTGATGTAGCTCAGCGGAACGTTGCAAGTTTGGCTAAATCTATCAGTTCTGTAGTTGCAAGGTGTTTGCAGAGGGCCTCGGTGACTCCTGTGGCCGTGGTGGCATTTGGCGGCCGTGTGGTGTGTCGACTGTGGGGCAGGGATGCAGTGGGCTCGGGACGCTGCAGCCCAGAGAGCCGACTTTGTTCCGCCCTCGGAATGCCAGCTCCATATAGCCCTGAGTAAAGGCTCCAGATGCAGAGACAGGGATCTTGATAAATTATGCATTTTTCAGCTGCGTAGACATAGTTTGAAAATCTAGAGGATGATGGTAACCAGGCCCAAGCAAACAAAACGAATGGAGCCGTTTCCCAATACAGAATCAGGAAATGAATCTTTGGAGCAGAAAAGCTCTCTCAAAAATCTGTCATCTTATCATGCTTCTGTCTTTACAAGCAGATAGCGATTTTTATGGCTCTAACTTCTAACAACATTAATCCGCATGTAATCATTGCTTATTGCAGGGCCTCGTGTCAGTGGGTTGGGTTTTATTTGTTTTCATTCTTTGAAGTACAGAAATGTCCTCAGGATTCTTAAATATCAGAGTTGTGATACATCTTGATGTGTAAGCTAGTTGTCCCCTACAAGTTTCTGCTGGGTACTTGCATTTTCCCAGTCCCATTTATTCACATGGTGCAGTTTCATTATTGTTTGGCCATATTTATGATATTCTTTTTTTACTTGATTAAATCGTTCATTATGGACTTCCTAATGTGACAATTATGTAATTATATGTTCATGTATTTCAGTATTGATTGCATAAGTGTATAAATTGCTAATGCTTTGTTCTTCAATTAATACATCCCTGAGTTAACTCCACCAGAAAGAGAAAACATACCTACATACCCATGTAACATGTAACTTGCATTCTTTCTGTAAATGCTTTCAAGTTATTTAAGCTAGTTTTATGATAGCAGAGCCCACAGCCCTTCTCTGGGGGAACATCCTGCCTAGTTTTGTCTTTTTCTCCTGGCAAAACTGGGCTGCACTCATCTAAGGCAGAGGTATTTCCCTGACTTTTTCCAAAGCATATTTTAAAGTAATGGAACATAAATCATAAGAACATTAGTAGTCAACATGCTCTAAGCATGTGGATCAAAGCCGTGCTAATATTCCTTAGCAGCATGAGGATATCTGTATGTAGGGGGTTTCTTGAAGTTTACACACATGATTACAGCTCAAGGGGTGCTTTTAGGTGTGAAGGAGTGTCTGAGGTACGATGCTGCTTTCACTGTGGTAACATCCCTTTGCATCCTACAAGTGTTATTCCATACTGGTATTTTTTAAATTGAAGACTTAGGTGTGCAGGAGGAAAATACCATCTTTCCAAAGTCTTAACTGTATGATTAAAGAAGGGTTCTGAACAACATAAATTTCATCCTCACATCTCCCCCCCCCCAAAATCATTCTTTTGTGCTGGACAGAGTTTTTAGGAAACATTTTTCAGTTTCAGCTAAGCTGTGCTCCTTGCTATTGTGTGTGCTTGCAGCTGTCACACAGTTCTATTGTTTGACCTGTGCTGCTAAAATAATTCATCGCTCAGTGTTCATTTCTGAAAGACAGTCATATATCTCCCAGCAGTACTCATAAATTTGCCTGCCTTTTGGATTTTCACATAAAACACAGCTAAGAAGTGGTTGTTAGCTCTTGCTGTTACCCCATAGAACTGAGGTGCTGTAGAGGAGCTAAAATCTGATCACAGACCAAAGTTGAAAATTCCTGTTGTTGTTGTTTTTAGAAAAGTCAGCACAGTAGATTGCAGTGATGGTAACAAAACCCCGCTCTGCCCAGCTCACCAGCTGCTGCAGGGACACTTTCTGTAATTTGGTGCCTGTTGGGCACATCAGAGAGTTGATTCTGGCTCCTATTATACATCAGCATGTATGCCTGATGAAAAAAAAACTGTGCTAAAAGCGTCTAGGAAGATGGAGAAGCAGGAAAAGGGACAATTCATTGGCTGCCTTTGCATTTTAAAATCCTTTTCTGCTTAACAACCTGAATGAACTCCCTGGGTAAAAAAGCATCTTTAACAATAACAAAGAGAAATTATAAAAAAAAAGTCTTTAATAATGAAAAGAAAAGATTAAGGAGAACCCAAACAAGCCCAAATGCCCCAGACCACACAGGAGTCTCAGAGAATCACTGGCTGGACTTCACAGCAGGGCAGCTGCAGCCTGGATGTTATTATCATGTCAGAGCAGTTTCCTGGGAATTGCTGCTGCAAACTCAGAGGTGCCTGGGGAGACTTCAGGTAGCCAGGAAAGAGGAGGACAGGAAGAAAGAGGAAAAATCTGAAACCAACCCCAGTCCTATAAACAGATTGTTAAAACTAGTGGCAGAAAAAAACCCTGCAAACACAAAAGGCTGTATTTGGCACTCCTGCATCTCTAATAGATTTCAGAAGGGAACTTTTATAATTATCTTTTCTGACTGTGGTTTAACATCAGCCGGAAACTTTTGTTCTGTACATCCATAGATTCTTCTCTCCACCTGTGGGACTTCCATGCAATTTGGTGGTGTTGAAACTCTTGCTGTAAGCAGCACCTCTGGCTGCTGTGCTGCAGGTGCTGAACTGAGAGTGGAAGTCTTAGAAAGATGGGTGCTTTAGCAATATTTCCATGAAGCTGGGAAACCACTGAAAAGATTGGATATAATAAAGGAAGCTTGCATCCCAGTGCAGAGCTTGGAGGCATCTGGCTTTGGGAGCACCCTCAGTTTTCCTGCAAACAAATCCAATTCTCCACGCGTGGCACGTAATGTTAGCAGCAGGTAATAGAGACAGGTTAACTCTGGCAATACCTTTGGCATTCCATGAGTGGCACAGCAGCCTCATGGCATAAAGCTCCCATTTAAGTGAGGGGGAAAAGAATAATTCAGGGATGGAAGGAATCTTGCTCTGCATTGGTGATATAATGTGGGATGAGTGAACAAATCCTGGGGAATGTCTCAGTGCTGTTCTCCATGAAGCTTGCAGTGTTTGCTGGTTTGGAACGTGGCTTCTCCAGCCATGATGAGGAATTGTCCTCTTGGGGATGCAGGGAATTGTCAAGACCTGGAGAGGGAGGTGTGTTCTGGAGCAAAGCAAGTCTTTCAGTCACTTCCAGATGGAATGCAGGAATATAAAGTGATTTGGCAAACACCTGTTATGAATGGCCAGTTCCTCCAGTGTCATGAGCCCAGCTGAATTTGTTTCAGGGATGCTTTTGAATCCTGCAGATGAAATTACGAAATTCACCACAATACTTCCCAGCGTTTGGAAGGGGACAAGAATTTTGCCCCTAACATTTTTTTTTTTTTTTTTTTTCCAATGAGGACTTTTTTCAAGAAGTTAGATCAAACTCAGTCATATTAGCATGAGAGCGACTCATGCAAGGTAGGAAAGGTTGATTATAACAAAAGAGAATTATTAATAGGAGAATAATTTACATCAAGGAGATAGTGGGAGTAAAGTGGATTTTGATGTTTTGAAGGTTGATTGGGTAGGTGGGTGTGTTGACAAAAACAAGACAATCATGTCTTCTTCAGGAACTTAACAGGCTTCAAGGATTTAAAATAAAATCTATGAGCTCTGTGGAAAGCACGGGATAATTTTTTTGTGAAAGTCCAGAACATAGCTTCAGTTATATGCTGACCTTTCAGATCATGCCGTCATCAAAGCATGTTCTTTTAAATAACATTTTTCTTTTAACATTTCTAGGGTTAAGCACTACAGTTCCATTTTATTCATCTATTTAAATTTTCTATATCTTCTGGAAACCTTCAGGGTAATATACCCAGTTTCCAGGAAACATTTTCCCTCTTGAAGAGGCATATGTTGTGGGACAGTCTTTGGTGTGAGTGATGGTGGGTTTCAGTCATACAAAAATGCAGACAGACTCTTTGATTTTGGTTTTGTTTTGGATTTTTTTTGCAAATCTTTAAATGTATTTTTAAGTTAACTAAAAATCTTGGTATGAAGGTAACTTGTAAAATGATATCTGGGGAAAATTCACAGGTAAATTAGCGGTGTGGTTGTTTTCTTGTTAAAATGTAAGTTCAGATCCTAGAGGTGTTTTTTCAGCTATTGTATAACATGGAACAAGTCCTCAAGTGGATTCTGGGTTTTTCCTCTTTTCTTGGCACGTGCACTAGAAGAGCTGTGTCTGTACCAAGTTCCTACTGAAATGTAACACGGGAAGCTGGTCTGGTTGGAACGCTCAGCAAACAACTGGATCCTGCTCCACTCACACAGTTGGTTTGGTGTTTTGCACTTCAGCGCTGGTTCATAAAATTAGTGACTGGAAGAGATAAAAGAGAAATCGGAGTAAAGGCACTTATAGAGCATGTCTGTGAGAAAATAGCAAAAGATCGCTTAAAAATAGGCAGGGCTGGAAAGTGGCACGTGGGGAGGCATCGTGGGTCCAAAGGTCCTTCCTCCCAAACTTTCCCCTTGTTTTTGCCATTCTGCCTTGTGCTGCAGGGGCTGAGGGAGCTTTGGTCTCCCTTTTGTGTTAGCCGTTATGCTTTTGCTCACCCTTGAGCTGGGTCCTGGAACTGAGAGTGCATTTTGCTGTCTGCTCTTACTGCACCCAGGTTTGTATCAGTGTATCTGTGGGTGATTTGGGAGGCTGGATGAGATTCAGGCAGGGCACTCACAGGTTTGTACAGAGAAAATAAAACAAAGTTTTTGTAGCGTTAAGTCCAAACTGATTAAATCCTACAGAGCTTCTACATCTGAATATTGTATTAAATTGCTGTGTAGTTTCTAAAGGTTTTGAGGGGGGAAAAAAGGGCAGCTGAAGGTGTTTGATTATGTTTTCATGGCACCTTTCTCTGTTAGCAAGTTTCTAGTCTCTAGATCCTTTTGTAGAGCACAAAAAAAAAATTAGTTTACTATTTGCACAGCATTTTGGGTTTCGGTGATTTCAGTGCCAAATTTAGCAGTGATCAAACAGAATTTGAAGAGAGGGAGGCTTTATTGATGTGTGTGTCCCTTGCTCTGATGCAGTTCATGGTGTCCCAGGGCCGAGGCTAAAGGTGTAAAATCAGGTCAGTTCAGGGGATCTGTACTCCCTTATTTCTTATCCAATATGCCTTTGCATGTTTTTGTGGGTTCTTTTCCTCAGTATGTAGTTAAAGGAAGCAGAAGATGATTTTCTAGAACAAGAAAGAAAGGATGTTTATTCAGATTCACTCTTCTGTTGTATCTTGTACTTTCACTGCATCAGAAATGATGCATCTTTTTTGCTATATCTCAGTATTATAACCTGCTGTATTTCCTGCTGGTGGATTAAGCCATTTGAAGAACTGATGTGTTGGCCAGTTGTTTCAGTTTTTAGTATTATTACTTCTATATCGCACTGGTTTTGATTACATAGGTACAGTTTCAGGTGTTTGTGGGCACTATCCTGAAAGATAATAAAGATCAAGCCTGCAGGCTTTTTAAAGGTATGTATTGTGGACATAGAGATGTTAATCCATATTTATTTTTACAAAGATATACAAACACAAGCCAACCCAGTGACTGCTGTGCCTGGGGACACCTCCTGGGGTCTCTGAGGTCAGAGCTGTCACCAGTTCCCCAGCTGGGGACAGGTGATCTGCACGGGAAGGTCCCTTTGTTCTGAGCACCTTCAGAGAGGGAACAGCACAGTCCTGTCAGCATCGGAGGCAAATCTGCAAAATGCCCTTTGGTGTGATGGCCCTTGCAAGGATAAATGGAACAGTCATGCTTTCAAAAGCTCAAATAAATAACTGCCAGCACTTGCAGAACACCAGTCCCCCATTTGGGAAATACCACTTGATGACAGAGTTGATGAAAGGTCCTCAGACATCAAACACATCGACTACAGCTAAAAAAAGCCGTGCTATATATGGTCATTCCTCTCTTTAGGAAGACATTCCTTCTGTTGTTCTCCTTTGCTTATTTTAGTCACCCGTTTCATACCTCCTCTTCAACACTTGACCCTTTAAGATAACCAATCTGTGCTGATGATCCATATTGTCTCCAGAAAACTGGGAACCAAAGAATACTCTTAGTGGCTGTGCTAGGAACTCCTGATTGTTTGAATTACTGCTTTACATCAGTGCTTTAGCATCTGATCACCTCAGATCAGATCTGAGCTTACATCACCTCAGCTTTAGGTGACAGATGTGATTCCTGGGTTTAAGAACTTCTGTAAACTCCTTTGTAGCGTTGGTTTCTGACAGAGAAGTCCATGCAGTGACAGGGTGTGCTCAGTGCTCTCTGGGGTTTGATCTGAAGCCCTTCTTGATTCTTTTTGCAAGTTCTTTATTTTGTTGCAGCAGTCTGTGCACTAAATGCAGCTCTGGCTAAACCGCCTTATCTCAGACATACGTTCAAGGAGAATCACTGTGAGGTGCTACAGCAAGTTGACAAGGATCAGAACTGGTTTCAACACTGTTCAATATTTTTGTCAATTACTTGGAATAATCTTTCTGAATTACCACTGCTTCATTTCCAGGTAGCACAAAGAGTGGCAGAATGTGAGATAAGAAGGTAGCAGACCCTTTACACAAAAAGCTCTGAATTGGTTTGCCTGTTTAATCAGAGAACCTGAAATAAATAAATGAACTTGCCTAAGAAGAAGAAATATTCCAGTGGGAGAAGACTCTGTCAGACAAAGCAGAGATGGTCCCCTTGACCAACAGCTGGCCACAGGCTGCTGGTGGAGAGCTGGGATGCAGTACTTGTGTACATGGCCATGGGAGCTGGGTGAGAAGCTCTGGCTGCTTATATGCCTTATGTGTACCTTGGCAAGACAGTGCTAAAACAGTTGCTGTCATTGTGACATCCGTGTCTTAGGAGGGGTGTGGAGGGTGAAGTGCAGGAAGTCAGCACAGAGTACTTGGGGTAGGAGCAAATGGTTGGTCTTCAGTCTCTTAGAGCATCACCCCTTATATATGTCAGCGAGAAAAGTGGGTGTCTGTAGGGTAGGAGTGTTTGAGTCTTCAGGGAAAGCAAACATTGGGTGCTAAAAGAAATGGGAACCAGTGGCTGAAGTAGATGAATTCAAATCAAGAGTAGGTAAAAATATTCAGTTCTAAATCTGGTTAAATATGGGAATGGATTACTGGGAGGAAGAGCTGCTGCACCATTTCCGGACATCTGCAGCTTCAGCTTGGATGCTTCTCTGTAAGGAAAGTTTTAATCAAACACTGCGGGCACCAGTGCTGGGGTTAATGATGTGAAATGCAATGACCTAGGATATGCACGTCTTAGGATATGCAAGAATAGATCATCCCACTTCTCTTTTTTTTAACTTTAGATTCAATGAATTGATGGATGTCTGCTAGTGATACAGCCTGAATAATTCTTTGTACTTTGCCCTAATTCTATGAGTCTTTGTACAAATTTTTCTCATTATAATCTTAAGAATACCTTACACATTATTCTCTCAGTCTGCTAGCTACTATTAGCAGCCCATGTGAATCTAGTCATTGGTGTTGTAAGAATTACTTGGGAAATTCACTTTCTCATGCTGGATTTTGATAAGATGGAGGTAATCTTGACTTTTAACTATACATTCTTGAAGATAAATGTTGAGACATTCAACTTTTTTCATGAGGCAAATTTATTATAAGTCTCAGTGTTCAGAAAATAAGACTCAATGCTTAGATGTTCAGCAGCACGGAGTGCAGTACCTGGTAGCTCTTGAATTTTCTGTTCTTTGAAGATCAGGTATTGGTCCCTCTAAAAAGCCTGGCTACTGCAGGGGAACCGTCTGTCTGAATTGGGGGCTGCTGTGGTCTCACGATTTTCTGGTTTGTATTAATTGCCACTGTCTATTCATGTTGCAGAATATGGAATATTAGATCCAGTGGCTATTTTTTTTTTACATCCAACATTTATGGGAAGCAAGGACAGCTTGTGAGTGTCTTCACTGAATTTTTAATATGTGAAATAGTATTTTTCTTTGGTTATTTTTTGTTTGATGCAGCGTAACTTATTACTGGCATGCTTAATACTATTTTGTAAAGTATTTTTGTAAAGAGTCAAAAGATAATTTGCTCTCTTGAATTTGGAAATGTATTTGCCTTTCTGAGTATACAGTCTTTCAACAGTATACCATTGACTCTACACAAATAACCATTCCAGCCTAACTTATTTTCTGAGTAATTAATTCATAAAATTGATTGTGTTTGTCTTCTGTGTTTGATTGTGAAACTGTAATGAAGTACTGGAGTTTAAACAATGTGGGTTTTTTGATCTGTGACAAGTCCTTAGAAATAAAAAAAAAGATGACTGAGTGATGGAAGGGATAAGCCAAAAGATATTCTGATAAAGTTATACTTTCTTCTCTCAAACAGCTTCTCTAAAGTGAGGAAGTATTTCTCTACAGTACAGGATAAAGAGTGTGTTAAGTCCAGTGATGTTGATTTTATTAATTTAAATTCTGGTACAGGCTGTGCTGTAATGCTGAAGGCTTCTTGTGTACGGGTATTTGAATCCATGATCTCGTTCAAAAGCTGTGTGATCAATGAGTTATGTACACCTCATACTCACTGGAAGCGGATTTGTCACTTCACCAATGGCTGGAAATCGTACAAGAGCAGTGATTTGTGTGCTTTTGTTCCCATGAACCTCAGCACTGGTATTTACCTCATTGGTCTGACCGGTCCTTGCTCTGAAATTGGGAAATAAAAGTATAAGTGTAGGATGGAATTTCTCTTGATGTTCCACAGTGACAGCAATTTTTGCTGATTGAGTTGCAGGAAGAATATTGTAGGTCCAACTGCAGGGTCTCCTGATCATTGACACTAGCTAGTGGAATGTTCCTGCTTCTCTAAACTTTAGAATAGCTGATAAAATAAATATATATATATATATCTGAAAAAAACCCCAAAAAACATGTAAAAATAACTTATTTAAGAAAATTACTTGATTAACATGCAACAAAGCAAAAGCTTCTTTTTACCTACAGCCTTCAACTGGCAGTTGTGGAAATTGAAAATCTTTCCATGCCCCCTTTGTTTCTTTTGATTTTATTTATGCATGATTCTGTTCCTATCTTGCACTGATATTGGCTGGCCTGGCAATACTCTGTGGAGTCAGAGGATGTCTGTGTGATGCTGTCTTGGGGAATGGGGACAGGTCAGTGGTGTCCGTGGCCAGCCAGGAGCTGGAAGGAATGGGGACAGGTCAGCGGTGTCCGTGGCCAGTCAGGAGCTATGAGGGGGAGTGGGACAGGTCAGCATGTCTGTGGCCAGCTGGGAGCTGGGAGGAATGGGGACAGGTCAGCGGTGTCCGTGGCCAGCCAGGAGCTGTGACGGGGAATGGGAATGGGGACAGGTCAGTGGTGTCCGTGGCCAGCCAGGAGCTGGGAGGGGGAATGGGAATGGGGACAGGTCAGTGGTGTCCGTGGCCAGCCGGGAGCTGGGAGGAATGGGGACAGGTCAGCGGTGTCCGTGGCCAGCCAGGAGCTGGGAGGGGGAATGGGAATGGGGACAGGTCAGCGGTGTCCGTGGCCAGCCAGGAGCTGTGAGGGGGAATGGGAATGGGGACAGGTCAGTGGTGTCCGTGGCCAGTCAGGAGCTGGGAGGGGGAATGGGGACAGGTCAGTGGTGTCCGTGGCCAGCCAGGAGCTGGGAGGGGGAATGGGAATGGGGACAGGTCAGCGGTGTCCATGGCCAGCCAGGAGCTGGGAGGGAAGGGGAGTGCAGCCGTGTCCTGCCCTGGGTGCTGCTCAGAGGGACAGGGTGGGCTTTGGCCAGGAGCTGCCGCTGCACGGGACCGTGGGCCCATGGAGAGGGCAGCAGTGCAGCCCCTCATCCCACACAGACCTTCCTGGAGCTGGGAGTGAGCAGGAGGAGCTCTGGAATGGTGGGAGGGGTGGGAGCTGACCCCGGCCCGGCGGCGTGAGTGGAGCAGCTGATCCTCACCCACATCGGGCACTGCTGGCAGCCTTGGTGCCTTCTGCAGAACGAGTCTGCCTGAAAAGGATCATTGCAGGGCACCTGCAGTGGGGACAGAGAGTTTCCATCCTCCAGGAGGTGTAAACTGTGGTTCCCCAGGCTCTGCAGAGGAGAGGTAGAGGCATCTTCAGCATTGAGTGAGTTCTGAGGCTGGTGCTTTGTCTGCGGGTCAGCAATGGCCTGGGCCTCTTGCTCTCTCAGCAGCCACGGCAGTGCAGGAAAAGCAGTGGGGAGATGTTTTTGCTGTTAAGTGGTAGAAGCAGGTATGTGATCTGTAAATCACAAAGATGGTATTAAAGAGTGCGCATGGTAGTTTGTTCTGGGGGTTTTTTGGTTGTTATTTTTTTTTTTAATCAAATGCTATTTCTGAGCTCCGAGGGCTGACAGCTGTTCTAGTTTTGCTTGGGGATGTTTTCGCAATGTGGATTAATCAATGTTATGAACTGGGTCCGTGGGGTTTTGGGAATGTAATTGGTTTCAGATGACACTTTGCTAGTCAATCTGTGAAACAGCCGAATGTTGACACAGCTGAACAATTCCAGCTGTTTCCACTCACCCCTTCTTCTCTCCCTGGATGCACCAGCCTTTTCCCTCTCCCGTGTCACCCTTTCTTATTGTGACTTTGTAAAACAAATTTGGGATTGTAGTTTCTGTCATTTATCTCTGCTTTGGTTTTGTTTCTTCCTAGAATTCTTCCAAAATGTATTATTTTAGGTGTTTGTTGTATCCATTTTTATCCCTTTGAGCCTAATTTGTAATGCAGACATTAACTCTTAAGAAGCACATTTAGATGTTGCTTGAAGGTACCCTTTTGTCAGGAAATTAGTAGAGATAATTTTAGAAGTTTGAGAATACATTTACACTTGTGCCAAGCCCACCCATTCTTTTAGAAAAGATAACAAGGAGTGCAGGTAACCAAAGGCAGAGGCAGAGTGGGAGGTGCATGGAGATGTGCTGCAGACCCTGCTCCACTGCTGCTCTGCCCCACTGACAGCCTGGCTTTGCTCAGGCTGATGGCACCTGTGTGCTGTGCACCCGGACCTTAATGACAGGAGAAATGACTCCCCAGGAGGGAGGGGCTCATAAATTACCTATGCCATTTATACTTCTTTTAATTCTTTTTCTCTTCTCCACTTTTTTTTGCCCTGTTGTATGATCAGTATAGGTAAGCCCTGAATATGCCATGCCACCTGCATCTGGGGTTTTTAATATGGAATCAGTGCCTGTTCTTGATTTGTACAGAATCAATACAGAAGAAAGAGATGCAATGCAAGAGCAGGCAGGTTGGTTTTCCGTGGTATTTTTTGTGCTAACTGACTTTCAGGACACTTGGCAGCAGAGACTACAGAATGGCCAGGCCCTTGGAAATCTGTGTGCTCAGACACCTACACACACTGCACAAAGATGGCCCAGGCCTCTGCTGGGGTGGTCTGGCTTTGTTCTGGAAGCCTTTGGCCCCAATCCCTGCTGGAGACCGGCTGGTGCCTGGGTGCCTACTGGTGACTCCAGCGGGGGCAATTTGCTGTTTGGGATTATTTCCCCATTAAGCAGTTGGCTTTTGAAGGATGTATGCTCCCTCTTGTCTGCATGGCTCCTGCGATGGCAGACTATTCTAAATTAAAACTGATGTGTGAAAAATTCTGCAACAAATCTGCTGTTTTCAGACAGCAGTCAGCTTTGCTAACTTTTTGAAATGGCAGGAAGCACCCACGTGCGTTGAGCCTTGTAAATCATCTCGCTTGTATTAAAGTCGCCTGCAGTGGAATGGCTGATCCTGTGCTATTGCTAATGCTTTACCTACAGAGGAGTGTCTTCGCTTGCTACATAGGGCCTGTTTAGAAAATGGAAAATGTATACTGAAAACGTGGTAGGAAAATGGCACCTCTGTGAGTACCTCTCTTGGAATTGTTACACCGAGAAAAAGTCAGATTTGCACAGTGCAGTTTTCAGAGAAAGTCCTGATGTCATTAATTCCTGTTTTGTATTTTTTACTACTAAGGTATTCAGTAAGAATATCCCATTCTACTTCATGCTGACAGTGGACACTGAGAGTTTTTTGTATTTTTTCTGGGGAGGGAGACTTGGAAGGCATAAATTCAGTACCTAGATCTAAGCAAGCCTCAGAGACCCCATTTATATGGCAGGATAGAGCTTTTTAGAGTTTTCTAGCTTTTTCTGTCTTTGTCCCAGAGATTTAGCATTCTGACTAGCAGTTCAAACCAGCATTAAAATCCTCTTGTTGACTAGTTCAAAACCATCATGATTTTTCATTTTATAATTTCTTGAATCTGTGAGAAACCCTGGACTCTCTCGAAGGAACTGTAGCATTCTCTCTTCTGCTTTATTGTTGAAGACCTAAAGCTAAAGGCAGACAGCAGATGCACTTAAAGCAAACATTTAAATGCACTTGCTACTTGTGTGTGTGACTTGAGGTATATCCCGGTGGTAGACTGGATCTTGCATTTAATCAAACTGATATTTCAGGTAAATTGGGATTTTGTCTTTCTCTGCTGTACCAGCCCACAGCTTGTTCTTAGTTCAGGAATGTCCACACAGAATTGAGGAGAGAAAAGTGAAGGCTAATGCTCACATCAATTCAGCAACAAAATTACACCTTTCCTTTAAACTGAGCAGACATGAAACACGTCGAGGACATGGATGCTATTCACTCTAATGTTCTTTTCATCATTCTTCAAACAACCCGTAGAGGTTTTCTGTTGTACAATCTTTGACAAATCTTTCTTTGTGTCCCTAGTTCTCTTTTGTTCTGTTGAACCACCAAAGGGACCAGGTTCTTGGAAAGATGGAGGGAATGCACACAGCCAGGATGGTGTGGAAAGCCTGTCTGTGGTGTTGTGTGGCTGGATTCATACAAACTTGGAGCTGTCACAAGCTTGGGTTTTCTCAGTGTCTCTTGTCTCCCAGTGGGAATTTTGCACCAGTAGGAAGGAAGGAATTGGGCTGTGGATTTGCAGATCTGCATGTGCTGCAGCAGCAGCAGCACTGCCTGATGCTGCCTCTGCTCAAGTCGCTGGCCATGGATGTGGTGTGGGAGTGCAGTGCATGAGCAGGAGGGAACAGAGTGCAGGAGTGTCCTGCTCAGAAATTTGAACATTTGGTAACTTCCCTTTTTTAGGAATGGTTTATTGTTATCATATCAGAATCTAAACATGCTACTAGTTACCAGTCATTTTTTTGTATCTTGAGACACACTTGTAGAAGGAAATGTATCTTAGGCCACAGTGTGTTATGAGCTGTTTTGCTTTGTCAGGTTAGGGTCTCTGGCTGTGAAAACCAAAAAGTTAAATGAATTATTCCAGTATTGTGTGTTGCAATCTCTGGCCTGGAATAGAAGAAGCAGGTTAATCAGTAGAACCTACTCTGAGTGTACTTACTATAAATGTGAAAATTCCTTCTCTTTCTGCAGTGGAATATCCCTGCACTATCCATTTCTATTGCTTTGTCCCTCTCTTCCCACTAAATTATGTGGTCATTGGAGCACACATGCCCTCGACAAGCTCCTCCAATAGCACAGTTTTCAGAAATGGGAAAGATTTCTGAAAAAGTTTCTGTTAGCCAGTCCATTTCCAAGCTAGCCTTTGGTAATTCCAAATCACCAGTTACTTCAGAAATGTAGGCAGAGCCAGAACTTCCCCCCAGCACCAGAGGGGCCAGAGTTTTAATCTGTGGGCAGAAGGAGTCATTCCCCTGGCTACTGTGCCTTCTGTTAAATTGCTGGAAGAGCAGTGACACCCTCCATCAGTGCCTGCCCACAATTTGCATTCCTAGGACTGGGGCCTGTAAAATGTTTTGCTCGGCCTGTGTTTTCCTGTGTGCTGTTGTGGCAGTCTGGCTCTGAGCAGCAGCCCTGGGGACTGTCACTGAAGTAATGGGGTAGAAGGCATCAATAAAATATTTTGCTAGTGTGCATTCGTTTGTGTGTCTGCAGACATCAGGCTTTTAGGATTGCAGGAGCGGTGCTTGACAGTACAGCACTGTCTAATTGCACAGTCACATTTCCTGGTACCTGAATGCATCAGAGGAGCCTTCATTTCTGTCTGCCCCCTCACAGCCCATTATGCTTTTTGTTGGTTTTTTATTTTCTTTTCCCTTAAAACTTTTTTTTTTCTTTATTTAAAAATAAGTTAGAAAGAGACTTGATATGTATCAAGGAAACTGGTTTATGCTTTCATAAGCCTTCTTTTAGTCTCTTCTGCTTTCTGGAACGAGTGCAGTGGCAACTTGCGCACGTGGAGTGTCATGTAGCAGAGGTTTCTGTTGAAGATCTGCTCCGGAGTGGGTCCCTGGTGTTTGTCTCCAGCTGATGCTCGTTGGGCTCAGCTGGGGCCCTGATTGCAGCCATGGCCCTGAGCAGCCTCACCTGGGGCCTCAGGTGAAGTGAGGCCCTGCCCAAGGCGGGGGAGCCCTCAGACACTCAGCTCTGGGCCACGCCAGCCTTCTGTTCTCCTTTCTCTTAGAATTTAGCAATTCAGCCACATAAAAACTTAACAGTCCTTCCTCAGAGTGTGATGAGAAGAGATAATGGGACACAAAGGAAAATTCCATCCTCGATCTTATCATCCTGTGCTGGTAAGTTGTTGCCATTGTCATGCGTTGTGATACTAAATTTGTGACTCATTGGAAATGTGGCTTGAGTCATAAAGTCCTGCATTCGCTATGTTTTGGGGAGTTTGCCTTTTTTTTTTTTCTAATAGTAACTCTTCCTCCAAAGAGGAAAGCTGAAAAGGCAGTTTAGAGGAGCAGATAAGAGTAAGTTGCAATTCCAGTCGTTGTGCAATAAAAAGAAGAACTAATGCAGTTGGTAGGAACCTTGGCTGGTGATCCAGTGTGTGATTCAGGAGGTCTGGTCAAAACAGGAATCTGTGCTCTGCTGCTGGGAGTTTGCTGATTTTCCTTCAATCCACCTAGTCAACACCTGGCTCATGCTATTAAGATGATTTTGAGAGCTTCACTGGTACATCAATGAGCATTTCAAGTAAAAATTTTTTTAGAATGTCACAGTTCTGTGTTCAAGTGGGATAAAAAGTGACAGTTTTGATCTTAAACTTAACTGTTCATCTTTTTAATGCATGAAACCATATCCTACCTCTACTGTGGCATCACAGACTCTGAGAAAAGAAAAAAAGATCATCAGAAAAATCTTTGCTGCATTGAAGTTATCATTGATAGAGATGAAATCAAGGTCAAGATACCACAATGTGTAGGAGGAAGCTGGGTGAGAATTAGCAACTTCATCTATGGCTTTGTATCTCAGCTCGCTTCCAAGTTGTCTTTCTTCCACTGTCTCTTAGTGACTGTGAAAGAGCCATGAGAAATTGTATCACGTATATAATTTTCCCCATTATGTGAGATCTCAGGATCTTTTTGAAGATAAGTTCAAATAGATTCAAGCTGATTCAGGAAAGAGGCCATTTAAGAATTTGTGACTTTTTTCAAGTGGTTCACTTCATTTCACATTGCTCTGGAAGGAGGTGAGAGATTTCCTCCTGGTCGAGGCTCCTCACAGGCTGTGTAAAACATTGTGAAGAAGTTCAGGCACAGCTGAGCTGGGATTATTCTTTAGGAAGAAGCTGTTATTCGTTTGAAGGCAGTAGCAAGTTTCTCTTTATTCTCTTCTCCCTCTACTTTGTGGTATGCTCTCTAATAGCCTTAGCTATCAAAATGTCATTAGTATATGTCAGACACAAGTTCCACTGTCTCTGGGAGGCTGAGTTTGGATGTTTGTGTGGAGCTTTTTCGTGTGTTACATCCTCATCTTTTCTCTCTGAAGACCCCTCTGTCAGGCTGTGTGTCCTGGGTCGAGTGTGAGAAATGTGGACTCTGGTTTTGTTGTGCAGATCTGCAGTGCTCAGAAAGTCAGAGTCTGTGACTCAAACCCCAGCAACATTTGGGGCTGCTCGTGGTTTAGCTGTTCACCACTCTGCCATAAATTCCTTGGAGTGTGTGCTGCTTCTCACAGAGTGCATGGTTTAATAAACTTGATACAACAATTTCAACTTTAGAAGTGGGGTGTCACTTTTCCTTGTTTCCACTTACCTGTACAGTCTCCTGTGGATACTCAGAGCTTCTCTTCAACCTGTTTTGGCTGTGATTTCGGCCTTCTCCCCTCCTTCCCCCTAGTCTAGCCTTTTGCCATAGCACATTTCCTTAAATAAAGCCCTTGACTTTTGAGCAGAAATGGGTGCTGACTTCCCAGCCGGGTGCTGTGCCTGGCAAATTTAGCCTCTTTCTGTGTCAAAGTACGGTTTTCTTCATGGCTTTATTGCTGAAGGGTGATGCAGGTGGCCTGAGATTGGCTGTGCTGTAGCTCTGGAGCAGGCCAGGGTCCCTCTGAGCTGGCTGACCTGGATTCTGCTGCAGCTGGAGCAGAAAAGCCTTGCTCTAAAGCACAGAGCCAAACCCCAGCTCTAGCACCTAACACACAGCGGCTCGTACAGGGTGGACTGGGCTGTGTGGTTTGATTAATAACATCTCACATTTGGTATTTTCACTCTGAAGGAGAACCCTACAAATAAAGGCTGTTCTTCTATCACTCACTGTGCTTTGTAACCCCGTAGGATCCAGCAGTGCACCATTTTGATAACAAGTTGGATTTTTCATGGGTTCACTGGGCACAGCTCTCTGAGTCAGGGGCTTGGCACGGCTGGGTGTGCCAGAGGAGCCCCCTTAGGGAGGGGGAGCTGTGAGCCAGAAACTGGGCTGGCATTTCTTGATGCCAGAGCGCAAGAGGGTCGGGAGGGGATCTCACTGGGAGTACTTTCAAAAGGGACTTGACTCCAGCAAACCCCCAGTCAACACCAGGATAGCATTTAATGCGTGTACCTGGGAGAAAGGGCAAGAGTAGTCAGTGTCCATTCATTCAGTTGGGTTATTGGACAGGTATTTGCCTTTTCTGCAGCCCTTTGAAAGGCTGATAACTGCTCTTTTCTTTTTCCCTTTTTGTTTTTTTTTTGGTTGGGTTTTTTTTGGGGGGATTAGTTTATTGCATAACCCCAATAGAAAGAAATTCCTAAGGGCAAGAATGCTGAAGAGGAAGGAAAGAATAAGTGATGCCAGTTAAATTTTCATGTATTTATGCCTTATTATGGCCTGACAGTCAGAAATAATATTCTTTTCCTTTTATCCTGATCTTCTCTTTTGACTGTGTATTAAAAAACCACCAGCAGTAACAAAGTGTAAAAGATTGAATTAAATCCTAGTTAAAATGACTTCACCTTAAATAGTGGAATATCTTAGATCTCTTTCCCTTCCTTTTTTCTTTCTCTCTGTCTAGTCTACAGAGACTTGGCAGTCTCAGATACCCTTGGGTGTTCAAAGGTAGATCAGTCTGTGGCAGGGCTGCCTTTGATGTTTTCACCTACAAAAATGTCACATCACAACTTGCTCTGTTATTTCACATTGAATGTGAAAGATTCACTAAAAGGTTAATTTCAAGTCTTGTTGAATTTTATGCCATTAAAGTCAGTGGCTTTTCAAGGATGCACCTAGAATGGTTTCAGAGGGATGAGAGAAGGGGCTGGTGTAGAGTTCCTGCTGCAGCTACAAGCACTTGATCACCGTGTGTGCCTTGGGTGCTTGAGGGAGCACGACCCCTCCTGCAGGGAGGCTTTGCCCTCCACTCCCTGGGGAGAAAGGAGAGCAGGGATTGCTGTGGATGCTTCAAACAGCACTACATCTACCAGCAATACCCTTACCTACTTGAGACCCTGATTTGATTCGTGTTCAGTCTTGTGAAGGGAGAGAAACACAGATCTTTTGGAGGTCTTGAATAATCCTGAATATCCATTCTGATTTCTGGAATGAGCTGTAGAGTAGTTACAAATACCTGAGTGAAATGCTTTTGAACCAAGTTTTACTCTTGGTTGTTCTCCTTCCCTTTGAGACCTGTGTCTTGAGGCAATGCTGTACCTTTGTAGGGGGACTTGAATTTATTTGTGCATGCAGTAAGTGTGACTGGAGAAAGCTAAATGTAGTGGTTTTCAAACATTATTTTGAGTAAGAAATCTGTTTTTCTAAAAGGTTCTTCAGTCTTGAGAAAAATGCTTCTTTATCAATCATACCACAAATAGTGCATTTGAAAGACTTCTGAGTGGACACATGCTGAAGGAATAGGAGATAGAAGCTATGTTTTAAACTGCTTGGGTTTTTTTTTTTTAAAAAAACCCCATTTTTAAAAAGTAATTATATTTTCTGTTTTCTCTTAGTACAGTGAAACCTCTAGACTTACTGAGGGCACTGAGAAAAGGAGGGGACCTTTCTCCACCTCTCCTTCTCTTTAGCAGAACTCAGATAAGTAATTTAATTGGTTACTGAGCTCGATGCTCTCCACCTCCTCTTCCCCCCACAAATAATTCTTGCAAGTGAGCAGTAAGAAGTCAGGTAACTCGCTCCGGTGTCCTCACATTTGTCGTGTAGGAGAGGCTGGGATTACGTGCTTTGTCAAGCTGTGCTCTTAAGGATGTGTCACATTTCCTACCGTTTTAACACAGGAAATGTCTCTGTCACCAGGCAGCCCTGCTTTTCTGTGCATCCCCTAATTGTGTGTGAACCGAAGGTGCAGCTGGAGAGCATTTCGTATCTAATTGGTGTGTGAAAGCTGAGAGCAGAAAAAACAATTAGGAAGTCATGGTCAACTTCAAGAAGGGCTATAATTGAGGCAGAACTGAAATTAAAAATTGGATTGCTACTGAGGTGAGGTGGAAGGGATGTAAAGGAGCAAATCTGTAAATAGCAGAGCGGCTTAGGCTCCGAAGTTCCGCTTGCTGCAGTGCCTTAGAGACCCGAGAGTCTCAGGGATACCTGATGTGGAGCTCAGCTTCCCAAGCCCCTTGGCATTTCAAAGAAATGTCTGTGGGTTACTGTGGCTAAATTTAGTGTGTTACAGGATGTCTCTCTTCCCCCTTTTAATCAATTGCAGTCTATTGATAGCCCTGGAATAAGGGCTAACTGCTCTATTCAGCTGCCGGGTTTTGTCTTCGTTTAGCAGCCAATAAAGAGGTAGAGGTGCTGGGCATACACACCAGTGCTATTTTAAATCCACCTAGTCAAGAGTTTGAAGTAATTCAACAAAGGAGTTCATTTCACTGTTCAAACTGTAAGTTTCTGTGTACACTAAGTGATAATGAGGCCATTTAAAAAATCCTCTTCTTGTCACTTCTAATGGCAGGATGTAGGTTTTTTAAGGATGTATTAAAATGTGTATCACAACAACTCGCTGCCGTTTTACTGTTTGGCTGACGGTCGGTCGTAAACTCTGGCAAGTTCTAATGCTAAAAGGTTACGGTCCAGCCTGTCACTTTTATTGTAGCATATGTACATGTAATGGCTGTTTGTTATCAGCGTCTTAACGCTAATTGTACCAACATCAACTTCGCTTATAGCTGTGCAAACAGAAGGGCGGCGTGTGCCAGAGCCCCTGGGAGAGAGCAGCGAGCTGCTGGGGCCGCAGGCAGGCACGGGGGGTGGGCACAGCACACCAAGGGCACTCCTGGGCAGCTGCAAAGCAAGAGGTGCCTGATGTGTAGAACGAGATTTTGTTCTTGCTCTGTTGGTTTTTCTTTTGCCGATACCTTTGTGTCAGAGGAAGATCATCGTATCTGTCATTTTGCCAGATGTTTGTCGGGGTGGTGTGTCAATGTTTGCATAGGGGAGCTCCCATGCTGCCGGGAGAAGCTGGGAACCAATGATTTCTGGTTGCTATTTGGGAAGCAGGTAGGCAGCCTGTGCGGACAATGGCCTGGCTACCAAGTGTGATACCACTGGAATACTTCACTTTTAGTTAATTGGATTTTAAGTGAACACTAGCTTCATTTCTTTGGATTTCTGTGACCTTAGTCTCCTTTCCTAGAAGCTTTCACCTCTTGCTTGAGCTAAGGAGCAGCAGGGCTTGGGCAGTGCCTGGGTTTCTGTGGTGTTGGCATGGAGCATCATGTGTTAAAGAGCTGCTGTGCTCTTAGCACAGCCAGAGCAGTGTGCAGTTTAGACGAGCAGTTAGGGATTTTGTCAGATTTAGTGTGTTAGTTTTTTTCGTGTGCGTTCCTGCTAGGGTTACTGCTCTACGTTTACTTGTAGGCTCATTTAGGATCTCAGGACAAAAAGCACTACTGAGCCTGCAGAGGTTTTCTTAGCGAAGATGCTGCGTGTGATGGGCACTGTCCTGCAACTTGAAGGCTTTCATAATTTTTTTAATTTAAATCAAGTAGTTAGCTCTTGTGTAAAAGACAAGCTCTTCAGCGTGTAAGAAGAGGAAACCGAGTCGTAAATAGTTGTTGGGATAATAGCCGCGTTCTGAGTATGTGACGATCCCGCCCTGGGGATGTCGGTGCGGTCGCTCCTTGCCCGAGGCTGTCCCGTGCCTCTGCCGGGACGTTGCCGTGGCTGGGAAGCCCGAGGGCTGTTGGCGGCTCCGGAGCGGAGGCGAGGGGCTGCCGCCTGCTCCCTTCCCTTTGCGCCGGGCGGAGAGTGCCCCGAGCGGCCGCGGGGGCGCCGGGAGCGGCCGGGCCGCGACAGTACATGACAAGCATCACTAGGTGGCACAGCCACCCTGGTGCAGGGCCCGCTGCCTGCGCTCCGCCGGCGCCGAGCGCGGCTCCTGCCTCGCACCTCATCGACGGCTGCCTGCGCTCGCCGCATCCCCGAGCCCCGCGCTGCTCCCGCCGGGCACTGCCAGCGCCAACAGCGAGCTTTCGCTTACTCGGCGGAAAAAAACAAAACGAAATGATGTTTCCAAAGCTTCTTGAAATCTCGGTTTACCTTAATCTGCCTCTTGTGAAAGTCCGTTTCAGCCTTTTGGAGTTTATACCAGTATATAATGCAAGTTTAAATAAAGCGCTTTATAGTAGGTGCTTATGTTTTAAGCACGAGTTTAAGTGTTTTCGATAGTGAAATGAAGGATAGTGCTATAAGGTTTATGTTTAAAATTCAGTACCGGTTAAGCATATTGTTGAGCTGGGACTTCTCTTGGTTTTTATTTATGAAACTAGTTGGGGAACCTTTAAAAGGTATATGATGGTTTCTGTATTTGTTTCTCCTTTGGTAGAAATTGAAGTGTAGGCTGCACTGTACGAGAGAGGTAAATGGATTTCAGTTAAGTTTACTCTGCAATGGGTTTTTTTTGTTTGGTTTGTTTGTTTTGTTTTGTTTATCCTTTTTTATATTAGAATGTCTTTAGTCTGGAAGACTCAGAAAATCCTCAGCAACTGATGAGTGTCTATTTTTAAAGCAAACTCATTGCATTGTGATATTTCAATTCACTTCTCCAAACCAACATGAGTTCACAGACACACTGATTTCTCAGCACTGATTTTAAGTGAAGTGGTGGGGATGTTTCTAAGAATAAAATGTGGGTCTCAGTTTACAAGAAGGAGGTATGATTTAGAACTTAAGTGGGCAATAGTTTTCTTTTAAATCATAGGTATGGGTTGTATCATTGTGTATGGGTCGTATTCATACTTAACTTCCTCAATTAAGTGTTTTCAAATGCAGTGACAGGTATTTTTTTTAAAAAAAATCTGCTATTTGAAAAGAAAGCATGGCTTCAACTTAATTTGCAACGGAAGATGCTGTGAGAGACTGTGGTGGCATTATTGTTACTGCTGTTAATGTAGCTTGAAACCCATTCTGGCTGCCTAGCAAAAGCAAAATAAGTCTCTTCCAGGGTCTCACATCAAAATACTTCAAGAAAATCAGAGCAGTCTGGGTAAAATAGATGCCAGGGCTGTGAATTAAATATATAGAGGACTGAAGATACCTTGCCTATAATAAGAAATTAAGATTCCCCACCCCCCCCAAGGGCTCCCCATTGTCAGAATATTGCACAAATGCCACATTTATTTTCACTGTGAAGATAAGATTTCTTTGTTACAGCAGAAACATTTCTATCAAGACAGTGGACAAGAGTGGTGACCCTAGAGCAGATTGTGGGGGTGAGGGGAGCTTGATGTTTGCGGCCCCTTTGAATGGACTGTTCTCCATGTGGAGATCACGTGGAGGTGTTTGAGATGGACACACTTGCATTTCCTCTGGGTTCAGTCCCATCCCTGGCTCTGTGATAAATATTGCGAGAAAGCACCAGGGTAATCTTGGGTCCTTGCTTAAAATAACGCTGTAGGCTTCCCACACAGGAGAGTGTTGGTTGTTGAAGGGGATTTTTATGGCTCACACTGGGACTGACGTCAGAGTCGCCCACAGCCTGGGACTAGAGAAATTCTGAAGCTGTGCAGATGAGCAGTTCCTTCCTCTTGAGCAGAATAACCACGAGCAGGTTTGGCTCTGTGGATTTGATGCACTGGAGATTTTTGCAGGAAGAAAAGTAACTCTTCTCGCATCATTGTGTGAAAATAAGAGCATTCCTAGTGGAAAGCATAGCTCTTCCCTGTGCATGTCCTTTGTCCATGTTGGTCTTTGTTTTGGGTTTTTTTAATGCTATTTTTTGTTGTTGTTGTTTTGTGGGTTTTTTAATATATTTTGAAAATGTGATCTGTCCGTTTTCCTTATCGCTTCTGGCCTGCTGGTACTCCCAAATATGTATTTCTGTGTGTGCTGGTAAGTGTGTGCCCCAAACTGTGCTGATCTGTACTGCTCTATGCCTTACATTGCTTTGCTTTGTTTTCCCTTTGGCTTTGATACACAAAGCAGCATGGCCAAAAAAATGCCACAGGTCAGTGGGAAAACACAGATGAAATCTCCAGGTCATTTTTTTTTTTTCTTCCATGCTTGTTAAAAAATTGAAGGAGTTCCAACCCCTGACTCTTGCTCCAGAAAGTTCTTGAAAAGAGAACAGACTTAGAAAGGGGGAAGTTAAAAATGGAGAATATATTTTCTGGATCTTACTAGGCAGCCTAAAGTCAAACCCTCTTAGCATTAATCCTGCTGGAAAGAGAAGTGTTTGCTTTAGAAATGCTGGTTTCTTCTTGGCAGTGAATGTGATGTAAAGACGACAGGCAACACCAAGCCCAGCCAGACTTCCTCTCCTTCTCTGGAGCAGCATGGAGGAGGTGAGGACAACACTGAGGGCAAGATTTCTTCTTTTCCTTCTTGCAGTGGAGAGGTCAGGTTTAGGTACACCATCTGCTCCTGCTTTTTGCATTAAAAATTTCTGTGTAGCACAAAGCAAAAATTATCTATGAGGAGTCCTTAGAGTGAAACACTTGCATGGGTGGTGCCAGGAATTGTTCTCACTTGGGATGCGGATTTGCTCACACAAGCATCTTGATAAATTCAGTGTTGATACCTGTGTGGAATTGGGCTGTACTTGCTTTGTTCTTGCTGAGGTTCAAGTTCTGCTAAATGAGATTCAGATGGGAAGGACACCAACTAACTGTCATAGCCATCACCTCTCCACAGACTTCCAGATTCTACTTTTGTCAAAAGTTTTCAATGGCTCAGTGGCCAGGGACTTCTCAAGTGGTGTAGCTCAGAGCTGTGAAGAAGGTTTTAGATTTTACCTTTACTTTTTTGTTTGCTTTTCTGTCGATAGCACTGTTGTGTCTTAGTCTGACAGAATCTCTCACTGGTGCTGTGCAGCCCCTATAAAAATGAGTTTTGAGCAAACATAGTATAATTTGAACCTGTTACAGTTTCATCAGGGGATACTACAGGTTCACATCATACCATAGGACAAATCGAACCTAAAGCTAAACTATTCTAAAATAACTCTATGAAAGCACATGTGAGCTACACACTCTACACACTGCCTCCTTTACTTAAGGAAAGCACCTTGAATGTCCCCTACTTTTCTGCCTCTCTTCCCAGGCACATTTAGTGTTGTAGATAACAAAGCCGATCAATACTGATGGTGGAAATGTCAACATAAATAAGAACAGACTTCCTTAATGCTGGTGCTTTCAGGTGAACGTGGGAGCTCCTATGCAATCTTTCCAAAGTGAAACTGTTTTGTAGGGTTTCTTTAAAACCACTCAGGCAAAATCCCCTTTAATAGGAAACAAGATGTAGGGCACTGAAAAGAGAAGCTTTTTCAGGAAAAATTTTCTAAGTTTGCCATAGAAGAAGAATGTCTTCAGAATATGCATGGGAAGAAAAGCTGCAGCGAGAGTTGTATTATGTATTTCTAGCATTCTTTACTGAGCTATGTTGATGCCTTCCCAGCCCCCAAGATATACAGATAATTTCCTGTGGCTGACCAAGTCTGTGCACTCTCCTGTCACAAAAACACGTACAGAGAAATGGATGCTTTGAAACTGCTTCCAACACCTTTTTTTCCCCTTTTACAGACAAAAGCTTTGAAGATTCTGTTATCCATAGCGTGCTTTGTTTTTATTAGAAACAATCTGAAAATGGTCAGCTCTACCCAGATGCCTGAAAATACAGGAATGCTCAAAACCACAGTTTTTGTTACACTGTGGTTTGGTGTCATACTATAAAATTAGTTCAAAATTCCAGGAGTGCTCTTGACAGTGGTGTTACAGTGTAAAATCACATCATGATTTTACAACATGTTTGCTTTATTCATTGTGAAAAAACATTTATTTACTTGTATATGAACGGTAAGTCAGTAGGGATTTCTGCATGCAAGTCGTTAATCAGTTAGAAACCAGGGAATTCAGGGACAGATATGTAAGCTGCTGGTTTTGCTCCATCTTGTGTGATGGTTTTAAATCTGTGTTAAGAGTTTTATTGCTTTTAGCATGAAGATAATAACATTCATCTCTCTAATGTGTTTAGAGATGTGCTCTGAAAAAGTGCACTCATAAATATATGATTTTTAAAAAACCTCAACATAATAAATAAGAATCCTGAACATAAGTGAAATGAGAAAAACAAGGGTGAAATTTGAGGTGAAACCTAGAGAGAAAAATGTCAAATGTTTGAGGTGTATTTTTAAGGTACTATAAGGGAAAAAAAATAAAGACACAGTTACCTGAGGAGAAAGTGGAGATGACTGGAGGTGCCCCAGTGCTGAAGTCAGTTTACTGAAAAGCATCTGGGCAATCCTTCCTCTTTTTTGTCCCTCTCCCTGTTATTACTGGTATTTAATCTGGGAGGAAGACCTCTGTGGTTGAAAGCCAGCAGGAAGAGTATGTAACCACAATCATGAAAGCAGTTATGGAGGAAGCAAAAATCAGCAGCTTCTTTCTAGGAAGGTGAATTGTTTATCCTCAGTGAGACAAGCTGTCTGATACAGATCAAAGTGCTGGATAAGATGTAGAAGAAAAAGTGGAATTTGTGGCCTATTGACGAAATGATTGTGGATTGGATGTGGCAGACATTTCACTTACAAGGTACTATGGTTTGGGGGTCTCCTCAATGCTAGTGTTTTTAATGGATTTCAAGAATTTCTTTAGCCCTGTTTCTTTCAAATGTTGTAGCTTTTTCCTCCTCCTGTAACTAATTCTGAGCTTGTCCTGTACACCTGCAGGCAGCTGAGCTGCCGAGCTCTGCTTTCTGTCTTGTGAAAAACCCTTGCTCATTATTGAGAAACAGCTTCTTGATGAAGCCGTGAGTGGATACTCACAGGATTTAGGCCCAGGCCCCTGTTCTAAATCCAGGGTAAGTGAAATAAGATGCTGTGTTACCATTGGCAGTGTGAGACAGGAGCCTGGTGCTTGTCTGTAGTGACCTATGCAAGAGGCAATGGAACAGCTTGGAAAGGGAGATGGTGAGAGATGAATTTGTGGCAATGCAGCCATAAGCAGAGAGAGTAGGATGGATGGATGGAGATGGTGTTAAGAAATTGGTAGAGCTGGTGGCTAAATATATGTTGTGAATGAAAGGAGCAGTGCTGTGTAAGCCCATGGAAAGATAGGAGATTTCCAAGAGAATGCAAATGAGATGCACGAGTAAAAACCAAACTTGGGAGCTGCAGGAGGGATGTTATTGAAAGATAAGTAGCACAGTTGGCTACACTGAAGATGACTGACAGGTTGAGGAGAGGAACTGCAAAATATCAATTTCAAATTGTGGATCAGAGTCTGCACTGATTCCAGGCTTGGTCATTGTGACAGGGAATTCGGTTCTTGTAATGCACAAGGGCAAAGCTCTTGGCAATAGAAATCTGTGAGCATTAAGGTGAAAACTCACTTAAGTGAGTTAAGTCAGTATTTCTAATATGGAAAAAATGAAGGCTTGGCTTGGATCAGAGTCAAAAGAGAAGACGAAGGAATAGAGTAGACAGGAAGGAAAGATAGTGGGCACCAGAAAGATAAAGTGATCAAGTATTGCCATGGGGAAAACAGATGATTGGAGGAAGAAAAAAAGTTGAATGTGTCCTTTATCTTTGGTAGGAAAAGAGGGTGACATAAGGCATGTGTCAAATTGAAAGGAAGGGAAAGATTGTTACGCTTGCCAGTGTTCTTTGAAGAAATCATTAAAATCCTGTGCAGAAAAACAATGGAGATGGACAGATAAGAGACAAATGCAATTATGAGACAGGCATGATGGTGATGCAAGATTCAGTGAAATCAGAGAAAAAATTGTTTTGCAGGGAAGCTGGCCAAACAGAAGGAGTGTTTATACTGGAAGAGGTCAGCCTCATTTTTATTTTTTTTTAATCATTCAGTTTGTGTTATGGTAGCAGAAGGGCATGGTGTGAAAGAGAGCAGGAGCCAGATCTGAGACTGAATAATCTCTGACTTTTCTGGTCTTGCATTGCAGTGACTCAGTCATACCAGTAAAAGTTAAGGAAGAGTAGGAAAGGGAGCTGAACTACTTAATCTACTCATTTGACCTGTCACCGCGACAAAAGGATCATTGACTGAGAGAGGAAGGTGCGAACAAACCCAAAGAACATCTGTCTCTTTAAAAACAAAGACAACAAGACACACCTCCCCCTAAGCAAAAAAACCCCAAACCCAACAGCAAAACACCCCGGCCTGTGAGCTGAAACTCTGGGCTCCCTGTGGTTGAGAGGTTGCTGTTGCTGTGCACACAAAGGAAGGGGGAAGTGAGGGCTGGACCCTTTCCAGCTGCTCTAGCAGTCCTGGCTCCCACAGACTGTCTCAACACATCAACCATTTCAGAAGTTCTAGTAGTTGGTCAGAAGACTGTGATTTCTGTCCATAGGTGTTAAAGGCTGGTGCAGGTTTATCCCAGGTTCTCTGAATTCCAATATCTCGGAGCCTGGCATACCACACACTTGGTGTAGAAATTGTTTCTAAATATTAAAGCAGTGTCTCTTGACCTGTTGCACAGAGATGTGGTCGAAGTGTGGCTGATGGAACCAGTGACCAACTGGCTTGTCATGTGTGATTGACTGAGAGCATCACTTTTGTCCTCACTCAAGCCCTTGCACCAGAAACTTTCTGGAATCACAGAAAGTTGTGGCTGCCAGCTGTGGTGGTCAGCGTGTGTTTTCCAGATTGCTGTTGAGATAACTCTAACCATCCAATGGGAAAATACAGGGTTTTCCTTTCTATAGTAATTTTTAATTTTTGCTTTCCATGGGTAGGTGAGTTTGGCCAAGCTTGGCTCTTTTAATTAAAAGCTCTCTTGTAACGAAGATGGAAAGGTGTAAAAGAAGTGCAAAAGGAGGTTGTGTGTATTCTTGTATATATTCTTGGCTGGCTGTGAAGTGTTCAGAGCAAAAGTTTTTTCATGTATGTCTAAAATAGCTGTCAGTTGATTCAGGAAATGTGGGTAGTACCAAATGAAGCCATCTCCTTACAGTAAATAATTCTTGCCCTGCCAGAAGCAGAGCAGAAGGATTTATAAGCTGAACAGAGGTGGTTCTGAAATCCTGTGAGAAAAAGCCCTCTGCTTTTGATTCTCCAGATGAGCTCTTTGAACTGCGAGTAAAAGCAAGTTCCTGCCTTAACAGATTTCCTCGTGTGTTTGGGTCCTTAGTGGGATGTTTCTTACCGAGGCCACTACGTCACCTTGTCCCAGGTGGTTTATTTTCCCTGACAGCACAGCAAGTGGCCTGTCAGAGGCAACAGCACAGAGGAGTATCCTTATTTGCCATTTTGGATTTTTAACTTGTTGACTGCCTTCTGTCTGGCCTAAACTCAGAGCTCCAGATGAACTAGGCCTTGGGGGCACACATGAGTAAAGCAGCCCTCGAAAAGGTGAACAAAATGTAAAATTTGTGAGACACCAATTCCTTGTAAAACTTGTAGCCCTGGTTTTCATCCCTCTTCGGAGCATTCGCTTTCCTGCTTCTCAGTGAGTGTGTTAAGTGAACTCTCCTTTACTGCCAAGCAACTGCTGCTGCTGGCTTCTCAATAGACTTCCTAGAGTTCAGATCCTCTAGTAATAGATATAAATTGTAGCTCTGCTTGATCCAGGCCTGATTTGCAGTCTGTAATGATTTGAGTCGGTGCTGGTTGTATTTACCTTTAGAATACATGCAGGGCCCTACTTGGAATACTAGCATTGACATGAGACTTGAGATCTAGCATCTGGATGTGAATTTACATTTTATGAATATTTGCTGTTGCAGTGAGTCAAACAAAAACCTCAACAGAGAGAACAACCAGCACTCCCAGGATAAAAGCCTGGGATTGGTACCAGCATTCTTTTTCTTTCTTTCTTTCCTTTTTTTCCTTCCCCCCAGAGCCTCCTGATAGCCTCCATTACCATTTAGTTGTCATTTGCTGCTCCCTGGCTCTGTTGGTTTCTCAGCTTAGAAACAGCTGCCATGTGATGTGAATGATATTTTAAAGTCCCGTGTTTGAGTTCTTGTGATAGCAATGTGCAGGGAATTGGCAAGCTCCCGGAAACAAAATGGCATGCTTTATTTTGTCACTAGAAGTATGTTCAATCTGCTATTTGATTCTCTGCAGCATTTTGATTAAGAGCTCCAGTGAAGTTATGTGAAAAGTGAAAATCCTCTTTATTCTTTCTCTCCAAGAAAATGAGACGCACAGCATTGTCAAAATATTTGCCTAATCTTGCAGATTTGGATACTTGTCGTAGTTCTTCTGACAGACCAAAACAATGGTCATTAAATGAGAAGCAGATGCAGTAAGTATGCAAGCAAGCTTACGGGGAGAGACTGAGGAGAAGCTGCCAACAGAACTCACTAAGCACTGGAGAATAAAGAAAAACAAAACCTTTTCTTGCTATTGTACCCCATAAATAATAATTTTCCTCTAGTAATCTAGGCATTGTACTCTTCTGCATTGGTGTTTTCATATGTTCTGGTGCAATATTGACTTTAAATCCAGATGCTCCTTTTGGCTTACTTGACTATCTTTCTTGCCAGGAAGTGAAAATGCCAAAGAAATGCTTTAGCTTGGTTTTTTGTGTGTGTTTGTTTGTTTTGAGGTTTATTTATTGGGGTATGGTTTTTATTTTTGTTGGTTGGTAGTCGTTGGGTTCTTTTGTAGTTCTTGTTATTTCCCTTTTCTGTTTCTTTTTCCTTTTCACTGCAGCACTGTTATTTTAGGACTAAAGGACATTGTTGAGGAAGAGAGTGGCTATGTTACATTCATAGTTTTGTGTGATTGGGAAGACAGAAAATAATGATAAATTCTCTATCAAGATGTAGAGTATGTTTCTTGAGCAGGTAGTTTTTAAGGTCTGCTTTGTGGTTGCAGAGCTGTGATGTAGACTCAGGACATTGGTCCAAAATCTGCCTTAAATTGCAGGCAGAATTAAAGCTTTTCAACTTTTCTATTGCTCCAGGTATTTCCTCAAACCACAGAACTAAAGATTTTTTTCTTTATGAAAGGGAATTGAATTGTTATCCAGAATCTCCAGTCCATGATCTGTATATAGTCAAACTCATTTAGTTGATTGCCCTTAGTGTTCGTGTATTCTAGTATGTCCTTAAAGCTCTCCATAAGTTACAGGTTTTAAGTGGCATGTGATATTCCTCATCCTTGAGTTAAAAATAAAACTAAATGTTGGCAATATGGTTGCGTAACACTATGCAATTGAAACTCTCCCTGCTGCCCCACCCTTCAAATCCTTGCGTCTCTTCTGGGATTGTGCATAGACACAAGTGTGCACACACATGTACACATACGCACGGACAAGTCCCTTTCAGTGAGAACATAAAGAAAGTGCTGGTGGTGCACAATAAGGATGGGAATATCAATGTTTAAACAATGTATTGCTGACAAATCCATGCAGTGGGCTGCCTCTAAGCCAGACCTAGGGTTGTACAGTCTGTTGTTACTCCTTGTTTCTAGAGTAAGGACAGGGTGTGCTGCCTTCACAGCAGCTCAGATTGACTTGGCTTGCGTGAACCTGTCTTGTATCAATTGTGCCCTTTCTACTCCAGTCCATCAGTGAGCAGTAATTCAGATCAGATGGCTGCAAGGTCTGTCTGCAAACACTGAGCATCTTTGTCATCAGGGGTTTGAAATTTTTTTAGTGCATGTGAAGTGTGCTCATGGCTTTGATCTAAAAGGACTAAGTCAAGGCTTTGCTTGCAGGCTCACTTCCTGTTGACTATGGCTTGGATTTATTTGTGTACAAAGGCTGGTCACTAGAACTCACCTGCAAGGCTTTGGAAATGTCCTTCCATGTGTCTTGTGTATGCTACTGTATCCCTGTCCTGTCCCACAGTTAATGACAGCTGCTGGTAGAAAAGCTATCGTGTTAGGCAACACCAGGCACTGCTGGAATTGTGTTTTCCCAGACTTTGGGGGCAGAGTGAGGCACTGCTGGTCCTCCTTGCAGATGGTGCCATAGGAGGCAGTGATTTTTCTTTGATATCAGGGGCATTGAGCTCTATGAGAGAACAGGATCTTGTCAGCCCAAGGTTTTTGAGATGCAGACTGTTTTACATGCTTCTGGTGCCTATTCACAGATTCAGTGTTGCCATGCTCCAGATAAAGAATAGCTAAAAGTGTCTGCTGTTGTATTTGACTCTTGGGTGTTGCTATAGTGTTTGCTTTAGAATCTTCTTAGTTTCTTATTTTTGCTAGTTTTCAAAGGGTTATGCATGATTTTTGAGATAGGAAGCACTGTGGATATCATAGTGTGAGTTCTAGAATTCAGGATATATATTTCCCTAATCACTTCCTTAATTAATGTTTTGTCTTGGGTATGATATATTTGGAGTCTGAGAACCTGTGAGATACCTGAAACAACCTATTTTATCTATTTTTTTTTTTCGGGGGGGGGGAGGGAAGAGATACTGGTATAAAGAAAAATTTGGAAGCAGCTAGAAGATAATAATTGGAAGATAATAATTCTCTTTCTGTAGTTCTTGTGTCAGTGCAGAAGTGATTCTTCTGGCCAAGGATTAAAACCAGTCAAATCAACCCAATACCCAGGTTTAAACATCTGGAAAAAATGTTATAATTCTTGAGAGAGAGACAAAAATGTTGATCATTAACTGTGGTTAGAGAGACTTTATTCGCACATGTACAGGGCCAGTGTGCATAGGTGATACTTCAGTGGATACAGCTGAGTGTAAATTTTGGATCGCTGTAAAGGGTTTGCATCTTTCACTCTGAGTCGGTTCCTGCTCATTGGCTGGGTGTCCTGGTTTGAAAGGCAAGTGTCTGCCAAGGAAGGCGAGAACCTCCTTTGGAATGGAAAAAATATGACCCTGCTCCCCTCGAGTTATTATAACTTAGATATTAAGGGGCTTTCACGCAGAGATATGGGAGGAGGATGAACAGTTCCATACTAGTGTGTGTGTGTAACAAGACAAACAAACCACCCTGCAGCAGCAGCTAACAGCAGCAGGAGCCCAGTCCCAGCCCGCTCCCGGCTGCGGCACCGTCCCCTCAGGTGCAGTTCCGGGCACAGCCGCCAGGGGCGCTGCTGGCTCCCGGCCGGGCAGGGCAGGTGCGCTGGCTCCCCCGCGCTGCAGGGGGCGCTGTGGCCGCCTCTCCCTCACACGGTAATGGCGGGCGGGCCGCAGAGAGGTTCAGGGCTGCGGCAGGAACCGCGGAGCGGCGGCTGGGATGGCTGCGAGGAGCAGATCCCTGAGGAGCAAATGATGTGTTTCAGAAACTCCACAGCTATAGCAGGGCGTCCCCTGTAGCAAAAAACCCAGAGAAGCGGCGGGGCTGGGCAGGGGCGGCCAGGCTCCTGAAGGCAGCCGTGAGAGGCTTCCCTGGATGGGGAAGGGGCTCGGGATCCCGGGCTTTTCCCTGGGGCACTCAAGTAGATGGTGAGCGTCCTTTCCAGTGAGGTTGGGTGTTAATAAGGTCCCAGTACAATGGCTGCTCCCACAAGCAGAGCTTTGCCCACAGTAGGAGAAGGCAGCAGGAGACAGAACTCCACAGGGGTGGCAGGTTCTCCCCACAGTGACCGCAGCCTGTCTCCTCTCCAGTGTCGAGAACCTGAGCGGGAGAGGAGCTGAGCCCAGCCCTCACCCCTGCCCTGGCCAAAATCTGAGGTATCCAAGGAGAAAACCCCCAGGTAAGAAAGTAGCCAGCTTCACCCTTCCCTCACCTTGACCGTTTCAGTACTCTGAAGTATTGGTTGTTATTGTCTCTTAGCAACAGACTGGACAGAATTCCATGAGAGAAGCAAAAGGAACAATCCTAATCCCCAGCACTGGGGCCAGAAGAACCATTCAGAGGCCCTCTTCTGCCCAGATCTCTCTTGTAGGTTGGTTTTTTTCCTCCCCCCAGCATACTTTTAATGTAATATAATGTGTCTCATCGTTCTGCTGCCTGAACTGCATAGCTTGGGTTTATTTTAGGCTGCACCCCTGAAGTCCCTGGCACAGGTAGCTCTGAGTCTCAAGGGACACTGACACAATTGAAAGAGCTGAGGCCCAGAGCAGGGCACTCCTCATGAAGCCCTTCAAACACAGGTTGGATGAAACAATGACCTTTGGAAAAGGTAGGGTACGTTTGATGGGAATGGAATTACACACCATTTCTCATCTTATTGACGTTATAATTTTGCATTTATTTGTTTTACTTTATGACTGTTATTTCTCTTAGCATAAGAAGGTTTCTTGGGCACAGTGTGATGCATTTTGATACCTTTAGAATGTAGGGAGGAGCTGCTGAAGCACCAAAAGTGGTCTGAATTTTCCATTTTCTGAAGATTTGGTTGTGTAGCCTGAGGTGACTGATGCTTCTGAAAATTAGACAACTGGTGTAAGTACTTAAGCTTCAGCTCCTGACTAACTTGCTGAAGGGATGGCAAGTGAGAGTTTGTCTTGCCACAGCTGGGAGAAGAAGCCTTAACTCTTCAATGAGCGCTTCAACCACTAAGAGCTCCCCATTCCCATTGATTAGTTCCAAACTCGAGTTTAAAGCTAGTCATAAGTTAATGTAAGAGATAACAGGAGTAAGTGCTTCTCACATGTTCAAAATGTTGGTGGTTTTTTTCAGGTTGTAGTTTCTTTGTACCAGCTTCAGCTGGCTTGTATAAGGGGACTGTAGCAAAACCAACTGACTTGAATTAATGTTTTTTAATCAGTGAAATTAAGCTGAGGGCCAACTGGAAGACTTTGGTTCTACTGGAATAACATTTCTGATTAGCTGAAGGCTAAATTACTAATTCCAGTGAGGGATTTTGAAGTTTTCATTGGGCTTAATGTGCAAAGCCCTTAAATATTCTGTCATATTTAGTAATCTGAAATACTAGGGCCCTATGAATCTGTCTCTAAAAGGCTAAACCCCACAAAAATAGTGCTAAAGTTTTTGCCTTAATATTCTAAACTGAACAGATGTTGCCTTTAGTGACAGTTTCAAAATCTCTATGGAGCACAAGTACATTATTTGAATATTTTTAATGTGACAAGTAAAGATTTCAATGCAATTCAGTACACACAAACTTAGAGCATTGACACCAATTAACTCTTAAACAAAAGCTTTAATGTTTTCTGAATATTAGACTCTAATGATGGCAGCTTGGTGAGATGCTATTTCGTGTTTGCTGTTTAGATATGTATCTACTGAAATGAATATAAATTGAGTTCTAGCTCTTGATTAGTAATCTATACAGCTGTTACCTTCAACTCTAAAATCTGGGCCTTTACAATTCAGGAGGGGGAAAATGGACAATTTCAGCAACGAGAAGAAACGTTGGTGAGCTGAATTAAATGGCTGGTGATAATTGCGATAGCTTACAAAGAATGATGCTGTGTTATTTACAAAAGCTCCTTTTTGCATGGAATCTGATGTCTTCTCCCATGAGCTTGCTTATAATTCATATTCCACTTTAATATGCCTGCAAAATGTGCTTTCTTTCTGTGTACGTATTATTTTTAGGATGTTATGTTTCCTTGGTGCATACACAATGAGCCTGAAATCCTGTAGGAATGTGTTTAATTTGAAAGTTTTATCCTCTGGGCCTGGTTAATTCAAATAGGAGGCTCAGAACAGTGCTGCAGTGCCGGCAAGAATGCGGGAACGGCAAATCATCTGCACAAAAGGCAGCAGAGAGCCCAGGTGGCTGTGGTGCCTGTGCTGGAAGGTGCCACTGTCCTCAAGATGTGCTCTCTGAAGCTGCTCTGCTTCTCCTTTGCTCTGTCAGTGCTGGGAAGCGAGGGCTTGGCCAGCTCTGCTTTCCTTTATTCCCTTAGCATCGTTCCTCGGCATTTTGTAATTACAGCCTCCCCAGATGCGCTCTCATCCCGTGGCATGGTGCGGAGCAGGGAGCTGCCTGCCTCCTCTGCCGCTGAAGCCATGCCTAGACAGGATTTGGAGGGGGATTGCTGGTGTCTTTTAAAGCTGGAAAAAAACGGAATTGTGGCCAGTTCAGGCCTCCACCCTGTATTTTTTTGGTAGATGGAAGGAATACACTTGCTGAGTCCGTGCTTCTCCGAGATCAGTAAGCTGTGTTTGTTCCGTAGGAATGCGAGGGCTCAGGAATTCCAGTGTGCAGCCTGCTGGAAAGCGCTGCTGGCTCATGGGCAGCAGAGGGGAACGGGCCTTGCAACCATGGCTGGGGGAGAGAAATGAAAGGCATTTTTTATAATACTCCGGGCAGCATATGCAGGATGTTATGTCTGGCTTGGACTGGGCTGACGTGGTGCATCGGATTTTTTTCTTATAATGCTGGAAACATAGCTATAAAGGAAATTCAGAGATAGAAATGGAACAAAATTAAAATGAAAAGCAAGCTTTATATTTCACAGTGCATAATTTGTAGCATCTTTCCTCAAAGAAATTGGGCTGCCACTAGAGATACGAAGCAAGCAGCATAAAATTTTCTGCAGATTTATAATCCACTTGAATATCCAAATTATGGCAGCCCCATTCTGTGACTTGGGAAAATGCACAGTTGTGGGCAGCTGTGGGGTGGGGCTGGGAGATGCCTCCGAGCAGCTCAGCTAAAGGAGGATTCCAACTATGTGTTAGAAAAGAGGAGACAGTAGGGTGGAGAAAACAGAGGAGAACTTCTGCCTTGTGGCTGGCCAAGGTTTGTACATGCTGATGCAGAAAGGAAAGGTATTAGCTCCTTCCTGAAAAGGGGATATGCATTTACTGATGTCACATGTCCTTTTCTCTGGAGGGTGGAGTGGCTCTTACCACTTTTCCATTGCTGCTCATGAGCAACTGGAGTTGAAACTCACTTCCTTTCAGGAAAGGGGTTGCAGTCAGATTTTTCTCTGGTCTCTGATGGTAGACTTCTGTTCAATTGGAGACAGCACACACCTGTACCTTTCTTGAACTACGTCTGTCTTCGCTGGCTTTCATTTTGATGTGATGCAGGATGGGTTTCCTTTCTGTTGGCAGTCCACAGGCTCTGTGCCGTCCTTACCCTCAATGGGATTCACCAGTCACACCCCAAAAAGTACCCTCTCTTTTTAGGAACAGAAGTGTTGGAAAGCCAACATATGTGTATGTGGGGGAAATCCCAGTCAGTGCTCTACACCTGATCAGTGGCTGTCAAGTGCCTCATTTATTTCAGTGTATTAATAATGCAAGTCCCTGAGGTTGGTTATTGTCTCTGGAGTTTGCTGTGTGCGAATGCTTTTCTATTCCAATGAATTCAGTAATCAAAGTCCCATTGGCAGGGCCAGTGCTAAGCAGCCCCTGGCTTAGAAAAAATAAGCTGTGGTTTTCTGTTTTGTTTTGTTGTTGGTTTCTTTTTTCCATTATTTAGGCTGAGAAGTATACTGCCCAGGAATTTTCGCGTACAGTCTAGATAAGAAATGAAGGCCTTCTTTAATCATTTTATATACTAGGAGATAGAAGAGAATGAAAAAGCCATGCCATTATATCTGCATCTTGCTTAAAAATGAAATGCTTTGTCTGAAGGAAAAACAGACAAATTGTTTGTTTGAGTTAGTTGCCTCCTTCAGCTTTCAGAAGTCGCAGGGAAAGAGTTACTCCCCTTGCTTCCCTAGGAGTGTACACTGGGATTTCTAGCTCACATTTATTTTGCTGAGACTTTGGAGCCAAGTTTTTATATGTAGTTTTTGATGTAGGACCTAATTAGGCCCTACACATCTTAATACTTTTTGCTACATCTGCATTAAAGATGGCATTGCATATATTTGCATACAATTTACATTTAAAAGTTGGCCATGCTGTGTGCAATAATCATTTTAACAAAGTACCATTGACAGTCAATATACATATCCATGCAAAATATGTGGGGGTTGTGGGAATAAGCATACAAAAACATACGGGTGCACGCTGCTGTCAGTGTCAAGCAGTTTGGAGAAATCAGGGGTTCTTTTTTAACATCATAATTTTGTTGGAGTATTTCCCTCAAGAAACCAGGAGGAGCTTAAAGATTAGAGCTCCTGCTTTAACTGCAGGCTACGTGTGCAAGACTGAAACTGTTGTAGTACTCCAAACCATATCCCAAATCTGAGCCCATGCGCTGTGGTACGAGTGTCATTGCCAGTTAGGATTCCCAGATGTGACATTCATTTCTGGTACTTTGTCTGTGCCCAATCTGAATTTAAGTTGTAGTTAAAAATCAAATGGCTGGGAAAGTTTGAGGTTATTGTGTTTTCATTCTGGCATGTAGAAGATAGTCTGCTAATTTGTTTTCAGAAGTACTGCCAATGGTCAATTGTGGAAAATCCTGAGGGCTTCTTGGTGTTTTCCTGTGGAAGCACACTGGCCTGTTTAATTTTTCACTTATCTCAAATCAGAAAAGGAATCTACCAGTGGCAGGAAGTCAACCAAAGTAAAATATCAGGTGAGTAACCTTGCAGGGCAAAGAATCTGTGTGTGTTGACACTTAGGCCAAACATTTAGTCCATGAGATGCAGATTTACATCTTGAGTAGTCAATTTTTAAAACAATGCCAACAGAAGTGTCTGCTTTACTTGGCAAAACTCAGGTTGTTTTTTTTGTTTGGGGGGATCAACATTTCTCATTTTGTGATTATGACGATGTCAAAACCTTTCCAGACTTTTTGTAAAAAAGCATGAAAAGAGCTTGAAGTCTGCTGGTGCTTAGGCAAGTAAAGATCAGACAGAGGCATATTCTTTTCAGGCAGACTTCAGTGTTGATCTCTGGGGTGGAAACTGGGAGTTGGACTTTCATGCTACGGAAGAGTTGCACGAAGCAGCAGAGTCAAATGTTAATTTATGTCTTGGTGGTTAAGTAATAGGAAGAATCAAGAAGGATTAATAAAATCTTCTCATCTACAGGCAAATAGTTTCACTTCTTTGCGTTTACTTATCTGTCTCCTTTCATCTGTGTAGACATCACAGGCGGCTGAGGTTTGGTAAGTTGGCAAGCTGATGAATTAAGGATTTGATTTTGCAATATTGAAGTTAACTGGCCTTTATCTATCATCTTGATCAGATGCTGTAGAAATCTGTGTTCCTCTGTTAGGTGGAGAACAGAATGCATCCTCACTTTTGCAGTATTCCCAGATAAATGGAAAGGGTTTCTAAACCATGCACTCTCTTAAACTTGGTGTCACGAGTTTCTCCAGTCTGTTTCCTCTGCAAATTGAGCACAATTGAACTGCTCTGGGGAGCTGGGAGCTGCCCCACTGTTGGAGTAGCAGTGTGAAATTGGCTGAGCCAGTTCAGTGCTGTTATCTGCCCTTATCAAGCTGGGTTGTTAACACTGGGTTAACCACTGCGAGACTGGTGTAACTGACTGGGGATGACAGTTGCCATGTGTGCTTTAATCAACTGTGATTCTGCCCATACACTGCCTTTATAAAATCCAGTAACATTTCATCTTAATAGTCATTATAATGCTGACAATTAGTACTTTGGATTGTCAGTGATGTGAACATTTACATCTTTAAAGTGTGTGGGAGAGAAGATTTGCAGCAAGGTAAATGCTTCAGAGATACTGAAGTCAAGTCAAGGATTTTGGTCACTATAGACCTTACTGGTTTCCTGCTCCCTTCTCTGTGCTGGGCTTCAGCTTCCCTGCAGATGATGCAGCAGCTGCATGATGGGTGTGATACCTGCTTTTCCGTTGCAAGTTTAGGACAGCACCAAGTTGTGAGTCTTGATTCAGCTCCTGGATCTCTAATGGCTCTAAACTCTTGTGGCTTTGGGAAAACATACCTTGAAAATAGCTTGGTTTGCTCCTCCTAAAAAATCCTACATTGTGTTTAAGTAATTTAATTATGTATTAACTTTGTGCTTCCTGACATTCCCAATCTTTTTTTTATTTTTTTTTTTTTAATAACATTACCTCATCTAAAGGAATCAAAAAGCATTTTCTGAAGGGGCCCTTATCAGACAAAAGGCCTTCAGAGCACCTTTCCTGTAAGTGCATTCTACACCATGTGAATTCTAAAAAACCCTGAAATTTATTTTTATATATGCTTAGTAAAATGTGGGCTTAGTTTCAAATCCCATGAACTCTGAAGTTTCTCCTGCTTAGAGAGTGCTCTTCTGAGGTAACATTTCCACTTCTATATTTACAGACAGACATTCTAATTATCTGGATGATGATAATGAATGTATTGCTTCTAACCTATTCTGTGAGGTTTGAAAAAGCTGGAGGGTGATTGTAGATACTGCTCTTGTCTTAAACGATGAGAAACCAAAACATAAGAGAAGAATGCAGAAAATGGAATATAAAAAATTCATGTTTTACTAATGAAAATCTTCCAGATTAAGCACAAAAAGGAGAGGGAAAAGGAAAAGAAACTCCCACAGTAAACAAGTGAGATGTTTGAATCCAATGCAGAATGCTCTATGTATAATTGATGATTAGAATTTATTTTGATTGTGGTGCTCTTTTTACTTTGTAGTACTGAAGCTTAACTGCACTGTAAAATTTGTCAGGAAGGAAATCAGTGGCTTTTAGGTTTCTATTTTTCACTACATATAAATACAAAATCTTTGTGGTTTTTGTCACCTGGAGAGTTTTTTTGAGGATTAGTTAACATGAGTTTGCTGTTGATACCAGCTATAAATAATTAGTTACACTGGTATTTAAAGTGCCATCCTTACAGATCAATTTTAGCAACCTCCTGAAATCAGTTAGCCCCTTCATGGTATGCAAATGCTGTTTCAGACTGCCAGCAGGCTCAGGCAGGTGCCCGGTATGTGTTGAGACTTCATGCACATTTTTCTTTCCAGCATATTTCTTAGTGCTGCCATGTGCCAGGGAGGATTGGAAATAAAAATTCAGATTTCGGGGTAGGATTTGAGAACTGATAGTGAATTCCCCCAAAGAGAAGAAGGGGTGATTCCCAGATGCTGCCTCAAGACTTCTAAATTTTTGCCATTGTATAATGGTCAAAATTAAGACATTTGAAAGTCTTTCTGTGGAAAGAATACATGGGAGAGAAGGAGAAATCCCTTCCAAACCTCAGTTACCAAGGGATTCTGTGGCCATTGAGGTGGTCAGGGGCTGCAGCACAGTGCACGAGGAGAGGCCCAGTGAGCTGGGGGTGCTCAGCCTGCTCAGGGAATAGGGGATTATAGCACAGGGTGGGACCTCTGTGCATTCTTCAGCTTCCTCATGGAGAGCTGCAGAGGAAGGAGGTGACCTTTCAGGTACGTGCACAGCAGAGGGACAAGAAGCAAGCAGGAGCACACCTGCAGCAAGGGCGATCCCTGCTCGGGATGGGAGTGCTCAAGGACCTCAGTGGGTTTTCCAGGGAGGGCGTTGTGTCTCCAACCTTAAAGACTTACAAATCCAACTCTCTGTGGCCCTGAGCAAGCTGAGCTAGCTTTGAATTTAGCCCAGTTATTACTGGCCTATAATGAATTACCATTTTCTTCTTAATGGTGTTTATAAAGGACACGTAATGGTTTTCAGTGTTACATGGCTCTTTCTGAATGAAAACCACTGCAAGTTACTGGGGTTTATTTGAATTTATCACTAAACAGCCTTTGGCATTTAATAGCAAAGGAATGTTGTTGTTGTTGTAGCACATGCACTTCCAAATGTTGGAAATATGGTGGCATATGTTCTTTTAGTGCATGTTTTAAGAATTGCTATTAACTTTTAACAGGCAATATTTTGAAATTGTGAGAAATTAAGCACAAAACCTCATGAATCTTTTGTACTTGTTTCGTGCACTGTATGGAGATCCTTTGGGAATGCTGCCATTATTTCATAATTACATTGCTTGGCTGTTACTCATTTAAACGGAGAGCCACATTTTTCCAAAATAGTTACTCTGACCTTTGGGCAATTAGCATATGGCTTGTCAAAGAGGTGTTCAGCATTCTTTAGAGTGCCTCTGATGCAGTCTGATGTGCTCTTAATACTGGGGGGAAAATTAAGTTTGTAGTATATTCAGTCAGTGGGTGCAGCATGCAGATCTCCAGGAGCTGTGGGTAAATGTGTCTGAGGAGGGGCACTGCTAGGCTGCTTCTAGTAGAGCTGTAATGGAAAGGAGGAGAAATCTCTGCAGTGATTTGTGCTTAAATTTATGCTCTGAAATGATAGAAGCACAGGCTAAGATGGGAATCTATAAAATACTTGGCAGCCGGTGCATAACCAGTCAGGAAGTATTTTAGAAGTCAGTTGAAACAGGGAGGTTTTGCATAGCTGTTTTCTACCATTAGCTGTTTCATGCTCAGAATTGTTCTACGTTTAATTAGGTAGATTTGGGTTCAAAACCAAACAGTTTGAGAATTTAACATGGAGAGGAAATTACTTAGGAAATTGTGGTCAGGAAATGAGAGCACTGTCAGTTTATTCCATCTGTTGGTCACTCAGGTAAAGCTTCAGAACGTTTTTTGCATTGGAAATGGACACATTGTTCCCAAAAAGTTCTGAGGGATGCAGGCTAGCAGTGATTGCAGTTTATGTGTTGATTAATCTTCCTGCTTTTATTTATTTTCTATTCAGTTGTGCAAATTAATAAACTTGTAAACTTACATCATGATCTGACCTGCTACAGCTGTATCTTTCAAAGCACTTCAGCAAATATATCAAAATGCAAAGCATCACTGGCAAAAGAGGCCTTGTGACCAGACTGCCCTTGCAGAATGCTACTGTGCTCAGGACAGATGGATGCTTTGGATTTTTTAAATGTACTTCTGTTCACCATGTCTTGGTATTCTGCATGTAGTTTTATTGTTCTTTTACAGACTTAGAGCTTTGAAAAAGGCCTTGTATTAATTTTGACAGAAATTTTATCCTATTACCTGAAAGAAGACAGAGAAACTGTGGTGAAGGGAATGCATGTAGTGTTGTTGAGAATTCAGCAGCACAAGGCTTTTTTGCACCAGAGTTAATTTACTTGTGCGTTTTACCTACGTTTTTGTTGTGTGCATCAGTTTTATAAAGATCACTTTGGAGCAGACTTGAAAGAATCTTGCTTGATCCTTGCACCTTGCATTGGCCTGGGGCCTATTCCAAGTAAATGTCCTGATTTGATGCTTTTTGAGGCATTTGCAGGTATCCAGGATTATTCAGAAGCATAAGTAGCCTTGAGGAGGAGAAAAGGTCACAAGCTCACTCTACAAAACAAGAAGACAAAGATGTATTTTTGTGTGTTAAAATAGTGGGAATTCTTCTTTGCCTTCTAATTTTCTTTGTTAATGGATGCTCTGTCTTCTGTGTTTAACAGTAAATTAATCTTTCCTCTGTCAAGAAATACTGTCAAGGTAAATATGAATCTAATAGGTTATTTACATAACGGAAGGAAATAGGGAAGAAAAAAAAGGTGGTTTTGTTGTGTGTTAGGAGGTGAGTGCCTGTTGAGAAATGACCGTGTTTTGTCCTGTGCCATCCTGCAGGTCCATGGCTGTGGCATGGCCGTGCATGGAGGGTCTGTGATCAGCTGCACTGAGGGAAGGCAGCGTCAGAATTCCCTGGCAGTGTAGGTGGGACCCCACCAGTGCCCAAAGGCACTGCAGGATAAAACAGCACCAGCAAGTAACTGTGGTGTCATGGGGGAAATAGCACAGGGACATTCTGCTCAAAAGGAGGAAAATATGTTTGTCTTGCTTCCCTTACTGAGCGTGTGATGTTCCCTGCTTTTGGTCAGTGGGGTCAGCGTGATGAAAATGCATCAGATCAGCTCTCTGGTTCATGTGTTTGTCTGGGGCAGCACCACTTCAGAAAAAGATACAAAGACTGTGCAGAGCACAACCGTTCATCTCACCCTGCTGTCAGGGGCTGCATTAATTGTCTGCAGTGTCCCAGGGTTTCTCCTGCTTTCTTGGCCTTTGTGATGACCTGTGGCATCCTGAGAACCTGAGTTCTGCCAGTTCTGTGAGTTTTTCTGGGTCCCCTCCTGGTCTTTCTTGTAGAAAAGCCTAAGCTAGTATATATTCTGTACCTTCCATAAACTGCCTGTACTTCAGAGATATTTCTATTCTATCAGATTAATGCTTTTTACATTTCAGATGCCCAAATTTCTCAGGTATGTGTGGTTTCCTACAGTGAAATTTCATATTGCAACTGTCATGACTTTTGGGGTTTGCTCCTGCTGCAGGTAGAAACAACCCTTGGTAAACTGTTTCTTCTGTGTGAAAAGCCTTAGAATGAGGGAGTATGTTCCTTGTAAGCGGTGTTATGGTACTTTGAGGTTTTTTGAGTTAAAACTAAAATGTAGAAAGAGAACAATGAGTACAAAGCTTGTTCCACTAGAGACTGGGGGTGTGCCTCTGATTTCACTTCTGCCCTACTGTCAGTGTTCTTCCACCCTGCTCTCCTTTTCCTGCCTTTTTTCCCTGCCCTCCCTCACCCTCCCTGTACACAGTGTGCTGGAGTCACTTCATTCTGGTCAGCCTCTCTTAAGCTTTCTACACATCTGGCCTTAAAGAACAAGTTGGGCTGTACCTGGAGGCCACAGTAGGTGAGGCTGATCTCTTTAGTTCAGAGAAAAATCCTGCTTCCCTATATATATATATATTTTTTTTTTTTTTGTACTCAACAGCACTTTCTCAAAAATGTCTTCCACACAAAATTAGAAGCTAAGAGGAGTGGTGTTCTATGCCAAGGGAGCAGGGGATAAAAGGACTCAGAAATTCAGGCATCTGTTGATAGCTCTGCAACCAGATTGTTACATGACTCTGTGAAAGGCTTATAACCTGTCTCTATCTCCCTTTCTGCTACTAGAAAATGTGTAAATAATACTTTTCTCACCAGCTTAATTAGTAGATGCCCACAATGCATGAGAAAAAAAAATTGCTGTGGTTTTCAGAGTTAATTGCAGTGATGTATGAGAAGCCCATAAGCTCACCCTTCTGAGAACTGTCTGTACTGACTGCTGCCAAGTGTTTTCTTCAGGTCGCAAATTTATGAAAACTCACAGCTGAGTTCCTTATGTTGAAGATTACAGAAGATTTAAACAAACTACTTATCATGTCTGTATATCTCAGGAGATTAATGGTTAATCCAGGATCTAGCAAAGGTAGTCTCTTTTCTTCCATCTGGTATTACCCACTATCAAAGTTAACCTGAATTTCATTCCAAAGGGACAACTGATCACATCACCAATTTTGCATGGAATCCCTTATACTGTTGTTAGTTTGTTACAGATGATATAACTGCAATTTCTTAGGCAGTTAAGCATATTTGTTCATTAAATTTACATTTTGAGAGTGTCATTTGGGGTGGATCTGTCAGGTATCAGCAATCTGCCAGAATTGTGATCCTCAGTCCTGGTCTATAAATGTGTCTTTGGGTCATCTACACTACACCCCTAGCCAAAAGCTCCAGAGGTGTCGGTTGTACCCTGGCAGGGGGACAGCAGGCAAGTGGCCATGGCTGACATCAGTTTCACTGGTGGCACTGACTTAAGCTCCTGTGTTAGGGCAGGAAATGTGCCTTTTTCTAACCCTTCCTTTGACTGTTGTTGAATGGTACTTTTCATCACAAAGCATCGTTCCACCGCGGCACACCGTCCCTTTCACACCAGTTTCTCCGCTGGGAGTGCAAGTGCAGGTGCTTGGATCCCCACAGGTGTTGAGGGCCCAGCAGTTACCACCTGAAGCAGAGGAAATACCTATGTAAGTAATAATTATGGGTGTTTACTCTCTGTTTCCCAGTCTCTCTTCTTGGATTTCTTATGGAGAGCTTTGCTAATGCGAGGTATGGCTGTTTCCCTTGCTGTGCTGCCTTCAGGGAGTGGCATGTTTCCTGACTAGGGGAATAAAATAGAGGTGGAGGAGGGATTGTCAGATGCCCCAGGGTGCTCTACCAATACAGAAGTCAAGAAAGACACAAATTAATCCAGCGGAGAAACCAGTGGAGACTCCTGTAATGCTTGTTGAAGTAATTTGAGAAGAATGTTTTGAGTTCCAAGCCAAAGACTTTGTCACTGGTAATGGAGGAGGAGACCCGAGTGATGATCTAATAGCTCCCATCTGAGCTGGAGACAGTTCTTGCTTTGTACATTCAAAGGAGAAGAATGGCATTGCTGATATTCCCCAGGAGCTAAGCAGGGGTAGAGTGGTGTCTTTTTATGGCAACCACTATATAGGATTTCTCTATACAAAAAAAATATAGCAAGGGCTGTACTAGGTCAAATCAAGCCCAGTATCCTGTCTCAAACAGTAACCATATGTCTAAGCCATTTAATATCAAATCCGATGTGGCAGTTTTAAATTCAGTATGAGCTTTCAGAGGAAATGGAAGCTTCCTTCCTTTTTATGAAACCATTCCTCTATTTCCTTCTCTGTGTATTCTTTTAGCACCCTCAGAAGCAATCTGATGTTCAAGATGAAATTAACGGGATTCCCCCTGCTGTTCCTACTGAATTCAGTTAATATAATGAGTTTATTGTTAAATTAAGCAAAATACAGCTTGCCATGTCCCAGAAATACCACTGAGAGCCCATAATTTCCACCTAATAGCCAGTGTCTGTACTATGGGGTTATAACTTAAACAGTGGAGAGTTTGTGTCTGTCTGACAGTGTTAAGTATTTCTCATAAGAGCTCTGGACACATAATCAGTCAGAAAAACAACGTGCCTGTGACATAAAAGTCAATAATTTTATCTCTTGTGCAGTAAATTAATTTCCGTGGGGCTTTCTTACCTTGCCTGTGTATGCTTAAAAATTCACAAGGTATTTTCATGACTCAGATAATCTGCATTTTCTTACTGCTTGCTGAACCTGAATACTTTTGAAGAGCTGTGGCTCAGACTGCCGACTCAGTGGAACATTCCCTGTGATGTTTGTGGTAACGCAAAAGGGTTCTGGAAGGGGTTGGGCCAAACCTTCTGGGAGCACCATCCACTGCCATCACTGCTTGTTCGGCATCTCTACTTGGGAATTCTTTTCTATACCTCTGCAGTTCTGTCCTATCCTAAGGAAGTTTTGTCTTTTTTTAATTAGGTTGTTTTGTTCTACCATCTGTTACTTCTCTGCTCACAATATTCATTATCCAAGAGTTTATTTTTTTTTATTTTGCGTGTGCATGCCTCCTTTTGTGGCCGAATGCAAAAGCCAGCTACAAACAAAATGTTTGTGTGTTCTCATGTTGATTCAAGTATCCAGAGCTCTGAGGTCATAGGACACTGATATCCATCAGTGACTGCTGGACTTGTACCAAGACACTGTCACTGCTCAACATGATAACTGGTTGTTTCTTCATTTAATTTTACACACTTGTGTTGTTTTTTTTCTCCACCTCTGCTGTTTTCTGTGATATTCCTGCAAGAACTGCAAAGATTTTTTTGGCCTTGGGACTTGTTCAGACCTGAAAAAAATGGAAGTTTTAGTTTTGCTGTTTGTTGTACTTGGTTCTGATCTCAAAATGAGACAGGCCTAGTTGTGGGTTTGTAGGCTTGTTTACATTTTGAGAGGATTGTAGGGCTTGGCTTTTGGTCCATCACTAATTGAAATCCCATTAAATGTAATACCTGCTTTGGATGAATTTAATTTTGATTTAATTTAATGTTGTTGGTTGGTAACTTTAAGACATGGGGCTTTGGCACCAGAACCTGAGGTGATTGCATAAGCCCCTCTGAAATGAAACTGCTGAGAAACTGCTCATGCTTGCTTTACATGGGAGTTTATTTAATCTTTGGAGACTAATGTGTAGCTAATGTCATTACCTTATTTCAGGCTTTATTTTTATAAAATACTAAAAAACCGCCCCACTCAAGCACTACTTATGGAAACTTATTTTTCTTTCCTGTGAAAGACCTCTGCAGGTTTCATGTGTTCCACCAGTCAAGTGGCACAATCATACTAGCTCTTAACACCAGAGGCTTGCTATTCCAGCTGAAAAATGGTTTGAAACATTAACTGTATACAGGAAGTTGCTTTTCTAGTCTCTTAAGTGTTTCTGAATCTCTAATGGAATTTTTATTTTTTTTAAATTCTTACCTCTCTTGCCCTCCCCAGAAATCCATCTGCAGCTCAGCTGATGACAATGATCTTTGCAATCAAGGCCTGTTTAGATTTTGCTCATGAAAGCATGTGTGAAAGCTATGGGCACAAGCCAATCCCTGTCCCTTAAGGCTGAGACTGCCGAAATCTTCCCGGAAGCTCAAGGAGAATGAAAAAGGAGAATAAGCCTGTATATTCATAAAAGTAGATCTCTGAATGGATTACTTTTGTTTAAGAACGGGTTATTTGCAGGTCATCTCTGAATTATATAAATCCTGCCTGTGTGGTTCTCTTCTCCCCTTGAGAGGTTCAGGGCTGCTGAGAGTGTGCAGAGTTGGAAACCTGAGGCTTCTCCTGCTGTCTTGGTCACTGATCTGCTGGGTGGCCATGGTGAATCATCCCACCTGGATTTATGATTTATCTCAGTCCCCACATATAGCTGCTGTGGTGTTCTGTAATGTGTGAAGATCACTTGTTGGGAGTAGAAGTTGGCTTGCACCGTGGTGATTTGGAGTGTAAGGTTGAAATCACAAATGCATGACAAACTGCAGTAATTCAGAGAAATTTATGGGGCATCCCCAAAGGAGCTTTGACTCCATTTGGAATACTGAATGTTTTCTTAAAAGTAGTATTGTAAATTCCTTGAGGCAGACATCCACTTACACTGGTCCAGTGATTAGCTCCAGTGCAGCCTTGGCATGTTACCATTAGGAAATCAGTTCTTTAGGGGCAGATCTCCAAATAATGGAATCCTGAGCATTCCCAACAGAAAAGGTAATATGGAGATTTTTACAATATCTTAGTGGTGAGAGATTCAATTATGTCTTGTTTTTCTCAAAAACTTTCTCACCAGACAGAGTCTATCAAACAGCCTTGCCAAATTCCTTGTTATTGCCATGGAAATCGTACTGGTTTATTGCTTGAAAATAGCATACTCCATTATGTGTGATGATGAGTGTTTACAAAGGAAACCACAGTGCAGTCTGAAAACAGAAGGAAGTTTTGAGTATGACATGTTTTACAAGAAGCCTTGGAGTGTGGATGCTGGCCTGCTGACCTACCTAGGCCTGTCGTTCTGTACGTGCAGCTGCTTTTCTTAGTGAAGTTTGGCCCTTGAAAGAAACTTCCTTGGCCTTGTGTGGTTGTTCAGACATGGTCAGCAGACCCCAGGCTCTGTTTCTTCTTTGAGCTGGAATGTCAGACTGTCCTTTCAGGATTGAAGGAGGTGGGTTTTTTTTGTTTTGTCCTCCTCAATCCCTTCTGTATCTTTTTTCTTTCACGCTTTCTTCCTCAGCACTTGACAAGGGTTGCTTTGTGGAGCCCCTTTTACTGTGCAATTAGGAAATTAGCAAAAGATGTTATTTTTCAAGGGTTGGTGAACAGTACTAATATGGTGGTGGTTGTTATTTACACCTTCTTTGTGGGTGCCACATGTTTGTTTTTCTTTCTAGGGGGATAAAAAGGTAGTAGGTGAAGCAGGTGAAGTATTTGAGGGAGAAGACTGCCTCAGTGAGTGTGCTGCCTGGAAAGGGAAGTAGGCACAGGGACAGGCATGGACTGTTCTCCACATGCTGTTCCCTCACAGGAGGCCCTTAGCTCAGCTGAGGAGAGACAGACGAGAGCTCTGGAGCCAAACTGGGACTCCTGGCAAACATCAGAGCAGGCTGAAAATACCACTTTGAGTTAGACACAGTGATACAGTTGGAGGTGTGACAACCCACACAGAGCAGTTTGAGCAACTGTGCTGGGGAAAAGCGTTGGGTTTATCTCCTGTTAAATAAGACAACATGTCTAGCTCTGAGACAGGAGGAAGGATGGAGTCGGCGTGGGGAGCAGAGAGCATGGAGAAGAAGAAAGTCTTCTCCAAGGTCACCTTTTACCACAGGATGGGAGACTGAAGAGGACTTTCTTGCTGCTTTTGATGGCTAAAAGCTGCTGCAATCCTGGCAAATCTCTCAGGAATGGTTCAGGAAGATCTGCTGCCATACCTGGGGCAGACAGTCTTTTATTTGAGATGCAGTGCTCCCACTGCTAACAACCAGCTCAAATTGGCTTATTTTTTCACAATTGTCACAGAGCCAGCCACATTGTCCTGGCTATGTGCCTCTGAACAGGAAAGTAGAAATGCAGAAAAAGTTTTGGAGTCATTATTCTTAGGCATTTCTTCTCCTCCTCTCATCTTGTCCTTTTTTCCTTTTTTTTTTCCTTTCTTTCAACTCTGTTTATAACCCTCCTTTCCTTTGTTACTTTGAAAACTTGGACTTTTTCCAGTCTCTTCTCCTACAGGGAGATGCTCTGTCTTGACAGTATCATGTTGTAATATCCACTGATAAAGACCTGAAACTACCCAACTCTTACTCTAAATCCCAGTTGAGCCCTTGCTAGAGTCTGATATCTTTATGGCACCAAAGAGGGTTTTCTGTTGGAGTTGGAGGGGAGGATGAGTTAAAGTGGCTGATGAAGCGCTCCCTGTTGGGGTGGTGAGGATTGAGTTACGAGTCCCACAAGCTGCTTAGTCTCCTTCCGACAAAGGTGTTTCTGTCAGGGTCTACACAAGAAAAAATTCTACCAAGAATGTCAACCAACTTCTGCTTGAGCTGTGTGGGACATTATGAATAAGGACCAGCACTGCAGGTGTGCTCTGACCCCTTCACCTGCCAAGCACCCTGTTGTCTTCTAGGTCTGGGATTGATGGCAGCTGGCTTCTGCTTTGTAGTCAAAGAGTGTGGCCATCAATGAACAGCCGTGTATCACACAGCCACCACATGGGACCACCAGGGCGGCACTTGCAGGTGTTTGCACATCACTTTGTGATGGTACAGGTGTTCTCAAAGATCTCATCAAGTTAAGTGACTTGTCCCAGGTCAGCCAGCAGGTTAGAGACAAAACAAGGAATGCTATAGAAACCAGCTCATCCCCCAGACCAAATGCTTCTGGGCGCGATCTAAAGATTTGAATATGCCACGTCTCCTTTACAGCAGGAATGCCCCTTCCCTCCCCTCTCCCCAAGTTTGCATCAGCTGCTCAGAACTGGGAAACTAACTGTTTGGGGTTGATGGTAAAGGGGAAAATTCCTACTCCCCTCGGAGACTGCAGTCAGAAATTTCTGACAGAGCTCCTGGAAAGTGTTACCCTGTGTTAAGGCAGTAACATTTTCTTTGCTGTAATAGCTGGTGAGTGAGGTAATGGTGGAACTGACAGGGTGATGGTACTGGTGGTGTTTGGAGACAACAGCAGTACAGCTGGCAGAGTCACTAAAACAACAACTAAACTAAATCACTGGGAGAAGCAAATCCAATGACATGCTTGGGAGCGTTTCCTGTGGAAGATTTGTGCCGTACGACTCGGTTACAGGTGCTGTGACTCAGGTGTCACTCAGTCGTGCGTCAAGCCCCAGTTTTGACATCACATTGAATGGTCTTTAGGAAGCTGTGTGGTAATGACAGTAGAGAACAGAAGTTCCTCCATGTGGAAAGCACTGTAAATATAGGTACTCGAAGCTTGAGATTTATTGGTGAAGTGAGTCCTAACTATAGAGGAACTGTAATAAGAGATGGTATTGTGTTTCTTCTCAAATTATTTCCACTACATTTGTCCCTCACCAGCACTGATGTGCCACTCTGCTGTCCTTGAAAGCACCTACCACTTTTTCTTTGCGTTTCCTAGTACCTATTTTGGTTTTCTGCTCTCACACTCCTGTAAGAGTAAGCCTTTTATAATTTGTACGGATAAACTCAGACCAAGCACAAAGGGAATGTGTAGTTAAAAATAAAAAATACCAATTAGGTAACTTTAGGATGTACATGCACACATTGTGTCTGCTAAGCAAAAAGCGTTTATTGTCAGACTTTATTCTAATTCAGTAGATAGGTAAAGGGATGGCTCCCAGGTAATGTTTCTCGTGACAAAAATCAATCCCAATGACTTATAAGTTGTGAAATTCAGCTCAGTATTGTTGGATACACTCAATAGCCAAAGGTTTTCCTGAAAAGATCTTTGCTAAGTAGCAGGATTTTTAATGATTTTGGTTTTGTGTGGGAAGGAGTTGATGAGATGATCCTTCTAGGACTTTTCATATTTACAGCTAAAAGTGAACTATTGTACTCAGAGTCAGTAATGAATGCTTATATTTAAAGAGAAAAAAACATTTTGATTTCCTCAGTAAAGTGAAATTCTTATTTGAGAGATTGTATTTTAATCCATCTTCCTTTCTAATTAAGGTGGTTCTGAAAGCTGTTCAGTTTCTGAATGGGCATGTATTAGTCAGTAAGGATCTCATTATGGAGTACTCCCACTCCTAAATATATGCTTGGCAGTCTGCTTTGCATTTCAGCTTCTTAGGTATTTTTATAACTTATTGCTAGAGTGTTGCAGTGGTGGAAAATTACTCACTTACTGGCTACTACTGATTAAATTATTAGCCAGCCAGAACACACAATGAATTTAATATGGCCTGATAGCAGTTGTTAACAGAAATGTTGAAACATGGGCTGTTAACTAAAAGACTGGTAGTTCGAGCACACCCAGGGACAGGTTTCCCTTTCCCTGCTCATGTCAGGCAGGTAGAAACCAGATGGTCTTTAACCTTCCAACTCAAACCTTGCGAGGATTCTGTAATACCAAGGTCATAAAGGAACCCGGTGTGTCACATAAGTAAATAAAAATTGCCCTGAAATGTACCTGAACAACGGCTTGCGATGTGTGGGAGAAGGTGTGCTTCTGAAACGTTTATGTCCAAGACAAGATCTTGAGAGTGGACTTGCAGTGATCTGTGGTGGGATCTGGTGGGCACCCTTCAGTTCATTATGGGATCCAGCTGGGCAGGGGGCTGGGACAGGCAAAAAATACTTTTGTCAGGTCCTGGGACAGGGCAAAGGAATGTGCACAGCCAGGTTTGGCTCAGACCTTGTGAAGACAAGTGTTTTCCTCTTTTTGATAGCACCTTGAGGAGAACAGGTTGCTCTTATTTAACAGCTCTAATTGTTGGTAAGGATTTGTAGTAGGTGCTACCAGAATTGCTTGTCTAAATCTCTTGAAAAATCAATTTAAATCTGTTCAAAGTGAAATCTGATTTTGTTGTCGTCCTTGTTATGATTTGTGGTCAAGGAAATCAGTGTGATTTAAGATTCAGTGCAAAGGAATGACAGAGATGAAAAAGATGTAGAGCAGTGGAAATGTGGAACAAGTCTGTGCAGTGAACAGTGCAGGCAAAGCCTGCATATGAGGAATACATACATGGTAAGGAGCAGAACTCTGTGGAAAGGGAATTTGGGAACTCCTTACCCATTGATTCATTTCCAGACTCTTAATAAGGTTTTAATAGGTTCTGTTCAAGCTGACTTCTTGAGGGATTGGAAGAGAAAAAACATAATTACCACAAATCCGTAATGGTTCTGCATGCTGTAGGCTTCTGAATGCAGGTGACAGAAGGGTGACCCTTGTCTTAGCTGCTGCTGTTCGGCAGGACATGGCACCGAGAGCAGTTCTGGCCGTGCTCGCACCCCTGGGAGCACATGGGGTCAGCTGAGTGTTGCAGGGCATAACCAAAACACAGGGGTGGAGAGGTCCTGCTCACCGTGAGAACTCTGACTCTGAGGGGGTGAATGAAATGGACTTTTTCATATTGTTTTGATCGCTTCAGATGGGTGATGTCCGATAGTATCTTAGGATGTTAATGATAGAGTCCACTTTCTTTTTCCACTTCTGTGTCCTGACACACAGGGTTCCCATCACTGAGGAATTACTTCTTTTTGTAGGAAATGGGTGTAATGGAAGTTACAGAGTGACATTTACTAATGCTACAAAGACCTTTAAAAATAACTCTTGTTCAGACTCAGACCAAACAAATAAAAGGAATTATTTCTAACATACGTACTTTAAGTGGCAGCTAGTTTTAGGTATAGGGTAAGCATAAAGCTTGCTTCTATTTATAGTGTCATTTGAAATTGCCTGGATGCAATGAGGGTGTGTGATCACAGGCTAGAGGAGTATGCTAGGTGGAACAGTCTTTCCTACTTTCTTAAATGTGTAACATCTGGAGGGAGAACTTGAAGCGCTGTAGTTGAGTCATCTGACACAGAAATAGGGTAAAGACTTTTGGAAGTCTGGCTGTAAATAGGATTATTTACCCTTTCCTACCTCAGAGGATAGAGTTCTTTTCAAAGCCTTTGAGCATGTCATATCTTAAATAGATACTGAATTGTTATATTAAATAATATAAACCTATGTGACTGTAAGTACAGTATTGTGAATGTGACCTTGAACTGCCTTTGAGGATGCAGTGTTCTCTGAGAAAAGCTTTTTCTTTCTCTTCTGATATTAAAAAAAAAATTGTGTAGTGGAGCTATGCTGTCAAATTTTTTGTGTTGCTATTCTGTATGTAGATTCTTTTAAGCACATGCTTTCACTAAGCACATGGGAAATGAGCATTTACAGAAGAAAGTGAGTGTAGTGAATGTTTTTTCCTCCCCCTTCTCTTTCAGTAAGTAGATTCTGCCAAGGAGCACACATAGAGTTCTCCACAGTCCCTCTGTTCTGGGGTCGGGTTGTCACCTGGAACCACTGGCAGAAGGGGAACTTTGCATATTGTTCACTGTATTTGCTGGAAGGACTTTCTGGAAGATTATTTAGGTGTTGTTTTGCTCATGCTTTGGGTTTGAGTGGCAAGGTTTTGGTAGTGGGAGAGGGTGCCAGAGGCTTTCCCTGTTCCTGATAGAGCCAATGCCAGCTGGCTCCAGGATGGAGCTGCTGCTGGCCAGGGCTGAGCCCGTCAACCACAATGGTCCTGCCTCTGGGATAACAGATCCACCAAGAGGAAAAACCCTGCACAACAGCAGTGTGAGTGAGAATATCTGAGAGAAACAGCTCTGCAGACACAGAGATCTGAGGGTGAGGCTGCTTGGCCCATGTGGCAAATGGTGAGTGATTTCTCCCTGTCCTTATCACAACCCTTGGGGCACCCACTGTTGCACATCTGGACCGGTGTGATATGTACTATCCAGTGAAATCTGAAAGCTGTTCTTTGCACGTTTTGAATCTTCATTTCTTAAATATACAGAGGATAACCCAATGCTTTTGCTTTTAAGAACACTAGTGAAAGAATAATTTAAATACACAAAATCTTTAGATAATTGTAATACAGTTTTGTATCTTGATATGCAGGTAAAGATTGTAACTGAGCTTCCAGAAACTTTTCCAGTATTTTTTCTGATCTTGGAAATCAGAGATACTTTACAGTCCAGTAAATTCAAACGAGATGTTTCCAAATGACCAGTGTTAGCAGTATGACCAAAAAAAGAGAGAATTTTCTGTGACTTCTCTTAAAACTAGTTGGTATTTTATATTTCAATACATTCAATATAGCAAGAAAGCAAAGTAATTACTGAATTCCAGATGCAAAAGTATGTGATTTCCTGAATCTCACATAATTTAGAAGATATTTCTAAATACTCTGTGATCTGTAAATATGTGTAAGATGCTTTGAGAGGAACATATAATATCTAGCAAAGTACTTGGAAAACTTGCTTCAGATACTTCCTACCCTATGGGTTTTACCTCTGATCAGCTTGCTGTATTTAAGTCATGGAGGAACTGGTTTACCGTAGCTGAATTCTGACTGCCAGGATTAGGGAATTCTTCCATGTGAGAAACACTGAATTTGAGTCAATCCCCAAATATTTTGGCTATTTGGAATCAGCTGTGCAGTTCAAAGACCTTTAGCTTGTTCAGATCCACAGCCCAGTGCTATGTAAATATACAGCTCTTCCTAAGGTGACATCAAGATCTTGTAAGAACAGTTTGTGTTAGTTGTGCACCTCAGCCCTGACCTGCCATTGCAGATGGTGCTGTGGGGAAAGAGGCTCTTGACCCCATCTGCAGTTCATGATTGTTTTATTGATGTACCTGCTTCAAAATGTATTTCAATTGAACCTTAATTTAGATGATTACTTAGGACACCTTTAAAAAACAGATTTGGATTAAAAAAAATTTTTAAAAAATCAGTCCTTGGTAAGGAAAGGTGAAGGAAATGGGAACAATCTTTTACTCTCTTTCTAGAAGTCAGAATGTTTTAGCAAATCCATACCTGATTTGTGTTGGGGTGGACACTGAGGAGATCCCCATGAAGTTTCTATAATACAAAAAGAACTGAAGTGGCAGTGATTTTATCTAGAGTCAAAAAAGGTGCATACAAGCCCTGCCTTGATGATAGTCTGCATCCTTTAAAAATGAGTTCCACGATTCTCATCCTCTATAAAATTTGAGCAGGCTAAAGGGGCTTCATAGCTAGAAGAGATGGGCTGTGAGGAATCAGGGGAATCAGGATTACAGCAGGAGGAGAGGAAGAGGGAAGATGCAGAACATCATAGTGTCCATGTGTGCTGGTGGCCTGTAGAGCTCCTGAGTATCGTGGGCTCCTTTTGTTTTGTTTGTTCAGGTAATCCATGGGATTCAGAACTGAAGATACTCTCATTGTGAATGACAAAGCTCGTTTAGATCAAATGTAGAGATTTCTGAAGTGGTTTTGTCTCTCTTTATGCAGAGCTGTTGGTAATTAAAATGTGTATTTTCCAGCTGAGAGGAAATGTGGTTACTACTCAGGCTTAATTATTATACCATATTTATAAAGTAAAATATTTGTTTTATTTTATTCATTACTTATTTAATAGTGTTAAATAACCAAAGTACAGCTTAACACTGGCTGTTTATATCAATAGTAATTATCCTTATGTGACTGCCTAAGCAGCTACTTGTTTTTTTCCTATTGGAGATGGGGGTGGTTTGAAGACATTTAATGCTGCTACATTGAATCTGTAGTGTGACCATTTCTCTTATTTGTGAAAGCAGGGTGATGATCTGTGACTGAATTCAGTTGTAATCTGAATGTTTATTAGGAATATGAAGTCATTAGCGAGCCGATTCTTTTCTAATTACCAGTCAGGGATGAAAGACTTTGTTTACATCTTTGTTTACATTTATTTGACGTTGCAGTATTTGGAATGTGTAAAATTATGGTTCTGATTGTATTTTTCCATTGTCCTCCTCTCGGTTACTCCTGGTGAAAGGCCTGTTTATCCGTGGGAAGGCAGCACTCCGTTCCTGTGGCTGTGTTGGCTCCTGTGCTCTTGTTCTGGAGGGTGTGAGAGAGCGTGCAGCTCTGACTGGCTGGGAGCTGATGGGGCCTGGCTCTTCCCTCCTCCTGCCAGCCCAGTGCGGTGCGGTGCCTGTAGCCACCCCTCCATCCCTCCTGCAGCCCCAGGCACCCCCTGTGCTCCCTCCCCAGTTAATCCCACCGTGTGCCTGCATGCTCAGCAAGGGGGATTACTTTAAGTCTGCATATTTTCATCTTTGCTGGGTCCGGGTCAATTTACTGGCTGGGCACAGTGAGCCAGGAGCAGATTGGTGTGGTGCCGAGGAGCCAGCTGAACTTTGATGAAAGGCAGCTCATCAATTTGAGATGTTACAATGTTTACGGGTTCTGCAGGATAAATCACACACAATCCAAGCAAAATAAACAGCCAATTTTTCTCCTTTTCCTGCTTTGTGGCAAGGTAATTGTATTTAAGAGAAGTGTAGGAATTTCCATATTACCGGTGACACTATATGAGAACCTGCTTAGCACTGAACAGTGACAGCAAATGCTGAAGTGGAAAAAATATTTTCATCCATCTGCGCTAATCTTCTTTTACTCCAAGATTTAACGGGGCAGGGGGTGGGGGAGAATGAGAGAGAGAGGAATCAGAAAAATCTTAAAAGCTTGGCTTAAGCTTTTAGCTTTGCCAGCTCATTCTCTAGTCAATGAAGAAAGTGCCAGACTTCTGCATTTGTAGTGGGGATACTGTGATTTTATTTGAACAGTGATGCCTGCAGACCTTATTACCAGAAATAAATAACTAAATAATCATCTCTAAATATGAAAGGGGAAGGAAAAAAACACAGCTGGGCAGAACCAGAGTGGAATACACAGTGTACAACTGGAAAAAGGGTTGTTGAAAAACTATAGAAGTCTCCTGGTTATTTCTGTAATTTAGGTGCTCTAATGCCATCACACCTGCGATCAGCCATGCTATTGTGAAATGCACAGATCTGTGCCCTGCTGATCAGATAACAGACCGAAGGATTTAAATCTTACAACTTGTGCTGTCTTTGCTTTTACCTTGTTAGATACTGCATTCTCAAGGAGTTTTTCAGCTTGGAATACGTGGAGTTATTTTACTCCTTTTTCAGCATTGGATCAGATCTGGGTCTCATCTTGCTTACTCGGTAACACTCTTTCCTAGCCAAGGGCAGGGCTGTCCTTGCATCCACAGGGGAGTGCTACATTTTATAGTGGCATGGGCAAATCTTTGCAGAATTCTTAGAAATTCAGCTGATAGCTTAGGTTTTGTTGCTGTGATATACAACGAATTAATAACAAAATTACTGGGAAAGAAAAAACAATTGAGAATGGCCAGCTTCTCAGAAGTCAGTCTCTCTTCTCCCTCAGGGTGGGTCAGGTAAAAATATTTCCATATTGTTCTACTTAAAGGAAGGCCCAGGCAAAGAACCAGAGGTAGGACAACAGGAACAGAAACATCCGTTTGAATTAATCTTTGGCAAAATAACTCACCACTCCCTAGAATATATTCTAAATGTTGTTTTAGTTTGGGTGTTTTCATCCTTCCATATCTCTGCTCTTTTCCTAATGTTAGCTGGTGGGGATTTTTCTTCATTCTGGTTGGCTGTGTGTATTTCACTGGATATTTCTGCTTCCTCTTTCCCTTCTGGTGAGGAACCCAAGAAGACTTACCTTGAAATTCAGCTTTAAGGCCCCTGGGCAGTTTTGTTGTTTCTTTGGGGGTTGTTTGGTCTTTTTGATTTTTTTTTTTTCTTTTATTAAGTAGGGTTTTTTTTCATCCCTACTAATGAAGAAGTGAAATATGGCTCAGGTTTAATGAAAAAAAAATAGCATAATAGATACATCAGTGTTACACATTTAGACAGAGGTAATAAAGCAGCAAGGCAATGTAATAGCTGTGTTTCAGTTATGCTTGAAACTGGAAATCATGCATGTGCAATTAGTCCTGATGAGTTTTGTGATGGTTTGTCTTTTGAAGTGATTGTCAAGTAGTTGTGAAACAAGACTCCTGGATTTTCCCATGTGCAGTTAATATTTGAGCTTGAGGATTTCAGCATCTTAAGCTACTGCAGATTGTACATGTAGACCGGGAGGTTATTTTTGGAAAAAATCTCTTATTTCATGTTATTCCTTCAAGTTGCAATTTTCATCATCATTAATATATGTTCTTACTTGGGTAGATTTGGCACAACCAAAATAACTTCCACTAGGTAATGTACTAAGGGAGTTGATCTTAGCTCAGTCTGAATTCCCAGGCACGTGAGACTTTGCTATGTGATGACACCCCCCAGTATCCCCTTTAAAAGAGGGATACTTCTCTGGTGCAGTGCCTGCAATTGGCAAAATAGAATCCTGAGACCTGCTTGATTTTACTACACTGACTGTTGGTTTGAGAATTTGCATTGCACCACTACCAAGATACACAGTTTCAGGGCACAAAGGGGTTTTCTTTGGTTCTTTTTGTGCAATTGGAGACACATAGAGAAACATTTCTCTACTCATTTTCATGCAATAATACCTGCTGTTTAATTTACCTTGGCTTTAGAAGTGTCAGTATTTAAAGTGCTGTTGCCATTGTGACCCACAGTTGGTGGGCCACATTTTCTGCTGTGTATTTTCATTTTGCTTGGTGAAGTAAAGATCATATCTAACACAGGATATAGAATTACCCAGCACTGCCCTTCAGTTCACTGCACAGTCATTCCACTGGTCCCACCTGACTGTTGCTTTCTAAGAAATTTAGAAATAAAATATTTTCCTTTGAATGCTTGAAGGTGTAATTTTGTATTTATTGCTGTTTCTCTCTGAAGAGGAATGCCAAGAAAATTGTCTCGAAATCAAGTTGTGAGGTTCCTGTAGTTCACTACTAAGAGTAGGATCACTCACATCACTTTAGTGCAGGGGGAGAGTCTGATTCTGTACCAGAAGATAAAGACTTGTGTTTTTTTCCTTCTTCCCTCGCCCTAGGAGGCTTTTGGCTCCTTGGGACTGAGGTGTTGATTGTTTTCTGCTCATTTTTGTTCCCTGGAGAACTGAGGTTGCCATCCTGACAAGACTAAGACATCCCTGCAATGCAATTTCACCTGATCATTTAGAGACATCTTACTGTCTCTTCAGACATCACTTATGCCATCCCCCTGCCTACCATCACTTCCTTCCCTTCCTCAGAAGAAAAATCTTGTCATACATTCCGGACTTCAAGGTCCAACTTGGCAGTAAAAAGTGTAACTGCATGTGAAAGAACTTGTATTCAGGACATAAACAGAGGGGGAAATGTGTGTGTGTGTTTTCCTTGTGTTCCAAATGTTCAGCAGGTGTGAAGAATTTGTTTGTTCAATTGATTTTGGGGGGGGGGGGGTTTGTTGTTGTTTCTTTGTTGTTCAGTGGGGATTTTGGGGGGGGGGGGTTGGGGGTGTGATATCAGCCCAGGAAGGGAATCTAGCTAGTAATTGCTGTGTGTTGTCTTTGATAAAACCACTGTTTGCAATATTTGTTCGCTTTTGCTAAGAGCTTTGTGAACCTCTGTTCTCATTTTTTTGGTTCTAATCTGAGTCTTTGTGCTTTTGGGACAAATAGTTTGAAGGTTGATGTTTTGCCAAAATGAACACTAGAGCACTTGCAAAACGAATTAAAATGAGTACTAATGAAAGCCACTTTGCTTCTGAATGAGGAGTCTTTCAAAGAATTCAATGATCTTTAATACATAGTAATTTTCACTTTAGTTAATTTGATTTAACTTGAATTGAATGAGGCTGTGCAAACAAGCACCAAGTCCCATTGATTTTTTTCTGTGGGACTCAAGCTCTTAAAGTACTTGCAAAAATGATAAGGGTGCATTTGAAAATGTTGATTGCTCTTGTCCTTGGCTTTAGAAACTCTTCAAAAAATTGTTTAGTTTTTATAGTACCTTTGACAGTTAACCACTTCTATTTTAAGATTTTCTTTCTCATCTTTATGGGATCCATCACAGCCTCTCAGGAGCTGCTGATGGCACCAGCTTGGAATTCAGCTCCAAAAGTGGCAGCCCCCACATATCAAAGGAACTTTTCCTCATGTGCATGACATAATTAAAATGCTGGAAGAAAGAGAGTGTGGGAGAGCCTTGGTGCAACACTTCATCCCTTGTTCTTGTAAAAATTAGCTGGGTTCTGATTTGTTTATTTACACCACTGATGGAAATACTTATCAGCTGAAAAAATGAATTGCACGTCATCTAGATAGATCTGTCTGTGTCCTGTCTGCTTTCTATTTGTTGTAGATGTGTGGAAACTTTATTCATTGTCCTGTTACTATTAACAGTGATTTTAGAGTTTCTGATAGATTTTTGTGATGGATTGCACTGGAGTAGAGATGGACAGAGCTACAACTGCACAGTGCCATGAGGAGGAATGGAAGGAGCGTTGCATCAAATGGAGTCTGTGGTACTGTGTGCAGTAGGGCAGGAAATCCATATACTGTTAGCTAGCTCACAGTTGGCCATGGGTAATTGAATAACTGGTCCTGCACATGGCTGGAAGGCCATGCTGTTAATTACTAATTTCTTTGCACGATACAGAACATCTGCTTGCTTTGTTTAGTTTTAATAGTCAGTGGTTGACAGAACACCTTCTGGGTTTTTTGTTTAGATCCCTGAGATACTTATAAAAGCCATTTCTATTCTAATAAGCCATGTATCTAGATGCAGTGATTTTAGGATCATTTGTAGGTTATTGCTCTCTCTGGTGTTGTTTTCCAGGGCAAACACAAAAGGTAATAGTGAGTACACTCAGGAGGTACCTTGAGAGGTCACCAGAGCCATTCCTGAGCCTGAATGTAGCAACTTCATCTGGAAAGCATTCCAGATCTGACTAGCAGATGTGTGCCCACCTGAACTCCAGAGATGGACAGCCTGTAGTTGTTCAGGTAATCCATGCCAGAATCCATTTCTGACATCTGATCCAAATTTGCTCTGTTGAAGTTCCAGCTCAGTACTTGCAGTGCTGTCTCCAGGTGTCAGGGAGCAAAAGGTGATGACCCTTCGGCAAGCTCTGTTATTGAGAGGCTCATGTAATGTTTGTCCACTCTCATGGTACCTAGACCATCAATCAGAGAGTTTTTTCAATGTTTCCTTATGTCCATATTTGCTACTCCTCTGTGATCTTTCCAGCCAAGCACCATCTTTCTTTCAGATGCTTTTAGAAGCAGAAAATTCTCCCCAAAGAGTCTCTCTGCAGCTGCTTACAGCACCTATTTTGCCTTTGTCCTTGCTGAATTACCATTCATTTCATATCACTCTCCAATTTGTGATCATTTGAATTCTCCTCTTTATTCGTGCTGCATGTGACCCATCCCACCTTTAGACTGTTGACAATGTAAAATTATTTGCAGTGAAATACTGCTTCTGACTGTTTCCTAAACAATGCCAACAGAAGACTTAGTCCAGCAGGTAAAAACACATCTTCCTAGCACGCCAATGTTTCTTTCTTCCCCAGACAGTTGTTCTCCTCCTAAAATGTCCATGCTTAGATAGTTTGAATCTGACCCTTCCAATCTTTCCACAGTTTCACTTGTCTAATGGGCACCAGTGTAGGACTGGTACATAGTTCATGTGCAGGTGTGTCTGGGTTTGGTGTACATTTACTGTTTCCTACTGGTAACGCTAGGATTGATCAGTTGTATGGATCTGTCCAATGCTAAGACAGGAGGCCCTAGGATAACAAACCCGTGTGTTGCATCTCAAGACTTGGCTTTTAGATAGGTTTCTCTCTTCCCTTTTTTTGCTCCTGCTTTGTACCTTAGGTGTCATTTAGAAAAAATACCTCTTATTCCTGCATTGACAGTGTAGGGAAAAAAATTATCCTTAGGAAATCAGTTTCAATACATTGTTTGAGCAGATAAACCTTTCACAGATGATTACTTGTTAAGGGAATTTAGCAGTCTTATTATAAGCATCAACATTCATAACTCAAAAACTGAAAAATATATGATGTATATTAGGTTGAAGCATCTTGACCCTGATGAGAATTAGGATGGGCTTTGTAACTGTAAAACACAGAGGAGAGAGAGATCATAAAGGCTTTAATGCCACAGTTGTACACGTGCTTGTACATCACTTGAAAGGTTTTATTTGCAACATTTGTAAATGCCACATTAGTAAATGAATATGAGTCTCTGTAGCTTCAATTTCTAAGTAATTGTCGTTTCTGGATAATGAGAGGGAAAAAAATGCAGAGAGCACTCCTCTGTGGCCATAAGCATTGTTCCCTGCCAGCAGAGCTCTCCCTGCATCAGATTCCAATGAGCTCGGACAGGCAAACCCTGCCAGGGACCAGCTCCTCCCCCAGCTCGTGGCCAGGCACCACTGGGGGTGGGAAAAGAAAAGACTTGGGTGGCTCCAATTAGAGATGGACTGAAGAGGCAGCTGGAAGAAAGCAAGAGACCATGACCTGATTCTGTACTTCTTGAAGGGAGGTGTATTTGTAAGTAAAACACCTGAGCTTGGTCTTAGATTATTATCAGTGAAGAGAGAGAAGGGAGAAAAAAAAAAAAAAAAAGCCAAGCCCAAACCCCAACCTTGAGCTGAAGCATTCACTTAAACACTCTGAGAAGCAAAACAGAATTCAAATCAGTACTTGGCATGATTGTGAGATAAGACTAAGTTGGTATTTGGGAAAAGCATGTTTAATAGATGTTATATGAGACAATAAAATTGTTGAAACCACTCCTCATAAACTTAATTTCTTAACTTAGAATTATATAAATCGTTTCTGTAAGAAGTATAAGAACTATTGAAATCTTAGTCATTAAAAATGTACATGCAGTCAAGAAAGTAAAAATGCCAAGGCTTTACCTGAGGCTTCAGATGAATTAGTTTGCAACATATAGTGTTTTTAGAGCCTCCAGAGCAGTATTCGTGTGCCTGAGCACTTTAGTTATAGCAAAAGTCTGTAGATTGCAGACCTTCTCGTGTTGGACTTTTTTTTTCAAATTATAGTAAACGTAGAGTTATGATTAGCAAGTGGCTTGTTGGAATTACTGCACGGCTTTCTAGAGAAGCTGTAATTTATAAATGAGGCTTGTGAATATGGGAATGGACCCAGTCTCAACAGTGCTGCTGTAATTAGCCTGCACAAGTGCATGTTGTGATGCAGCATAGCCCAAATCAGCGTGTTTTGCCTGTCTTGCTTTCTTGTGTCTAAGAGGCCCAGATAAAACCTACATTGATGGTAGGGCACAGAGTGTTTTACTTGATTACTGGCAGCAGCTTATAATTGTGCAGAAGTATACTATTTTATTTTTTTTTCTTCCCTGAAGATGGGTGATGTATTTGGGAAAAAAATGCTACATTAGAACTTGCAGCTGACAGTGCCTACATTCAAGAAGTCATCAGTGCAGCAGCTGATGGGCATTACCCCAGCTTGTGTAGAGGTTACTGGCCACAGCTGCTTGGCTCTTGATGGCATGGTTAATGGATCCTGTCTGTCATGAAACCTTGGATGGGGTTAATAGTATCAAAAATAGAAAAAAAATACACATTCTAATATAGTAGTTCTGTTAGTAATTAGATAGGAATTAAGTTGTTAAACAGTTATTAAAATTTTGTAGGAATATCTGCCAGGTCTGCTGGCATCAAGGATGGGAAATCAGGCCTCCAGTATTGTAAGGAAAGATTTGTGATCTCCTGCATATATATCGTCTTGTCTCAATTTAATAACTTCCCTTACTCGATTTAGTTAGCTCCCTTACAGCGCTCCAAAGGAGTTGAGTGTTCTCTGGAGCCCTTTCTGGGCATGACAGTCATACGAAATGCAGGCCCTGACAGCAGAGAGGGTTTCCTTCCTGCTCGCAGGAACAGCTGCCTTCTTCACACTGCACAAAGTGCAGCTGGGAGTGGGAATGCAAGAGAGGAAATCTATAGGGGAGTTTAGTGGTAAATACTGACTCGAAGCTGCATCAACATTATCACTTAGAACTGAAGGATGGTCTCCAGAAAATGTTCCATCCTGCTGTATAAAGTCACCTAAAGGAGCAGCAAATAAAGGTTGCCAAGGATGGTTGTGACTGATTGCTGACAGAGTTGTGGTTGCTGCAGCTGGCCAGGCTCCTGCTAGCAGAAGACATCATATGTATTGCTACAGGTCATGTAATGGTAAATGAGCACTTACTGCCTCTGTGGCAAGTGGATTGATTATCGTGTCCACCTCCAAACAGGTCTGCCTTTGTTTTACAACTAAATGTATTTGCTCCTGCTGTGCTGAAGTCAGGAGATGAGTTCAGATACACAGAGCTCAAAGCAATCGTGATGTGTACAGGAGCTTGTTTCAGCTTTTACAAAATGACCTGTCATGTATGTGTATATGAACAAATAACTGTGTCTAAATGTACGTTATTTTTTCCTGTAAATGTTGATTTTATTTTTCACGGGTCAGTGTAGCTACAATGTTGATATAAGATAACAGACAACATTTGATTGCTAGGCACTGGCTTCGCATTATAATATGTAGTCTGATAAAAAGGTTTCTAATGATAAATACTATTCTTAATACATTTTAGCTTTTTTTTGTATACTTAGAGAAAAAGAGAAGTGCAAGAAAGCCTACTTAAAAAAAAAAAAAATCAGTTTGGAGCCCAAGGTATGCAGATATTGTTTTAGCTGAAATCTGTTGCCTAAAATGGGAATTTGAGTATTTCTACAAGCACTAGTCACTGCTGTAACCAGAAAGGAAGGAAGGATGCTGTCACTGAAAGCATGGCCAGTGAGATTTCTGGGGTGTGGGTGGAACAGGGGTGCTTAAATCAGCACGGGCTCTGCTACCACTCCGTCTGTTTGGGGAATAAACCACTTGAAATCATGATTAATCCTTCACTGGGTTACATGTAGGTGGTAATTGACTCTCTAGCTATAGCCAGTTTGGGATGTGGGCTGCTGAAGTTCAAGCCCAGCTCTGCTTGGTTTGGCACCTTTGTCTCAGGTATCTGCTTTGGCTACCAGACTGTTCTACGAAAGCACTTCTGCAACGTTCTCAAGGCTTTTGTCTTTCTTCCAATGCAGAATGGAAAGTATTTTCCTACTCTTAAATGAAATACAGTTCTTGTTTTTGTGCCAGCCACAACTGTAACTTCTGGCAAGAGTCAGTTTGGACTCCAGTCAGCACCAGGATCACGGAGGAGAGAGAAGTGGCCTAAAGCCTGATCTGCCACCCACCTCTGGAGCTGTGTCAGGCACGCTGGGACCTAAGCCCTGCATGTGTTGTGCATGTGCTTCCCTTAATTAAGTCTGACAGGGGGTTGAGAGATAACATTCTCTGATCAAAAGATTTTCTTAGAACATGGTGGGGCTTTTTTTTTCCAGCTAAAAGCATTAATCCATATCCTTCACGTGTTTATCCCTGTGCATATTTACATAAACCTGATATGTATCCTGCAAATCCAAATATTTTTGCAGATTGTGTTTTTGAGTGGTTTGCAATGAGGCATTTTTTTGGAGGTTTTTTTTGGCTCTCTCTAGAAATCGTTGCTCAGGATCCTACATGTTCTCGTATGCTAATATGGAGCATATTTGCCCTGTGCAGAATTAGACTCAGGTGCTTGTACTGTGGTGAAGATGTCCTAGCACTGAAATATCAGAGGTACATGAGGAGCTGATGCCCTTGCTGTGTCACTGGAAAGCGATTTTTCTCCAGAAATTGTCTGCCAAGTGATTTTTAAAATTGTGCTCGGTAAGAACCAGGAGCTACATCCAACTTCTTAGATTTAATTGCTTTTAGAAGTATTTCTAATGTGGAACAGCTCTGTCTTGTAGGAAACTGGTTGTAAATTATGTGAGGGAGTGAAGACTCCAACAAACCAGGGCAACCTTTAGAACAAAGCAAAATAAATGCTTGCCTGGATCTGTGTCAGTGGGAGGCCACTGTGACCCCACAGCAGTTAATTTGTTTAGCATGTTGCTGCTGTTATGCTAATTAGGTATTTCTTGAACCAAGAGATTGTCAGCTCCAAGTTTCAAACTTCTTTCTCTTAAGGAAAAGAAAATAAAGAAAAAGGCAGATGAAAGTTTCTTGCAATTGTACCAATTCTAGGCTGCCTGTGCCTTTCTCTGTGCTTGGCTTTTGCAGCCACTACAAAGCTCATTTTCTTTTTTTAATAAAACACTGTGGTAGCACTAGGTCAGTCGCAAAAGCACAGAATTAACGGAACTGTATTAAATTATGAGGGTTTCAATGCTTAAAAGAAATGGACAGTTTTGCTGAGGAAGGGCCTCTGCTTGCAAGCTGCATGTCCTTCAAAGAGGTGGGGGAGCCCACTGACTTTTCAAACCTGTAGGCTAACGGGTTAGAGGGTTGACATTTACTGTCAAAACATCATTTGGTCAGTCCAAAGATTAAGGACTGAAATGCTTTGGTCTTGATTTTTCTTCTCAGCAATATTTCTATCATATCCAGGTAGTTTTGGGGGAATTTTTTATGTTCTGCTCTTGAGCTTTCTGCTTCTCCTTCTGTATCACACTTAAAAGACTGCTAAGCACGTACCACTCCAGTATGACAGTTTGGAGGGTGTTTTGTATTAGCACTCTAAAAAGGAATCACTTTCAAGTTACCTTTAGTCTCAGTGCTGGTAGGATTGTGCCAGTTTGCATTCAGAATGTCAAACTCTAGTTGTTGGCAATGATAAATCTTGATGCCTGGTTCAGACTGTTACAGGCAGCGTGCCTTCTTGCAGACATCCAATTCAGGTGCAGCTGACTTTGCCTTCATTCTTGCATGCTGAAAATTCCACTTTGGATCTAGGAGTCTGTTTCAGGCCACATTCAGTAAATGTTGCACTTCATGTTCACAAGGAAGACACAAAACTCCAGTTGGGTTTTGAAGTGGTGTAAATTTGGAGCAGTGAGACTGATTTAGCTTCTTACCCTTGCATGGGGTAAAGCCAGCTGTCAGTCTTGTTTGAGAGACTCTCCTGCCTCAGTCTGCTGTCTTACAGTGTCCAAAATGGCTTTAGTATCTTCATATCCAGTTGGGACTCCTAAGAACCGCCTTTGAGCTGATGAACTTTAATTTATATAAAGGACTTGGCCATGAGAAGAATTCCCCTCCATGAAATGCACTGGTAGCCGTCAATTGCCCTTCCTATTGGAGGCAGGTGTGAGGCAAAAGCGAAGCTAAGCAGGACTGCAATAGTAGTAATTAGCTTGGGTGCTTGTTTAACCAGGCAGCAAGTAATGAAGTCAGGAACTGTAATGTCACATCAACTACATTACCTCATTTTCTTCTCTTGCAGACACAGGGAGGTTAAAAATAATGAGCCTGTCTGCCTCTCCCCATACCCCTGAGCACATTGAATCACAAGCACCTTCTTTCTAAAACAAATTTATTTCTTGCCGGCCTCCTTCCCAACAAAGACTTGCCTGTGATGAATACCAGACTTCACAGCAAATTTGTCAAAGTGGTGCACCTGTGAGGGTTCCAGCACAAGATGAATTTTGGCAGGCCAAGGGAGTAGAGGGAGGTACCAGGCAAGGAATAAATCTTTGTGTGTTACACCAGACTGTGAATGAGCGTTCTCCTCCTAAGAATCGCTCCTCTGACAAGTTATGATAAATTACGCTCTTTGTTGACACCTTCGTCGTGTTATTTATGGCTCGTTAATTGAACTGAAAAGGAGACTTGTAGCACAGCAGGGGATCATACAATACGTTTCCACTAGGCTGGAACCTGAACCAAAGAACAAAAAAGGGGAGGAAAAAGGTAAAGTAATGCGTGCGAGTGTGTACTCTCCACTGAAAAGAACTGGCTGCTGTTAGAGACCAGTCCAGAACTGTAGCAACTGCTCTCAGTCCTCTCAGAAATGTTCCTGTTCAATCCTCCTGGATCTCCCAGTTAAAAGGCTGGATGTTTGTCTTGTTCCCACCTTTAATCCTTGTATCTGCCTTGCTCTGTGCATTGCTGAAGCATGGGTTATCAATCCCATGTGAAGGCAAGCATCTGCCCTGTGTTTCTGAACTTGACCATCCTTTGCTCCCCTAACAGCAGTTTTCTCTGCTTTTCCCTGGTACTCTCTTTCCTGCATGGCATTCTGATAACACAGTGGGTGAAAAAGAAGGATGCTGGTGTGGCACCACAAAAGTACCACATTTGTACAGCAACACAAAACTCTGTTCTTTTGGGGCAATATATACCTAGCTCAGAAACACACTGATTTGGGGAACCTTCCAGCTCTCTGCCAGTGCGAAGGGCAAGGTCTTGTTACCAAACATCCTATTGTGGCAGCACAGGCAGGCATTTGCTCTGAGAAGGACTAGTGTAAACAGGAAAGGGAGAGGTACAGGATCTGAGCGGGTGGCTCTCTACACTTGTTGTGCAAGAGTTGTCTGCAGGAAATATAGCTGTAAGTCATTGTGGGGGATGATAAAAGAGAGAACGAAATCTTCAGTGGATAAATACTGAGGCAGACAGGCTTGTTTCTGTGAAGAATTACAGATTTGATGCTGAGTCTGAAACGGTTCTAACAAGCTCTGTCCTGAAAGAAAATTAAGTAATCTAATGCCTGAGAGTACTTATCATGCATGAGTATTTTGAGAAAAAACAGAATGGTCCAAGAAAAGAGCACGTTTTCCTATCAAGGGGTACTGAGATAATCATTCAGCTCCTTGCTGGAGAATACCATCTGAAATTCTCACATTTCCATGGCAGTATGAGCAGCATCATTTATGGATTTGCTGTTCGGGCTCCTCTCAAAGGAGCCAGGTCCTTCTGTAGTGACAAGGTTGAGAGTTAAAATAGTGAGTGACAGGTCCCTTGTTAGTAGGGTCTAGAAGAGGGAGTAGTTGGGCTGGGTGTCAGGAGATCTGAGATTCACTCTAGCAGTGTTCCTTAATCAGCTTTGTAGGTACAGTCAAACTTCTGGAACCTCATGGTTTGGTGTGTACCTTTTTTTCAGATGTGAAATAAAGCTTTACTTTTGCCTTAGCTAGAGATTGAGCAAGTGGTTTGGCTGGGATAGAATTTAACCAGGTAGTGAAAATGAATTCCTCTTCTGGTAGCTTTCCAGCCTCTCAAGTGAAATACAGGTGCAGTGTCTTTGTGTTCCCCTTTAAGGGTTTCCTGGTGCAGGGCAGCCTCTCCTGTGTGCCATTCTGTCAGTGGGGATGACGCTGTGTTTTGCCAAGCTCTCGGTAAGTGATGCCCAGTTCCGATGTGTGCAGCTCCCCACTGGTGCCCCTCGAAGACTGGTCGTGTCCCCGGCTGGAAAAGCGGCCCCTGCGCCTGGGAGCGCAGTGCCGTGGTTTCCGTGCCAGCCTGCGCGCTGCCTGTGCAGCCCCTGGGCATTGCTGTTGGCTGCCAGGCTCTGCTGTGACGGGGACGGTGCAGGAACTGCACGGGAGCTGGGCTGCAGCTCACTGCGGGGTGCCAGAGCTCTGCAGTGACTCTGCAAACAGGATGGCAGCTTGTGGTGACGAGGGCCTCGCAGCCCGCTGGCCCTTTGTTCCGGGCAGAGCCCACTCTTCTCTCCAGGGCTGTGGACGAGAACAGCATGAGCGCTGCCCCTGCCGGGTTTGCTTCCTCGGTGCTGTTTGCGCACGGTGTTGATCAAGGAGTTAAGGCAGTGTAGTGGCGCTGTGCGTGTGGAGGCACTGGGAATGCTCTATTTATAGCGCTGCTCTGTGTTAGCTCCCGGGAATTGTCGGCTGCGTGCCGCAGAAGCGGCCTCAGAGCGCTCCGGGTGCGGGTGGGTGCAGCAGCCAGGCTGGCACCCACCCCGGGGTGTCCTGGGGGGCCTGGAGCCTCCTGGGCAGCGGCGTGGCCGGGGATGGCCGTGCCTGCCGGGGCTCACCCCTGTCTGCAGGTCTGCCCAGGGACAGATGCTGCTCTCTCCTTTCCCTGGAGGTCTTTAATGCCTTCTCTTCGAGGTGATGTAAAAGCAATATGATTTGGCTTGTAATCGTGACAAAGACAGAATTGTAAGGGGTTTGTTGCTGTTGTTTGGATCTAGAGAATGGGTTTATTAAGAGCAAGGGCGCATCAGACCCAAAACGCAAGGTTGTTTGCTGTTTCAAATAGCAGCCCGGCCCCGTGGTAAGTGGCAGCGGCAGCCTTTGTCGGTTACTTGCCTGTGCCAATTCCTCAGGAAAGTCACTGCTGCCAGTAAGGATATCAGCACAGCTGCTGGTCTGAGAGGTTTCACTTTCTCACTTGATGTGCTACCAGGGTCCTTCCCCTGCCCCAGTCCTCAAAGCACCCCACTGCAGGGGAAAACCCTGAGGTAAAACTTGCACACGCCAGTTTGCTTGGTTTTGCCACATTCTAGAGCAGCAGTTCCACATTGGACGGGTTTCATGTTTAAATGGTGAAAAATGTTTTGACGTTCTGTTCCGAGCTGAAATGTCATCTGGCAGCCTGATAAACTGGTTTCTTAGGGATCTGTCCAGTGCTGGAAAGCATCGTGCTGCCTTCTCGCTCACTCTGCCCCTTCTGTTCCTTTGTGTAGTAACTGAAATGTGAGTGTTGCCTACAGGCCTTTTATGTGCTAAACACCAGAGGCTGTATTGCCAAAATATTAGCAGCTATTTCTGGAGCCAGGAAATGCAACATTGCAGGTTGAGTGGGAGCAAGGAGAAGGAAACCACACCAATAGGAAAAGTCTGCGAGAAATTAAGCGAATAGGAAAAAAAGTTTGCTGCAGGCTAGTTTCAACCATCACTTCTGAAAACAGCTGTAACTAACATCCAATTCTACTGAAGTAGGGCAGAACAACCTCCAGCACAGTATTCTGCTCTCTCTTCTCCATCTTTTGGTTGGGAACTCGGTGCTTAGAAAGATCTTGTTTTTAATTTTGTGGTTGTGCCCTTCTCATAGCATTTTCTCCCCAGCCAGCTGGCTTTTGTTGTCAGTTACAACAGTGTATGATTTTATTTTTTTTTACAGTATCAAACAAATTGAACATTAAGCTATGTCTTCAAAGTTTTCACTGACAGATCATCTTTCCCACTTGTTATTTTTTTGATTAAAAACTACTTGTAATAACATAGGCCACATTACTAGCACAGTAAGCAGGTTCATGAATGAGGGACTTTCACTTAAACAGCCTTGTGGAGCTGCTGTTTCCTGACTACTTCCTCAGTCTTCCCTGGCTGTCTGTTTTCCAGGATTTTGACTGAGTGCACTCACTTTGGCACACTGCTGCAGCCATTGGTATACATTTGCAGCACGACATGGTGAGTGTGATAGAGTTACCTGTATGAGATGAGGAGCTGTAGTGAAATAATTCTAGTTTAATACTGCATTCAAGTTAATTTATGCCAACTATTTTTCCATCCTTGCTGATGAGACTCAAAGTTCTCACATGGATCTTGTCTTTTTCCATAACAGACAGACTTTGAGAATACTTTTTTGTTGTTTGCTATGAATTTTCAACCCTGAGATGGTAGTGAATTTTCCAGTTTTTAGCTTTTATTTTTTATTAATCATATTATTGGCACACTTGAAGTGGTGTTCTGCATATTTGCATGTGCCCAATGCTTTATTTCCAGATGTTCATACAAAAGGCTTAACCATGTCAGCACACCAAGAGAGCACCATCTCTCAGGCTTCAAATACTCTAACCCTGGGAGACGCTCCCCTGAATTAACTCTCTCAAATGGGACCATGAACTGCAAACTGAGGATAACGGGAGAAACAGTTTCCAGGATTTATGTGGCCTGATAGGCCCTTTAATTCCTGGACCACTTGTACAAAGATGAGGCAGATACAGCAGTGACATGTCTGTGTCTCAGATATTGAAGCTGCTTTTTTCCACAGCTACCTCTGCCTTCTCGTGTCTGTGACACAAGTAGAAACCAAGCACTGTGTGGTAACGATTATAGCAGAAAGAAGGGTGTTAGCACTGGTGTCTGTTTTCAAATTCAGCAATTCAAGTCTAAAATGAAAATAATTTTTCTTTTTATGCACTAAAATTCTACAGTGGAGGGGTAACATTTGGACAATTGTGTCATCCTTGGTAACAAATGTGAGTAGAATCAGCAACTTGAATCAGCTCTTGGGAGGTAAGTGCCACCCACACCACAAAATATTGGCTTCGGTCTCTGGCTTTCTGCTCTGTTGTTTCTTTGTTGATTACAAAGCTAAAGGAGGAGGGAAAAACAACCTCCAAGTCACTCTTACATAATACTTTGTTTTGTGAGGGTTCCACTAATCATGTCAATACTGAGCCTCTAGTTTTTGATAATTACATTGGAAATGCCCAGTTTGTACATAGTAATTCCAACTATAATTACCATGAAATTATATAACTACAAATTACCCTGTCATGTGGATGGACTAAATAAGCATGTACAGTACCTGCTCTGTGATAACAAATTAGAATTACATGGTTGGTTAACTAGCAGTAATATGAGATTTTTGAAGTGGCCAAGCTGGCTAGTTATGTGAAGAGAAAGTGTTGGATTTTCTTTCCAATGCTTGATTATATTTCAAAATAGTAGATTATTTATTTCCCGATATTTCTTTATGTGAAAAAACCAAAACAACTATGCTTTGGGGTTTGTTTTTACCGGACACTTATATTGTATTAAATTGTTTGCTTGGTTGCTGCCAGCTGCTGTGTTCATTCTCCTGGGTGCTGGCTGATGCTTGTGGGACATTGCTTTGATTTGGGTTTTTTTAGGGATTTCTAACTTAATGTGTTAGAAAATGATTGCTTTGCCTTTTTCTAATAATTAAAGAGCATTTTTTTTTTTCCATTTGTGGCAAACCCCCCCATTGATTGATAGAAGAGCTGTAGAAATTGTATACAGGTGCAACCTTTCCCTGTCATTTGAGGAAGGGGGAAATCATGTCTAAAAGTCATATACACGACAAAACAGCTCTTCATCGTGTCAGAGCGTCCTTTCAAAACATCCAGAGTATAGTTCTTTCCTACAGACAAAATAGAAATAACATCGGTCTTTGTTAGTTGCTCTTGACCTCTGACACGAGGCGGTGCGGAAGGAGCGCAAGGCCGGAGGTGGCGGAGCGGGCTCCTTTGAGAGCCCTGGCGCTCCGGGACTGTGGCATCCCGAGGAGCTGCCCCAGCGAGGGGCTCTGCTGCTCGCCCCGGGGGCCGAGGTGTCACCTCGGGGCGCGTCTGTGAGCCCCGAGGCCGGGATGCTCTCACCAACGAAGGTGCGGTGAGAATGGCTCCTGCGTTTCGGCGGGCAGAGCGCAGGCCGCGGGTGGGGACGCGCGGCGCCCGCAGCCGTGTGGCGCTGCCCGCGGTGGCCGCCAGGTGGCAGCACGGAAAGGCGGCAGCAGCGGCGCTGCCCCGGGGATGCCTTGGCAGGGCTCCCCGGAGCAGGGGCTGGGCACAGCTGGAGAATAAAACAGGAATTTATTGAAGGGTACACCTCGGCACGACGGGGCCTGGCCAGGGATACACCCGGGGTGGACTTAGAATGGTCAGGAAATGGACAACCGGTCACCAGGTCTTACGCTCTTATAAGTTTTGGGTCATTTATATATTGGGGTTTAATTGTCCAATTACAGCTTCAGGTTGTGAGAAACAAGATCCTTCTTTTCTCTCTTCAGTCCACCGGTGTTTGTGCTTTTGGGCCTGAAAGTTGTACACGTCTTTGGTCTTCAGTAGGAAAAGGATTTGTTTTGTCCACCTACTCTGTGAAGAGAGCTTACTGGCACTTAATACGAGGCTCAGAACTACACCTGTAGGCAGCACAAAATCTGAAAAACAGGAAAGCTAAAGCTTAAGGCATCACTGGGGCTGTGTTTGGGGCAGTTTGGGTAGAACTGATCGCTGCAGTGCTGCATGTGGAGTTTAGTGCCCGACCACGCCTCTTGCTGCAGCCACCTCTCTAATACACCTGTCTCATTTTTATTTGTTTTTAATCTTAGAGCATAAAGTAATCAGGCCAAGGAAAAGCCTGTCTCTCAGCACCTGAAGTTCTTTCACTGAAACTCAGAACTTCTTCCAGTGGTAACTGAAGCTTTGTGCGAAGGTCTGGGCAACTGTGCCTTTAATCTGCTGGAGATGCTACAGAGAAATGCGTAACTGAGAACAAAATGCTTGTCACTTTTTGCCCTGAGCCATACTATTGCAAGAGCTGAGCTTTCTCCAGCTGACTTTAAATTAATTTTCATGCCTCGATTTCTGGTTTCTTTGGTCTATTCTTAAATAAATTACGTAGCCACCTACACAAGAGGGGAAATTGTTAAAGAGGTTTACAACCTCTGTTCTTTGTTCTTGTATGTTTGATTTTTTCTATATTTCTTGCCGAATCTTTTCCTTATCTGGTATCACCTCTTCTGAGGGATCCACTTTTATTGGAACAAGTAGTTCCCACTGAAGCTTGCCTTGTTTATGTGCAATTGCAGCTCCAAATGCATGGCTTCAGTTCACAATAGTTTATTTCTGATAGCCTCACTGGTTTGTAGCTGTGGGAGATGAAAACTAACAGTAACAGATTTAAGCAGTGGCAGCAGCCCAGAGATTAATAGTGAACTCTAGAGTAATCTCTGGAAATGGTCATCCTTGCTGTCCAAATCCAGGATTTGTAGACATTCCTTTCAGCTGGTGTATTAATTACTTATGTACTGTTCTTTCTGTTTCAGGCAGATGTGAATGGTTTCATATGCAGATATATATCTGTGCATGAAAAAGAAAAGTAACACAGGAATTCTTAGCCTAGAAATTATTCAGGGTTGTGGTTTTTAGTTTGTTTGTTGTCTGTCTTCTGCTTTTCTCGTGGCTGGGTCCACCATGTCTCTTTGGTCTGTCATTCAATTAAATACTGTGCAAACCTGTAGGAAGTGCTTGGAGATTCATGCTGGGAACCTATTTCAGACAAATATCCTGTAAGGTGTGAATAAACATAAGGTGTATTACAAATTGCACAGGGGCTATGGCTATCATGCAGTGTTTATGAACGTGAATAGTTATAATTAAATGTTTTCTGTTCTCAGATTCTTCTTTTTCTTTGTCATCTCTAAACAATCCATCTTTCAGAAGGTGCTGACTGGGAACTTAGCAGCAGAGCAGTTTCTCATGACTCTTGTTTGGTAATTGGAACATCTCAGAAAGCTTCTGCAAGAGCTTGTGGTAATTTTGGTTGCACTGAGTGAGATAATTCAGCAATCAGCCAGTTTTTTTTAGCTGGCTCGGTGCTCAAACTCTTAATAAGGTCAAGGATTGAATTCGGGTAGTTTCAACTTTAAAAAAAATAGTAATTAATTAGATTATTTAAAGTATTGGAGGGAAAGCATAATTATTTAGATTATTTCAAGATGTTGAGATGTTTTCAGACAATCAGTTTCATTGCATAGAACTTGTTTAAATAACCTGAGCTTTTTGATTACCTTAAAGCTGTTAAGAGATGTAGTAAAAAGGTAATTGACTAATGGGGTTTTAATCTGGAAGGGGGGGCTGTTTTCATCACTTATTTTGATTTCTTTAGGTACAAAAGTGACTGTTAATTCAGATATCTGCTGATGGGACATTTATGTAAAAAGCACAAGAAATTTTCTTCCACAAAACCCATCTCAGTCTCTGTACTAGTAGAAGATTTCCTTGCAGCACATCTCGCTGCATTCGCTGAATGTGTTTGTAGGACACGTGCTCTTGGTGACTTTTGCTCAAAGACTTTGCTATTAGTGCTCCTGAAATCAAGAGAAGTCCCCTGAAAGGACTGAGTTACTTGTTCAGGAGGACAAGATCTGGATCCTTACCTGAAGAGGTTTCTGAACTCCCTGTGCAGCCTTCAGTGAGCTTTCAGACTGGTAGCACTGAGCTTCCCCTGCACATAGGGAATGTTCTGGTACCTGGGGGTGCGTTACTTAACTTTGCTATTCCAAAACTTTCCCTGCTCAGATTTAATAGAAAGCTTCTTACATCATGGGACCGTGTAAATAACTGTACAAAGCATCCATGGTTTAGTAATCCCAAAGTAAGCCAAGGCCATAAAATGTATTTTCCACTGGTGCAGCACTTTCCCATTCCAGATATATTTAGTGTGGTGTAGTCGTTCTTTCCATAACTTCAGTGCATCAGCAGTGCCGTTAATGCAAATGATTTTATTCTTATTTAACTCCCTCCTTTTTTGAGCCTAAATAGCACCAAAATTAGGCAGTTACCTGGCCCATTTGAAGTTTAGTAAACTGAGATGAAAAAATGGAAGATGAAAAGTGAACAGGGAGCCTGGTAAATGAGAACAGGAATAGAAATGACGATAAATAGAGCACCACAAGCTGGTGTGTGTCGGAGGGCTCGGTGGAACGGGATGGTTTGTTTGATACAAGTGTTTATGTCCCTTGACAATTTTGCTCTCTATAATGTGCCAAACCCCTGGATTATTGTACTGAAAGAGAGAACTCTACGGCAGCAGGCAACTGACATTGTTTGCAAATTGGTCTGGAGTCTGAAGGTTACTGTCTGACAAAACTCTTGTCACCAGTTTGAGAGAGATCCAAACGCAGAAACTGTCACAGGAAAAGAACCGGTGTCTGCCCTAGGCATCCCTACATTGCTTCTACAGTACTGATACTTTGCATTTTCATCAGCTGTTACTCTTTTAGACCAACAAAGATATTCTGAATTTCTTCTTCTAAGAGTTAAATGTTTCAGGTTGCAACTTTGTAATGTTGATATTCCTCTGTGTTTTCTAAGGCAGGTGCAAGAGCTCAGAGTGTCTGTAAATGCCAGTTATGTGCTCGTGCTCTAGCTGAGTCTGTCTGTGGTGTGAAGGCTGGCATGCCTTGGCTCATAGCTTTGTTAGATAAAAGTCATGCTTTTCCCACTTGAGAAGCTTTATAAATGCACTCCAGAGCTCTTGCTCGGTACATAACCTTGTTGCTTCAGAACTCACTAATGATCAGGATTTATTCAAGGGTTTTATTGAGATTCTTCTCAGTGAAAGAGATGTGAATTCATAGAAGGCTCTTCTATTAAATTTCTGGAAACCGTTTGAATTTCTTATTTTCTTATATTATGGCTTCACTTTGAATTTATTTGCTTTCCTATCTGCATTCTTTTCTATGCCCCATTCTTGCCGTGCACCTGGTTGTCTGTGCTGACCCTGCTTGCAGGCAGATCGAGCTCAGCTGGGGAAGAGCTGCACTTGCACTCTGACAGTAGCTGGGATGCTGCTCAAGGAGGGCACAGCCTACGCTGCAACAGCCAGTGCCTGAGCTGTGAGAAGGCATCACAATGATCTCAGCTTACTGGAACTCTGAGAGGTGCTCCTGCAAGGCAGAGCACAGCAAAAGGCTCCGCAGTTCCTGTAGGAGGAGAGGTGCAGGCAGTTTAGGGAGAGAGGTGCTCATCGTCCGGGCAGGGTCTGTAATGAAAGTATCATTTAGAGGGGCTGGGAACTGCAGAGCTGCCCGTGATGCAAACAGGATGGTTCACGTTTGAAGCCTGGCTGTGCTTCACGAACTCACTGCCTATCACAATGTGTTTCATTTAAAATGTAGGACAGTGGGGTTTTTCTCTTGAAGTCTGTGTTAGGAAAGCCATAATTATTAATGCTTTAGAAAATTATTTATCAGATGTTCTGAGATGTATTTTAACTTAATGATGAATCAAAGAAATAGCTGAAGTTTGTGATTTTTTTTCTGCAGACATAGAATCAGCTTATGGACTTATACAAGGAGAATTTTCTGTTGATTTCTTGTTTTTAAGGTAGACTAACTAAGGAATTGTCACTGTTTTGAGGAATGGTAATGACTCTTCTGCTGTTCTGACAAGTCGATTAACCAGTGGCTTTTAGGGCCGTGTGTTGCCTTGGTAAGGGTGCAAGGTGAGGTTTTCAAACACATGATGTTATGAAGTATCGTCTCAAGGAATCAGGTCTGAATCTGAAGTTAGGCCACTGATAAGGTTTCTCGCTGAAGCTTTTTATTGTAAAGATAAAATATCCCAACAGTTTGAACTTGGAACTTCTAAGTGGCCAAAATTTACATTGTCAACATCTTTAACCAGTGAATGTTGTGAGCATTTTAATTTGATTTCATTTGGGGATGCCGGAAGAAAAGGACGTCTTAATGTGGAGTAGCATGTACAGTGTGCATGGGAGTAGAGAAATAGATAGAGAATGTGCTTTGCTTTTAGTAGCGTCCCTTTGAGGCTTGGCATTCAGCTTTACAATCAGAACAAATCTGTAATGTTGCAGTTGACAGTTTTGCATTCCTGCGGATTGCATTGATTTGAGAAGGATGCCTATAACTCATCAGCTTAGAATTCACTTGGTCCTTTAGTTGCATCTCTTGGAAAATTCTCAGGAAGCTAAAGGATTATGGCTGTAGAATTTAGGCTGCAAAAAATCAGACTGTAACATTATATATTGTTTACCTTTTCATAGCATTTATTTGATTTATTATTGGAAAACACATAATAAAATTTATAAAATATATGTGAATGGACCGGCTCATGCAAACTTTGCAATTTGTATTAGAGTAAGTGCTTAGGCAGTGCTGCCAAGAGTTCTTTAATGTATATGGATCAAGGCAGTACCTTGTGCAAATTCTTCAGATTTCCAGTTTATCCAGTAGGTGTTCAAGCGTATGGATTGGTGGAGCAGCCAAGATCCTGATGTCTGTTCCCATTTTAGAGATTCTATAAAAATGTTGGAAGTGTTAGTGCTCCTGGTAGCTGCTTTAAGCTGGATGCTTGTGTTCTCTGTCAGACAGGAGGGACGGGTTTGTGTGTCCAATTTGTCTGTCACACTTCTTGTAAGAGTGGCACTGACCACTGGGAGGCTGTTCTGCTGGCAGCCTCTTGTCAGTCAGGAGCCACTTGAGTTTGTCTTCCCAAGATCTTCAGAAGCAAGTTTTTTTTCAAGGGAAAACATTTATGTTTCATGTTTAAGATGCTGAAAACCAGAAACCACAAGGTTTAAAGTTTTGAGTTTGGTTTTCCTATTAACAAGGTTTTGGTGTTGTATATTATCAATATCCGCACCAGAAGGATTTGTGTGTGATTTAAGAGTGTCTTTTATATGATTCATCTGTTCCAGAATTGCTAAGGGAGCCAGCTAATCACGAGTGCTGAACTTGGTGACCTGTTTGTGATCAGCCCATAGACACTGTTTTTAATAAGAAGAAAGAGCAGTAGGTTACTGTTGTTAAATCTGTTATAAGTTATTTTTATTTCTGTATTGAGCTTTACATTGGAAAAGTTCTGTGTTGCAGTTTGGACTCTCTTGAGCATTCTGAGATATTAATGATAGAAGTACATTGCATGAGATGTTTAGGGAAAAAAAAAAAACAGCAGGAACTTAACATGGGGACCATGAATTCAGGCAGTTAATCTATTGGACTCATGTGTTTGCTTGATTTGATGAACCAGGGTGTGATCACGTCTACAAGTGTATGGATTTTACAAGCAGCTGAAGATTGGTACAAAACCATTTGTGTGGGTGCTTCATGTGACGCTGCTTTCTGAGTGATGGTGCTGGTGGGCTGCAGTGTGGGGAGCCTCTCCACGTGCAGGAGCTGGTTTCAGGATGTAGGAAATATTGCCAGTTCTGTGATAGAGAAAAAGGCTTCAATTCAGGGAACAGCCACCTTTTTTTTCCCCTTAATGGCCCATTTGTGGCATAGAAACAAAACCCTTGTTTGCTTTTAGGTTACACCAACTGTTGTTTAATAGTTGTGGTGATACATAATTTGCCAAGCTAAGGCTTTTATTTACTTATTTATTTGTTGGAAAGGAATTGCTGTGGTGAAAAGAAATTGGGTACTGGAAACTGGACAGTATTTGAAAAACATAAACATTGGCAAAGAAGGGGCTGTGTTCCTAAGCTAAACATGGGAGTGATTTTCTGTCTCACTAACGGTTTGTGCTCAGGGCATACAATCCAGGGAAGCTTGGTAAACTCCAGTGAGGAAAGTATTTGAGCAAAGCACATGTACTGTTCCGGTGCAGGAGGTGAATGTGGCTGCGCTGGTGCTGGCACATGCTGGTCCGTTTGCTGGGGAGGGAGAGCTCCTGGGTTGTTCCTGTCGATGGCAGTTGTTAATTTCCCAGCAGCTCGAGTGAGACAGATGCTGCGTTCTCTTTGTGATGTAAGCTCAAGTGACAAGTCAAAATAAAAGACTTGTCCAAATTACTTTAAGACAATAAGCATGATGGCTCCTCATTGACAGCATGTTAAATATTAATTTCTTAAACTGTGAGTTTGAAAGGCTTTGACATGTGTCAAGATTCTGACTATTTAAAACCAATCTTCCACAAAAATTTCTTACAGATTGAAAGAGCAAATATTGACTTGTATGACTAACACAGACCACTCTCTACTCTTTGTACTACTCTACTCATTAAAAAAAAATAAATAATCTTACTCTGTGTATTCCCTAGACATGATGTGGGCTATTATTTGAAAATATGTAGCTAGCTGAAACGTTGTTAATTGCCTTTCATTGATGCTAGGCAAATGTTCCTGAAGGTACTGTCCTAGCCAACAATAATACCAGTGAAATGAGGAATGAATCAATGTTGCTGCTCTAGTAGTTGCTAAATGCTGTATTTGCTGTGAAGAGTAGAGCTTGTATAAAAACAAAAAGGAAGAAATAGAATCTGTGCTTCTGAAGAAGGCAGCACTATTCAGATACCCCTTGTGAGAGCAGGAAAGGATATTTTCTAGGATCTTCTGATACTAAGGCCATTTTTCCTGCTGTTGAGAGAAAAACATCTCTGACAGAGGATTTAGCTTTTGCTAATCCTTAAGGGACTTGTTTTGACAGACTCTATAGAAGATTTTCTCAGTAACTTCTGATTTGTTATAAAAGAGCAATTACTGATTTGTCCTCAAGCACCTTTTTGATGCATGTTTGTTAATGAAGTTCATGTACATACAGGAATGGGGAGGAAAAGCCAGTTTGAATTGTTTACTGTGAAAAAGCAGGAAGATTTGGATTTTCCTGGATCACTCTCTAGCCCACGGGGTACTTAGAGTCTGGATTTTATTTAGTGTGTTGTGTGACCTGCTCAGCAATTTGTGGAAGTGCATCTTACTTTCTTGACAGTGGACTCTGAATTTTTTGTTACCCTATCTAAGCACGAGGGCTTTTCCTTGTTTCCAGAGTAATGCCCAGTGTTAGATTTCCATCCAATTCTTCATATTTTGCTCAGGTAACCAGGAAGTCCTGGTTTTTCGGTGGTTGTGTTAGTTAAGGGGAATAAACCAGCTGTCTTGTAAAGCCTCTGTGTAGTTTGTTCCTTTTTTTATGAAGAACTCAAATATCCAACTTCATGCCCCTTTTCACAATTAAAGACAGTACAGAGAGCAGCTCAGCTGTGTCACTCTGCACACATGCTCATCTTGCACAAGATGCAGGATAACAGGCCTGCATTACCAATATTGTCTGTGTCTAATAAAAAGCTGTCATGCTGTTTAGCTGAAAAGAACTTGGATCACATTCCCATGGTTTCTCATCGTTCTCCTCACAAACTGTCTCGTCCCTGATCTAGAGGCTCTGTGTAGTTGATGCTGTATTTGATTCATGTGCTGCTTTTGCTTCAGAAAACAACTGACTGTTAACCAGTGTTCATACAGTTGGTTTTTTTTCCTCTTCTAATCTAAACAAATCCAAATATTACAGAGCATACTGGAGTGATACGAAAATTATGTTTCAAAGGCAAGTCTGGCCTCTAAACCTCTTCAATTTATTTCAACTATTGGCTTTTAAATGTTTTTCCTAATTCTAATGAGTGTACCTGGTGTAAATCAGCAGTTTGTGCTTGCGGCACAAACGGTGCAAACCATTTCAGGGGCAAATCACATTAACTTGTATCAAACGTATCAAACATAATAATGTAATGTTTGTATCTTGGGAGCAGGGCAATTTTTGCTGTAATGCTAGAGACATGCTGAAGAACTGCACATCTCTCTATAGTTAAAGTCTGCAAAAATTTAAGAAAAAAATTCTCAGTTCAGAGAGTTCAAGTGACTGCCATTACATACCCCAAATCGCATTCACAACTTGTTTTTGTCGGTGACCCAACAGATGAACACTGTGACAAATACCATCCTGTTTAAATTTCAGGTCTGGAGAGTTAATAGCTGTTTATTTTGGCAAAGAACATGGGTTAATTTAGAAAAAAAGAATCGTTATTTGTTGATGACGAAGGATCATTTCTGTGATTAAAAATTTCATGTCACACCGATCTAACACTGAAGAGGCAAGTGAGGAACTATTCTGCTTTTGTTACCATTATTTTTATTCTGCCCTGACTTTCTGCTTTTCAAGAAATCGTAGTTTTTGTTAGAGTAAAAAACCTTGCAACAGACAGCTTGCAGAGCTTATTCTGATAAAGTTGTCTAGAAATCTCTTGAGGGAATGAGCTTCTGGTAAAATACCAGGTATTTCTCACTTCTGGCAGTTCTGGAAATGTTCTGAAAAAAGATGTTCCTGAACTATTATGGAAATTACCATGGTGAAGCTGGAACACAGATATGCAAATACCTACATTTGAGTAGAAAAGCTAACTACGAAGAAAAACTGGCATTTTAAAGTCTTCAAGGAAGGTTCTCTCATTCTTATGATGAAGTTAATAATGTCAAGGGAAAGGGAGAAGGAGCCTCTCTCTCTCTTTCCAGAGGTATTTGCTTCTAAAATGAAGTAGGCTGCCCTCAGACAAGGGTCTGTTCAAGTGCCCACAGCAGGTTTAGTGGAGGAGAGGGAGTGTTGTGTGTGCATATTGCACTTCATGCAGACACTGCCTCCGTTAGCAGCGCTTTCCACAGCTACCATTTTAAAAAAGGCAACTGCTAAGTGGGGAGGATGTGAGGACATGCGTGCCCTGTCACTGCTGGATGAAATTCATCATTGTAAGAGTAAAGCAGGGCCCCAGTTCCACCAGGTATAGCCCACACTGATGTGTGAATAGAGTAGTAGACTCCAACTTAGTCATGGTAGCTTCTAGTGATGCTAATTAATCTTGACCCATTTGTCTTAATTTGACCCAAAAGTCACACAGTTTTCTAATATCTTAAAGAAGGAAGAAATCAAAATGATGAGGCCTACATTTGTAGCTATATTGGTAAAATGTGACATCATATTTTTAAGTAAGGGGGAAATGGTGGGAATTTGAGGGAGAACTATGTGGCATGTATTATGCAAGGGATATGTATTATCTGCAAGCAAAGCTGTGCAGAAAAAGCATCAGAGTTGGAATAGATCAGTTCCTTGTGTGGTCCAGACAGACCAGGAAATGCTGATAATGCCTGATGACCATGGGCATTGGCTCTGCTGCTTCCAGACTCCTTCAAGGGAAACAATGGAATAAGTTTGTGCTCCGGATTCCGTGACTCTCAGTGGTCTCGGCGCCTGACCTAGTCTGACGGGGGGATTGCATCCTTCAAATGCCTTTTGCTGTACTCACACAGGCTGTGAAGATGTACAGCACAGACCTGCGCTAGTTCTAGTTTGTCATGGGAGCTTTATTGATCTTGCAATAATCCACAGGTTGGTTTTCATTCCCTTTTTGTCCTTCTGAGAGCCCGGTGATCCTCAGGAGCTGAGGGAGCCATGTGCAGCCTTTCCTTACCTTCTCCTGGCCCTAAGAGTCAGTTCCCAGGGTTTCCGCTGCCTGCTCCCTCAGTCCTCTCCCAGGGCTGGGTTTCTCTAACACTTCATTATGGTCAGACTTTTGATCCTGGACTGATTAAAAAAAACCAAAACCCTAGAAGAGGAAAAGAGCTTTTGATCCATATTTTTTTTTTTTTTTTTAAACTTTAAGAGTGTTAATTTTCCTTCAGTGCACAAAGCTTTTTTCTGTGTCCTTTCTTAGTGCCTTTGCTTTTTGTGTTTGAGGTGTTCATCAGTCTGTTACCAAGTGCAGTTGATGAGGGGCTTGCTCCTTCTTATGCTTGTTATTTATGGAGGTGTGTCCTGAGAGAGTTGGGATGCACGGTTAGGTCTGAACTTGCAGGTCTCCTGCACTGCAAATAAATGGCTTGTCACCAAGTCACAGGTGCTCACAGCATGCTGGTGAAAAATAAGGCAAGTCTTGAACATTCTGATTACACTTCTAGTACCTTAATTGATTCAAAGAGATTTTTGCTCAATTACCTCATGAATATTCTTTGGACAGAACCACTGTAGGATTACCGGTATGTTAAGAAAGCATCTTTTTTTCATTCATTTAAGAATAAATATTTGATTGTCTCTGTTTTGAGAGGGCCTCAAACATCCTGTGATCAGATGTAAAACATGCATTTGTCTTGTGAATTAAAACAAAGGAGAAATGGGATTTGTGTGACTGCTTTATGCCATGCATAGCTTTGGTTTGATATGACAAAATCTATCCTTAATCTCTACCAAAATTTGTTTTGTAAATATAAGGTTACATGGGATTAAGGCAAAAGCACTGGAAACAAATGGTAATGTTCCATTTGTTTAGAGATCATTCCTCACTTTATGAACAATTAATTTCCAACTCATTGAGTCAATCCATATTATTAATAACAGAGATCATAGGATGGCTGGTAACATTGGACAGAGGTTGTAGTGGGAGTTAAAAGGAAAGTCTTCGATGACAGAAAATTCTGTAGGTTTGTATCTCACACAACATTTTTATTGTTTTACCATGTTTTGCCTAAGAATTGCATCTAGGTGAAAAAAAGGTGGAGGACTTGAAAAATGTCATTGTGAGGTGTAGTTGATAAATGGTGTTGTGCACAGTTTGGATGGCTGTGCTGTCTTAAAGAAAGTAGTGTTCGAGAAGTATTTAATGTATCATGTAGATCAAACCTTCAAGTGCTGTGGACTTTGTATTGTGCAGTGAATAATAGCTACAGCTTGCTGGGGCAGCAGTTCAATGCAGGTCATGTATTTAGAGCGCATTGCACTTGAGAGCTGAGCTCAAAAGCTTAGCAGCAGACTTCCAGCAATCTGCTTGAGTGGCCTTGAACAATATTGAATCAAAACTCACAGCCCTTAGTTTCATAAAAACTTTTTTCCCCCTACAAGGGCTTTCTGCTTCTAAAAACAGAATGGAGCCAAAATCGTCAAGATATTTATTGAATTGTCAGGCATCCCAAATTGTACCATCCCTACAAGTTACTGCTCCTGGGAGTATTATTAGAAGGATAGTCAGTATCCTGACAGCTAAACATGTTTTCTGGAGAAGTCCTTCAAAACCTACAACTAGGCAGAAATAGTTATTGTTATAGATAAATTGATACAAATTCTGCCCACGGAGCCTTAGAGGTCTGGAGCTGCCTGTGGTTCTTTATCCATTTGTTTGATCTTTGAAGTATCAGTTTGTGGCAGTGTCCAACTCATTCCGGTTTTGTTTTGCCTAACAAAACTCGAATTGCAGGAAACAACTGCTTCTACAGAGCTAATTTGACAGAAACTGTCTAGACTTATAACTTTTTTATTATAGTTTGAAGATTAAAATGAGTGACTACATGCTTGTTTCCCTTGTCTAATCACATATTTACCTTGGTCTAATTTTGAAGGTTCCCAAGTGTATGGGAGAAAAGAAAATTTCAGAGTGCATATCTGAGGACAGTGCTAATGTTTTGATTTTAAAGACTGAAATACAGAGCAGTTCTGGATCTCTCTGACTGCACTTTGTTTTTATAATGTAAAATTATATGGCAGCAAAGCAGTTTGCTTAGTAAAGCTACTGAATTAAGAGAGAAGTTAACAGAAATACTTTGTTCTTGTACAATGTCCTGGTCACAGAGCTGTGCTTTCCTTTTTGTGACAGTAGCCCTGAGTATTGGAAGCAAAACCCAAACAAAACCTAAAAATATTCAAGCTTGCTCTATCAGTATCCTATGATTTATGTACTTTAAATAGGCATAACAAATCCATTACCTTCATAACTAGTTTGTTATTCTCTTAGTGGTTTAGTAGATTATAATTTCTGAGCGCTGAAGGCTCCACCTGAAAAGATTTTATGAGAAAAGATTTCCTTGTAGCTAGGAATAAAGACTTATTTCTCCCTGCATAAATAGAAACTAATTTTCTGAAGTAAAAGTTAGTAATTTTTCAATTACTTGAAAAAGCTGTGAACCAGAAAGGGAGTAGGTTCATGTTTGCTGAGCATTTGAAATATATTTTGAAAATGAGTCTTGAGTAATCATCCAAAGTAACAAGTTTGGACAAACAAATGACAGTGCGTTGCAAATAGGGTACAACTTGATTTGTTGTTGCACAAGAACATAATTTGCAGCATGGACAAAATCTGATGTCCTTTTCCTGCAAATGATGCCCAAATCTCTGTTGATAACGGGGGCAGGGGCTGGTGTTGTAATGGGTGTGATGTTTAGTGCTGCTCCCGGGAGAATGCTCTCTGCCCGGGTGAAGGAGGCTGTCTTTGCATATCTGTGACTGCTTCATCCAAGGAATACAGTGTGGCCAGATTTCAGCTGAAGGTATTAACAGCAGAGTGATTACTTCTGCCTCACAATACATTTTAATTCATTTATATATATTAGAGAGATGCTACGCATTGCAGCACTATGAGGTGGAACCTGGCAGCTGAAATTTGCATGTGTTATTCGGACTTTCCAGACATTCTATTTCCGTTTTCATGATTTTTTTTCAGTTTAAAGCATGCTGTGAGCACTGCTGATCTCAGTGCATTCTTTCCAAACCTGCATGTTTCTACAGGGGCACTGCATAGCTCGTGTTAAGAGTATTTAAATAGGAGCAATACCACTGGGAATGCTTTGCTTGGATAGTCCAGGTAGCAATAACTGGGCTTGAGAGGGAGAGGGATTGTGCATGAGGCCTGTAGAGTAGACAATTTCCTCGTGTAGGTATGGTGCAATAAATTGAACCACCCAAAAGCAGGAAATTCTGTGGAACTTGTTCTATTACTTTGTCTTGTCACTAACAGTTGGTTATAATTACTGTTGTTAGCAAGTTACCTGCTGTGAATCAAACCAAATGAGAGTTTTCTACCATTATAATTTGTCGGGCAAAGTTCTGATGCTGCCTTTGGTTGTGTCTAGACAGACTGCCTCAATCCTTCGCAGCCCCAGTCTCCAGCCTGAACTAAACTGCAGAGTGCTGTCTGAGTGCTTCTGAAATGTGCTATTCCAAAAGACTGAATTTCATTAAATAGTAATAAAACTTGGCCTACTTAAATTAAAGGCATATCTCCTTTTTTCTTTTAAGCAAACACCTGCTTTTAGGAGGATGTCTGATGAATGTAATTCTGTTATAAAGCTCGAATATGACTTTTGCCTCTCTTATTTTTGTCGCCTTACCTGCTCTGACTGAGGGAATGCCCGCTGTTGTTCTTGTTGACTCAATAGCCAGCAAGTCCAGTAGAGCTGCAGAACATAAGTGGGCTGTGTGGATGGTAAAAAATCTAAGTGTCCATCTTAAAGCCAGCTGATTTTGTTAAACAGGAGCCATTGGTGGGAAATACTGAATACTACTCATTAAGTCAAGTCTAGCTTGGGAGGGTTGCTTCATTTGGGAAGTGGGTCCCAGCAGCAGGTGCAGCCCAGGTTATGGGTTTGTTCCTGAGGATGACAGTGGAAAGGAGGTGCCAAAGGATCTCTCATTACCGAGGAGCACAGGGCTGCTGGTGCTGGGCTGCCTGGCTTTTGCACTGCAAGCAGGAGATGAGCCATCAGAAGTCTTGCTCGGCTGTAATGTGAAGTGATTAAATATTCCCTGCTGGTTGTTAGTTTCCTGCCTAAGTAAGTGTGCTGGGCTCATTTCTTATTTCTTCTCAGCTAGCCGTGCATCCATTTCCACCTTCCTGAAACCTTTTACAGGTCCAGGGACAAATAAATCACTTCTAGTGTATTCCCAGGATAGTCTCAACTAAAAAAAGGATATCAACATGAAGGACAATTGCAGTGTTGAGCTGTCATCCAGTCCCCACAGGTACCATGAAAAATTACAGCCAATAAAATAACATTTTTCAAAATGTGACACTACTCTTAAATTTTTCTTCTGCAATAAATGGATTCTAGAGAGAATTTCTGTCCACTTGGGTACGAACTATTCTTCAAGTGCTCAATAATATATTATAGATGAGTTGTATTATTAATTTCTAATAGTGTAAATGTTTTGCTTCAACAGTCACTTTCAGGAGCTCAGACAATAATTTTCTATGATTTGTTATAATTTTAAAGGTATTTCTTATAATTAGAAAAAAAAAAGTTCAAGGTTGAGCCAAAGCTGTCCAAAGCCATGAAATCTTGTGTTAAAATAGAAATAGAGGTCATAATTCAGCTTGTTATACTTTAGTAAATGGTCAGTGTATGCAAATTTCCCGTTGTTTCGACTGTTTCTTAGAGGACCATAGCCGTTAAAAAATGTACTGTGATTTTGAGTGCCAGCCTACTGATTAAGAGGTAAGTTTGTCCTTATCCCAATTTTCTACATCTTGAGCATGATATTAATATAGATTTAGTATGAGTTTTCTGTGATGTTGCTTAAAACTGGTTCAAAAAAATGCAAGCAGTGTATATCTGCAGTTCCTAGAATTTGAACACGACTGTTATTTATACACTATTTATGCATATATATCCCCTGACAATTGGTACCAAGAGCATCATTAAATTTAAGGGATTTGTATTCCCACATGGAGAGGTGAAAAGATAATTCTGTGAGGATCTGCTGTATAAATATTTCGACAGCAACCGGGTTGAGAATTTTCTCTCCTACTATATGTTATTTTTTTCTTAATGGACTCCAACAGGCAGACTGTCGGTCATTTATATCTTCGTATTTTGGACATAGCTGCATTTTTGTGCATTAATCAGGTGCTGAAGACTTTCCTGAAAAGGTTTTTGAAAAGACACTGATGACTCCTGTGAGCGTGGTACAGCCCTTCATGTGCAGGATATTCCACCATTGTTTGTCATTATTAGCAGAGCCTGTGACTTTAGCTCTGAATACATTACTTTCCCAGGCTTACTGCTACACAAATACTTAATATCAGAAATCAACAAAGAAAAAAATTCTGAATTCTTACTGTGTAACTTAAGGTCTTCATGTAACAGAGTAGCTTGTTCTAGATCCAATATAAGGTGTCCACATTAAGTGGAAACACATTGGTGCTGCTGGTTTGCTACGAAGCTCAAAACCAAATTGCTGTACTTCAGGTAAGACAGTTCCAACTGCTGAGTGCATGCTGTGGTTACCCTTTACAGCTTGCTCTCCTTCGCTGGAGAGACAACCAAACTGAGAGTGAAAGGAGAGCAAAGCCTCAAAGGATGAGGTGATGGAGAGCAGGGCACTGGGATGGATGGTAGTGTTCAGCAGAGTGGGAATGTGCCTTGCAACAGTTAATGTCTCCAAACCAAGCAGCCGGAGCTCCCGTACAGACAAAAAGCAGTTACAGCGTTTTAGAGGCATATTTACATATAAACAGCTTTTCTCAGTTGTTTTAAGGAACCTAGAAATATTTTCTCTTTCCCCCACTCCCATCTTTTCACCTGCAGGTTTTTTTTTCCTGAGATTTTTTTGTACTCAGAGCAGAAAACACAGTGGTAAGGTTTTTTTTTATTTCATAGCCATTTTCCTTATATTAGACTTATAAATGTGTTACACTGCTGTTATTAAGGAAATGTGCTATGTTACTGAACAACATCTTGGGGTTTATCTGTGTGTGGTGCTGCAAGATACCCATTTATAAAGGTGGACAGTGCAAGAGGGCCTTATTGATGATGGACTTCAGTTCTGGTTTAACGTAGAAACTAACACAATTCAGTGCTGGCTTCAGCTTTCTCTTGTCTCTTAACAAGTTGAGCCATTGAATCAAAATTCACTTGAGTTTGAGCCTCTAATACAGGATGTACTTGGAGCTGTTAAGACCAGGGGACATGAGACGTGTTCTGTTTCTTTTGAGTTTGGCTCAGTGCTTTGAAGAGACAAGCAACACATGTGTACACCAATGCACGTGCCAGAGAAGTCCAGGAAGGAAATGTGGTTTGCAACATCTTTGGATTAAAGGCAGTTTAAGAATTTGTGCTGCCAGAGCCAGGTGTTTATTTAGTGCAGGCTTTATTTAATTCTTTGTAAATAGTTACAAAGAATAGCTATAAAAACAAATTGGTGCACAATATGGTGACTTTTTGTGGGTTCCTTGTGTCGAGGCCTTTTGATTTTCTCACTTGGTTGTTTGTGTGTAACATCATTTCTTCACACAACATAACTGACATAGGCCAGCACGGGAGTTCACGTTTTAACAAATCTTGGACGATTTTGATGGCAACATAGGGGTGCTGAAGGAAGTCATCACAGTGTGATGGATTATAGAACTGTATGGAAAACTAACAGAAAGTTTTTGTTGGTAGAAAGAAGTGAAAAAGGTATTCCAGAGGTTATTTAGCACCAAGACTCTGTTGTATGCTAGAGTATGTTAGTGTTCCTGTCCTGATATGCATGGGAGCAATTTTGAAATGGCTTCACCATTGCCATAGAAATGAGTTGTATCCATGTTGTTCTGCTTTGGACTGCAAATGGGTCGCGCTGTGAACATCATCCCAGCTTGGCCCGTTGTGCTGCACACGTGGGTCCTTGGGCTGGGTCACTCGTTTGCTGTGTCCCCAGCTGTGCTCACAGGGCAGTGTCTGTTTTCTCTTTGGCCGAGCTGCTGTGCATTTTCATGCTGAGATTATGCTGCTGTTTCTATTAGCAGTGAACAGCAAAGGTACAAAGCACCTCCAGCCCTGCATGCCAGCACTGGGACTGAGGGAAATGCTTGGCAGAACTGACAGTCAGGCCTCTTTCCTTGCCTTTGGAAGTGCTGGAGCACCCTGTTGACCAACATGTGCTACAGATGCAAGCTGACACACAGTTCTAGTGAACTGATCCAGGGTTTTTCCCTGGCACTCATTTTGCTGAGTAGATGTGATTTCACTTTTACATTGCTACCATGTGTGCAGGATTTAGAAGGAATGCTGGTCTTCTCTTCACACCTGTGGTGGATTAAGGTTGCAGCATGGGCAAACCATCCTCTCAGCGTTTTAGTCGAGAAATCAGCTACAGACATAAACTGATCAGAAGTTACGTGGCCTTCAGCTAATTCTTTGTACGTGTATGCCTCAGTAGGAAGAAAAATATTTGCTTTAGACTTCTGTATTAAAAATTTGTTAAACACATTTGCAAGAGGCTGTGAAGCACACTAAGAGGTACTTTGCACAGGTAAGATGATGTGCAGGGATGACCCTCAGCTCCCACTCAAAGCACAAACTCATTAAATACCGTCAACAAGTTTATTGGTGGAGAAATCTTCATTCCCCTCGATGGGTGAAAGGTGGGACAGAAAATGAAAGTCAATTGAGGATCCTGCAGCTAAAGACGTCAGAATGAAAGCCAAAGCACGCTGCGCATTTCATGTAATGCTATAAACAATCTGAATGTGATGTTATCACCACTTGTTTCAAGCAGTGTTATTTTGTGTGTGATGAAAATATTTTGGAGGACTCTCATTAAGGAATAAGAGGCTTGCTGAGTTCACAAGGCAAGGGTATGAGATGGATAAAATGGATAAACTGTGAGGGAATCCAGGTTATTGTTTGATAGACTAGATTAGTTTGGAAGCTTTGGAAGTTCTTTCATGAAAATTGTTCCTGTTGAGTGTGAGTGGAAATGTGCTGGGGCGTGGGGTTGAAGGCCCTTTGTAATCGTTTCAAGTTATGCAGCTAGTCTGCAGAAAAGCAGAGAATGCCAGCTGAACTGTAAAGCTTGATTGCAGTTGTAGCATCCGGGTTGTTTTTTTTTTATTATGCCATAAAAAAGCTCAATACTCTTTTAACAAAGGACCTTGTCCATAAAGGGTTTGGTTGTTACTGTATCGGAAATAGAAAGCGAGGGAAAGCAAAAGAAACACCCCCAAGGACTGGTGCCTGTCCTTGTGCCTGTACCCTGAGCACAAGGCATTCAGCTCCAGTGAGAAGTGCCATCAATTTCTGCAAGCTGGGAAACAAGGCAACCTGACTTGGAGTGTATTAGTTCAAGTGGGCTGCTCTGGTGAGCATCGTTCAGACAGTCGAAACACATGAGGAGTCAGAGTGACTTTTCTTATTTTTTTAACTGCCTCGAATTGTTTATAAAATTAAATCAAATAGTTAAGCACTTAGATAATGAAGACACACACTTGTCTGTTTATTAAATCATAAATATCCTATTCAATTGCTTTCTATAAGTAGATTGATACAGTCATCTTGAATATGAAAATGCTTTTTTGCTTGATAGTTGATGTTTTTCCCAGCCACACTTTCTATCACATATTTTGGGAAATGAGAAGAACATACTGCCTGTGCACATAATGCGTTGAGTAACCTGTTCCTGTTTACCAGTGCAGTAACTTAATGGAAAGTCAGTGAAAGTCTCGTTAAAATAATGCTGAGTGACTTTTGAGAATTGGCACCTTTTGCTTTATATGCCTGTCTTGGTAAGACATTCCTAGATGGCACAGATTCATCTAAAAATGTATCGCTATGCATATATTTAAGTGCTCAGATTATTGGAGTTGAATATTTTGAACAGCTGAAAAATTTTGTAAAAACCCAGGGTTTTAATTCACATTTTCTACTGGGTGGGACAAAAGGGTGAACATGTAACCTGTTTGGGTTTATTTTCCTATAGCAAGGTAGTTAAATTTTCTGATAATAGTAGATAAGGTAAGTGTTCTGAATTTTCATTTGTAGCTGTTCTGTGATACAAATATATATATATATATATGTCTTAAATACAGTTGCTGTGCTTGTGCAATAACCATTGGCTTTAGGGAACTGCTGTTTATCTTCTCAGAAAACATGAAAGGAGAAAGAGGAGTTCATAAAGCATTGTTGTTTTCTTTTGATACAACTTGCTCCAGGGAGCAGAGAGGAATGTGGAAAACAGGTGTCTCACAGATTTCAGCTGACATTCTCGTTATATTCTCTTGGCTCCACAGATGAGTTCCAGATACCCATAAAGCTTAAATCTATGGTCTAGCTCGGAAAGGCCATTGCACTGAATATTCTATGCAGATTGAGTCTGAAAATAACAGTGTGAGAAGGTGTTTAGAAATACTGGGGGCTTTCTTGCATTGAAGGGTTAAATATTATTCCAGTCCTGAGTAGTTACTTATTTAAAGTCTTCTGCAGGTTTTTCATGCATGACATAGTGGGAATGGGAATAGTGGAGGAGAACAGGGACTCCTTTGAAAGAAATAGAGGCCTTCTCTGAGAATTGCCTTCTGTATGGACCTTAGAGTTCCTTCCATCTTTTTATTGTACCGTAGAGTAAACTGACTGGATATAAAGCATTCAATCCCTGTACACCATAGGGAGAAAGAGAGGACTGGAAGTAAATCAGTAGCAGAAATCACTGACAGCCCATCAGTAAAATGTGTGGGTTGAAAAAATTGGTTTAATTCCTCAGATGGGAGACCAAAATTTGTATCTCCAGTCCAAACTGAGCAATGTATAGTGCAATTGTTATCGTGTTTCTACTGCAAGTACGGAATGCACAGGGCTCTCCCAAGAACGTTATTGCAGCGCAGGTGCAGTGCTGGCCAGGCACTAGGTAAACATGAACCACGTACACAGCCCCTGTGGATATCCAGGTGCCAGGGCATGGAGCCTCCTTCCTGCAGTTCTCTCCCTCCCAATTAAACTGTGGCACCTCGAGGGCTGCACTTGGGAGCACCCTGAGCTGCTTATTGCAGCAGGAGGGGGAGGAGGGACCTGCCCTGCACCTGCAGCCTGTCCTGATGCAGCGCTTGCTCCCCGTGTCCTTAGGCATGGCTGCTACTGGGGGACGTAAGCACAAATGCAGAGGAGCTGCCCGAAAGTTCTGCCATTTCAAATTGCTGTGTAAAACACCAGTGTCCGCTGACAGGTTACTGAATAATGTGCTGCCACGTGCAGTGGAAACAACAAATCAGTGCTGTGCAAATCCCAGTCATCTTCAGGATTTGATTTTGTCCGGAATAACATTTTTGGTTTGTTTAGTTGAAGGAGTTTATTGGGCTGCACTTCTGGTTAGTCTGATGTTTCATTTCAAAAGTGAGCGTTCCCCACATCACTAATTTTGGGCTGTGCGTTTAATGATTAAACATTTATTTAATAATATTATTACATGTTCCATGAATTGCTTTTGGGAGAAAGTGTTTGTGGGTGTGAGAAGTATGTGGGTGCTTCTGTGTGTGGTCAAGATTGCTACTGAGATTACTTACATCAATTGCATATGGATGTCAGACATGCAAAGCTAAAATGTGGGGGTGTGTGACAGTTAAAAATCTGTCTGCTTTCGGAGGCTGATAGCTGCATTCAGCAAAACCCACTGGTTTCTGGTCCTCTGGGCAGTGTGGAAATTGCATCTGAGCTTAGTTTTTCCATGGGTTTATTTTTTTATTTAAGTCTTAGATTGACTCCAAAATTTTAAAATACCCTATGGCAGTCACAGTTTTGTTCTGTAAGTTTGCATGATTCTGTAAATCAGCTGAAAGCTGACCCCAAACCAAAACCTTGGCACAGTTCAGGCTGTGGTGAATATCTGGGACTTCACCTTTATCGTGATTCCTAAAACCAACGAAAGTAGCACGGTTACAGATGTCAGAGAGTTTCATCAAAGTCCAGGTTTGAGTTCATTTAAACTGATTGCTTCTCTGCTTTTAACACAGTCCTGTCCTGTATGTAGTGTGCTTGAGTCTCATTAGACCTCATTGAAGGGGGAGCTTTGAATCTTGCCATAGTTAAAGAACCAGAGTCCAACAGATTGGGTCACATTAAAAAAGATTTTTATCTCCTGAAGCTGAAATATGGCAGAGGTATCAACAAATCTCAGCACATTGCCACCAGAATGCCAGCTCAATTCTCACAGTAAAGGAAATGAATGGTTATTTCACCCAATTCCTTTTTTTTCCTACTAGTTAGTTTAAAAATTATTATAAATTTATTTTATTTGTTATTACTGAGCACTTAGTGTAAATTTTACAGGGAAATTGTTGTGGCTGGTTGTAATTCATCCAATTAGAATTGAAGGCTTTTGTAGAGTGTGCAAATATCTCATATTTTGTGACTTTGCTCTATGGAAACTAAAGAAACTCCAGTGAAAAGGCTGAAGTTGTGCCACACATAAGATTATTTGATTTATGTTGAATGTGCTGAGACTACATTTGATCCTGCAGTTGTTTTGAGTGAGGCTGAGAGGACTTAAACTTGAGAGTGGAAACAGGGTCATGGTTTAATGAGCTTTTGGTCTAAAGCAGGACAGAGGTGTTGGTTCTGTGTGATTTAATTTGGGATTTTATTCTTTGCAATGTTTGTTGTTTTGGCCTTTGAGATTTTTAAATGGTGAGAGTAATTTTGGGGATCACTTTCACTCCCCCTTCAGTCTCTGTGTTAGTTAGGTGATAATGTCAGCAGGCATTGATATTATAAGTGAGGTTGTTGCCAAGATGGTTGTAGAGATTTGTATCTGTCCCTGTTGCGGATGTATGGAAATAAAGACTGGGTTTAATTATCAGCAAGCAGTGCTTTAACGAATGAGCCCTGGTGTGCAGATCTTACATGTGTCTCAGATGTAAGCTCTAATGATTTTCTTATTAGATATGTAATCTATTCAGATTATCATTTGCTTTTTCCCTTTTGAGGTTTTTAGTCTTCTCTACTTCTTTTTGGATTTTGTTGTACTTAGAGTTTTTAAACCCACAGATTATCCGGTGCTTATCAACCTTTGTTAGTTTGCAGCAGCTCCCTGCTCTGCCCTCCCCCTGTCCCAAGGAGGGGAAATACCAGTTTTGTTCTGGTGATTAGTTTCAGGCTTATGGATAAATATTTGTAGTGGAAAAAATGAGTAAGAGTCGCTGATGGTGCAGCTTCTGTCACTTCCCTGAATACAGTAAGGAATAGAATCAAAAACACTCATGGTGGTATGACTGCTTCTGTGCTACAGTTTCTGATGGTGTAGTACTGTGGATAAATAAAAAGGGGGGGAAAAAAATCACACCTCTAACCAGCAATGCTCTATGGGCAAGAGCTGCTCAAGTTGGGCTGGACTCATTCGGGAATAGGTGCAGTAGAAATCTTGCAGTATTAGTCATTCTTCAGCTCTTTCAACCTAAATTGAGTAACACGAAAGTGGCAGAATATTTCCCCTTACTCATGGTGTAAATCTCGATGGAACAGCTTATGAGAATTTTACATCATACATGCAAAGCGCTTTGGTCAAATCAAAACATAAATATTTTTCCTCATTTCTGAGCTAATCCATGCCGTGGGATAGCTGTGATTTCTTCAGCTCTCTAGCAAACCTCTTGCCGTTGAGAGCTCTTTGTAACGACATCAGAGGGCTGCACCTGGACTGTGTAACCCTGTCTGTGTGCTCGTCCTGGTACATACGTGCTGCCCACAGGGTGCTAATGGCCCTTCCAATATCGCTTTGCTGCTGCCCGGCTCAGGGGAGGTGGGGGTGACAGCTTTTATAATACAGCCCCATCATAATTAACTCTGTGGGAATTTTGGTTTCTAGTTGCGAGGAAAAAATTTATTGGAAGGGATGAATGTTTCAAACCCATCGTAATTGATTCATATTTTCACCCCTTTATCTGTTCTGCTGTCTTTGCAAACTGATCATTAAAGACAGGAACTCAGACAGATCCTGACAAGGAGCAGATCCCATCTGGATTTTCTGAAGTGCCTTGCAGTAAGGGGGTGACATAGGCACAATCCTGGATATGCTTTCAACTGTACACGAGTAGATCTCATTAAAGTTCTTGCTTCCAAAATGTGGTCTTTTACTTCAAGCTGAGAATTAGGATATTTAAAGTCACTTGGAGAGCCAGGACATTTAAAGGCACTTCAGACTGAAGGCAAATACTGATCTAAAATGATACTTCCGACGTTGACAATTTGTTACTTAACTACTTAACCAAAATTTTCTACTCTTTTGTTTCGGCTGATTATATACATGATTATATACATGATTATATACATGATTATATACATGTATATATACATGATTATAGTAAAAAAGGATCTTCTGTTTCTGAGCTTGCCTGATTCCTGCAATACTTAGTAATTGCTAGGAAAGAATAACCAAAAAATAAAAACCACAAAAGAAATAAACCCACCCTATCTCATCAGCTTTTCAGTCACAAGCAGTTCAATACCATTTTACCTTCATGGTGTGTGCAGTATGTATCCTTGATGAGTGACAGTCATGCTCTCTCTGAAGCTCAGGCTGTAGCTGCATGGTAATTTTAACTGCAGCAGAAACAAAGTTTAAGCAACCTTATTTTAGCATGTCAAATGAATAAAATGTTTGTGTGGCAAAGTTTAAAATCAGTTTCTTAGGTTGCTTGCTTTTTTCCACATTATGCCAAGGAGCAGATGCAGCTCATTAGTTGTACCAGCATTGCAGAGTCCTGCCATCAGCTGTGCAACCCTGCAGAACATAATTAAACTCTTAAGTATTATTTTATTTGTGTCAGAAGACGCTTCTGGGTTGCAGGGCAAGGAGCCCTTCATTTTCCCCCATTATTAGATGCCAATATCACTGTGCTGGAAATCTGTTAGAAACAACTAAGCTTCCACAAAGATGTGTCTCAAAAAACTCTTTATCTGACCATGTCGTTATCAGTTTCACTATGACATTTGGTTTTTGGTTTTAGAGTCTCATACCAAACAGAAATACAGGAGCTTTGCATATTTTTTCTGTATTGAAATGCAGTACCTGCTGAATCTGTTGTCACACTTAGAAACCTCTTCAAAGGCAAAATAATGAAAAGAATGATAATAAAAAACCAAAACAGCAGTAAAACAATCTAAAGTTAATGTTCCTCACAATTAGCTTCCTTGACAAACATTTTAAACTCAGTTGGAAATCCTGCTTTGTTTGGGGTTTTCTCAAAGGAATTCCTCTGCTACTAATCCGATAGGCAGGGCTGGAAGTCCCTTGTGCCTGTGGATGTGCATTTATGGAAGCGCAGAGAAGTGCGAACCCAGCCCCTCCTTTCAGAGCGCTTCACACAGACGGGATGACGCTGATACTCTAATCACTGCTTGCTTAGGTTATAATGGAGATGAAATGGTGGCAGCCTGCAGAAGCTCCGGGAATTCCGAAGGCTTGTGTAGGTGCAGGAATGCTGCTGTTCGCCCCTGGATTCAGGTAATCCCTGCGGTCCCGAGGCTGCAGTGCTGGGGTGACAGCTGGAGCTTCGTGCCGGGGCTGCGTTACCGCAGGGCTCGCAGAAATCGCTTGGTGCATTTCCAGAGCCCTCCTGGGGCTCCTGCCGATCCTTACCGTGCCACCAGAAGGTCTTGTGAGGTAATCGTTTAACACTTGAAGCAAATAAAACAATCTCATTTAGCAGTTTGCCTCCCCCCACACGTGAAGTCAATAGAAAAGCAAGGTTTAAATCCCTCCAGTTTACAAACACACTCCACTTTGCTGCTTCCCCCCCCCCCGCCCCCAGCTATTGTCTAACAGAAAGAATTCCCTGCATTCTTCCCCAGGTAATGAAGTCAGCAGTAGTTGAATTGCTTACCAAGCCTTAAAAATTCCCTCAGAACATGAAATGTTTCACAGAAGCTGTTTGTTTCTGAGTGGTAATTTAGCTCCCACCTAATATATTCTGCTTTTTTTTGTCTATTGATACCAGTGTGGCAAGTGCTAGAGACACACAAAAAAGGAAGCTCCTTTTTTTAATAGAAATCAGTATTAAGTATGCTGGGCATCTTGGAAAACCCAGTAATTTTGTCCCAGCTTGAGGGAAAGAGCAGGAAAAAGTGCTTGTATTCACTTGCTAACTAGTACTTCGTGGATGGTGATATGTCTCTGATGTTTGCATTGATGTTCCTGTATTTCACCCATTGAATCATACACGAAAAATAACTATCTGATCGATAATCTAAATTATAGCCTAGTTTAGAGGTGATAAAATATGCATTGAATGGCAGCTGCTTTACACACATGGGGGAAAAACAATTTTCTGGGCAGTGGGTTTGGCTTTTGGGTTTAGGTTTTTTGGTTTGGATTTTATCTTATTCACATTAGTAGCAGTTCAACCCAGACTTGTTGTAATAATGGTCATTTAAGTGATCGTCAAAGTTTCCCATTCTGAGGCATGTGGTACTTGGCTCTTTGCTTTCCTTGATGGAGATAAAAGCATCAAAAAAGCTTTTTTTAATGCCTTTTTTTGAACAGATGAGTGTCCTAGCAAGTCATAGCATGCTCACAACGCAGGAAAAATCTATAATGAACTGAAATTTTCATGTCATTGGTGTTATTTAATTCCACTTTTAGAGTCAAATTGGGGATAACAGAGTTTTGGCAGCTTGGTGGTTGTCTGTTTTCGGTCAAAAGCAGTTAGTTGTGTACTTCTGTTTTTTTGGGTTTTTTTTTACTGCTGTGTAAAAACCAAAAGATGCAGCAATTCTCAAATGTTCTGATCAGCAAATAACTGCACAATTACACTGCAAGTAATTTGTCTTGATTCCCCACTATTTCTTGATGGTAGCAAACAAATGGGAAAGTAAGAGTGTACCATCGCGTTGAAGTTTTGAAAGACTTTATTATTTCTGTTTTAAATTTACTCTTGGAGCTGAACGAAGTCTTTGTGTCAATTCTCATTTTACCGGAACCTGTTTTTCACTCTGCTTGTCACAGTGAAAACTGAAAGTTAACATTTCTTTTCAAAGATGGCACTCTTACAGAGGCTGTGACTGGGATCTGTTGACTGAGATGAAGTAAAGCAGCTAACGCGTAAATTCAGTGCTCACACACGTCTGGCTAGAAGTATTTTTGATTGTGAGGATGACAAGCAAAGGCTCTGAGTTCAGGTAAAACTTAGATGCTTGAAGGTCACATTGGAGTGTAGTCTCGAGTATCCATTTTTATTAGCCTTTGATTCCATGGAGAGTTTTTGATGACTGTCTTGTACAATGTTCAAAAACTTTTTAAGGGCAACATGAAATACTAAAACTGAAATACCCATGTGTTTAAAATATTAGGATTTCTAACATGTTTTAGGTTTTGAAGCTCTAGATTTACATTTTCAGGTATTTTTATGTAATGAGGTAAAAATATGAAACTTAGTATATGCTAAGGTAGCATAAAAATTTAATTAGCAATCCTAAACCATATCTGGTTTTCCCACTGTAAGTAACAGTGCCAACCTTCTTCATTTCTTGGCAGCAAATACCTAAAGGTAGTATCAGAATTGAGGAGTTTTTTCTCTATGTATCCCTGCCAGAGAAGAAACAAAAATGCTTTTCACCTGTTTCCTGGTGTCCCTTAAGCTGCCAACAGCTCTTAAAGTTTCTTCAAGGCAGAAGCCAAGCCATGAAAGCTGCTGGGTGTTTTTCACTGCGCATATCAGATGGATGTGAGTGGATAGATTTTGTTTCCTTCACTCTGTAGTTTTGGCTTGTGATCTCAGACTGCTTTTCCAACACAAAACCACCAGCAGTAGGTTGATAGGCCTTTTATTGGTTGAGTACAGCCCAGGAACCAAACTCAAATACCTGTACAGGGTGGAGAAATGTGTGAACCCTGTCAAAGCTTGAAATGGACTTTGCAGTGCCATTCAGACACACAAATTAGTTTGTTTCTATCCTTTGTTACTTGCAAAGCCTAAGATCAGTAATGAATCAGTTGACATTTGATAAGCTTCTTGCCTCCCTATTGGTTTTGGGTATTAATCCTTGTTTGTTTTTCTTTGAATTTTTGGCACCGTTGGAAGTTCTGGGTTGGGTGGCTTCAGGTTTTTTGGTGAGGGAGGAGTTTTAATTGGATGATTCCATAAGTTTTTCTTTGGACTTAGAAAATGTCACAAGAACAAAATCAGTTTAAGAATGGCACCTCTCCTTCCCCTTCAAAGACTGGCTTTCATTTGTATTTACTGGTCAGATTGGACAATCTTCTGAAGTAGGCAATCTTGCATTCTGCTTAGGTGATGGACTGCATGTTTTCTTTCGTTTGCTTGCTGGCTCGGCACTATGGATACAAACAATGAGCAGATGAAAACAATTTTCAAATGGAACAGTGTCACACATTTAAGAAAGTGTCAGAAAGGGAGGAAAGACAACCTGCTTTTGGTTCAGTACAGTAAAGAACCTTCTGAGATCTGTGTCTGGATGCTGTACAGTAGCCCACTCTGAAGAGGGAGTCTGTCATGGTTAACCCTGCCAGAACTGTGGGCTGCTGACGAGAACATGTTGCAGTGGCAACTCTGCCATCCAGCAAGAGGGAAATATGTTCAGTTTCTGTCCCCGTGGTTGGCTTTATGCCCGTGCCTTGGACAGCTTTTTGAAATCTGTGGAGAAGTCCTGTTGCTTGTTCAGAATTTCTATTGAACGTTTATGACTGGTTTCACTGGGATAAGTAGATTGTGGAAGGGAACAAGGATTTCTTTGACCTGTTCATTAAGCTGTTGAGAAGTCCCTAAAATTCTAAAGCAATCCAGTTGACTGAGATCCAGCCCTAGGCAATGTGCTTCCAGATGTACTATTTCTGTGTAGGGTCCAGCACACACTGAGGAGGGAAGCTATTTCTGCTTTCCTTTTGTCCTCCTTGTTCTTAAGCATTTTGGCTCTAAATCCACAAGTAACTTAATAATTAAATCATAACTGCAGGATTCAGCTTTGTGCATTTGAAAGCCAGGGCTTCATTCTCAAGGTGTTAATGTAAATTGAAAGTGTCTCCATAAACTGAAGGATTCATGGTCTAAAAAGTCTGGGCTGTAAAACTCCGGAGTTTGATCTCCATATAGTTATTTAGTAACTTTTTTTAGCTAGGCTCCCTGGAAGTATTCTGTATTCTTAATGCAGTTTGACACCTAGAACAGTCAGTCTTCTAGTGGAACAATTGACTTGTTACCACAGCTGAAATCCCTAAATCAATATATTCAAGATCAAATGTGCTCTGCTCTTGTGGCTGTTTACTTTAGCTATCCTGAGATTGATTAGCTGGCATCTGGAGATACAGAAAGGCCATTGCAGTTGTAGCTTCTGTACATTTTCTTTGGGTTTTTTTAACTCGTTTTTTTTTTTATAATATAAATATAGGGTTGTGAGGTGGCTTTTAGGGTCAATGAAGCAGTGTCACTCCAGCGCTTAAAACTGAGTGTGTGACTAGCTCCTTGAATTCAGTGGGGCTGCTTGTAACTCCCATACTTGCAGAAACCAGCTCCTAGGATTTGAGATTTCTAGCTTGGGCTTCGTTCTGTTTGCATTCACACCAGCATGAATCCAGTAAAAAAATCAGAATTGTATAGGAATCAAGCAAACCTTTCCCCTTGCCCCCAGCTTTCATCTCAACTGCCTCTAATCTGTACTCTTAATAAGAAGTTAGTATTATTCTTTTTGTAATGGATGAGTGACTCAGTTGTATTAAATCACTGTGGGCTAAAAAATCCACATGCAGAATCAAATTAAATATTTTGTGTCTGATTCTGATTGTACTTACATGATGTGGATCTGACTCCATGGAGATGCATTAACTTATTCTGGTTTTATCAGGTCAGAGGCTATTGCCTGAGAGAGAGAGCCTGAACTTCCAGATTCCTGGGTGCTGCTCTTGGCTAAGCCACTGGCCTGCTGTTGGGGGATCTGCTCATTGCTTCTCCACTGTAAAGCAAGGGTGATCACGCTGTAAAACCCGAGAGAAATGTGGGGTTTAATGAATGCCGTTTGATCTGTGGCTCAAAAGCATTGTAAGCGTTAAATGACTTAACATTCAAGTCTAGAGTAATGCTTGCACTTGTGGTATAACTGAAGAAAAGAGGGTACTGTTTTTATAAAAGTTGTCATCGCTGTACCAGGAAAGTATCAGCCAGTTTTCAATAAATTACATCCTTCTCAATGGGGAGCAGAGTAAATCAAAGAGAAAATTTCTACTTCATGTTAATTCTTCCTTTAGCGTTTATGTGAAATGAGATTTACTGTCAAGAGTTGTCAAAAATAAAAACTTTAAAAAAAAAAACTTTTAATACAATGCAACCAAACAACCTGCTGCTGTGGAATGTGTAGCTGGTTCAGGATGTAGAAAACCTGTGTGTCAGGTCAGAACTGTTAAGGGTTAACAAACCAGAGCCCCTCACTTCTCTGGGCTGTGATTTGCACAAGTCTAGAGAGAATTCCTTTCCTGGCTTTCCTTTGGAGAGCTTGGGGGTGGAGAAGGGAGGAATTAAACAAATCTCCAGGTAGTCCTGATGTCATGATCAGTATTCTGCTGTTATTTCCACTTGTCAGGCACCGTTTGAGTTGCACAACTCGGAATGTTAAGCATCTGCTTCGTAAGTGTGTAGACATCAGAATCATTACAGATTTGTTTATGGAGATAAAATCTGCCTCTTCGGATTTGCATGTGAATTGGGGGGCAGACTGAGGTTTATACTTTTTTTTCTGTAAGAATTATAGACACAACTTTTAGAGTAAGCAATAGAAAGTAATAAAAAATAAAGGGTTAGATGTGGTGTTTATACACTTCTATAGAAAAATACTCACTTGCTCAATTATGTTTAATGAACAGAAATCGTAAAAATGCATCAGTATCAAAATCTTTTCCTAAATAATAAGCAAATGGAATTGATGCCATTACATTTCCTTACTAATGAGCTATGATAATAGCTGATGTAATAATAACCATGATTATAATGGTGTCCTCATTAGACCATATTTACAGCAGGGGATATTGGTGTTTGATCAGTCCCTGGTTCATAGAAGTTGCAGTATTTGTTGTACGTGCCCTTCTGAAAGCCCTGTCCCCTGTGCATTGATGGGCTCAGACACTTGTCATTGCTTATGCTCGAGTCAGTTTGGTGCTTTTCTTTATCGGAGGGGCCAACCTCTGTGGTACTGCTCCGTGCAGTGTGGTCTGTCAGCAGAGAGGTGCTTGAGTGTGGTTTTGTACAAATTGCTGGGTGCCAGAGTTCCTCACTGCTCTTTCGGTAGAGACACGATGAGCAGGAAGCTGTATGTAACCTGAGAAAATCAGACCTTGATTAGTAATTTGCTGTAAATGCAAGCTGCAGGAAGATTCATGTGTTAATCCATTGTCAGCCTTGTGGGAAACCAAAATAAGGTGGTTGGTTATTCTATGCAAGGTTCTGATATTCCCTGTAAGCTTTTCTGTATAATCCAGGGAAATGTGTGCTTTGTGCTGGAAAACCAGAGATATTTTATCCTTTCGTGTTAATGTGTCCCTGGTATAAACCACTGCATGGCAGGGTGCTGGCTGGTTTTGCTTTTATCATATCAGAACCCCCTCCTTTGGTTAGGGGACGTTTTCCAAGTGCTCCTTCTAATTCTCAGCCAAGGTAGTCTCTGGCTTCTGTAAAACTCACTTAATGCTCATTGCAAGCACTTGGGTTTTAACAGATTCTTCAGCTCACCAGCCTCTCAACAAATGCCATGGAAAGGAATGGTTCAGACAGCAAAGAGAAGGAATAGAGTCAAGAAAACAAGGAGATTTTATTTTATACTCGTCCTGGTCTGCATGGAAAGTCAGTTTCTATGTGAACTGCAGTAGAATGTAATCAGAAGAGAGACAAAACAATTGGTTTTGTACTTGATGTTAAGTGAAGTCAAATAATTTAGGTTAGATGGTTGAATACTGTATTATTAAATTATTTTTATTATTACTTTGGAAGGCTAAATGTAAGATTCTGTCATTGCATTTCTTCCTGAAGCTCACCATCCTTTGAGGTGTTCAGCATTAAATTAAAAATGAAATGTCACCCCAGCTGAGGCATGTGTAGCCAGCAGAGAGTACAAGCTGACAAGGAGGCCCTATAGAATGGTATAGAAGCACAGAAGACAAAGTCAGCGACTTAAGAAAATACCTCTGTGCCAGGACACGCTGTAAATTTCTCTGGAGAAATCCTACAACTCTTCAAGAAAGTTGACCTCATTTGCATGTTTTGATTAGATTGCTGTCAGGCTTCTTCTGACTTCCTACAAAGAAGAGAAAAGTAGTTTTCTGAACAAGTCTCAGGAACTTCTTTAAGTCTCAATATATTCCTTATAAATAACTTCATAACTGAAGAGAAAAATCTTTGTGTGCTGTGTCTAAATCTCCAGGGGAAGCATGTTTTATTGTAAAGGGGAATGCTCTCCATCTATATTCAATCTTCCACTTTAGTGAAGGGATCATCAATCTCCCAACTAAATTCCTGAAGTATTTATTAGTTAACTCAGCCTCTGGTATTGTCACAGCTGGGGAGCTGTTTCTTAAAAGGACTGTAAATGAAAGTATAACTCAGGGGCATATTTCAGAGGGATACAACACTGGATGACAACTGTGCAGCGTGGGAGTGTCTTGAAAAAAGCAGGGAGGTGGAGAAAGAAAAACAATCGTATGCCCCCTCTCTTCCTCCAAGTGAGGGGAAATTCTAGAGGTAGAAAAATGATGTTTGAAACTAACGATGTATTTAGGTACAAGATAATGACCTACACAGCAGAGTTAAACCAGTGTGAGGACTGCAGCGTTCACTGCCCTGTGTGTCTTGAATAAGGATTAGGAGAATGTGGGTATGAAGATACCTAAAACATACAGCAGCCCAAAGAGGAAAAGGACAAACTGTGCTTTCTTAATTTTTCATTACTTGTAATTGCCACTTGAAAATACCCTGTTAACGTGGAAAGCCTTGTGTCTGCAAAGTGAGTTTGCTTCTGGTCGCTTGCATTATTTTGGTTAGGGAAGATGAATTTATGAAAAAACACCATGAGCTAGGCACTATTTTCAGCTTGATGGGTATTTCCCTAAGTGTCTTATAAATAGAGAAAGAAAGGGTGGAAAATTTGGACTTCTGACAGCTTTGACTTTTCTAAGAAAAAGGAAAGTGTTCTAAGCAGTATTTCATCAACCAAAACGCATATGAAAGATGCTTTGGCTGTTGCCCAGGCTCTTTAGAGATGAGCCATAAAGTCATAGTTGAAATACTTGTGCAGGTGAAGGTAAATGAATTATGCTGCTTTCCACTCTTGTTAAAAGGTGCTAGGTATTATTTCTACCATAAAAATGTGGAAATCATAGGGAATAGAGAATGTTTTTGTCTTCTACTTCCAAAGTCACTTATTATTCTCCTTTGTTATTACACAGTTTTGGGGTCTGTTTTGGTATGATTGCTTTGACAGGGGATGGTCTGCATTCACTGTTATAAGCTGTAATACTGGATCTTGGATTGGGCTAATGAATAGCTGGCCATTTACAACTGAAGATCCTCTTGCCTGCTTTGGGAGTGAGGGATCGTTGAGTTGTTGTCAACTCAGCTCTGGGCAGTGAAGTAATTCATGTGATGGGAAGTTTTCCCATGGCTGTTGGAGGAAGAGTTTAGCTATATTAGGATAAATCATGTCTGAGTCTCATGAGCTGGACCCTCATGTTAGGCTGTAGATCATGTTGAAGTAATCATAATTTGGATAAAATCATAATCATGTCTTGGTTTACGCAGTCAGACAAAAAGTGTTTTCTGCCAAAAATACTCACTTGACTGCAAGTGGTTTCTTCCTGTTCCACCTATTCCCCAAATGCACGTACAAAGGAAAACTCAGAGAAGCTCAAATGGTGGGAGGAGAGGGGGATTGCCGGTCATTTTTTGCAATGAGAGATTAGTTTAAACCTCACCTCTTGGAAGATTTGATGCTTCATCTCCTCTCACTTTTACCAAAGTGAAAGCAGCTATGAGGAATCATAGAATATCCTGAACTGTAAGCGACCCACAAGGATCAGTGAGTCAAATGCTGGCCCTCCAGAGGACTCCAAGGATTACAGCACGTGCCCGAGAGCATCTAAATGCATCTTGGGCTCGGGCATGTTTGGTGCTGTGAAAAGGAGGGTGCAAGGCAAACTGTGGCTAAGCTTTTCTGAGAACAAACAGGGGTGTCTCCAGGGGTGCTCAGAGCGCATTCCCAGTGACTCAGAGCAGATTTGAGGAGGGCTCTGTCCAGTGATGTCCTTGGTCACTGTGAGACATGGCTCTGTGTGCCCTGCATTGCTGTGCCTGCTGTGCCTTCAGAGCTGCTGTCCCACTTCACTGTTGGTTGGAAAGAGGTACCAAATTATGAAAGATACCTTACTGAAGTGCAGCAGGCATTAGTGGTACAGGGATTCCTTTCCCCTCGTAGAGGTTTGGAGGGAGAGGTTGAGTTTCTGTCCCTGCACAGTTTAGTTGGCATGCAGAAAGATATTTTGAAGCATCAAGTCAGAGCTACCTTTAAAACATGGGTTGGAGCAAAAAAGTGATTTCTAGCCATGCCCATGAGTGCATCCAGGAGTCAGTTGTGTCAGCCTCCTCTGGAATGGACAAAGAAATAGAGAATGATTAAATTATGTAGCTCTTTATTTTGCTGCAATTAAAACAATGGCAACCAGCTGTTGTCGGTTTTCTCCAAGCCCCAAGGATGACGCTTTCATTAAAAAAATAAACCAAGCATTATTAAGGGCAACAGGCAATGGAATAACAGGAATTTTATAAAGGTAGCATGCAATAACTCCAAGAACTATGGGCTGTTCTTTTCTTTTGTAACTTTAAAGTTGAATTACACCTCTGGAAGTCTTTATCTGTCTTCACTCCTTGTTCCCTCTTATGTGGCAATGTCTGAAGTAGTAAATGAGGAACGACATCCTGAAAGATTTTCTGTCTCTTCCCTTTTTTATCAGCTTAAGTGTTTGTTAGTAGAGGGGTTTCTTGTGTTTTTTGTTTTTTTTTGTTTTTTTTTTGTGTTTTTTTTTTTTTTTTTAATCAGCTGCTACTGAATGGTTCTTTAAATTTTAATTGCTGGGGGAAGATGTTTACTGGTGCCACAAGCTCACCTATTCCACTGGGGATATTGATTTGGATGTGTCTGTTACTCAGCAGTTCCTCTCCTTGTAGAGAACAGTTAGTGAGGATTTCAGCAATCTCACCTATTTTTAGCACATGCAGTAGACTCAGGTGCATGAAGGAGCAATTTTAGATTCTTTTAATAAGATTTCTATGAACTGTTGTCATCATTTCCAGTCAGTCTAAGCACAGAAGTAAACCATAAGAAAAAAAAGGCTTTCCAACAGGTTGAGAATAAGGACGTTTAAGGTCAACCTGCTTCACATCTTTTTGCTATTAGTCTTTAGAGACATCTGTAATTCAGACAGTTCTAATATCCTCTGTGTTTTTCAGTTTTACATCTTGGCATCATATTCAGAGAAATTTTCCATAACATTTAAAGGGAGGAAAATAAGATATTTGGAAACAGCCCTACAGTTTTGCTGAACTCCAGGGTGCCATTTACTTTGAGAAATGTTTAGGCGACTTTAATTGTTTCCTCTTTTAATGGCCTAATTGAGTTTTAGAACAAGCCAATGAAACTTTTTTTTTCCTTGCTATTTGTATAACATTCAGAACTCCAGTTCCCATCAGTTAACAGGAAGGGTCTGTCTTCTGTTTTTCATTATGTGTGTAACAGAGTGTGTCAACAGAAGATTGTTAGAATTAAAATGCAAATTTACTGGTTTTCTTTCATTAGTATCACATGGCCCTAAATGAGGCCATTTTATCCTGGAAGCTTAAGAAATTAAAAAAATTAAGATGTATGTAATATGTAGATTTTTAATTTTTTTTTTTTAAATTTTCAAAAGGGATGGTCACCTTCTGCTATATAATGAGAACTTAGCAGCTTAGGTAAATAGAAGTGATGAATCTAACTACTGCAGTGTTTCTCTTGTGGTGGGAGGTTCTGTTTGGTTAATTTATTTTTGTTTGTTTTTTTAAATTCTGCTATGTTTTTATGTTTTAAATGCTAGAAGTAAAAGGAGGTGCATTTTAAATAGTCTGTTCTTCAGCCGGTCTCTAAAGGCAGTTCATTCATTAGATTGCACTCATAAAGGCTTAGCAAGCTGTGAGGAGTTTACACTGAATTTTTTCAACATTAATTTAACAAATTAAAGCTTTCATTGCAAGTTTCCTGTGATTTTTTTTTTTTTTTTGTACTAAGCAATTACGAGTGTACCTGCAATTCAAGGCTGAGTTTGCAGTATGTGCTTTTAAATAGACCCTGCTGTGTCCTGACACTCAGTTTCATTAGTTCTTCCCTCTCTCTCTGCAGACTGTGTATCACAGGCAGGCTTGTTGGTTTAGTCAGCAGTGGACTGTGAGAGGAGGGTGACAAATGATCCTGTTTTGACTGTTCCTTGAACTGCAGCTCCCTCCTGACCTCATTCATAGCTCTCAAAGCTGAACTCGAGTTCTACCTTTGTTTCCTGACCCTGCATCTCCCTTGCAGGAGAGCACAAGGAATCTCTTCCCAGCCCTGAGTGTGCATTTGTTGAGCAATGCCATTAACCTGACCCCAGTTGTTGTTGTAGCTCTTCAGCCTGAGCAGGACAAGAGAAGAATTCCATCTTTAAGAGCTTTTAATTCACTGACGTCTACCAAAAAAGTGTCCTGCTGTCATTCCAAGGCTCATATTCTTCCTAGGGAGGCTAGAAGCTCTCTAACAGAGTGGCAATCATTTTGGAAAGGCTTGTGATCCTTGCTGGAGAGTCCAAGATATCCAGGTTAGAGAGTCCAACCCACCAGGCAAATCAGTGCATTGATCTTGTGTTCTCGGCTCCTGTGTGACAGATCAAATGTTAATGGTTCTGATACATTTGGGAAGTTTGCAGTATACCACACAGAGGGGTCAATTTACTTGTCACCACGGGCAGCTCCAGCTCAACTAACTCATAAATATTGTAAATCAGTTTATAGATTGTATTTCGTGGTGATTAAGGAGCAAAGAAGCAATGAGGAAAGGAGGTTTCTGTGCCAAACATAATTATGGAGATTTTGGATAGACAGAATGTCCGGAAGAGGAAAAAAAAGCTGTCTCCTTTATCTACCATGTGAATATTTCTTCATCTAGAAAAGCTGACTGCTAGCCATGAAGAGTTAACATTCGTGAGGAATGTGTGGAAACCTTACATAACTCGTTCAGTCTCATCTCATGGGTGTTTCTCTGTACACTCTGCCAGAACTAATTTCACGGTTTTAAAACAACTCATGGTACAAAAAGAATACATAATGAGTTGCCGTGAGATATGATTGTTTCCCAGCTGAGCGATAGAAAGACCTGTAGCTCTCCAGGACTTATTAGGAATCATTTCTCAATTAGGTATGGGATGTATAGCTTAACAAAGGCTGTGTGGTTCCTCTTGAACACATCAGGGTTTGACTGAGCAGAGCAGACCTTCTGCAAGCATTTGAGACACTCTTCACCCTCCTTTTCCCCAGCATCTTTTCCTCTACTAGTTTATAAATTCAAAGGGACCGTAAGCTTGTGTAGACAAAAAACACTGACCTGGCATGGTCTGTCTTATCCTGCCTTCTGAATCCCTGTCATATCTTAGAGTTTGAAAACAGACAAAGCTTTCTGGTGCTGTCAAAAAAGTCATCTTTGAGAAAGGAAGCAGCATCCAAACTGTCAAGACCAATACTTGCTCCCTCTCAGCCAGTGACGCTTCGCTCCTGAAGCCTGCATAGCAATGAACGACTGACTTCAGTTACCAAAGACAGAGCCTACACAAAGTGCTGGCAAAAGCAGAGTCCAGGGAAAGGAAGTCAGATGGAATGGGATGGTGAAGAGGAATCTCTTCATTCTCACATTAGATATGTACAGAGAGTTAAATTAGATTCCCTCTTTGAAGAAAGGCAGAAAGTAGTGTTATACGAACCCCCCCAGTATTTTACAGAATGGGGAATGCTTTAGAAAGTGTGCCTGGGGTGTAAGCCAGCAGTTTGTAGCACATCTTGTCTTAGTTTGAAAAACAGACGTTTGGTTAGTGAAATTAAAAAAAAAAAGAAAAGGAAAAAAAAGTTTTGATTGGTTGGTTGTTGCAGGGACAGCGGACCATAAGACCACTCTTCCCACCTCTGCATTTCAGGCAGATGTGAAGCAGAGTTCAAGTTCAGTTTGATTGCTCTGGCAAGGTTTCATATCGCTTTTTGAGGCAGGAAGTCACAGAGGACTTAACTGGCTAATATTTGCCCAGGTCTTTCCAAGTCATAAAGTGAGATTTATTTCCAAGTATCAGAGCCGCTTCAGTTCAAATGAGTTAAAGTAGCCTTAAACGCTAAGGGAAATTTATGAGGATCTTTGGACCTCCAAAACCCTTCAGTAAAGCAGCTGGGATTACTAGTAAAAATTCACCGCTGTAAAAACGTGATTTGAAACATAAATGTGCATGGATTGAGAGGGATCTCCTCCAGCTCAGCCCGTGGTGTTACTGTGCAGCTGGGAGCCCTATCGTTTCAGTCAGCAGTCTTGAATGGAAAACTGAGTGTGATGACTCACTGTTTTCTCCATCTTCTTGTGCTAGGAACACAGAAACAAGGCAAAGATTCCTTGGTCTATCCCCTTATTTGCCCTGCTGCTCTCTGGGGAGAGTTGTTACAGATATCCTTTTTGTGGCTGGAAGAGAGAGGAGGGGTGCAGGGAAGGTGCAGCATTGCATCATTGCATCGTTGCTGCTGCCAGGTGCCCATCGCAGCACAGGTGAGGCTTCAGTTGCAGGGAAGGGTGACGCTGCTCTGTGTGCTGGGCAGAAGTGGTGACATGACCGGCGATGTGGTGGCAGGATGCGTGAAATAATTTAGATTAATCTCTCAAATTTTCTGTAACAGCAGTGCTGGAAGTCCTGCTAGTTCTTGGAAGAGATCCAAGAAAAAAATTTCCATGCTTCTTATCCCAAACTCACTAGTGATGAAGGAAATTTTACTTCAGTAAAAATCATCTGTGTCCCAATAGGAAATATACCTTTTTATAGGATTTTTTTTTTCACTTGCAAAACCTGTCATTTTTAATGTGGGAAAGAGCCAGATGATGTGAGGCACAAACACACGTTGATTCTCTTTTTAGAAAACCAGTGAGAATAGGGATGCAAATTAGTTCACTATACAGTTCTAATTAATCAGCCTCTCTTCTCTTTTCTTTATTCCAGTTACCTTGAATTAGAAGTCATGTTATCCTTTGGGCTCTGACTGACTTAATGTTTTAGAAAACTGCCAGCACGTAATCTGACAAGGAAGTCAGAAAGGGTCAATACTCTTTGTATTGTAGTTTCTCCAAAACAAGGACTGATTTTAGTTAGAATAGTATTTCAGGGCGATTTTCCTTCTCATATTTCAAAGCACAGCTGAAAATAAAGTGAGTGTGCCCTGAGACACTGCCTGTAACATGTGTTGAAGGAGTCTTCTGTAAAGATAAACCAAGCCATTCCCCAGCATTAGCTGTAGGTGGAATGTAGATTTGATTATGCTGTTTGACCTGTCCGAGATTCAGAAATGTCTGAGCCTGAGTTTTATTTGATGGTCTATTTTGCAGGGAAAGGAGAAGGAAAGATTGTGGTGGAGATTGTGGTAGAGTAAGCAGAAAATTATTCAGCAGTTCCTATTACATTCATTAAGAAGGCAGAGTGAGGCACTGAACAGTTATTTCAGTCAAATCTTCATTTCATTTATGTCAGTATTTTGTAAATAATTAATATGACATTTTAAGTTGACTTGCTTCCCAAAATAGCTGGAATGCAATAATAAACTGCGCTGCAGTCAATAGAAATAGCTATAATACCGTGTCCTGTTTTGAAATTATTTTTCACTTACCAGTCAAGCTGAATATTAGTGCTTCTAGGTAGGAGGTTATTAACTGTATTTGCTCTTTGAAGAGAAAAGAGCTCCTCATAAAGGTGACTTCGACAGCAAAGGAAAATTTCACAGCAGTAGCCAATTTCCTCAGGGAACAGTTCCATGATTTCCCAGTCCAATGTAGATCTGCTCTTCTGCTCACTTAGAGGCAGGGGCAAGCAAGCACAGGAAGCCATAAAGACAGGGAACATTTCAAATGTCACACAGACTTTTTTTTAACTGTATCAGCGCCAAGGGCAGTTTCTCAGGCAGCCAGAAAACCACGGAGCTGAACAGGGCCCAGATCGTAGCTCTCTAGCGAACCAAATAAAGCTCAAGGAGCTCTCAAAGTCTTACAGAATCCTTTCCTGGACATTTTTCCTTAGGAAAGGAACACTGAACATTAGCTGTTCAGTCCTCCTCTAGGATCTATGAATTGTCTTCCTTGTGCTGATGACCTCGTGCACTTTTGGGAATGGAAACGTTCCTGCTACTGGAGCATCATTCCTTAATGTTTAGGGTGGCTGAGGAACGGGGAAAAAAGCATTAGAGGATCACTCAGGAGCACACACTAACTCCAGGACTGAAAAGATGGTGTTAACCTACAGACAGAAGTGGCAGATTGCTATGCTATTAATTTTGCTCATTTATTAAATGTCTGTGAGATTTTTGCAGTGCAGCCCAGTTGAACTTGCTAATTTTTTTTAACCTCGAACAGAAGACTCGATAAAGCCCAAGGGAAGACGTATTCTGTAGCAGTTAAGTGGTGTGCAATTCATAATTAGCTTTAGTGAAGGTTTGACTTTGGCCAGTTGAGCAGAGACAGGATACTTTATTTTTGGAGCTAAGGTCTTCACCTCACTACTGTGGTGCAACATTCTGGAAAAGCACAGCTTTTATGTGTTCAGATTAACTCATACGAGCACTTACTATTCTGGCTACTGTGGGGTCACTGATGCTTTTAAACAGCACTGAAGGGTCACTGCTAGATTCAGAATAAAATCCCAGGCTCCCAGAATTTTTCTTCTGTATTTTTATTCATATATTAGAATTCCAGGGTCTTTCATACATTCTGCCTTCAAATTTGACTTGTGGTCATAGTCCACAAAAAGAGGACTGCTCGGCTAAATTTAGCCAGTGAAAAGAGCAGGAAAGACTTTAAAGTTGTATTCTCTAACACAGTCATTGTGTCCCTCCCCACCTTCCTGACCCCTTTTTTCTTTTCTTTCTAAGCCATGAGAAACGTTACCACCACCTCTAACTTTTCTTGGCCAATTGAAGAATAAGTTTTAATTTTAATGCCCCTCTCAAGCTGTAACATTTAAGGAAATACAGGTTTCAAACTGTGTATTTTTTTTTCCTAATGCCGACAGGGGAAAGTAATTTCTCATTCTCTTTCTTTTCCTCTTTTCCGCTTTGGGATGCCAGCCTTGCAAATCAATATTTCATTTTGAAGAAGCCATGTTTGATGCCAGTTCTACTTATTTGCTTTGCAGTCACTGCAGTAATTCTTTGTAGCTCTGTCAGTATGTAAATTAAACCAAGCATAGATAGCTTTGTGTTGCTTAATGTTCAGCTGATAAAAATTAATGTGGTGTGAAATGAGCATTTTATCTGACTGCAGATACAGTGCCGGAGTTAATTAGACTGGCAGAGCAAAACGTTATTAAACATACAGGCCCCTGATCATCAAGAGCTGGGTGAACCTCAAAAATGTGGGTTTGGGTGGGCAGTGTAATGTAAATTGACTGAGGCAGGCTCAAAGCAAACATACTGGGAATGGTGCACTACTTCAGCAATAAGACATGACAGACAGAGCAGTAGTGCTGATGAATGCATGCCTTGGGTGCAAGGGGTAAGGTACAAGGCAAGCCAAATGCTTCCAGCACGCTTGGGAAGTGCATTAATCAGCATTAACACATGATCTACAATGTCTTATTGTCATTAAACATTGCCACTTCATAAGTTCAGAATTCGGTGACAGTTAAATGATCAGTAAGCCAAATCAAATAAAGTAGCAAAGCATTTAATTCAGCATAAGTTATTTCAGTAAAACTATTTTCGTACATTTAGTTAGCTCTCTTCGAAGATTGCCTTGCAGCACTGGTGTATACGTTGCAATTTTCTCTAATTAAAATAAAAAAGCACTAACAAAGACATCTTTTATTCCATATACTAAATATATCCCGTAAGTATTGGCTCGCTTTGTCTGTTGTCTGAATATGGAGCCTATTTTGATATTCCCAGTACTCTGTTTATGCTGGATACGTTTATGAGGAGAATCAGATGCATTGTAATATTGCCATGAAAAGCTGTGTTGGATACCTCCAAACAAGCCCCTGCTTCTGATGATGTGATGTGTGAGTTTGGAACAATGTCCTCAGCATTACTGCCTGGGCAAGATGAGAATCTGATGGCTTTAGTCAGTGAAACCCACAACAATTTATGTTTTTCGGACCACATTTCCTGACGTGCAATTGGAGACTTTGGGCTGTGGTGTTTATTTGAGGAGCTAGGAAGCTCTAAGTCATGTTTAAACAAACCTGCAAGCCAACACCCAGAACGTCAGGTGTTTCTGTGGCACTCCAGTCTGCAGGACTCTGGAGGCAGAACAGATCACCTTGGAGGGAACTCTGTGGAACAGTTTTCTAAAAGCACAGCTGGCACTGGGGGCAGGGTTATGCAGTGGATGTTACTGGGCAGCAAGAGCTCCAAGAATGCTTTTCTGCCTCCTTGTGAGCCCTAGAATGCTGCTAAACAACCTCAGTTTTACTTCCTGGAAACCTCCCTCTTAAATAATCTCACTTGGTAAGCCTGGGAGTCTGGCATGGTTTTACCTAGGGCTTCACCCTTGTGATATTCAGATAAATTGTATTTTCACAAAGCTGATGTTTCTCTGTAGTGCAGGTGATCCCTTTTATGCATTTCAGCTGCTTATCTTTTACTTCCTTTGCTTTGACCGTACTATGTATGTTTATGCCCTGGTACTGAGCCTTCAGTGAGCAGGCCTATTGTTTTTCATTTTTAAGTTCTTTTGTTTCATCTGATGTGCAAACATTCCTCCAAATCATTGGTACATTTCCTTCTCAACACCTTAATGTTGTAGGTTGTTGTTGTGGGGCATGCAAAATGCCCTGTTCTCCCTTGGGATGTCTTCAGCAGGTGAACTGGTGGGTGGGCTCTGAGTGCTTTTGCAGTGCGTGACGGGCAGTGAGAGCCCTACTTCAGTGCTTGTGTTTCTGAACAGTGCACGCAGCAGAGACAAAATATAGGAGCAGACAGCAGGACTTCAGTTGCTCTCCTCAGAACTATTAAAAACGAGCAGAGAGTGGTCAGTGCTTACATGGATACACAAATTAATATCTCTTATTAGCTGTGTAATTTGCTTGACACTGACTGGAACTTCCGGGCGTAGTTGAAGAATTTAAGCTTTTTGGCTCAGTCTCGAAGGATCGGTGAAGATGACCAAGGAATCCTCTGAATGTTAAACTAAAACCTCACAACAGGAGGACTTGAGAGGACTTTCTCTACGTGCCCATTACTTTTAGGTGTGTTTGTGAGAAATGGGGTGCTGTAAGGCTGTCTTGGTATTTGTATGCACTGCTTTGCCTTCCTTATCCCTTAGCGATTTTCAGATAAAATCCAAATCTCTACTCCACTTATTTAAAGTATTTATTATTTGAAAGAAACACTGTAAATGCCCTTCCTGTTTTCAACAGAGTTGAAATACTCTGGAAGTTGGATGGTGTAGTTTCAAAACCCGTGCCATTGCTCTCTCCCCTTCAAATGCCACAATTTAGAGTTACACATCCATGAGATCCTTAGAGAGCTGCACATTGCCGGTACCTTCTTCCATGATGGAGATGGGGTCAGTCAGGTTACTCCTAGTTCAGAGTTTCTGGTATGCTCTGTAAAGTTCCTCTGTGCTTACAGATAAACAGGAATGTAGCAAGAGCAATATTAATTACTGTCCTAACCAGGAATGAAGTAATTTGCCAGATTGGAAACAACTCCTTGCTAGCCTGGACTGATCTATTGCTGGATTCTTTGAGGAGTTACATTTTACTTAATACTATTTTCTTCATGTTCTTCAATTTTATGGGGTTTTTTTCCTAAATTTTCTTTATGATTCATTCTGTCCTGTACAGGGGCTTCAGTTCATGTAGGAAGACATCCAATTGTTCAGAACTGGTTTTGTCCTTTAACCTAAGGGATCAAATGTTTATCCTTTTAGCCACTGTGTGACTTATTTTGTTTTCAATGTTTCCTTTCTAATTTTCCTTTACCAGGAAATAAAAATTAGATCCCTTCCTCTGTAGTAACTTGTATTTGCTGCCTCTTACTACTGTAATGTCCTAGGCCAATTTTCCATTTCCATTTGGTTTTTGCATATTTCTTTTAGTACGGCTCTCCAGACTTTTCACTGGCACAGGTTGACTTCCTAGGGCCTCAGTTTGGAATTTTGAAAAGATACCTAAAATTACAGAAACTCTTTCTTTTTTGGGCTAGAATTCTCTGTTGAGAATAGTCTTTTTTGGATTTTCCAGACTTCTCTCTATTTAGAATTAGATGGAACAAAAAACCAAAGCAAACAAAGGCCGCCACCAGTACCACCACTTAAAATTATTATGGCTGCTGCAAATCCCATAAATCTCTGTTGGACCTAAGATAATTTTTAAATAAAATCACAATATTCAAGATTTTGACCACTACCTAATTGGTGAGGAGGGGGGTAAAAAATCTCCAAACAAATTAATAGTTTGGGGTTTGCTTGTTTGTTGTTTTTTTTTTTTAATTTAGTCACCTAAGACTATCCATACCTTTGGTTAATTAAAAAGATGGAATAATTTTGCTCTGATGTGAACTTGTATTTATTTCTGTAGCTTCCAAAATAGGCTATAAATATGAGTGTAGAGGACCAAGCTGTTGTCATGTTAGGCAAAGCTGTTTATAAAGCTCCTGTCTCTAGAAAAATACACTTAGACTTCTTCCTCTTTTTGATTCAACAGAAGAATCTAAAATCTTGATTTTACTTTGTGAAGTCGGAATCAGGCCCAACAGAGAAACAGACTGAGATGCCACATTTCTGAAGTGCTGATCATCCTTCCCCTTGTTCACCCTTTGCTTACAGTTACTTGAATGGCAACCCAGATTAATAACAACAGAATTTTGTTACACTGCAAACTCAAATAAATTGCTTGTCTTAAATCAAACATTTATGTAGCAGTACCAAAATCCCTTCCACCTGGCATAGTTTTCAGAAGAGGATTTATTTAATTATAATTTTTGTTGTTGTTGATCTGTTTTGCTGCCAAGGATTCATAGGGTCACATCTCAAATGGGAAATAAATTAATAGGCTCCTGCTTGCAGCAGTTCACCTGTATTTGCTCAGGAACCAACTTTGTCCTATGACAAAATCTGAGGGTCTGAACGAAATTGGGTTTGGAAGGGGCTGCTAAGAAATGTTTTATTCTTTGTTGTGTGCTCTTATCCTTCTTATATACTGTAGCAAAAAACCCACCCCAAATGAGCATCATGATAGAAACCTGTCATTTAAATTCATTTATTGATTCATGTTGGTGACTCTAGATGAGTGACTTTTCCTTTGTATCACTCAGGATTTCCAGCAGTGATACAGATGTCTGTGGCTGGGTCTTGCACAATCCTTTAATTCCTACATGCCTGCTCATTAAGTGGTTGAGGAGTGCCAGCACTAGTGCTCAGTATCATTTATCTCTGGATTACAGCCTAAAGTGTGTGTACAAGTGGCTGAGATTAATTCACTTCACAGCTCTCCCTAATTGTGGAGATTCAAACTATGCAATGTGTTCCACCATGGGAAAAAAAAATAAAATTAAAAAAAACAACCAGAAACCAACTTCTATAAAATCTACAGCCTATTAGAAGATGAGAAGGTGTGTTTTTGTAACACAGAGCCCTAGCAGCTTTGAGGTGTGGGTTCCTGCCTGGTTGCTCTCTCCTCCCCACGTCACTGCGTCCTGACCCCGAGCCAAGCTCCCGGTGCCTCTGGAGCTCAGCTTGGCCAGGGTGGCAGCGTGGGAATGGTCCTGGCGCACTTGGCAGGGTGCTGACAGCAGGGAGAGGCACATCCCGGGGTGAGGGATGGCTTGGTGCTCCAGAGCAGCTGCATTTAGTGCACAAGCTGCTGCCTGCTGCCTCCGTGCCCTTGGAATATCGGAAAATGAGCAGAGGACAGAGCCTGAACGGTGGGATTCATGGCACTGTTGTGCCAATCTGCATTTCAGCCCTGCCACTTTAATTGGGAGTTAGCACACTCATAGAGGCAGCAGTCTGTTCCAACAGTGAAATATGCACGCACAGTGACTGGATTGCAGGCTGAGGTTTGGTTTTGTTTTACTTTTACTTCCAAAGTCTTAAACCTTAAATTCCAAAGTTGTTTAGTTCAGCCTTGTTCGGCTTAATTGCTCTAAATGGAAGTGATTTGTACAAGCAGGATTGTGGCCTACACGGATGTGCATGGGTAAATCTGAAGTAAATGTGAATAATGGCATGTTTTTATAGGCATTCAGTGAGAAGTTAGTATTTGCTAATATTCAAAACGTTTACTTTGAAAATAAGGTCTCTGATTGATAGAAGAAAGGATTTCCTCAATACCCCCGCTAGATATCCCTGGAAAAAAACTCCTCATTTCACAGTAACTTTCTTTGCCTATTTAGAACATTACGACTTTTATTTTTCAGAGCAATGGTTTGTAGTAAAATGTGAAAAATGCCTCTTTAGAGGTATAGTTAACCTGAATATTAGGTACCATCAGCATTAGTGAGTCACTCTAAATAAAAAACCACTTCAGCTTACAGGAAAAACTGCTTCAAAGAAAACAGCAGCGGCTATAGGAAAGGTAAGTAATCTGTATCTCAATAGCTCGGTGTTCCTTAGAGGGTCACAGGAAGTTCATGAGAGACCATGAAGTTTGTGCTAGGCAGGGTTCAGGCTGCTGCATTTCATTGCCAGCACCGTTCCCGGGGCACCTGATGAACACGCCCGGCATGGTTTGCTCCCGCTCCCGGCTCTGCACCGTGTCAGCCACCATGAGCTGCCAGAAGCAGCTCTGTGGTCTCACAGGAGTGCTCACAGCAGATCGCTCCAGGTGGGCACGGACCAATGGACCTAAAAGAGCCCATGTGTGCAAAAAAATCCTCAGTGACGTGTGAGTTTGTTCCTTGGAGTTCTCCAAACCCGTTGCGTGTAGTGGGCACTTCGTGTGTTTTGCATGGATTGAAGTATCTCCAGCAGTCAGCGAGAAATATGTTAAGGATTTTACTCATTGTAATGCAGCTCCCCTCCCCTCAGTCATGTATTTATTGCAGTTAGAGGTGGGGTAAGTGACAGCACTTGATAGCAGTTGCAGAACCAAATTTAGGTGTGGGTTTACATCTCAGAGTTAGAATGATTTGTGTATCTAACAATTGTATGTGAAAATTCTGGTACTAGATTAGCATTCTTATTGTGTATCCTGCTTTAGTATTTTCTGTAAAAGTGTGCTAAATGAAATGCAGAAACGTTGCTATCATCTCTCTATGACCAGTATTCCCCACCCATTCATTACCTGACACTTTCAGAGTTTAGTTCACATGCACAAAACTGTGTTAGGTACAGAACGGTGCAAAACCAGACCAGGTCAGTTCAGTTTTGTAGTGAAAGGTGGCTTTGGGAATTTGTGTGAGAGTTCTGACTTGAGTCACTTAAGAGGTCTTTGCAGAAAATTACTTCCTAGCAGGAAATCCCAGTTTACTAGAGCCAGTGCCTTTCATGTACGCATTCAGATGCAGCTCTTTGTGCAGAGAGAGGCAATTTCCAGTCAAGGTTGTCGGGCCAGACCCCTGACTCACCAGCTACCGCCACTAAGCAAGATTCAGAATGCAACTGAAACTTCATTCTTTCATCTCCCCAGTGAGCAGATACAGGCTACTGATGTCCTGGTGTCTTTAGCTGGAGCTGGTTCACTTAACAGAAACAATTAAGGATTCAAAACATTGGGAAAATATCAGCTGTGATTCTGCCTTAACAAGCAGCAGGTGATCTGATGGGGCCTTAACGCTGCAAAGTATCCTTTGTCCTTTTAATTTCACCTGGGGATAAGGCTGCTTAGAGCACCAAGAAGGCACCAGAAGTTGCATGACTAGATAGAAATTCTGAAAATATTGTTTGGATTAGGATAAGCACCTAATTATTTGGTGTAATTGGATCTGCAGCCAAAACTATAAAACTTCAGAGCACAAGCTTATCATCAGATTTCCAGTAGCACCTTCTGTGAATCACACAGAGATTCTTTTGTTCTCCAGCTCCAAACCTGGTCAAATTCCAGGGATGCAAAGAGTGTCAGGATGGAATTCCATAATATGGCTGTGGCTTTTTGTTTCAGTAATTGTCACCTTCATCTGAAGATACAGCTTAGTGGTCATGTGGAAAGAATCCAAGCCTTTTTCATTAATGCAAACGTGGGGTCATTTCTGCATAATTGAGGGGATTGCCAGCTGTGAGAGCACAGCACCTTTAGCCATCCCAAAGCAATTGATATTTGTATCTGTAACTGCGCTGAGTCTCTCTGTACTCTTTTTGGCAACAAAAGAGTGAAGGAGATGTGTTTGAGAATGAAAAAAGTAGGAAAAGCATCCCTTGCTTGGTTTTCTCAAGTGAAATAAGTGATTTACCTCAGATCTGGCATGCTTAAATTGTGTGGTGGAGTTTGGTGCAGAGATCCTTCAACCAGCTCTGCCTGGCCTGACTGGAAAATTAGGAGTTCTGTATTTTCTTCAACATGCCCCTGCAAACCTGCTGATCAGAAACACGGCATCAGTCTGGCTGCAACTGTTTCTTTTGTGGCCCAGCTGGTACTTGAGCAGGATTCTGTGCTGTCCAAGTGTTCGGGCAGGAGGGTGCTGTGAAGGCTGTGGATTGAGCCTGTTCTTACCTCTGGTACAGAGCTATAGACAGGCTGATCTCAGACGGTGTTGGGGATTTAATGAGTTTAATAGGTAGAATAAACATGTTAACAATGTACTCGGAGTGACTCCACCTTCTTTAGGAAATGTGTGTGAACGTTCCAAGAGTAGCTGAGGTTCTGTTTTGTCCATTTTGGAGTTTTCTATCACTTTCCCCCGTGTGAATTACCCACTTCAGTCTCCTGAACGTCTTGGGGATTGACTTTCTCTATCACTGAGTTTCATCATTTGCCACCATAGGTTTTTTAGCTTGTTTTTAAAATGTCCATTCTGTGGTACTTTCTATTGCCACCATTTGTGGAACATAGCAAAATTTGCCATTTGTGTCTCGTAAGGGCTAAAGACAGGCATGAAGCTATAGTTCTTGGGCTGCTTTCTTCACAAGAAATGGGGCTTGACATTTTTGAATTTTATATATCCCATAAGGTGAGCTTTTGATCCCCATTTCTCACTTTGAAGCAAGACATTTATGATGAATTAAGTTAAAACATACTTTGCTGCTGGGTGACATGACTGATGTGGTTGGCGTGCCAGTTAATCACTCCATTAAAATGTTGAAGAAGGCTTAAATTAATGAAGCTGATGTGGTATGAAGGTTGAAGCCTGCATATTTCATGGAATGTTTGGTTTCCTCCACTCTTCCAGCTTCTTTCCCCGCCCCCGTAACTCTAGGAGTAGCAAAATTTGGATCTTATGTACATTGTACATTTCTTATGATTTCTGTAGGGCAGAGTACCATGCTAGAAGCATCAGAGTACGCTTTCAGGGGGGTTTGTTTTGGTTTTGTTTGTCTGGGTTCTTTTTGTTTGTTTCCATCTCTGATAATAAATTCTCACATCAGTTCTAGAGAACAGCAAGATGCAAATGCTTTTGATATAGTTTTGCTAAGTCACAGATTTGGTTTTGAATTAGTACTTGGATAAATTTCTCCATGCGGATTAAAGGAAGCAATATTTGAATTAAGCTTTTTATAGCCAGGTTTTTATAACCCTTGCAACCAACAAAGGACAAAGTTGATTGCACTTCAAAAAGACTTTCCTGGAAGGAAAAAAAACACGAACAAACCCACCCACCCCCAAAAGAACGCCAAAATCCGGTCTGTCTCAGAAACTTGGAGACATGCCTGAGGTAACAAGCTGGTGTTAGTCAAACTGTAAAACCGACCAGGAAGATCTCTTAATTTTTATTTTTTTTAAGTTGATCTCTCTATTACATTTGTTTCCCCAAAATGTTCTCCTTGCTAATTGTGTGGGGCTGAAGCAAAGTGTCAGTGGCGCAGCAAAGGAAGGTGGTGTTTACAAAGGCACTGTTTACCCTTGCCACCTTGAGTAGCAGTAGACTCTGTTTCATACAGATTTTACAGCGTGGTAGGCAGAGGTTAGGACTTGTTCCTTGTTTGTAGAGTGGATTAAAACCACTTCTCTGTGTAATGCTCATTGGAGATTGCAATTTTAGCCTCTAAGTGAAAGTCAGAGCATTTGGTAAATAAATATATTTGAACTTGTGCTAAATTTTATGTGGGACTGAAGCTTATTGACATTAGTGGGCTCATTTTCTGAATCTACCCACATGAGGTCAAATGAACTCCAAATGGTTTTGTTTTTTAATTTATTAAAATTCTGCATTCAAGCCAAGGGATCTTTTAATTTATCTTTTTTTTAGTCTGTCTGAGCCAATTTATCTACAAGTTGGTTAAAACAGCATGTAACTTTTAAAATCCACATTCCAATGCAAAAGAGTGAAACTCAGCAAAAGGCATAAGAATTAGCCATAAAATTAAATTCTATTTTTCATATCTGTGTTGCCACAGTGAATGAGGTTTGAAAGGGTAGGGAGTAGCACTCAATTCACTGAAGTGTGACAATTCTTCCATGTCAGTGATTTCAAGCCTGAAGGGGACGACATCCTGTAAGCACACTCATCCATTTGTGTTTATTAAATTAAAGCCTACATGAATTTGCAACAACAGACTGTTCATTAACAGAAAAAGAGACTATTGCTTTCCTTTTGGGACTGTTTTGGCTTTGATCCATTGATCTATTCTTGCATTGACATAAATATTAGGGTTTTGTTTGTATCGGTTTTATTTTCTTCCTGTGAAAGATGAGATGATAAACAGCAAAAAATAAATTCTCATCATGTTCATATGTACCATATACTGTGAGGAGTAAGTAATAAAATAACTAGTGCATAATGCACTACCCCAAGTGAAAAAGAGAATCCTAATTTTTTTCTCAGCTAAATTGTGCTCTGTCTCTGCTAAATTGTGCTGTACTTTGCTAGCTATACAGGTGTTGGGTGAAAGGCAGAAAGGAGGAAACACTAACTAGGCAGCATTGTGCAATGTCTTGTTTAGCACATGTATCTCAATGGCGCCCAAAGACTCACAGGCAAAAGCTGTATTTTTATTGTGCAGTGCCCTGAGCAGAGGTAGGGAAATAGCAGTGGTACCTCGAAGGGTGTGCTCTGGAGCTGCACATGAGGCTGAGAGAGAGCAAATCTCAGCTGCAGTTTTTCAGGAGCTCCCCAGTTCCCTTCTCCCCTTTTTACAGTAATTTCGAGCAATTGGGAAATATCTGTGCTATCAAGTCAGGATCTGTCTCTGCACAAGAAGGCAGAGGATTACAGGAACGGGGTTACAGTCTCCCTGAGCAGCTGATGAAGTTCCTGAGAAAGGGAGGAAAGGAGGAAGCCTTTGGATGTTTTTGTGACAGGCTACAGTTGAGCAGAACGGGATAATAGATGCAGGGGTCCCAAAGACTGGATGCTTCAGTTCAACGGAGAGTGCAATGCACGTAAAAGATGAGGGCATAATTTGAGGGAGACAGAAATGATTGTTGTAGTTCTTCAGGGTGCAAAAATTGTCTGTGTAGCAGAAGTAAGGGAGCGAGCAAAGATTGCTTTTGAAATACAAATTTTGTAGTGAGAATAAAACAACGGATCTGAAGAAGAGAGAGGAACGAAGTGACAGAGCAGTCGTGCACAAGGGATGGGGTTTTTAGGGCATTGGAATTAGCACCTGGAGCTGGCTCATGCTGCAGAGCAGGTGTGGTGCTCTGTATGGGAGGGTCAGATAGAAATCAGTATTTTGCTGAGGTGAAAAATGGATACAGCATGTATATGAAATGGAAATGGGCTGGTTATTGAAGCCGAAGCTGCAGAGGATGAGTGTGTGGGGTTGTGTGACAGTGGAGCCAGCAGTGAGTCAGAGAAAAAGGCAGAGCCAACAGAAAACAAAAGCCACATGAAAAGGGGGATCCGTCAAGCTATAGAAAGCCTGGTTTGGCCAGGTTACTGGGGCTTCCTGGCTGTGGTAAGAATTAGAGGACCTCCTGAGTAGTTTAATGTAAATTGGGAAAAATTAGCAGAAGCCCATCAACATCAGTAAGTATTTCTGCTAGCACTGAAACTAGCGTATCTAAAATGGGTCATAAAAAAAATTTTAAGACCAAGATAATTAGGCATATCATTGAGAATTCAGTCTAGGTGAACTGAATGGAATATTTCCAAACTGAATATAAGTAAGGTTGCTCAGATTATGCCTACCCATCCTTTCTTGCTTTTGGCATTAAACAGAGTTAGTATTGAAGAAAATTTGGGAAAAAAAAATCCCTCTGCTATGGAAAAAAAGGAAAATAAAGAAAAGTTCATATTGAACCAAGATGCCAAGTCTCTAACTGTTATTTATGCTGCTGAAGCATAACCCTTCCCCATTGTGACGCTGCGAGTCAGAAATCTGTGAGAGATGTGCTTTTATAAGACTATTTCATACTGGTTTTCCCAAGTTTTCTGGATTATTCCGCCTCCACCCCCCATTATGTAAGAAGGAGTCGCAAAGAGTGGTCACGAAATGCCAGGATTCATCCTCAGGTGTCACAAGGCCAGAGTAACTCCCTGGAGGTCCCTGCACCTCCTCGCCGGGTGTGGGGGAGGCTGGCGCTGGCTGCTGCAGGTTTGGGGTGCCCACACGAGTGTGATGGGGTGCAGTGTCTCTGCTGCAGGTTTGGGGTGCCCACACGAGTGTGATGGGGTGCAGTGTCTCTGCTGCAGGTTTGGAGTGCCCACACGAGTGTGATGGGGTGCAGTGTCTGTGCTGCAGGTTTGGGGTGCCCACACGAGTGTGATGGGGCGCAGTGTCTCTGCTGCAGGTTTGGAGTGCCCACACGTGTGTGATGGGGTGCAGTGTCTCTGTGGCAGGTTTGGGGTGCCCACACGAGTGTGATGGGGTGCAGTGTCTGTGCTGCAGGTTTGGGGTGCCCACACGAGTGTGATGGGGTGCAGTGTCTCTGCTGCAGGTTTGGGGTGCCCACACGTGTGTGATGGGGTGCAGTGTCTCTGCTGCAGGTTTGGGGTGCCCACACGAGTGTGATGGGGTGCAGTGTCTCTGCTGCAGGTTTGGGGTGCCCACACGAGTGTGATGGGGTGCAGTGTCTGTGCTGCAGGTTTGGGGTGCCCACACGAGTGTGATGGGGTGCAGTGTCTCTGCTGCAGGTTTGGGGTGCCCACACGAGTGTGATGGGGTGCAGTGTCTCTGCTGCAGGTTTGGGGTGCCCACACGAGTGTGATGGGGTGCAGTGTCTGTGCTGCAGGTTTGGGGTGCCCACACGAGTGTGATGGGGTGCAGTGTCTCTGCTGCAGGTTTGGGGTGCCCACACGAGTGTGATGGGGTGCAGTGTCTCTGCTGCAGGTTTGGGGTGCCCACACGAGTGTGATGGGGCGCAGTGTCTCTGCGGCAGGTTTGGAGTGCCCACACAAGTGTGATGGGGCGCAGTGTCTGTGCTGCAGGTTTGGGGTGCCCACACGAGTGTGATGGGGTGCAGTGTCTCTGCTGCAGGTTTGGGGTGCCCACACGAGTGTGATGGGGTGCAGTGTCTCTGCTGCAGGTTTGGGGTGCCCACACGAGTGTGATGGGGCGCAGTGTCTCTGCGGGACACGAGCACGGAGCTGAGGCACTGCTGGGGTGCAAACCCCTCAGGCAGGAGCTGGTGAGTGGGGGAGGCTGGGGGTCACGTCTGCTCCCCGACAGGACCGAAGCCGGCGTGTTCTGGTACTGCTGTGTGCAGCTGCAGCCTCCTTTGGCACTGGTGGGGTCAGCAGGCTCTGCACTGAGCTAGAGGGTAGCACAGAGTCCGAGTGTCATTTGAGATGGAATTCATACACGTGCTGAGGACTGGCAATGTCTAGCTGAGGAAATTCTCTGTAGTAGGTTCTTCAGGTTAAATAGTGAAGGTGGCAAAAGCCCTGCACGTGGCTCCTGGTGATGAACTGGTGGAGACATTTACCTTTTTGCTCCCTTAAAGGAATTGGCAGAAGGGAGCGCCTTCAACATGCAGTGCTTGTGCCTGAGGCAGGAGGGTGATGGCCAGAAGAGGAGCCGGTGGCAGGTCTGAGATTTGGAATTCACCGACCAGCCTTGTCCCCAGCCAGCCCTGCTGAGTGACTTGTGCTGAGTTTTGCAGCATTTGTCCCAGGAGCAGAACGGCTGAATCGCTCTGAGGAGACCCGTGGCACTTTGTCATTTAGTGACTTCTCTTCTTCCAGGCCAGGCTGAAAGTCAAGGAGCCAGATCCCCTAACTGGGGTCTTTCCTAGTGTTCATGTAACCTCCTCTGGTTTAAACAGAGGGGGACAAGAGAGAGATAAAATCCCTTTTCTCGTGGTGGTGACAGTGTGCATCCCGCAGTTGTCTCATTCTTCAGAGTCAAGCTTGGCTTTCCAGTACCATTATTAGTTAATTGTTTTGAAAGTGAGGCATCTTTGGACAGGGCCTGACTCCTCTGCAGCTGTGCTTCTTTTTTCTTAATTAAATCGTTAATGGCACTTTACAAGGTGCTTATTTACGGGCTGTAGTAGAAGAGCGTTCTCCATGACTCTTTCTAATGCATTGAATTTGCATGATTGGCAGTGACTTAATATTTGTGATCTATACATGAAATAAATAAGCATGATGATTTTGCAATATTTTTTATTAGTGACTCACTAAGTTAAACTTTCTTAATAACTTCCTTAGACTTTCATAATAAATGGATAGTGTAGGTTATCAGAAGTTAATATTTCACTGTTCTTTTTGCTTTCTTCAAAGTGCTAAAGAAGTTGGTTTGGCTGTTAAAAGGGGGGTTTTTATAAAATGGGACAGTGGTTCACATATCAGAATTCCTCTAAAACTTCAGAAAGGCTTGGATATGGGATTTTAGATTTATGTGTATTCACAGAACATCATTTCACATGAAAAGAGGTGGGAATACCTTGGATACTTATGCACATGCAACATGGAGCTGTAGTATAAATTACTCAGTTTAGGTACCAGTAATTTCTGAGAAAAGGAAAGAAATTTGTTTTGTTTTGTTTTTTACAAATCAGAAAACCTTTTGGGGACCCTCTCATGCTCAGCAGTTACTTTTGATGGGGTTCAAGTATGAATGCTTATTTGCTGGGGGAAAAACGGCACAGTAAAATTGGGAAAGGAATAAAAAGAATATGCAACAAAAATTTCATTTCAGTTTATAATTTTTCTCCCTTTTTTCCCCAGGATGGGCTGAGGCTTTGCAGCTGCCACTTAGAAACAATAACACCTGAAAAAATAAAGCTCATTCTGAATGTGTTTGTGGTGTTGTTAGGGAGCTGGCTGTTTTGAACCCAGTGCCTGTAGTAAGGCACACTTTTACCCAGTCAAACCATGAAAACAAAATTGATGCTGTGTCAGCATCTTGGCTGCAAATAACGCTCAAAACAGATTATAGGACGTGCTAGGAATACAAAATAAGGTTAGAAATAATGCTTCAGCTGTGAGTTCTTTAGGCTGTGGAAATAATAGAGCATAATTTAGTAGAAGAGGAACCAGGGAGTCAGCATGCAGAGGAAAAAAATGAAAGGAGCAAGAAAAATGAAGAGAAATGGAAATAGATGTAGGGGAAGTTTGGCAAGTCCTGTCAGTGGAAAATTCTTATGCTGACTGTATGGAAGGGCCAGAAGGGATTTAAAGAGGAGCCAGAAGTCATTCTCACAAAAAGAAGGCACTGACTGATTTTTGTGAGTGCTGCTCCACAAGTCCTGAAGAGGATATGAAAATAGACATAGAATCTGGGTATGTTTGTTAGCAATTCCAGATGAGCCCAGACTGGCGCAGGCCAGTGCCACGGATTGTTTGCACACTCTTGCACCTTTTTTTGTGAGGCTGGAGAGCGGGGAGGCCTGCAGGCCCTCACCTAGTGGGACGTTCTTTTGCAGCAAAGGCTGGTGCTCAGTCTTATCATTACCCATAAAAACACTTAGTAGTGCTAAAAAAAATAACTGTAAATAACTTGGGATGCATATTTAAATTCTGTTGTGCTTGGGGTTTTAGTTTGTGCTATTAAATGTACTTCTTTAGTGTGACCCTCCTGAGTGCTGTGGGGAGCTGAAGCAGCTGGCTCTGTGAGGTGGATAAACACATATTTACCTTTATACTACTTGTTGAAATGCCATAATGAAGAATGAAGCTGAAACCATCAAGTGGAACAGAGTAATGAAAACTCAAACTACTGCTTTGAAAAGCTGTTACTGAAGTCTGGGTGCTTTGTGTCTTTCTTCACTGTCACATCTGAGCTTTCCTACTCTGTATTTCACCACAAACAAAACAAGTATTCCAGCATCTTTCTTCTGTTTACAGCAGCGTGGGGATAGGGATTTTTAACAATAGATTATTACTCCTTATTAAAGCAGACATAAGCTGAACTCCATTTTCAGGAGAGCCCTATCCTTTCTTCATGACAGGTTTTCTATCTCAGGGACATTTAAAGCTCCTAGTCCTGCCAACGGTAGAAGAGTGGAGACAAAAACCTGAAAGCAAGATGCAAACTCAGCCTTCAAACAATGTAATCTCTCAGCAACCATTATGTTAAGTTTGGAATTGCTAAAATCAGTCAGAAGCCTGGTGGGAGCACTGACATATCTGGATAGGGTTCAGTCTGGGAGGAGATGAGTCTTGCAATCTATTAAACAGCGTGTTACAACGTTCGAGTGTAGGTATCACAGAGGCAGGGATTAATGTACACACATCCACACAGGAATCTTTGATGCCTTCAAATGCTCCTCATCTTCTGAAAACCAGTCAGCAGCATCGCCTACATATTTCACAGCAGTCTTCCCACCTGGGCATTTCAGCCTGACAGTGGGAAGCCTTTTGAAATGATAGTGAGACATCTTGGTGTAGTTTGCACTCCAAGATCTAATAGCTCTGGTTTGGGCTTTGTTTATATATCTGTACAAACATCTACAGACACGGAGCTGGGCAAGCCAAAGCTGGATAATTTAGGATCACATTTTGAGCTTTAATGTCACAGATAAATAATGTGGTCAAAGTCTCCAAAGTCGTTTGTCTGTAGTAATGCTGTCCAGCAATAACTACATAACCAAAAGAGGAATTGATACTTTGATACTTTCACAGGTAATAACAAGCAAAAAGCTACAGGAATATTTTTATATGCAAAAAAAATCGGGTTGTGTAACTGCTCTCCAACTTTTTATCTCTCTTTTTTTTCCCTTTTTTTTTTTTTTAAGTTTGATTAATTTTCTGGATGCAGATAATTTTGGGGTAGAAAAAAATTTAACTCAGATTCCCTACCCAGTGTTTATCACTAGCCTGAGGAATAGAGATCTAATTCTGTTTGATTTTTATCTTCAGTGTTTAGTACAGAGTAAGAAGTAGAGGGTGTATGAACTTAAGATAAACAGTAACCAAAATATCTCTGCAAAATATTGGGCTTCCAAGCTTAGTCTAACTGTTGTTCAAATGAGGGTAAAGTGAAAGACAAAGTACACTCCCTTTTATCCTCATTCTATACTTTCCCATTTAAGAAACATTCATCCCTTTTGCTGAAGCAGTGGCACAGGAAGTTTAAAGCATCCCAGCCCAATGTAATTTTTCTTTTTTACTCTTTTCTGGGCATTAAATTTATTCAAATATGAAGGAATAAGAGTATCCCCATTAAAATCAGTGAAGTTTTCCTTATATGTAAGGCACACACATGTTGGTCCTTGCTATTGATCCAAATCCATCAGTGCAGTGATTAACTGACACTTCCACTACTCTGTTTAATTGACTCTTAGGTGGAAAATCTTTAAATGCACATGGCAAGAGAAATCTTTCTCAATCCCCCTTCTTGCTGGCTTTGATTCCATGGCAGAGGAGACCCCGTGGTATCTTTGCATGTAACCTCCTGATCCCATGGGTACAATGCAGTCTCTTAGCTTGGGGTTCTGGTGGGTCACTGTAGTGCTGCTGCTCCATTAGAGAAACACAGAATCACAAGCATGTAATGCATTGTTAAAGTTACGTGTAGGAATACAAAATGTAAAATGTCCTGTCCTAAAGAGCACCAAAAGAGAAAAATAGGAGACATATTAGAAATAGGAAAAGAGGAAAGTGCAACAAACAGTGATCCTCAAAAATCCAGTATGATTGGCAGTTAAGAGGTGGTTCGTTTGAGTGAACCTGTGTGCAGTGCAAGTAAATGAATTAATAATCAAGGGAAAGTCTTTTAAAAAGATGTGTTTCAGATGATAGCTTTAAGTGAATTTGATCTCTTTTAGATGACAAAGTCTGGTCTCTAATTAGGTTTCTATTCTTACAGTGATGGATATGAAGTTCTTTCTGAATCTGTTTGACCTTCTCAGCCTGGGGAGCAAAATTATTTCCATAGCCCTTAATTTCACGGGAGTTTTGCATTTGTTGCCACAGAGAACTCTCACAAACAGGGAAGAAAGTTTAAATGGTTGAGAGACCTGCTTAACTCCGTGCACTAGGCACAGGCTTTATTACTGCTTGTTTGCCTGTGGAGCTCTTCTCCACCCTGTACATCTGCTTCAGTATTCGTGTTACCTCTCTGACTTGGGCTCGGTGGTTACTCACAGGGAGCCTCTGCACTTGCATCTATCTTCTGCATTTCTTAATTTCTTTTGGAAATACTCTATTCTCTCACCTTATTAATGTTAAAACAAAAAAAGAAGGGGAATTTATTGCTAAAGGCAGCAGAATAGCGAACTTCTTGGTGGAGTTCTGTGTCTTCCCCTGTGAGTGAAAGCTAAATTAGTTCTGAGGTGCTTTCACTCAGTGGAAGCGTAATGAGAGACACCAGCCACCTCTCCGTTAATAACGTGCCAGTCACACTGGGAGCGGCGCTCCGAGCCTGCTGGGAGAGCACAACCGCCAGCACAGGCAGGTAGGAGGCAAAAAATAGGCTGGAGAGAAAGGAAACACAGGTGGAGATCAGGGCTCTGCTGTTCCAGGGTGTAAAGTCATTTCTGTCTGATGAGAGGGAGTGACTCAGCCTGGCTGGAAGGGCCGAGCTGCTGCTAACTCCAAAATTGCTGCTGCTGTGACATTACAACTGCGCTGCTGCTGCTCGAGAGGCATTGCCAGCGGTGTGGGACGTTGGAGTCATTTTTCTGAATGTCTGTTTGTTTGCATTTCCTGTTCACAGTTAATTATTTATTTCCCTAGTAAAGGAGCTGAGTTCTGCAGCCTGGTTCCTGCAGTTCATGTGTGATACTGCTGTATTTGTCAAACATGGGGTGCTGGAAGAACCTGAGCATGATCTCTGTTTTCATGAGAGTCTCATAGTATTTCTCTTTCCTTTTCGTTATGAATTCCATCTTACATTGTACTTATAAGGGTTAAGTTTTACATGGCAGTCAGGTAAGAACACAGATGGTTGGTTCCTGCACTTTCTTTTTTCCATCTCTCCGAATCAGACAAACAGCTGAGTGAAAATCTCATAGCCACAACTTCAATATGACTATTTAGGCTGGTATGTTAAACTCCAAGGAGGTCTAGACATGAGTAAGGTAACCCTGAAGTTCTGTTGAACTACAGCAAAAAATCCCAGAGGAGATAAAAGCGCTTCTGTGGGCTCAGGAGCAGGGATAAACTTTATATTCTTTTGGTCCTCTTGAAATATCTGCTGGCATAAGTTGACAGGAAGTCTTACAGCTGCTTTAAAAAAGGTCTCAGTCCTTTGCATGGGAAGCCAGCACTGGTTTTCTGTCCAATTTTTCTAGCTTCTGTAGGAAAAAATACCATATTAGATCTTTGAAGGAACGACTGTATCAGACTGTGCTGCAGAAGATCACCTTTCACTTCTGTTTCTCCATGCTTCCGCAGACATTTCTGAATCTGTGTCATCAATCCTCAAACTCTGTGGTTAGTACTAGGATTTTTGGATTTCTAGGTTAGTTGTCCAGTGTTACATACGAAGGTTGAAAAAAATGGGTAAATCCAGGAGAGAACTCTTTTTCAGATTGTGGTCCAGAAACTGATATAAAACTTGGATTTTGCTCAAAATGACAGGCATCAAAATGGCTGCTATCTCCTTTGTGAGCATGGATTGTTTGTTTCAGGGTGTAATTTTTTTAAGCATTTTTGGACTCTTTGAATGTCAGAACAGTTCAAACACAAGGAGCGGAGACCACAACTTAATAACAAGCCTGCACATAAAGACACAGGGGCATGGCTGTGGCCTTCAAGGATCAGGTAGTGAGACTTCTAATCAGCAAAACAGCATCTTGAAGATAATTTGCTGAACCCACTAGACAACATCTAGCACAGAGAGAAGAGATAGCCATGGTTTCTAACACTTTTACATTTTCTTAATCTTGGGTCAACTTCTACAGAAATTTCAGACAGTAAGGAATGAAGTAGGTTTATTATTATAAACGGCCGCAGCAGCAGATAAAATGACATTCATTAGGTTCATTTGGCTCCTGCTGTCTAAGGAAATAAGTACATGGTTCCTTGCACTGGCAAGTATGCATACACTTTAAAGGAGCCCCCTTTCCTGTCTGCTCAGGCAAACCCCCATGAAAGTCAATAGGGATTTGTCTTGGGGCTCTCAGTGTGTGTGACAGCACATCCCATGAATGGACAAGATGCTGATCAGCTGGTTTATAATGTAATATCTGCTTTGTTTCTATTAAAAAGATTCCTAAAATCACAAGTCTAATAAAATAATACCCTCTTTTTGGATGTTTTTTATTCTGCGAAATCCTTGGGCCTACTGTTGTCAGGAAGTTTGAGTGGTATGAACACTCAGGCATGTAAATTGTTGATTTATGAAAGCTCTCCCCATTTCAGTTAAGTGTCCAGATTATGCCAGTCTCATTTTACTTTCGGTGCTCTCTGTGATACTTGGGGAAATATTTTCAAATGGTGCAAGTACTTGCACGTATTTTATGATTTCCGCTTCTTTTTGATTAGCTTCTAGTGGCTTAAGAACACATTAGAGACATAAATTGCATATTACAGCACAGTGCCCTCAGCTGTCACCTCAAAGCACTATCATCCATCTTAAGTGCACAGGAGTCTGAAGCTGGAGCTTCTCCTGGGCAAAAATTCAAAATGAGCAGAGCTACAACTCAGCGTTGTCTTCAGCTTCTGCATCAGGAAGGGCAAACACACCCTGGTGCAGAGGTTCCTGCTGAGGACTTGAGCAGTAGATGCTGGCTGGAGTGCCTGTGAAGGGCTGGTGTCTCGGTGCAAGCGTAAGAAAAACATTGCTCAAAGCAACTGGATGAAATCTCTGGCATTTTGCTTAACCTCAGCCACCCATATGACCCTCCAGGCATCTCTGCAATAGAATCCATTCATCCATTCCTGCCTCTTCCTCCACCTCCCTTCTGCTGGACCAAAAAAAAAAAAAAAAGGAGGCACTCATGTCTCCTTCCCTTTGTGCTTTGAAACAATAGGAAGGTTTAAAGGGTGTGATAGAAGTGCTCTGGAGTGGTAGATCTTTGTCTGTTTTCAAATTGCCTGAACAACTACTACAATTGACTCTTCAGTCCATGGTAAAGCAGTAGAGATAGCCATCCAAAACATCCTTTTTGCTTGATTTCCTGCCTTTATCTTCAGCAGCTTTTGTCTAGATGTCATGGCTGTTGTCATAGATCAGACTCTATATTCTGGCTTTACATACTGAGAAAAGAGATATGAAGGCTTCTTATGGCTTGATTGCATTAGTAGCCAACACTGTGAACTTCCAGGTTTAAAAGCATTAATATTTGGCCCAGGAAAGTGGGCCAAATTCAAATATTTGAATTGAGAGCTTTGGCAGACCAGCCACAGCAGTTTAACCAGAATTATTCAAGACATTGCCACTGCCCACAATCTTCTCTCCACACAAAAGTCATGAGCCAGAATTGGTGTTGTCTGATCTAGAGCTGCTCTTACAGCTCAGCCTGCCACAGAAATTGGAGCCTAGATTTCCATTTATTTGATTTAGCATTTGAAGGTTATTAATTGCACTCTGTGAACCTCAGTGATATTTAATGTTGCTGAGAGTTTTCATGGTATATCTGTGGGAGTAACAACTGCTCCAGGTTTGGGGGTAAGAGGAGCTGCCTTTGGTGTTCTTGAGTTCACTGTTGGCATCAGGCTTGAGAGCAGAGCAGACCTGGAGCGAGGGCTCTTGCCAGCATCACTGGTGGTGGTGGTGGGAGGGTCAAAAGTCTGCAGTGCAACGATTCCTTGGTGCTGAAAAACTGAAAAGTTTCGTCAGCATATGGGAGGAATCTGGGGCACTACTGAAGGTGAGGCTGGAAGAATTCCAAAGTTCTGTAGGTGAAATTGTTCTGTATCAATAAATGTAATAATTTTGTGAGGGATTCTTCTGCCTGTCTAGCTGGTTTTGGTACTTGGATTATAGGGTGGTCAAGCAGAAGTAGAGAGTAAATCTATGAAATTTTAAGTGTCTGTCTTTCTGAATTATTAATCATTTGGCAGTATCCAGCAGTACAAGTATGAAGGAAATAACATGTTCTGTTAAGAAAACCTTGCTGATGGATCTAGGAAGCATCTTGGCTGTGTTTCAGATGTAAATCCTTCATTGACAGCATTGGAAGCTTCATTGGTTTAGCCAATTTACAAACATGACAATCCTTTCTCCAGTCTGCCCCTATGAAGGTCCATTTCATTTTACATGGAGAAATTATGTGAGAGAAATGTCCTTAGGGCAACGTTAGAGAAATACACAAAGCCAGAACGGAGGAAACATAAAATATGGCTCCTGGTTTGTTTGTTTGTTTGTTTTTCTTTTCCATATTATGCTTTATGCTGTTGCATCTTAGATACAGAGAGCTGTATGGAGCAGTATGTGTGGTGTTGAGAGTGTCAACATAAGCATATGTAAAGTTTTTAATATTTAATGCTTTCTTCTCAACATGTGCAATATAAATATCTGTGAGCAGACTGAACAGCTAATAAAGGTGACCACAGGTTATACTGCTGTGATCCAGTAACATGACGAGCAAGTTTCATGATTACATGGTCAAAGGAGCAGAGTTATGTGTTTCTTGTTATGTGTAAATTAGACTAATACAGGTTTTCTTAGTTCTGTAGAAATTACAGACATGGGGAAAGGAAAAGCACAACAAATTACAGCGTGTCTGTGTATTCATACTTGCATTTCATCAAAGCATTATAATGTTGATAGAGAACAACAAACAGGAAGGAACAGGAAAAGTGGGTTTAGGTTCTGCTTCCAGCATGACTACCTTATGCTGTGTTTACAACACTTCAGCAAAGAACTGCACAGTACTTGCCTTTGTGTGATCTTCACCATTTTTCACCATGATCATGATGAAATTTTTATATGGTGAGTTGCTGTCATTTCATATGCTCTAGAAACAAGAAAAGGCCAGTCTTTTTACCTTGGTGAAAAGAGACTAAATGCATCAACATATTGTGACACTGAACACTTGATCAAATATAGTAAGTAGGTGCTATAGCAGAAAACTTCCAGTCGTGCAGAATTATTTTGAGAGCTGAATGGATGTGTGACAGTGCCCTTATTGGAAGATGCTGAGTTTGGTAAAAATGGAAATCTACAGTTTTAACATTGTAAATCTAGTATAAAGCGTTAATTTACAATGGAGTTGTTAATAGAATACAAGAAAAAAATTAAATGGTGTCATGATAAAATTTGAATGTTTGAGAGCCTAGATATATTTTTAAAAAGCTGTTTTTCTCCAGGTGCAGGAGTGCCATTGTTTTGGGACAGCCTGCAACAGTGGCATGCAAATAAATGCACACCACTCCCAGTTATTGTGCTGAGCTCAGCTTGTGGAGCTGGCAGAACACAAAATATGCTGCTGTGGCATGTCGAGTGTAAAAAGTGAGGCTGTTGTTAAAGCAGAAGTTATGTTAATTTAACTCCATTAAAAGATTCGGGATGGAAAGTAGGTGTCTGCGTTGGAAGGATGAAAAGACAAACAGCTAGCAAAAGGAGTCATTTGGCTATTTCTGAGAAGTTGGACACAGGCCCATATTTTATTTATCCAGCCAGCTTTAAAGAGTAGCTGTTGAAGAAACATCTTCCGAAGGAAAGGTAAATATTTTGTGGGTGCCTTGTACATAAAGGGTTAGCAGTGATCACGAACCAGCTGTTCCAGCTGTGTGGGGTGGTGAGCCTGGTTAATGGTTGTTTTCCTGCACCAAGCCAACTATTAACAGTCAGTATAAATCTGCTACTTAGGCACCATCTCTGTACGCTCACAGAGGACTTTCTGGAGTGCTAAAAAATTACATGGATATAGCCCCCTAAGATTATTCCCATCTCAGCATCCCCGCAGCAGTAAATGGTTTGTACAGAAAGTGAGAAAGGAGCCATGCAGTTAGTGAATCCAGAGGACTGGGAGGGGTCACGTCAGGCCGCTTGGACTGCACGGAGGAGGGGTTATTGAATGCCCCCACCTTGGTTTAAAGCACCAGGAACTTAAAATTTTATTACTGTCCACGTTAAGCTATCTTCTAACAGAAAGTTAAACTTAATTGAGTCTGTACAGCAGCATTTTGGATAAGTATTCCCAAAGCACCTGTTTCTTCTGAAAGGCTGTGTGCAGTGTGGCTTTACCTGCCACCCTGTGTCAGCTTTCATCTGGTGATCGCTGATTAGAAAGCTGATTCACCTTGATGGCTCTTCCAACAGAACAGCTATAAGCCTCTTGCTTTGTTTGCAATCTTTCTCACTCTCGTTTACAAGGTCAGGACTGATGTTTTGCTTGTTTTCCCAGCAGTGTTCTACTGACCCATTTTGCTTTAATCCCCTGATGTCACTGAAATAAACTGAGGAGGGGGAGATTTCAGAACTCGAAACAATTTCCTCTGCTGTTGTGCTCTGCAAATTAATTTGATACTATTATGTAAGTGTAATCATCTACTCTAATCACATCACAAGATTGGGAACAGACAGAAATAACAGAAGGGAACATTCTGGATAGTGACAGGGAGTCAGTGGAATAGGCTGTTGGTCAGGACTGGAGCTGGAACGCTTCTGAGGTTCAGTGTTACCTCAGGTACTCACTCCGCTGTCTGAGAGCTAGACAGAGCCTTTTGCTCACTACAGCCTACTAATGCTATTCAGGAGGGGTTTGGTTTTGTCTCAGGCAGAGAGCTGCAAAGTGCTCAATTTTCTAGTGGAAGATGGTAAGGGAAAAAGCGAGCTCTCTTTGATCTTGTCCTTCATCTCTTTACCTGCCTTTATGAGGATGTGTGATCTTGTGCTGCCACTCTGTACCCCACGGGTTGTCCTTCTCTGAGAGTAAACAGATTCATAACTGAAAGCAAACGGGCAGATGGGCCTATGGTCCTCCATCCAAAACCTCTCCTTGATTAATGGTCACCATCAGGAGCTTACTGGCAGATGTTTCACTAAATCTTTTCTGAGTGGAGTTAGCTTCTTGAAATGTAACCTCCACATCTTTCATTCAAGCGGAGATCAGAGAAAAGAGCGCGCTTTTCCTTGCAGATGACTTTGATATTTATAGGTTTTTCTTCTGCCAGTGACACTCTGGGTGCAAAGTTTCCCTCTTGCAGCCTCTGGCAGAACTGTGCAGGGTGAACTTCAGGCAGCATTTTGGAAACTTGTGCAGGGAGCTCTGTGTGTATAAAGTGTGCAGACTTGGGACCCCACTTTGGTTGTTGTCTCTTTTTGGTTTAGATGTAACAAAAGTTCATGTTGTGTAAATGCAATGCAATCTGCATTCCAGCTTGGCCTCAAAATGAGTGAACGCAGATGTTCTCTGCAGCATGCTTTGACCTCCTTAGCATAATTTCCTTTGGAAAAGTAAATGGAAGAGAGGCGATTATGAAACAGAACAATATGTTTGAAGGCCTGATGGAACCAAGCCTGAGCTGTGAGGCCTTTGCTTTTATTCCTGATATTGGTTAGCACTGCAGCACCACACAACCCAACTGACGCAGTTCGTTTTTAGATCCTCATATGCAAACATCCCCGTCACCCCCATCCCATTTAAAATTAAGACGCTGGAAACTCACAGTTTTTCAGATGTTGAAAAGCAGAATCTGACTCTGGGATGGGATTCCAAAGCTTTCTACTTCTGACCCCTTTGTTAAAGCCGACTGAACATTTTGTACCCTGCCAGGTCATTGTGGCAGAACCAAAACAATGCTTTGGAGTCACTTAACCTTACATTCCACATTTTGCTTCATGGGATATTTTAATTTTTTTTTTTCCAATTAGGAGATAATGCACAGAAAAACAGAAAGCACAGGTGCTTAGAGTTACTTGAGAATTTATTGGTATTTTAAGAGCTAAGCTGTTTATTAGAGTAGAAAGATTGTCTGTTGCATTAAACGGTGTAATGTGTCATAGGGTGCATAGGTAAGGAGTTATAAATTTTATCGTCTAGGATGCTGCCCAATTTAATGCCCAAAAAGTTGTTACTGCCTCATGGTGGCCTAGTTTCTTTCCAAAATTAATTGGTGATGTAAAACCAATGTCTGTTAGAAGATTTAACCGTGAACTGACCTTGCAAGCACCTGCTATTAAGTCTGGAAGAAAAGCGCTTTCTTGGAGAGGCAGAGCATGGCAAGGAGAGCACCACAGGTGACCTTACTGCCATAGGTACACAAATGACTCAGACTTTCTTTGCATGTGCAAGAACCTGATGTTTGAGTGAGTTGTTGAAAACACATGTGCTTGACGGGCAAAGGAAGAGTTTCCTTGTGACTCACTGTCTTGTCAAGCCCAAATAGGATTAGCAAACACTGGTTACCTTGTGGGAAGCCTTCAGAGTAGGAGCAGGGGAGGCTGAAGGGACGCGGTGGAACTAACTTGAAAATAGAGTTGTTATGGAAAATAGACTGATCTGTTCAAAGAATATCAATTTCTGTGCAACAAGATTCTTCATTTAGCAGGTTTCCGCTATACAGTAAAGGACATTACCATTTCAAAGGCCCCAATAAGCTTCTGGCTAGCAGAACCAGCAGCATTATTTCATTACAGGCTCTTTGCTGAAATTGAGTCTTCCTGCCGTGGTTTGGACTTTTACTCTATAGAAGTATAAAAGGCTTTATTTCTGGCATGCAGTCTAAGAAAGCAATTACTGTTATTTACCCCTGTTCACTCAGAAAGAACCATTTCACAGAGGCTGTGCGGCATTTGACAAAACCTAACAGAATCGTTACTCCTGCCTTTAATGATCTCCCAGGCTCTGGTTCACATCAAGGACTATGAATGGCCTTTCCAAACAAAACCTTAATATAGTGAGAGTTGTGTATTCTAAATGGACAGTCAAAGCTCTAGCACAAAGATCAGTTTTTACTTTACATGCCTCTGAATCTATTTTATTTAATTTGTCTATTTTTTTGTGTAGGGTTATTTTGGTTTTGAATGTATAGCCTGTGTCTTGTGGTTTCCCCCTCCACCGGGCAGTTAAGTGTTTAGCATTGTTCAGAGAGTTTAATGACCCTTATATTAAATCTGATGGTAATTTATAAAATGACCCTACCGATTGAAGTGTACAACCTCAAGTGTCCCTCTAGCTAAAAAAGGCCTGTGGGGACAGTAATTGATTCTCTTTTTCTTTTTCCATCTTAACCTTTCTTCTCAGACAGATTTTTACTTTCAGATCTATGTTTTGACTGACGATCAGTGAATCGTCAGGAATAAATTACAGCTACCTGTGGAAAATATACCTTCTGTCAATACAGTGTAACTGGAGGCAAAACCACAAAGATGACAGTCGTGTAGAGATCATGAGCTTGAATATATGAAACTAATTTTTCTGTTCCCAAGTATGTGAAAATCTCATAAACTCATCAATAGAAAATGCTGTAGACCTTACATGTGTAGTCATTTGTGGAAATTATTATGAAATGGGTGCTCTAAAGCAACGAAGGGCATGGGGAAATAATGTTGCCCATTACAGCTGTTGCAGATACATTCTCATGGCTGACTTTTAATAAAACACGTGGTGAGCAGAGGATGACTTGAGATTAGGCAACCAAGGAGAGAGCACAGACTGTGCGAGTGAAGAGTTGCATCACAGCGGGTTTTCTCGAGTAGCTGAGCACGTGCAGTGCCAGGTAGATCAGCACAAGTCCTGCAGGGTGATTTCATGTGCAGTCTCTGCCACGTGAGGCTGTGTGGGAGAGAAGGGCCAAACCTTGACTTCCTGTGTTTGTGTTGAAGCTCAAGGGGCAGAGGTTCAGCTGCTGTCACTCTGCCTGTTGGAGGGGGCTCTGCTCCTGGTAGCTCGTGTTCGGTGTTCAATCACAGTATAAGCTTTGAGAAACAGGAATCACTGGCCTTGTCTCAGAACCATAGGGTAGTGCAGGTGAGGAACATTGAAACACTGTTCAGATGAAACGACTTCTTACATTATTTCGAGAAGCACAGGGCTTTTACAATTATTTTGCCAGGAAGTTTTGGGGTTTTTTTTCCCCAATTCCTTTTCCAACAAATCCCTGAAATACTTTTACTTTTTTCTATTCTCATCCATAGTCGATAAGAGGTTGAGAAGTTGGTGAAAAGGAAGTACAAGACACAATTAAGAAGCCTTGGTCCCAAGCTTAGCTCTAGTGGGTTTCCTGTTTGCACTGAACATTATGGGTAAGAGGATATGGAGTGTGTTCTACAAGCAGCCCAAGCAGGCTTGAGCCTCACTCCCAAATTGCTAAATATCCTCTCAGTGAGACAAGCAGCACACCACCCAAAGCCAGGATTTGGCAAGGCAAGTGCTCGCACTTGAGGAGATTAGAAGTCCCCTGAGTACAGGAGATCGTGCACCCTCTCTGCATTCCCTTCAAAACTGGCCCTGGTGTGTATTAGAGTGAGCCCAGTCTTTTCCAGTAGTTGGATTTCATTCATTTCATAGAAGACTTTAATCCATCCTTCAGTGTTCTTTTTTAATTACAAACACACACGTAACCAGTCAGGGAGCAGGACCATCCCCCTTGGTTAAATAATCAAGTACATGGCCGTGATCTGAGAGACTGGATCCTGACTGGAATGGCAATGGTTTGCTAATTTACCTTTTCTTCTCAGAAGGTCACACTCCTTTAAATCACAAGTGAATTCATGAAAGCCAAAGCCTGTTCATAACTAGGAAAAAGGGAGAATTTGCCATAAAGATTATTCTCTGTGAACAGTTCACTCAGGTCTACTTTGCATATTCCAGAGTCTGTAACTAAAAGTCTATTTCTCCTATCCAGAGAGATTTCAGTGAGTGTCAGTTGTTTATAGGTCACAGTGATTCACTTCTGTAAATGGAATGGCTGCAGAGCACACCTGGTGACATTAATGGCTCTCTTCCTCCAGTCTGGCAATGCTACTTAGAAGTCACTGAAAGTCAGGTCTGAAAGCAAATGAGCCAATTACAGCAGAATCAGAAGGAAATCAGCTGCAAATGGAAATGCATGAAAACAGTTTAGTCACCTGCAGGTAGCATGCTGGGAAAAAAAAGGTGTTTATGGGAGAGCAGTTCCTCTCAAGGCAACTGCATCAAAGGCTTGGAGTGCCTGTTCATGGGCTCTGCAGATCCATCGTGTGTATTTCCCTAGTTATCCAAATGTCCTTATCTGCCTTGAGTGTCTTTTAGACAGAGCAACCTACTTAGAGAGCAGGGTGTCAATTACTGCTAATCTCCCTTAACTTTCTTTGGAATACTCGCCAATTAGTATCTTTCTCTCTTCCTGCCTGTCTTTCTCCCTTGCCAATTTTCAAGTTATGTCACAGGATTGCCAATGAAATGTAAATCTGCGTAGCCTGCTCTGCCTTTCAGTGTCATTTGTGTGAGCTCAGAGTTTTTTCTAAACAGGAAAAATGTTTCAGCTCTAGTAACCGAGCCGGCATTTTCCCAGGCCCGTATTTTGAGTGCACTGTACCCAAGACAGCGGTTCTGAGTTCATACACAGGGTGAGGGTCTTCAAAGCGATGGAGAGCCTTATCTGGGCTCTTATCTCTATTGCTGTGAGCGTGCTCAGAGAAGGGAGGAACAGAGCGGTGTCAGGAAAATGCACAAATCCTCTGAGCTTTGATACCCTCGCACTGAGCTGGGGGGAATATCTTATGTGGTTTCTTTGGGTTTTTTGTCTCTTTGACAACTTCAGGACATCTTTGATAAACTGAAATTCTGAGAACGGTAGGTTTGTTTGCTGTGCAAAAAGTAGGTGAACTGTAGTTCAGTGGTTAAAAATCCCCACAAACCTTAGAAGTTAAATTTGATTGCAAAGCAGCTTTATACCAGGAGTAATTCCATTGTCAGCCTGTCAGTAATCCAGGTAACAGGCTAGCTTGGCTCTGGATAACCAATAGCAAAGCTTGGGGAGATGTCGTGGGCCTATGCTTAGGTTGCCTAACATTTTAAATGAGATTTCTTTCCCCCCCCCCCTTAGAATAACACATCTATTGTTTGCAGAATGCTTTTGCAATTCAGCAGGGAGAAATTTATGTAAAAAAATGTTTCATCTGTATTCTATTCAGTTTTATTTGAGTTAAAGTGTTAAAATTATTGCCTCCCTTTTTTGTTTTATGCTGCACAGGAGGGAGTTGGGAGCCTGCTTATTTAACAAGTGAGTGAGAGAAGAGTCAGGTTCTAGCTGCCATCAGCATTCAGTACATGCTGAAAGCTGCAGAAAACCCAGAGGGAGATGCTGTAGTGTCTGCAAAGATCAGTGTCCCATCTCAGTAGTTCCTGGAGGTGGGGGTCCCACCGTGCCCGGTTCTTGGGGGAGAAGTAGAAGAGGGAAAACAAAAACTGAGCATACAAATCTCCCACGCCTGGTTTCCAGGCGAACATTTGTCATTGTTGAGTTGCCTTCATATTTTATTCCTTAGCATAAATTTAGTATTTAGCTGACTGCTACTTTAAGCTTATTCCTCAGATGATTCCTGGCTCTCTGAGCCACATCATTTTGCCTCAAACCAGAAAATACATACTGCACACCTTTGAAAACCTGAGCAGGAGGCAGCCCTATTGCTGCGTTTTTGTAGCACCACAGGGCAGCCCAGCAGCAGGAGTTTCAGGAAGGTGCACACACCCCAAAATGCTCTTTCATGTTTAAGAACATTTCCAGCAAGGATTACTTTTCTCCATATCATTCACCCTCAGTCCATATGTGGAACTTACTTGCACAGTGGATTCAACATGTTTCTTTTCTTAAAGGGGAGCCATTTAATTGAGCCAGCAAATATTTTACATACACACCAAAAAATGTCTGATAATCCCTTTAAGTTTTGTTTCTTATGCAAATTGGTCTTCTGACATTGTTATTTTCTAGTTATTGCCAAATGTATTTATGTTTTTTAAATTCTCTAACTGCAATCAATACCTGTTCTTTATAATGAAGGTACTTTTTGCGTGCTGTGGTAAAAAAAAGAGAAAAAATCAATAGCAGGTAGTCCCTCTCAGTGGCAATTACCCTTTCTAGGTATTCTTGTTATATTCATAAAAGCAGTAGTTGAAAGCAGGTGAATTAATCCTTTATTTGCTTCTGTGAGTCGCAGAAAAATGTTTCCATGTCAGGCTTCTGGCGAGACAAGAGGGCTCTGTTCAACCATGGAGGCAGAAAATTCCTTGCTACTCACTGTGACTGCTGAGTGCGCAGGTGCTTAAGCAGACACCACCTTCAGGTATGCAGGGCAGAAGTGGTAATAGCTGCACAACTCCTGACAAAGAAAACTTGGAATATCATTAGGTGCATTCTGTGAAGGCACAGCCTGAGTGAGCATAGCAGGGTGTGCTTGTTCCTCGTTCAGAGCTGGCCTTCATTCAGCTCGTGGCCATTTCTACCATTTCCTGATGTTTCCAAATGTTCACTGTTCAGTGTGTCTGCTCTCAGTTCTTTTTTTGAGTATGAAAAGAAGGCATTAGGAATGATAGGTCATTAATGAGGTAATTCTGTGCTTCATTTCACTGCTACCTCGTGAGATAGGCCAGCAAGAAGAAAACACACTGACTAGTGTGACAATTTCCTGTGACAAAATCACTGCAGCTGCAGTCAGTGTTTCTGAATCAGAGGAGATGTTACATTAAATAATAATTACTCCCTAATGCTATAAATTCAGTTTCAGCTGCTTGGTGGTGCAGGCTGCAATAGAAGCCTGCACTTGCCATAAAGTTCAGTTTTTAGGATTGTCAGAGGAGTGCAACTATCAATTCAAATTATTCAGTGACTGTATTAAATATTACCACATGGAAAATACTAGGAACAGGAGAATATATTGAATGCCTCAGGGTGATGTGACTTTGGTGTTATTAAATATTGATTGAGAACATGCATTTAGGTTAAGATAGGGTTTTAAAGGAACCAAAAAGGCTTGATATTTTCAGGCAGGCCTACTCATGCTTTAGGATGTTCTATTATTACTCATTTTCCAGGGAGGTAGCATTCCTTTTACTTGAATTCTTATGCAGATGTTTTGACTGATATGGGAAAAAATTGTGGCATTATTTGCTCTCTGCAAACTATTACCATGCCTAGACATCATTTCTTGATGCAGAACTAAAGTTTGGGGTGTGCCCTTTAATCAGGGTTTAGTTCTTGCTTTGAAAATAATACTTTCTTTGGTTCACCAGCAGGAAATCAGTGTTAATAACAGGGATTGCCTTTTTGGTTTTTACTGTTGTTCTGTTTCCTCCAGAGGAGTAATATATTTTTCCAGAGAGTGCATTCTGCTGACCGCACAGTACAGTCTCCAGATTTCTGTGAAGCTGATGTTTCATAAACCATGTGAGCCAAAACCCTCAGGCCCTGTCTTTCTGTAGTAAGGTGTTTTTAAAAAAAAATTATAAGAAAACACACCTGCTCCCATGACACAGCCTGTGGAGGAAGCCTTAGAGACTGCCATCCTTAGACTGGCCCTGGCTTGGGAATAATGCCCTCCAAGTGTTAATTGTCTGAGGATCTAGTGACCATTAAGAGCTAATTACCAAGGTGCCTTACAGATACATGAAGAATATATGAAACATTAGAGGATAACTTCATATCATGCTACAAAACTTCAGTTAGAAGTAATTTCTGCTGCTATGTATCCGTGTTCATACATCTGAATCTTAGGGGGAGCACATCTACTTTTCTATGTGCAGAGAGGGTGGATGGTTAGAATGAATCCCAAAGGAAAAGGAAAAAAATAAGTGATGTCTGTAGAGTCCTTCCTTTGGGGGCACACTTTAGACAGGCTGTTTCCTGCATATTTTCAGTCCTCCAGACTGGTTGTAGAGTCCACTTTTTAAATACTTTCGCTGCCAGATTTCATGTGAAATCACTGCTGTGCCAACATCTCAGGTTAGTTTAGGATTTAATGTTAGCCTCTTACATAAATGAGAAGCCTTCATCCAGGGAGAGCACCTTCTCCTAGGCCTTGCTTCTTTTCTGCAGCTTGGCAAGAACTCAGGCTTGTTTCTAAGTCATTGGAAATATCACAGCAATGTGTGCCCAGTCACCCAGGAATGCAGGTGAGCCCAAGCAGGGGTCTGCGGTGGAATGAAGGTATGTTGAGAATTTCGTTTGCTGGCTACAGTGATATCTCATGTTTATTTAATGAAATATGAAATACAGATGGAAGTCATCACAAAGATGTATGGCCAAGTTTGACTCGTGAAGTGGGTGCAACACACTGATTTATATTGGTGATTAATTTCACTCCTAAATAGAAGAGACTTTTGGGGAAAGAAAAGGAGTGTGCCAGCCACCACTGTCAGAATAAGAGGAAATCAGTGTGTTAATTGGAATGACTGATGACAAAAAATTCAACTGTCTAAATATTTTGTCTGATTTTTTTGTAAATGAGAGTTAAACTGCTATGTAAAAAGTAGCTACAAACCCTAAAATAGCTGTTCAAGAACAACTGGCAAGAATTAGCAATCAAATCATTGTACATGTGAAAGTTATTACAGCTAAAATAAAAAAAAAAATTTAGATCAGGGTTAATTATAAGATGATGCAGTAGTATAATTAGTATTCTTCCTATGGAGGATTACGGGTCCTTCTAAATGCCCTTTTTGATTGCCTTCTTCCCTTTTTTAATTTCCTCCTTGTCCTTTTTGATTATCTACCCCATGACCCTCAGGGCTCCTAAATGTAATACAATTGGAATAACATTTTTGTTAGAGGTGTTTTTCTATATAGGCTATTAACCTCTTGCTTACCAAGCACTGAGAAATTCTTTTCTGTGGGAGCTCCAGGAACCACAGAGGGACTCGCTGGAATCCCTGGAGTTTTTATGTAGTACAGCTTCTTCCCTGTCCCAAAGCAGTCTCCAAGGATATGTCAGGAGCTGATCTGCATGAGAATAAGCGGAGAGAGAGGAGAACTTCCTTGGGGTGTATTTTACATCTTGGCAAGATAAGATCTAGTGGATCTTTGATATTTCCAAGGCTGCTTCTGTGGTCTGACTGTGAGCATTAGATTTAATATAAAGGACTATTCTCAATTATCCTTTAATAGGATTTTTGGAATATTCTTTCTTATTATTATTACCTTTAAGAGCAATAGGCTGAGGTTTTTTTCCAGAGGGCACGTTTTTCACTTCTTTGGTATCCTTAAGAGGACAGCAGGACCTAACATTTCAGCCCATTTTGGATCCCATGAAAAACAAGAGTTACTACTCTTTTATGTTTCCTGCAGGCAGAGTAATAACTAATTTGCTGCTCAATAAACATCCCTATTTTGTATATTTCTTCTGGGGCTAAATTTTTTTGTGGAGGTTCACTCTGTTGGGAAGGATCATTGTTTGTACCTGGACACTCAGATGTTGTTATTTTCCTGAGATGCCTTTCAGTTAGTATTGTTCAGTGTATGCTATAAAACCAATGGGAGAGGCACCTCCAATACAGAGTGCTGGTTACTGATCAAACTAAGGACATATTCTTGCTTATTTTCATTTAATATCCTTTACTTAAGTCTAAGGAAGAGACATCCGTCTCTGTTTATAAATTCTTGCCCATTTCAGGCAAAGGCTACAGCTCTGGTACTTTGAGATATTGTTGTCCTCTACTCATTGTCTGTTTCTCCAAGCTTGAATAAACTTCTACCTCAAGTATGCAAGTAGAGTGAGGTCTTGTTTTCACCTGGCCAACAACAGGTCTTAATTTCTCTGTGCAAATCTGAAATCATAAGCAAGAAAAGCACTGTGAGCACTCCTTAAATTTACCCCGTCTGTAACCAATATTGATGATTTCTTGTCTGTATTTGGGGTTTGCATGAGACTTGCTGAAATCCAGGTTCCTGCCTTCTCAGACCACATCCCTTCCTCTAGGTAGTCTCTTGAACAAAAGCATCATGTGTATATCTTTCATTTCAGTCTCTTTGCATGGCTAGAAAGATAGAACTTAAAGGATCATTAACTTTTCTCTTTAGGATACTCAGCATTTTAATGCTTAAATGGATCAGGCTAACTGGTCTGTAATTACCAGGATGCTCCTTCCCACCCTCCTTGGGAATGGGTGTCACACTGGCCATCTCCCAGTCACCTAGAGCCTCACCAGTGAGCCAGGACTGTTGGTAAATGATGGAGAGTGGCTTTGCCAGCTCATCCGCCATGGGATGGATCCCATCTGGGCCCGTAGATTTATGAACGTTTAAGCAGCTCAGCAGTTCTCTGACTGCCTCCTCCCGGATAACAGGGGACCAATCTGCTCCCTGACACCATCTACCAGCCCAGGAGGGCAGTTATCCTGAGGACAAGCCATCTTTCCACTAAAGACTGAGGCAAAGAAAGCATTAAGCACTTCTGCCTTCTCCTCATCTGCAGTTACTAAGTTCCCTCCCCCATCCAATAGAGAACAAAGGTTAGTTTTACCCTTCCTTTTGCCATTAATATATTTGTCAAAACATTTTTTATTATCCTTTACAAAAGTTGCCAAATTAAGATTGAACTGAGCTTTGGCCTCCCTTATATTTTTCCTGCATGCCCTAGCAACCCCCCAAAATACTTCCTGAGAGTCCTGACCCTCCTTCCAAGGATGATATGTCCTCTTCTTATTCCTAAGTTCCTTCAAAACCTCATTGTCCATCCAGGCTGGACATTTACCTTGTTGACTCATCTTTCAGCACACAGGGACAGTCTGTTCCTGTGCCCTCAAGGTCTCTGCTTTGAAGCACGCCCACCTTTCCTGGACTGCTTTGTATTTAAGGGCTGCTTCCCAAAGAACTCTGAATAAGTCTCCTAAATAGGCCAGAGTCTGCCCCAATAGTCCAGTGTGAGAATCTTAGTGATGTTCCTCCTGATTTCACCAAAAATTGAGAACTCTATTATTTCATGATCACTCTGCCCCAAGCACCCTCCAACCAGCCCACCACATCTCCCACCAGCCCATCTCTGTTTGCAAACAGCAGATCTAACGTAGTCCCTCCCCTGGTGGGCTCACTCACCAGCTGTGACAAGAAGTTGTCCTCTACATGCTCCAAGAAGTTCCTGGACTGCCTCTTTTCTGCTGTATTAAGCTCCCAGCAGGTGTCTGGTAGGTTAAAATCACCTACAAGAGCAAGGGCTGGTGATCCTGAAACATTCTTCAACTGCTCATAGAACAAGTTGTCCACCTCTTCTTCTGGTTGGGTGGACAAAAGTTATAAAGAGATGAAATATTTTGACTCTTTATAGCAAAGACTCTTATCAGGACATTCACTGAAACATTTTGATGCAGTCTTTATATACAGGCAATTTCTCTGTTGGTGTTTCTGTGCAGGTGTTTTGCCAAACAGATTTGTTTAAGGGTCACACAGGTGGCATTTCAGCACAGTGGTGCTAATCTGGTGGCATTAAATCAGATTCATTAGTGCTGGTTGAGGATGAAGGAAATCAGAAAACTTCTAAGAAGACAAAGTTTTCTACTCTCTGTTAGCTTGTATAAATATTGGTCCAAAATTTGCTTAATCACTTTAATTTTAAAAAGTGAGACTCAAACAGCTTTAGATGTGAAAACAGTCAAGTAGCAGTAAATAAAGCCTGACTGATCCATCACCTTCTGCAGTGCTGGCTTTGATTAAGCAGGTGTGAACATTAACATGGAATTGAGTCTGCAGTACCTCATGGATACCTGGAAAAGAGCTTTACGATGAAAGGGTGATTGTTTTATTTCTTGAGGTAGAATTACTGTTATGTTTCATGTTTTTCAGTGTCTGTGGTCTGCTTTTCATTGAAGGTAATTATCAAGCTGATACTAGGAAAGCCACATGTTATTAGACATAAATGTGGAGCCATTTTATGTAGATATAAAATAGAAGGAGAGGAGAAATGACAATCCAGTTAGGGAGCACCGTTGTATTTTTGTTCAGAGGGCTGGGTGCAAGAATGTCATCATTGCCTCTTTTATGCTAGTGTGAAAAAGCTCATATAAGCTCATCTGGAGAAGGAAAGCCAGCAACAAACTCCTAAAAAAAATCTGTACAAAAGTAATATTAGTTGAGGTAGTGGCGTTGAATACTACTAAAGAAGGGATTCCTAGCCAAAGAGCACAGTGTTTCTCTTTCATGTGGAAAAAGATACTGATGGTGTTTTTAAAGAAGTGTTACCAAGTAAAATTAATAATTTTTTGAATTAGTTTAAGTGCACCTTACTGTGCTTTGTGATATTTGATTTTTTTTTTTCTTCTGAGGAAGAAATTTCTTCAGGTTTTTTTAGCCTAGAACATTCATGCCAATAGGATATTTGTGTCACATAGGCAATATACCCTTGCTTTAAGTCATTGGCTACCACGCTTAAAACGTTCTCGGGTTTGTGATATTTGTGCTTTGTGATATTTGATTTTTTCTTTCTTCTGAGGAAGAAATTTCTTCAGGTTTTTTTAGCCTAGAACATTCATGCCAATAGGATATTTGTGTCACATAGGCAATATACCCTTGCTTTAAGTCATTGGCTACCACGCTTAAAACGTTCTCGGGTGTCTGTGCTCGCTTTGAAGTATTTTAGAACGAAAAGACTGGTTTTTCAGGCTGCCAGACCTGGAAGCTTAGGTAGGAATACTGCTGGGAAGTTTTCCAGTGCTGCATCTCTGCTGAGATCAGGGCAGTGCTGAGAATGAGTAGCTTGGCCATGGCACCAGTAGACTCTGAACCTTTCTGTTGGCACATCCCAGTTAGAGAGAGCTGAGCTGGGGAGTTCTGGAGCACTCTTCTGGTACAGTCCAACTTTAGTTTCAGCACTCCTCCTCTCCTCTCCTCTCTCTGGTTCTGTCTCAGAATGGAGCGGTACTTGCGGTTGGTTTGTATTATGCTTGTGAAACCGAAAGAAGGAAAAGGAGCAGACGGTGCATCGTTCCTGGAATACACTGGCAGCGTGCTCTCGACATGAAACGGCTGCGTGTGCACAGCTCACAGCCTGGCTCCTGGGGACCAGCGTGCCCTTCCGTGCTTTTCTGGGTTCTACTTGATTCCAAAAGGAGGGATTGCCATTTCTATTTTTCCTGCTTATATAAAACACCTTCAGCCAAAGATCAAATAAAAGGAAGTAAGGAAGCAAAAGACCGCTTAAATTCTGAGGTTTTAGAGAAGCAGTAGATATTCCCATCATTTTAGAACTTTCTTCTTTTTGTTCTGTGTTGACCAGAATAAATAACATTTCACTTTCCCCCAAGGTTCTGCATGCAGTGTCTCTGTCAGCCAAGGCTGACCATGGGTTTGAGTTTGCCACGTGTATTACGTCCCAATGCCTGCAACAGGGGCGAGGGTGGGAGTCTACATTCCAGCCAGTCATCTTCTGTGGCTTGGTTTTTGGTTTAGCAAGTGAGGTACCTTGAACAGGAGTGTTTGGGTGTGTGGGTGATTGGGGGGCTAACTTGAAAACACAGCTGTAAGAAACCCACCCAGAGAGTCTGCCAAGGCATTTCTGCGGCCCGAGCCTGCCTCCCTGCGCTGTGCTCAAGGCCTGAGATCCTCTGTGCCAGCCAATGTCTTGCCAACCTCAAGTTCAGTAAGAAATCGGCCTTTTGCTGTTCTCTGAAAAGTTGCCTGTGTACAAAATCAATTAAACTTTTTTTTTTTTTCAGAGTTTTGGGGTTTGGTTTAGTTTTGTAGTTCTGTGATTTTGGTTTTCGTTTGGTTTCTGGGGTTTTCTGTGTTTGTTGGTGGCTTTTTTCCAGTTGAAACATTTAAGCCCTCATGTTCTAGATGTGAAAGAGTTGAGAAAATGCAGTGGTGATTGGCCTGCATTTCCTAAAATCCGTGCTTTTAATTTCTTTCCTAGTAAGCTGGTATAACTCAAATGTTTTTTTGTGCTTTCTAGTTTGTTGTTAAATAAGGAATTTGTAGCGGAGCTTAATAAGGCTTGAGGAGCATTGTGAGGCAACACATACGTGGTTGTTCACCTTCTAAGATGTAAATCCAAAGAACAATCAGTATTTTATATAGAACAGATTCTTGTCTTCAGTAACCTGTGAAGAAGACCTGAAGTGAGGGGAGGGTAGGCCCAGGGTTTCCTTGTGACCTGTGCTGTCCCTGCCCATTTTCCAGAGGTCGTGCAGCAAAGGAGCCGAGTTACAGCTTGGGAGGGAGGTGAGGATCGAGGTCTACCAAGGCCTGAGTCAGCTGCTTGTAGTGCATCTGGAGGAAGGAATTAATGTCTGCCAAGAGAGAAAATGAATGCCAGCCTTTGGCAGGGACACTGCAGTGTGTGCTTCTGAAGAGAGAAAAGCCTTTTCTCAGGGTCCAGAGGAAAGTGGCATTTCCTGTTCTTGGTACCTGTCCTCGTGGTTCAGTCTCAAATTCAAAAGACAGCTTGATTCCAGCATGCTTTGCTTGACCAACACAGGCAGATAATGCTTCTGATACCTGCCCTGTTTGCAACCTTATCAAATCAGAAAAGCTCAGTCACTGTGTTTGGTGATGTGTTGGTCACCTGTGCTATAGTCAGGAGTCAGAAAGTTTTAGTTTGACATAAAATGGGGAAAAAATGGTACACAAGGCAATTTTCTCCAAATTGAAACTTGCAGAAGATAAGGAACACTGCTTAACATAGAAACCACAAAAGCTGGGAAATTACAAATTACAGATATTAGTCATTCTTTACTGGCAAGAGGAGGCAATAAAAAACCCCAAATGTTCAAATATGGTGTGGCAAATAAAGTGACTTTTCTTAACAGAGGAGGCAGCAGTGGTAGGATCTGTTCATCTCGAAAATATTGTGTGTAATGAGCAGGCACCAGTGGACTGCCCTTTTGAGAAGGTTTTGGCACGCACAAAATTCTTCCATTCATTTAATAATAACTTGTTACTAAAACTGTAGAGTTGGTCTCCTTCTCCACATTTTCTCTGGCTACACTCTGGGTGTGAGAAATGATCTGTCTTTCTGACTTTCAAAAATTTCAGCCCTTTGTTATGGCGACTCTTTTACCCATAAGGAAAACTAGGGCAAACTTTGAGGTCTGCCCAGTTTTTCAGAAGACATGTCAATTTAGCCAGAAGATTTGCTTACACTCTGCATATAATGAGGAATAGTATCCCCTTGAATGAGGTTGTTATGTAGGGTTTAAACCATTAGAATATATTATTAAAAACTTCAATAAGTAGAGTGATGTCTGTTCAGTGCATGGAAGCATTCCAGACAGAAAGGAAGGCAGGAGGCTGTGCTAGATGAATCTCCTAACAAGCTGGTTTTTCTGAGATTTTTCTGTGGACCAAAGAATATGAAAGCTGTGTTTAAAAATTTAAAGCCTTGATATGTTCCAGTTCTCTGGAGCAGCAGAAGGAAGAAGCATTTTCCAGTGCTATAGTTCCCTCTCCAGCAGCTCTTTCAATTAAGATGTTTTTGACAGCTGTTTGTACTTGATGGAATGTACAAAGACTTGGTCATTAATTATTGCTGTTTTCCCCCAGTTATTATTTGTATTCAGTGGGTCAGATGGGTTATGATCCTGCTGTTGTCAGTGCAGTAAATGCTAACTTTAACTTCCCCAAGAAAACCCCCAGCCAAAACCTTTCCCCCTCCCTGTTTATCTTTCCAGAGGCTGAGAATTTTGTAGGGGAAATATTCAACAGCAGTGAGTTATGGAGCTTTTTTTTCCTAATGCAGTCATTTAACAACTTCAAGCTGGCAGTGATCCCATCCACCTTAATCCTCTTCACACTTTGCGAGCAGTCAGCCGAGAGCAAGAGAGCACTAGGACTTAATAGACTGCAGTGTTTGAACTATGGCATTTGTGTTCAGCTTCCAGAACTGGCCCTAAGTGCCTAGTAAACCCCACAGCTTTGCTTTCATTAATTAGAGACTCCCTTCCACTGATTTGTGGAAAACATTGGCCAACATGTTCTTTCAGCTCAGTAAATATTTATACAACTCGTGTATGATTTTTAGTAATGAATACAGCTCATTTTCAGGGCGTCCAAAGGAGGCTCTTTCCAAATATTAACAAATTCCTCATCTGACCCGTGCTGAACAAGGCAATTCAGGTTACAAAAAGTTATATATAAAAGTTAAATATAAATGTGGTTTTGAAAGGGTTTTTTTTCTGAATTCCTCTTTGCCATGTTATCCTTTTTCATCACATTTGCCAGAAGTTTGAGGGGAAAATGGAAAAAACCCCACAAATAAGCCAACGATGGATAACAACTACTGATTTAAACCAACTGGCTACTACTGTCATTGTGTATCTCTCAGCTGAGTGTTGTGCCATGATGCTGCTAGTTAGAAACCTATCAGGATATGCTTATGTGAGTTTTCTGGGATGCATTAGCACTTTTCAAACTTGACTGTGTTTGTCCTCACCAATAAAATCCCTGTGAGGCAACGTTACCCCTGTAATGAAGATGGAGACTGGAAACTGAATGGCTCATGGGCACAAATCCTTGCCTTGGATGCACTGACCGAACTGTGTGGGAAAATTCCCATGCAGCTATTCACACATATGGATTGAGCTGCATATGGAAATGCATAAATGAAAGCAAGCACTGGGACATCAAATTCCTTTTTGAAAGTATCACCGGAGCTACGAGGAGAATTGATCCAATGCTCTTAATTAGTTGGTAGTGGATTGATGCTTTCAAACTTCTCCCAACTTACTTTTTGGGGTTTTTTTTTTTTTTAGTTGTCTCCCCTGTGTCCTTCTCTTACCTTTTGTTTCAAGTGTTTCAATGCCTTGTTGCATCTGCGCAGTGCTACTGATGTGACCAGGTAATATGTTGTTTTTATGTGAAGTGTCTTAGGCAGGAGTTTCTCTAAGCTTCTCATTCTTCAATGTACGCAATTTGGAGATATAAGAAAACAAAAATACCTTAATTCTTAAAATATTGGTAGAACACTCAGTGCACATTTTCCTGGGGATACTTGGGTTAGCATAAATATTTGGACACGAGAAAATGCTAAACTAAGCCTCTCCAGTTTACTGCACTGTGGTGAGATAAACCTGTAGTAATACTTCTTAAAAAATAATTTCTAAGGTAGCAAAGCCTCATAGTTAAGACTGTAGAACACAAGAGCCACTTGGGAGACATCCCATCACTTTTTAATGCATACCTTGATATATAACTATAGTGAGAATGAGTAATTTCTTTTTAGTATAGCTCCTTTTTTTTTTTTTTTTTTCCCCTTGTTTGGTTTATTTCATGTATTAACTGGTAGAGGTGTTTACCCAGTGTTGCAGGGTGGCTGCATTATCTCCAGAGTGAGCACGATAAACCGTGCTGTCTGCCTTGAGGCACATGCCAAATGGCACAGTTCCGAGCCAGCAGGTCAGGGTGTGCAGTGCTCCCTCCCATGCTGGCCATGTTGCAGGCAGTGGGTGAGGCTTTGGTGTGTGGAGTGTGTGGTGGCCCCACAGAAGCTCGGAATCCCTCAGCTGTGAGATCCTCTTGGAAATCAGCTGAACCCCCAACACCTGTTTTATGAGTTGGTGCCAAATCTGACAGCAGCCAGGTGTACTAGAAGGGGGAATGCTGGAATTGTTGCGGGACGTTTGCATGGTAGTGGTGACTTGAGTTTTCTCAGGAACAAATAACGGCAAGTGAATCTTCAGCGAAGTAGTTGATGTTCAGAGGTATCATTCACACTTTCTATCTGCACGTTATAGGAACTCTGGGCGCCTTAATTAGGTACCTAAACTTAAAGTTGCACTTCCTTTCTTTGTGGCCCAGCTGCAGCAGCTCTGGTTCCTTGCAGCACGTGAGCGTGAGTGATTTCCCTGCTGTGGTGTTCAGATCCAGTCTGGGAATTGGCAGTGCTCAGCCCCCAGCTGATGACCCAACTGAGAGCTGCCAGGGAACCCTCCTGGCTGTGAGCTGGCAGCCCTTGCCTTGATCTCCAGCTAGGGATTGCATTTCAGCCAGTACAATTCTTGTGGTGCTAATTTTTAGTATTCTAAAATAGGCAGTTTCTACATTTTCTATATTCTCCAATCTCAAACCCACCTGTAAGGTTAATCCTTATCCTGTAAGGATAATCATCTGTATGTTCAGATTTTTAAAACTGATGGCTCTTTTAATTGAATTTAATTCCTCCTATATTTTGTCTTTTTAAGAATATGAGGAGCAGCTTTATTGAGGTTGCTTACTGTTTGGTAATATCTTAGATTATCTAACTCTGTTTCAGTGCAGGAAATGCAAGCAGTCCGAAGCTGGTGTCATTTTCTCACTGACCGTGTACCAGCTGCATTCAGGGCTTTTGTTGACTACATTGGCAGTGGCCTTGGCCCCTTCAGAGAGACCAACACTTCACTGCTTGAAATGTAGGAAGTCATTTCAGCACTTGAAATGTTTGGATGAGGGTTTTCTTTAAATCAGTGAGACAGCTTGTGAGTTAGAAGTCTTTTGTTGATGAATGAGCCTGAAGAGCTCTCGCCCCACCTTCATATCTCGTTCATGCTGCTGTGAGAGCAGTGGCAGAGGAGAGATATGCCCTGCTGCAGCTTGTTGGATTAAAGAGAACCCTTTGGTAGCAAATGTTGTTACTGCAGCAACTTTTGCAAGCACTAAATTTACTTATCAGAAGTTCTTTTTTAATTGCCCCGGGACAACCCTTTGCATGTCGTGCTTTTGCCTGGAGAAAGTTTTTATATGGAAATACTTTTTTTTTTTTTTTTTTTTCCCCTAAGATGGTATAGAGGATGTCTAGAGTTTGTCAAGCCATTTGATCCTCCAGGGAATGTGCTGACTTTCAGTATGTATGGAGGATTTTTAAAGCAGCTGAGCAAAAATCCCTTCTCAGATAAGACGCTTTCTATTTTGTCAGTTAAGAGCATCTTCAAATCGAAATAGCTCAAACATAATCAAATCTCCCTTGCTCAATCCCTTGCCTTCTCCTCCCAACCCCCTCCACAAGCCATCCCCAAAAGGATAATCCTGGCAGTGATGTCATTGGAATGAATTTACAGACCAGTGCTCAATTCTCTTGTCTTGAGCTTCAGTTGCTAATACTGGTAAATTTGAGCAGTGTATGTAAAGGAGTAAGGTTATGCCTTTTTCCCCACCCTTGTTTAATTTCCCTGGAGCCCTGAGAATAAGTAACGTGGATTATTTGGATATTTTTGTGCCTTTTTTTTTTTTCTTCTTTTTTTTTGAACTGGTACACAGCTTCATATTGCTTCCAAACATTTGTAAAAGCCCTTGCTGTATTCCTGGGGGAATCCTTGTCTTCAGGGAACAGAAGGTTTAAGGAAAGAATTTTGCTGGCTAAATGTGGTTAGAGATAGTTACGGTTTCTGTTAGGTGTTGTAAACGGTGATATGAAGTACAGAATAGACTGAAAATAATCTATTTTAACAAAATTTCCCTCTTTTCTGAAAATAAAGTCTTTTCATTGTGACTTTCCCCACTGATTTTGAGCTCTACAGGATATTTTGTAAGTGTTAAGAAGCAAGAATGAATAAAATTGATCCAAACATATAAAGAATCAGGATCCATCTTAGAAACATTATCATAAGGACTGATAAAACAAAGAGCAAGAAACAGGCTGAACAACCTGATTGTTGGTAGGAGATTGTAATGTGTAGGGATGATGGAAATTTGTGCAATGGTTGCCCAGTCACTTGCTGGCAGAGCTGGAGCCTGAGTGCATGCTGCTGCAGCCCCTCAGGCCCTGGTGCATGCTGCTGCAGCCCCTCAGGCCCTGGTGCATGCTGCTGCAGCCCCTCAGGCCCTGGTGCATGCTGCTGCAGCCCCTCAGGCCCCAGTGCATCCTGCTGCAGCCCCTCAGGGACTGGTGCATGCTGCTGCAGCCCCTCAGGCACTGGTGCAGCCCCTCAGGCCCTGGTGCATGCTGCTGCAGCCCCTCAGGGACTGGTGCATGCTGCTGCAGCTCCTCAGGCCCTGGTGCATGCTGCTGCAGCCCCTCAGGCCCTGGTGCATGCTGCTGCAGCCCCTCAGGCCCTGGTGCATGCTGCTGCAGCCCCTCAGGGACTGGTGCATGCTGCTGCAGCCCCTCAGGCCCCAGTGCATCCTGCTGCAGCCCCTCAGGGACTGGTGCATGCTGCTGCAGCCCCTCAGGCCCTGGTGTATCCTGCTACAGCCCCTCAGGCCCTAGTGCATGCTGCTGCAGCCCCTCAGGCCCTGGTGCAGCCGCTCAGGGCCCAGAGCATGCTGCTGCAGCCCCTCAGGCCCCAGTGCAGCCCCTCAGGCCCTGGTGCAGCCCCTCAGGCCCCAGAGCATGCTGCTGCAGCCCCTCAGGCCCCAGTGCATGCTGCAGCAGCTGCAGCCTGGCGGGCTCAGCCCTGCTCTGCCCCTCAGGGCAGCCACACTGACAGCAGGGCTCCTTCCCACCCCGTGTGTGAGGAAAGGTACAGGACAGCCACAGCTTCACCGAGGTCAGTGCACAGAGGGGAAAAAAGGCTGAAGTCAGTCTGAAACGTGTGCTGGAAGCAGGGTTTTTACTTGGGGCTTTTATCTAAAATTAACTTTCTTTTCTCAGTGCCAAGGTGATGTGCGTATTTGAAAGTGGTAAATACTTGTTTGAGGTGCTCTGCTGTCCTTTGAATGTAATGCATAAAAGACAAGAAACCTTTCAGATCTGAAAGAACAAACAGGCAAGAGTGACTCGGCCAGATGATCTGAAAGTTGGTGGGCAGCAGGGTTGCCGTACAAATCCCATCCCACAGATCTGCGGGTGAAGCCTGGGCGCAGTCGGAAATTGCAATTTTGTAGCGGCGGAACACACGGTCAGCAACCAGGGACGCATTTCCCTGTCGGCAGAGCTGCCCGCGCTCAGGAGTAACAGGTGCTGAGTCCCAAGCCCCAGGTGACGGTAGCTGTGGGTGATCACTGGGTTTGTGGACAGCACGTGTCTCTGCAGGCTTTTAGGACGCTTCTTGACATAGTGTGACCTTTTCTTCCCTCCTCTATCCACAGCAGGCACTTTGCTGCTTCTGAGTAGAGCTTCATAGAAAAGCTTCATTTCCTCGTGGAAGTTCTTTCCTACTGAATGGAAAGGTGCTCCTAGGTCCAGGATCCTGGGAAGCATAACCAGTCACCTTGCCATACAATTACAGACATAGCAGAGCCTTGATGTAAGTGAGAAGTATCAGGGTGGGATTTGTGCTCTCTAATCCTATAGTTACAGTAAACAAAGCTTTACCTTACAGTAATAGAAAGGCCCTTTGTGCTGTGAAGTAACTAAGTCATTTTGGGGGCACTGATTTGGCTTATCTTCTTAGGATCTTCCTGAGATTGCAAATTCCCCTTTTTGGTATGTGTTGTAAAAAGAAAATCCACTCCATTTTAACTTGTTTCATGGCTTGATTCAGTGTAATTCACGTATCTCATAGGCACTTTTATTAGAAAAATTCTAAAACATACTTTAGGTCAAGGGCACATTAACACATTATTCTGTTTCTTAGAAGATAAATTATGAGCTGCATTTGAACTCTGCAGCATAATCAGCTCTCTAAAGGAATTCCCAGTTGCCCCTGAGTGCAGGGAGAGATTTTGACTGTCCTGTGCATCAGCAGCACAGTGAGCACTACAAAACTGTCGGCACCCTAAACACACGGAAGCAAACCCAGTGGTACTCTTTAGTAGGAACGAGAAAAAAAAACCCTGAAGAGTGAGTGTCCATCCAAACTCAGTGTCATTATGCTAAATAAATGTAGTTAGATGACAGCTAAATGCCACTAATTCTGTTTAGATTTGCAGCAAATATGAGATAGCTGGCCCTGTCTTTAGAAAAAATGCATAATGCTATGGACTTTAAATTTGAGACTTGTTTGCATTTATTAATTCTGATTTCTTTAAACAGAATCACCCCATGGGGGCTACATACTTTTTCTGTACGTGACCATTTAAAATCAGGAAAGAATAGGCTGCTCTTGGACAGGCATTGAGGAAGGTCATAGTTTTCCCTTTTATAACTGGCACTGAAAGTGCAAGGTGAGTGAAACTTAGCAATTCTTATTACTTCTGTTGTGCCATAGTATTAAATAACTGTTAAAAAGGAGCAACAAGTGCAGCATTCACAAGTAGCTAAGAGGGAATTAGAAATTTGTCAAACTCCTGTCAAGAAATGTAGTTCACATCAGGAGCAACCAGTTTATTAATTTTGCTGGAGTCGACAGACTTTTCTCCAGAGTGTTCTCCACTTTCCTGAAATAAGTTTAGTGATTTAAACTCAACTCTCCAGGGATCTTGGCTCTGAAGGAGTCTGAAATGTTGAAGTGCTACTTGTGCTATATTCAAGTCTCGAATTTTGCGTGAGCTTCTAGCACAAATCCTTCTCTCTCCCTGTTTTCCCCTCATTCATCGCAGCTGTTGAAGACGACATAATAGAATCTCACTTCTTTTCCTCAGGAGAGCAAAGCAATGAGAAGTTGAGACTCGACCTCAGTATATTTTGATATTAAAAAAAAAAAAGGAGCAAGTTACTGTGATAGGAGACAGCCTCAGAAGAATACTGAAAGGCAAATGTACAAGCACTTTGCAGCTAAAGTATTTGGTTGGGACTGATAAAGAAATGTGTGAGGAATCAGTTTTTCTAGATGAAAAATATTACCTTATAAATACTTTGCGGAAAAGCAAATATGCTCCTTATTAAAAATATTGATGACCTTTCAAATAAACTTAAAATAGTTACAGTAGGAACCTGAAACCCAAAGCTGGCTTCATTTGATGCACAATGGGCCAGTTTTATCCAAGTTGTTAAATGGATGAAAGTCATTGTGGCAAACAAAGGAAATTAGCCAGCCTAATGCACTTTGATTTTGAAAGGGGTTGCAGGGAGGAATAACCACCATGTGGGACAGCTGTCATTTTAAATCCTGTAAAAATATATGAAACAACACTGAATCCTCTGCAGTCAGTGTGGGATTATCTATTTTACACTACAGGATGGTTTGAGGAACATTCAGTAAACATTTATTTTCTGTGTATTCATTGTGAGATCTTAGCACATAGGTAATAGTGTGGCCTTAGCACAGGAGCTATGTCTAAAACAGGCTGAAATTCAATTTCTAAAATACATGTGAGTTGCAGTATGAGATGCACATTAAAATTCTGGTCCTCATGTTAGATTGGTTATTTTGTGGTATCTCAGTCATCTTGATGAAGTCATGAACTGATTGTGAAAGATGCAGTGAGAAAATTCTTGCTTGGGGAGTTTTAAAATTAAAATTGCTGCCATAAGCCAGGCAGCGCAGTTTATAAATACATGACTTGTAGTTACGTAACTACTTAGCTTCTGTTTCTTTGTCTGTAAACTGCTTTTTCAGGATATATAAGCACTAACTTGATGATGGGAAGTGCTGTGAAAAAGCCAACCCAGTAACACCAAGGGAAACACCCATGGTAGAGTCACCTCCTTTTTAGTGTGGGATGAATCTTAGTATTTTGGGATTTGCCTGAGTGTCCTTGTTGGGGTTTTTTGTTTACCTGTAGTTTTTTTGGGTTTTGTTGTGTTTTTTACTGAATTCCTCACATCTTTGCAAACGTTATGTCTACCTATGATCACAAGAGTGACTTGGTAAAGTGCAGTTGCCCAGGTTGATGGTCAGCTAGAGAAAAAATTGACCAAAAACAAACAAAAAAATGCTGGTAGCTTGCAAACCTCTCACCTTGTATGATATTCCTGCTTGTTCTCAAAAGTTAACCCAGACTTTATTGTGGCTATATTTGGGTCGGAGATGTCCCAGGGCGACTTGGATGTCAGAGCAAATGGGGTTGATAAATCACTTGATGGTGTCCTTCACCCGTGCCATTTCCTCCAGCTCGGCAGAGGAGTCCTCTCGGTGTTGTATCGGGGGGATTGTGCTGCTCAGAATGCCATCTCTCAGGTAAACACACAGCCAGCACATAGACAGCGAGCTCCAATTACTTTGTAACTCCCCTGCATCCCTTCTCATCCCAATTTTATAACCTGGCCAGCCTCTCTGCACTGCCATCAGCGTTGTATGTTTGAAATGCCATGGATCTGTTTGTCATTAAAATGATCATCATCACAGAGCTGACCAGGCAGTATTTGTAGTAGAACAGTAGGAACTGCTGAAAGTTACTGCCCTGTGGTACAGAAAATAACGTAGTAGCAAGGTGCTCTTCTCATTGGTGTTGGCAACTTTGCGATACAAATATTATTTGTCCATTGTCTTCACTTTGTGCGGCAGTTAAACCTCTAAAGCTGAAAATTTGGTTTGATGTGGGTTAAGCACATCTTTCATGCCTGCTTCTGTGTCTCCATGAGAACTTCCATTTGCCAGAATTGCCTGCCATACACCATCACCACCGGCTTCAAGGGGCAGAAACAAGCAGCATTTTTGTTTGGCCACACAAAGGTATTGCTCTGCTTTGAATGCATGAATAAACTGTAAGTGGTTCTCTCATTTTACTGATGAGTGTACAAATGTAATGTCTCATGGAAAAATTTCAGGAGAATTGTTATCTATAGTTTTTAATTAGGCACATTTTGCTTATTTTTAAGAACTCATCTTGAACACTCTTTTTCTCTGGTTATTCCTGAGAACCATGCATTTAAGACTGATGTTTGAACTGGTAATGAGTTTTTGAATTTTTGAACTGACAGCAGTCATGATGATTTCTTTATTTAAAGAGAAGAAAACCCATTTGACTTAGATCAAAAGGAGAGAAAACGCTTGGATATAACTCACCAGCAGGTCACCTTGCACCCTATCTACTGACCGATTGCTTTCTGTGCCAGCATTGGCAGAGTTTTATCATCATATCCTACTCATGCACAACTCATGGACAGGTTTTCCTCTGGTCAAACATTTCATTGGCTCTCTCCAAAGGGTCATTGGCAGCATAGAAGGTGAATGGATACTTTAAACCCAAGAGATTTTGCTAGAAGATATGATAGGGTAGAATAATAATAAAAATAATCTACAATTTATCTGGAAGCATGTTCTAAACAGAAACCCATTTTTTTCCCTTGCCTGGTATAAGAATGTCCATTACATAATTTTAAATCATAATGCAATGTGTTGAGCTTTGCAATGTTCTTAAATAATGCATTAATATTGCACAAATTGTAAGTAAAGAGGACTGCAGCCATTTGATTTTATTACATTTTGGTTTTGTTTGCATACTGAAGGAGCTTTGGCAGTCTGTGTGAAGATGTTCACGTGGCAGTTCCAGGTACCTGAAGGCACAGAACTGGGGCATTGAGGCTTCCTTTATCTCCCATCTAGAGGGACTGCCTCGAGGTGAGGGTTGGTGTAATCAGGACCGCTGCAGCCTTGTGGTTGTTATCTCAGCTGGTATCACAGGTCCCAGGCCTCTGAGAATTTCAGTTCTGCTGGAAGGACAGTTTGATTTTGTGCACAGTTGGTGTGAGGTAACGTACAGGAAGACAGCCCCCACCCTCCCTTTTATTTGTAGTTTGACAGTTTTCTGGATTTTATGGAAATACCCTCAACTCTTGGAGGCCAGGCTCATGCTTTTAGATGTGAGCTTGTCAGTAGTCTTGAACAAAGCAGCCTGAAAGGCTTTGATAAGAGCAATGTTTAAGTGAAATGTTGCTTTGAAATGACTTGAAAAGTGTCCTTGAATGAGGTGTCTGATAGGGGAGGTCTGGGACAGCAAACAAAAAGTAATTTTGTGTTTCACAATGGAGGAGGAAAGCCCCATCCCTGCATGTCCAGTGGTGTGCACTGACTGTGGGGACTCCGACACACACATGAACACGTGCGTGTGCCAGACCTGCTGCTGCCTGACTCCTGCTGATGTCTGCAAGCAGGGAGCTTGCAGAAATGGTGCTCTTGTGCCATGTCCACGCCTGCTGGGAAGTTTTCACTGGCCAGGCTCACACTGAGATGGGACTGCAGTGAACTGAGTGGATGTGGCTCAGGGATAAAACTGGCAGTGTAGGCCATGGGTGGATTCTGTGATCTTGGAGGTCTTTTCCAACTTAAATGCTTCAATGATTGATTCCCCTCAGGAGACTGCACACACGGCAGAGCTTCTTGCCCATATATCTAATGTGAGTTAAACAAATTGTTCCTATTAATGTGCTGATAGGACAGAGCCTTCACCTGAAGGGGACTCTGTTCTTTTAATGTCACAGGAAGGAAAAAGCGTGGTGCCTACAGTGGTGTCTGCCATGCTCCTGCCAAGGCTCTTCTGTCACTGATAAACTCCGTGAAACAGGGGCCTGCTGCAGGGCTCAAGCAAAGGTACAATACTCAGAAAGTCTGTGACTTTCTAGGAAATGTTGGGTTTCCTTACACCCTGTTTGTCCGTCCCGAGGCCTGGAGGGGCTTGCTTGGATTTGTGCAACTTTTACATTGGCCTGGATTCTGTCCATTCTGTTCACTGCTCTGCTCTGCGAGGCTGTTTGGAAATCCTTGTGATTCACTCAGTCAGTTGTGTAACAAGAAGTCATTAAAACAAAGCTGATTGGTGGTCTTCCTATAAAGATTCCTGCTGGAAGTAGTCTTACACACAGTTCTGAACTATATCTGATTGTTAATGTGTGGAATACAGTATAAATGTGGGATGGATATTTCATCTACTCTCTGATGACATTTGTCATGTAAGAACATTATGGCTAATTAATGCAGATTCTTTATTTTTTCCTAGTGTAAGACAGTGTTTATTTGTGTTTATTTGTGAGGACAAAAATATGGTAAGGCTCAGAGGGACTGTCAGTGAGGTTGTGCAAGAAGGAAGAAATGGTTAAAGTTCACCATCTTTACAATTAGAAACAGTTTTGTATCAGAAAATCAGTTTGGAGTCTGTTAAGAAATCTTTATTCGGGGAAAGTTTAGAAAGAGCAGGGAATTCTTTCAGCTGTCAGTTGTACAGGTGACAACTCAGGACAGTGGTGATTTCTCTCTTATGAATTCTCTGTAACTTGGAAAGAAGTCATATGTATTCACATTTTCACGGGTACTGCTCTCACTTTAAAGGTAAGGGAGGCTGTCAGCTGCTGAAAAATGAAATCGTAAAATGCCTGGATGATGCAGGAAGTCACCCTCAGAAGCAGGAAGCCAGTCTGAATTCCAAGGGCTTAAAAAGTCACCTACCTCAGTAAAATAATGTCAAAACATTTTTAAAACATCCTCAGGTTTTTTAAATCTCTTTGTTTCAAATACTTTGTATCTGTATTTGAGTAAAAAGTAAAAAATTATCTCTGGAAAATTTTCTGTAGCTAATTTAGATATAACCACATGATTAAAGCAGTAAATGTAATTAATATGTAAATAAAACCATGTGACTAAAGCAACCCCTTAAAAATATAGCTGTGAATAATTTGTTGATAGAACTTAGGTACAAGGAACAGCTATGAATCTTAGGATGGAAGGGTTGGGGTGTTTCTCAGTACTGAAGCACTTAGGTCAACATTGATTCCTGTGGATTTGGTATATGCCTATGGACTTGAGAGTGTGATTGATCTAGACTTGCTGAAAAAACCTGAAACCTTGTTTCACATGGTAAAATCTTTCCTTTTCAATAGAAGATGTGAAAAAGTCTGGGAAAATCTGGAATGTTTGAAAACTTATGTCATCATATTTTAAGTTTAGGGGTTTTTTTAAAGATATGTTTGGGTGTGGTTTTATTTTGGAGGGGTGGTGTCATAATTTTGGAAAACTTCCTTGTTCATGCATGCCTAGTGGCTCTTGTCCTTGATCCATGCTACCCTAGAATCTAATTTTAATTTTTTCTTGAGTGAACTGTAAGCAGTAGAGTCTAGTTTTGAAACAAATTAGTGAAATTACTTGGAGTACTTTCAGTAGCGTGTGCTGATCATCATTAACAGCTCTTCTGTCCTAGACAAGGACACTGTTTTGCTACATGATTTTCTTTTGGTGAATTGACTGAAGTTGTGTTTGCAGTATTTATATATGTGTTATTTCGCCTTGGTCAGTGTAAACAATAGCCCCAAGGATCACAAAATTTCTTCAAGCCAGAGCTCCACACAGGCTGAAATAGAAACCACTATTGAAGTTTCTGAGAGAATGAACTCCTTTCTGAATAGAGCTAAATCTATTATTCTGCCTTGGTGGGTTCTCTGCAAGTGCCCCAGTGTTACAGATAATCTTCTGCTGTAATTGCCAGCTTTGTGTGGTGACAGTAAAGAAGAATTGGAGTGACAGGATGAAACACAGTGGGATCCAAGCTTGTAATATGTTTTCTTTCTGATTTTACACAATATGTCAGGCAGGAGGCTTAGAGTTTAAAATATTAAGGTTTGGGGTTTTTCCCCCCTCAGGATTTCCAATGTGTCCTAAAATGCCAAAGTTCCAAAACATGCTAGGGACTTAATATTGGCTTGAGGGGAGGGTAGAAGAAAGTTAAAAAAAACCCCAAAACATAGATTGATACACACACCCACATGAGCAAAGCATCTTACAGCCAGAGCATGTACAGAGTGTGCTGTCACCAGAGCAGTGCTAATCAAATCCCCTGATTTGGGCACAGAGAGCAAAGGGAAGCACAGTGGTGCTTAACAGAAATCCTGAGACTGGTTGTGAGCTCGGCCAGTGGTGGCTGTGTTTGTCCATACAGACTTCTGAGGGAGAGTTTTCTTGGAGGTTTAAGAAAATTGCACTCAAGAATATTCTTCTTTGATATTTTGCAGAGTAATGTATTCTGCCAGACAAAGGCCTTTTTACTTATCTTTCTGTACATCAAAGCGTGTTTTCCCCTTGAAATACGGGAAGCTGACAACTGTACAACAGCAGCAGGGATCTGGGTTCACAGAGTAAGCAGCGTTTCATTATGCTGCTTTATTTGGATGGGCAACTGTGAGAAATGGCTTATGATGTATAAAATATCTGAGTCTCTTTTTGTACTTGAAGACATTGTTATCTCTATTTGAAGTTGGCTAGTGAAGGTCAGTCAGGCTAACTGCTTGCAAAAGAATATCCTGTCTCTGTTGGTAGATACTCTTTTCAAAGTTCATTGCATCCAGCAAGCTATTTTTGTAAATACCACCCATCATGGTAAATTACATACTGTTAGTGGGAGGGGGAAGGGGAATGGTGTAGAACTTAAAAAAAAATCTATTGTTGTTGTAAAGAGCGTTGCATAGCCACGATGAGAAGTCTAAGAAGTTAATTTGTTTAAGATTTGGTGTTGATCAGGAATGTCAAATTGCACTGCAGAAGTGATACATTCTATGATAACTGTAATACTGAAACTTTCACTCACTGATAACCATGGCACTGATATACTGTGGTATTTTCATGACATTTCCTTTGCTTTACTTTGAAGTTTAGTTAGTTAAGTCAGGAAGTCTTTCTGTATTAGCAACACTGAAGTTACAGTGTTTTCTTCCTCTCTTTATGTTTTTTACATTTGTTGTTCAGTGAGAATGGAATGCTGGCAGTGTAGGAGAGCGCTAGTACTGGCAAGCAGTCACTTACTTCTCTAGCCTATCACATTTTGAAATGAAACCCATTTAAAAATGGGATTTTATATTAAGTAAGATTTTTAAAGGCATCAGTAGGTTCTCTGTGCTCTGCTTAGTAAAAATAAACCTATGTCTTTCAGTGGTGTGTTGGGTTTAGGTTTTATTCTATGGTGTCTACTCAAATCTACATAAACTGCTGGTCCTGCCCCAGGAATATTTACAAACAAGTGATCGTGCCTGATCTTGTGGAGAAAATGACTGCTGTACGTTGGGCTTGCAGAATTAGTTTCTCAAGAGACCCTGTTGGTTTTAAGAGAACTGATGCGCTAACTGCACGGGAGAGGCGTTCACATGTTGGTGCAAGTGGCCCAGAGAGATCTTCTGACTCCCCCTTACATTATGTGGTTTTCTGACTGATTTTTTTTTTCCACAATACACTCATTTCTAGGTTATTATTGCCTACCTTGAATGTTCTGAATGGCAATGATTGGCTTCCTGCAATGCAACGAAACCTGATCAGTGTTGCAACTTCAATGTTTATATTTAAATCACTAGGTATAATGTATCTAATTTAAGCAACTTTTAGGATAGGCTGGTACCTTTTTTTGCTGAGTTTTTCTAGTTGCTTAGAGTTACCTGTATGAGAAGGAAGGCTACTTAAAGCTTCATAACTTATTTTACATCAGTGAAGATTACTGACTAATTTAAAGCTAACCCTGTTGAACTCACTGGCAACATTTATCCTTGTTTCACTAGATCGCAGCTATTTTAAAACCACAGCTCAAAGCAAAAGGCTTTGTTTTCAATCCAGCCACCAGTGGAATGATGAAGATGATGCAAAAACATCTTCCTCTAAGCTGTTGCTTTAAAAAGGTTATCTAAAAATATTTGCATAAACCAGTGAAAAGATTTTACCAGGTGATAATCAGTAATTATTATGGAAACATCTGATTTGGAAAAACCCACGACACATTTCACCTTAAAAAAAAAAAAAAAAAAAAAAAAGTAGAAAAATGTAAGCACTAATATTTCCATCAGTGCCATCAGTGCAGTGTTTCATGTATCAGGGAAAGTGGGCCCTCAGTCAGCGAATACAGCTAAGTCTGTTTTGTGCTGTGGCAAATCCCATTGTGAAGAGGCTGTGAGTAATCAGAAGTGACAGCATAAGCACTTTCTGTTCAAAGTGATTTTACAGAAAGCATTATTTTCTGAGCAAAGTACACATATGGCTCCCATAATGCTGAAAGAGCACTGCTGTATCCATTTATTAGTACTAGTGTTGGGAGAAGAAGTTTTGCAAACGGTGTTCAGATTTAAGACCTCTTCCTCTACATTTCCATTCCATAAAACATCCTTGAAATCGTAGGAATCAGACAGATAGGCAAGGGCAAGGCAAGAGTGTCTGCCTAGGGGATGTCAGGGCAGTTTGTGAAGATGAGGATGCTGTCAGGAGCTGTACCTGCTGCCCAGAGGTCACTCAAGAAGTCAAACAGCAGCAAAAATGCTCTTCCTTGGTGGAAGAGCCAATGGGCCAAGAGCAGCTGTAATTTCCAGTTCAAAGGGTGAGGCAGACCCTTGGAAAAACCTAGAGAGAGGGGTTTGCACTCACCCCAAAAACTGCATCAGTACCATGAATGCTCTTTGGTGTAGGGGCTTCAGATCTCTCAGCTCCTTCTCGCTCGGGTCCTGTTCTTGCCCTAAACTGTTGTTCCTATAACAATGCTCACCTCCTTGTCACACCCTCCTGTCCTGTCCTGTCCTGTCCTGTCCTGTCCCCTGTCTGAGCCAGCCAGAATGGTGGGCTGGAGTGAAAACATGAGAAGTTTTGCTCTTACAAATTAGGAATTTCAAGGATGAATTTGCCCCCTGTTGTAGATACTTACATTTAAAGAGGTTTATTTTTGTTATGCTTGGTGTGTTTTTTTGTTGTTTTTATTGTTTACCTTGGCTCTACAGTCTGTGGCTATGACCCTAATTCCTTGTGTGAGGCATGTGCACATTTGGTTTCAATTTAAGTTGATACACATACATAATCAAGTTCTAGTATTCTGATTTCTGTAAATTTCTTACCAGTGTCTCACATTTACAAAACTGCCCAAAGGAACTACTCAGAACTTCTCAGAGCCTGAAGCCTCTTAGCTTTTCTTTTCAGGCAAAACAAAGGTCCCAGTGCTCACACTTATAGGGCTTGGTAGTTCAAAACCAAAATGCCAATAGCAACATGAGTGCAATTTAAAAAAAAGTCCTCGTGACAGTTATGTCAAACTTGATAGATCAATATTTGGGATTGGCACTAGGGTTTTATGTACCTATCAAAAACATGAATAATTTGAAAACTGCTTTGGAAGTTAGCTCTGTATTTGCAAAAAAGGTGTCTACATTTTTCTGAGTTATTGTAATTTACTGCTTTTCTTAGATGCTCCACGACCAAGAGGCCTGAAATAAAAGTCTATTTCTTTGCATAGTTATTTGTTTTGGTAGAGGTGGTTGGAGGAGTTAGAGGGTAGCAAAGGAGATTCATGTCTCTCTCTCTTTCATGAATATTAAGCCAGACAATCCCAATTCCAAAGTTTCATTACAGGCCTCGATCACAAATGAAATGTTTCAAATACTTGTACTGCTTCCAGTAGCCTCTTTCTCATCGTCTCCTAAAATTACCCCCAAGGAGAGTGAAGCTTAAACACTGATGGGTCTGAGCAAGTCACCAGTTATCTACTAAAGTGGAGACAATATTGTTTGTATTCAAGCATGAATTCCAATGACATTTAACAGAGTTAATTTTATCTTTATTTGGTATTATGAATTTTGCCTCGTTCTGTTCACTCTGCTGCTTTCTTTGAAATGCCTCTCAAGTTTCACTGGCACTGGACCATCGTTGGTGATTGCTGCCACATGCCTGTCTAGCATGAAAACATCTTTATTACTTCAGAAAGTCTATCTTCAACAGCTTGGAGATTTTTGCATCTGGCTTGGAATTACGGCAAGCAATAGTCATATTGAGAGAGCTGTTTGTTTGGTTTTAATGAGCATAAGCTACAGCTTGCCATCAAGGAACTGTTTGAACTTAATAACACAGCAAATTACTTGTGCTGCTCAAATCCCTTCTGTCTGGGTGGTTTAATGGGCACTGGTTAATAGAAGTGTGGCCATGGAAAATAAAGGGGGCTTCCATAGCATCACTGCTATCTTCTTTTTGATCAGCTCCAGTTTAAAACCAGCGGCATGCAGATATGCATTGCATGTTGAAACATTTACTGGGGAGGAATGAGGAGAGAATATACCATTAAAATCTTCAGGCAGAGGGGAGATCCTTCCACCTTTACCGTACAAATCATGGCAATTTTCATTCCTCTTTTAGAGTGGCTGCTGTGTGTCTGATGAAATAGATTAGTGATGAATTAGATGTCAAGAGAATTTACTCTGGTTGCTTTGCTAACACCGGTGTCATTTCTCCCCTACAGGTATTTCCGTAACAAAGAAGACTCATACGTGTAAGTAATATCTTTTGATTTGGCCTTCTCTCACAAACAGAATTTCTGTTAGGCTGGGCTGTGGTGCTCAGACTAATTGGTGTTAGTCTGGCCTGGGAAAGCTCCATTTTAAAAATTCTGGTGTTTTTTCTGCCTTAGGGGTTTCAGTCCTCGCCCAGGAGTTGGAATGTACAGTGTATGTGTATATGTGGTACTCATGTATTTGTTAAGTCAGAGGGCAGAAAAAAAAAATTGTGAGGAAAGGCAGAATTCCTTACTGTACTCTGTCTACCTTACATTTGGCTGATATTTAACATATCCAGAAAATACAGGTGAGGAGAATGGTTATTTTTATGTCTGTTATATATGCAGTATGATTCAAAAATCAAAATAATTTCATTGTGCATCTTCTGTCCCTTTCTGTGCACTAATCTATAAGATATATCATTCTGTGCTTGTGCTTAAGGAATTCAGTGGAAAAGTGGATGTTCTTGTTTTGCTCTCAACCATTTATAAGCAAGCAGTCTCCAGAAGTGGTGACCTTGGAAATGGCTGTGGATGGATGTGTGCATTTACTTACATACACATTTATTCCAAATCCTCTTCAAAGACATAATTTCTGGGGATCAACTCTTACCTACCCTGCAAGGAGCTCAAAGCACAATTCTGAGAGAATACTGGGATTTGTAGCTGAAGGAGTTTGTTGAGATTCTTCAGATACTGTGGAGGTTTGGAAAACTGGTAGTGCAAGAATTGCACTTGCCCAGGATCTGAAACAGCAGCAGACTAAAGCTGAGGCTATTACTCTCATGAAAGCCCTCTTACAGAACAGGTTCTAGGCTGCTCAAAATTTACAAATATATATGCATTTTTATACATTTTGAAGTATTTACACCACAGCTTCTAGGGTGTCATAAAGTGTTACATGGCTTTCATTCTTACTTCATTCCTGATTTTATAATACTCACGGAGTGAAAAATCTGACTTGAGATGATGAATCCTCACTGTGTAGAGTTAAAAAGCAGATTTGAGAATTTGAAATGAGAAGCTGATTAATGTGAGTTTTGAAACAAATTTTAAGTATCTCAAACTTTTAGAGCGTGATGGTCCTCCTTTGCTTAAGTGGGCTTGCTGCTTAGTGCATTCTGAGAGCTAGATCCTCTTTGGCTGTACGATGGTTTTGTGGAACTTAATGAGAGCTATAAGACAGGCAGAATGTGACCCTGGTATTTTTGGTGAATATTTGAGCTCGTGCTGGCTGGGATTGACAGTGCAGCATGCTGAAGTGCTCCAGGTATCCACAGGCCAGGCAGTGACCAGTGTCCTGGCACAGCCTTGCCGAGGGGTCAGCCCTGGCATGGGGCCAGCCCCGCTCTGGAGGCGATGGCCATCAGCAGTGCCGTCAGCTGACCCACAGAGCCACAGCTTCAGCTCCAGTGTTGGGAATTTTGTAGGGAAGATGAAGTGGTGACCGCAGACCTTTCCTGTTTTCCTAAAGAGCACAGGGAACAGGTTCCTCAGGCATGCCAGACTGATGCAATATTGTCACCGTGTATCTCAGCTGAAGCTGTTTCAGGCCTGTGATGAAAAAAAGATGTTTTTCTCAACTGTGAGAGATGATTAGTACTGCTCACCATACAAGGCCTTTCATCTAGTTCAAACAGAAATTAGGGTTCCAGTGTCTTTCATGTTGAGGACTCTGTGCTTTTCTAAGAGAACTGTCAAAGAGTAGTTCCCCGATTTGTTAATCAGTTGTCATGCAACTGCTGAAGCATGAACAGAAAAGTTGCCTGAATAATGGGAAGATAAGCTTGCCCATTAAGAAGGGATTAAAATAGAAGGAGCAATAGGCTGTAATTGACATGATGAAAATGTAAGCTACGTTTGCTAGCAAATATGTATGAGGTTTCATTCTGTTTTGGTTGAAGTTGTTTTAGGATTCATTCCTGTTATGACAAATTCTCATATAGAGTAGGAATGGATGTAAATTGTGCATCTTTGGTATTTCAGCATCACACACAAGAAGCTTTTTTCCCCCTCATTGCCTAGAATTAGGTTTTTTAATTAAATAGAAAAAGTAGCCAATAAAATTCACAGTTTTGGAATGAGTTAGAAAAACAATCATTTAAAACACCTAAATAAGATACGTAAATACAAGAATTACAAGGTCCAAGTTGTTAACAACTACAAATGACAGAGAGATTGTGCACCAAGATATGATCTAGAATTTGCTTACCACTTTGTATCAGTGTAAATAATTTATCCAAATGAAGTTTTATAGACTAAGATTTCTGCAAAGAAATTTTGCAAAACATTCTTGCAAACACTGTGTGATGTATATACATTGTCTGCTCTGATTTTTAGAAATATGGATGAGATTGTCTTATTCCAAATTTATCATGTGTGGCATGTGGGGCTGTTGACTGACTGTAAACTGCCACTTATTTCTAATGACCTTTGATTTAATTAGGGAGAAAGAAGTGGAGTGGAGAAAATGAGGGGAAAAGAGGAAAGAAATTAGTGGAGAAAAAAAAAAAATCTTGTAACATAATGCCAGAAAGTTTGGTACATGACACATTTCAAACATCAGATTAATCCTTTTCAGACTTCACCCTAACAGCTGTTTTAATTGCACAGGTTTTGAAATTGGTGGGGTCTGTCTCCAGTACTTAATTTTTCCTGGGTTTATTGTTGGAGGGCTTGGGTACATTTTATCCCCTTCAGACAAAAGTGTCCTGTCAGCTGAAACTGAACCCCTGTGCTGATGGCAGGTGCTCAGGTAGTTCTGAATCTAACAATCGCTTAATATTTGTGCACATGCAGTATTGCAGTGCTGAAGAAATGCAGGTCTTTCATAATTTAACTCTCTAAAAGCTGAGAGATTCTTACCCTTTTTGAGGTAACTGATTTTATCCAAGTGTTATTCTTCATTGGTGCTTCTCCACATTTTCTCTTTATCACAGTTTAAATGTTGCAAAATCTGACACTTTTAAACACCGAGTGCAATAGCCTTCCAAGGAGCACTGAGGGAATAAATGTTATCCACCCCAAAATGCCCTTCTTTGCTCAGTTCAAGTTTAAGATTAAACGGGCTTTTGAAGAAAAAATTCATGCCTTCTGTCTGTTTGTAGAATTATTCTCTTGAGCTCACATGGCTATTTGTCAGGTTAACCATCACTTTAGATAAGCTGTAGTCTGTCAGATGGTAGAGGACAAGTCCTGTCTCATCTTCCATGCAGAGTGGGACTTCTGCTCTTTCAGTTCTTTTTTGACTCGAGAAAGGCATGACTGACATTTAGATTCTTTTCTGATCATCTGACTGGCAGTAATATTTGTAAAACAACCCTCTTCCTGCCATGTCTCATGCTCTGAATAGAAAAATACTCCAAGTGAATTGTAACTTTGCACAACTTCACCCTTTTTGCAAATTCAGAAGGGCATCATTGTATCAGTGATGATAAAAATCCAAAATTCTGGGAAACAGAAGGCTGCAGAAGACCTGCCGTTTAATACTGACTGACTGGGCTTTAGGCTGTCCTTAAGTGTGTAGTATTTTGTTTCTGGCATTTGAAACCTAAATCTTGCCACACTTCATGTAATTAGTTTCATGGCCTCTACCAGACCACTTGTGACTGAGCTGTCACACAAATCAATCACCTTACACACTTCTTTTTCTTCAGATCCCTGTTTTATCTTGGGCACTGACTTTCTTAAATGAATTTGAACTTGACTGCCTCTCAAATGCACCCAAAGGCCAGTTTGGTACTGAATCCAGGACGTGATGGAACCTTTCTCTCACTCTTTGAGTTGTGAAGGGCCACAGTCAGAAGCTTTGAAGGAGTTTGATTGCATACATGGAGTTCACATCTGCTCTAATGGCCAGATACATTCAGTCAATTGCTTACCTGGCGCTTGTAAGGTAGTAAAAAATGCATAGATTTTACAAGCCCTCCTCACAATTTCTGTCCAGAGCTCCTTTGGAATGTTGATCCGCAGCAGAAAAGAGCCAGGAGCCCTGGCTCTTGAGTGACACCTGTCAGAGCAGAGGTGGGGACCTGCAGGGGTGCTCTTACCTGGATTAACCAGGCGCTGCTTTCAACTAGGGGCTGCTCACTGCATTCAGCTTTCTAGAGACAGTGCACCTGCAGTTCACTGTCACCACAGCGTGGATCAGGGCTTTTCTGAGCTGAGGCCAGAAGTGACAACTGCTTCATTCATTTACACTAGATTATCACCATTTGGAGAGAAATTCCTTAGTTTTGGGTGAACTGTTCTTTACTTAAACTGAAATTATCTTTTCAGTTAATTTCTGGCAGATAAGAAATGTTTCCAAAGCTAGGTGCTGATTTTAATGACATGAGCTCCTGCTGAAAAATTAAGTGGGAACTGTGTGCTTTTAATTTTTAGCACTAAATAAAATCATTTGTGTGAAGAACCTTCAACTTGGTTGGCAAAGGGTAGGAGTAGACCCATCCCTCCTGCTGTCCGAGATTCTTGTACGTGGAGTTGAAGGCATGCACATAACACTGTCCTGGGCAGAGATTCCACTCTGCATCATGGAATGGATCCATGGATCCAAATTCCTTCCTATCTTTGACTCTTAGCAGTTGCTAAGAAGAGCACACTGCTTGTTAAAAATGAAGAGGCAGATTTGGGGCAGAAGACAGCTCTTCAGCTCCTCAGATATCCAAGTACTCTAGAACAGGTTTTCACCAAAGTTCTATGAGCATATATTAACGTTTGCAGCTTAATGGAACCCAAGACCCAGATTTCTCCTCTTCTCTGATTTTACTTACCATATTGTGTTTACTGCCACTGCTAAAGATTTCTCTGTTTGCTAGTTATTTTGTTTCATTTCATTAGCACTGTGATTTTTTTTTTTCTCATCTGATTTATAATTACTTATCTACTGTGCATTGTACTGTCACCTTCAGCTCATGTGTTTCACTTGCAGACTAAAGTAAGTAAAGGATACTTTTCCCTCACAAGACAGGAGCCTTCAGAAAACTGATGGTTAACAGGATCTGCTGTTAGCACCAAGGCCTAAAGAGAACAGGTGAAAACTAAACCCTGTCCCCTGAGGCCAATAAAATAGCTGTTTGGTCCCCTGTGTGTAACCTCCTAATAACTTTACTGGGCAGCCTTAAGATCCCTTGGGGGCTTCTCTGCAAGAGCATTCCCTCTCTTTGTTCAGATTGCTTATTAAAAATGATTTTATAATGAAGTTGCCTCAAATAGCTGCTACTTTCCTGCTTGTCCTTGAAGCACTGTTTGCCCTGATGAAGAATCTGAAGACAGCTATCTAGGGCTGTTCTCTTGTTCAAAACTTTTACTGAACTACTGCTACTTTGCTTCTTTCCTTTTTCTTTTTCTCTCTCTATTTTTTTTTTCCTTTTACCTTTTTAACTTCCCTGTTGTGAGCCAAAGGAAGCCTCTTCAGCAGCAGCTCAGCTTTGTGCCTTTAATTCCCTTTTGAGGCCACCCCTGTGGAAAGTTTGGTTTGGTTGCCACACAAAACACTGTCAGTGACTTGTTTGTTGCCTGAGAGAGAATGAAGGTTGCCTTCTTTTTGTATGGCTAAACTATTGAGTACAGGGACAAAGATGAAGGCATTGTCAAATAATGAGGAGAGGAGGGAATATTTTTAAAGTCAGGAAGTGTTTCTGGCTGGCTTGGGCGAAAGAGTACACGGAATGGCAGTGGGTACAGATGTGTGATATCCATGACATGGCTGTAGGTGAAATCTGTCGATGGTCTGGTTCTTCTTGGCAGCTCTGCACGAGTGAAATATTTTTTCTGTAAAAGTTCCAACATTTGTGAGAGAGACCAACCCCTTTACTCCTGTGGAAACAGCCATGGGTAAAGGTAAAGTATCAGAAGGATTTTTATAAATGTATGTTTTGTGACCTCACAGAATAACAGGTCGGAGCTGAGACAAACCTGTTGCCTCTAATCTTCTCTTAGCTGCCCAAAGCTTGGCATGTGCCTGGGCCGCAGCCCTTTGGCACACTTGGAAGGAACATTTCATTTTTTCTAAGGCTGATAGAACAGGCAATTAAATGCACTGCCCTGGAAGTCCCATGGGGAACTCTGTCTATTAGCTGCACTTGAAGATAATATCAGGTCTCTTCTCTGGTTCTGTTCTGAGTATATGGAGCACCTTCTGTCTATTTGGGGTTTTGGCTGTAACCATTATTTATGGGCTTACTTTACTGTGACTTTTCTGGTGGGTTTTTGGTGCTTTAAATAGTGAAGTAGCAGGCAAACCAGAGCAAGGGAAAAATTGCAAACGAGTTGGAAAGTAATTTTAACAAATGAAGACTGATAAGTATTTGCAAAATGTTACTAATCTAGTATGAAAATTTATGTGTCTATGTATGCTGGATAATAGAATAGATGCTTCTAAATTGCAAATCAATATATTCCAGTTCTGCTGACACTTCATTTCGTTTTCTGGTCACTCCTGCAGACAAAATGGGCAGAGATATTCTCTTTTATGTTTAAAAAATGTTTGGAGGCCCATGTGTTAAGGAATGATGAAGTGTTAGGAGAGCATTAAGGGGTTTCTGACATTAGAGATGTAAATTCTGTTAGTGTGGTTGATGGATATTAAAAGATCATGGATGTGACTCAAAAATAAATTGGAGCTGTTTGTGGATGCAGGCAGTAAATACATTGGGAATATCTGTAGTGTTCTCTTATACCCAAGTCTTGCTTTCTAATTTCATAGAAGTTGCCCCTGCCTGTTTCTTAGCCTTCTTTTTTCTGTCTCTTAATTCCTAAGGCCGTTCATCTGATGTAGGAAATAGTGAATGAAGTCATGTACGCCTCCCGTGGTGCAATGTACTTTAACAGGGAAGGTGGAGGACAGCTCTGAATCCTATTGCAGCTGCTTCAGCAAATCATCTTGGCTGAAAGGAGCTTCCATCAGCCCTCTTAGCATTGCCTGGTTTTTTATTGTTTTTAAAATTTTCCTGCGTTTAGAACCCTTGCAGCTGTTACATGAAGTTAATGTTTCCAGCTTGATAAGAACAGCTGTCCACAATTTTGGTGTGTTCATTGGTTATAGACGAGAACTGTGTTATGGGTTGAATCTAAGATTAAAAGTATCTGATATTCTTCACATTCTAAGACTTTAATCCAACTCTGAGAGCAGGAGGGGTTGTTCTTTGCACAGTCATTAAGGTGTTTTTGTTTTGTTTTTTTTTTTTTGTTTTGTTTTTTTGTTGGTTTTTTTTTTTTTTTTTTTTTTTAAGTTTTTGAGTGTCTTGAGAACCAGAAAACTGACAGATGAGACTTCTCCAAACCTACTTTTTTATTCTGCATATTTTTCAATGTAAACAATGTGAAAGCAAATAGGAAATATTACTGCTCATGACTTTCTTCTTTAATATATGGGTTGCATATTTTGGCGCTGAATAGTCTAAGTCCAGCCAGCTCTAACTAACTGTGCTTACAGGGAAATACTTTTGACTGCATCCTTTGCAATAGCTCCCTGAGAAATAATTGCACTTTCTAAACAAGATTTGTGAAAGACTCATTTCATTTGATTTGAACTGCTCCTTGAAGTCACTTCAATCTTTATAGAAAGGTGAATCAATTGCTACCAAATACAGCAAAGTGTTTGGATTAAATTAGGGTTAAAATTAGGATTAAAACATGATCTTCATACCATTTGTTCAAACATCAGAAGTCCAAGTGGATTTTTTTTCTAAGGATGTCTTGCTGCTACCTTTTTCACCCTTTTGAGAATTTTCTGCTTACATTAATTTCACTTCATGGCATTGTTTATAACACAGTGCTGCATTTTTTTGTAGTAAGGTTGAATTCTAATGATTCTAAAGCAAGCTCAGTCATAGGGACTTCTCCAAGGTTGGTATCTGAACCAAAAAAAGCACATTTTATTATCTGAATTTTGAAACCAGGGACTGATTCCATCATTCCTAATAGACTCATTTATTTGACAGTGCATTGCTAGACTTGAGCACTTGCCATCCTGACACAACTATTGAACCTGAAAAGGGCTCTTTAATGTATGTTGATAGCTGAGCTTAATAAGGACTGTGAAAATATTGGGAGTTTTGCAGCCTTTCTCTAAGCACATCAACCTAGAATTATTTAAATGTTGACCCAGCTGGGAGCACAGTCTGATGCAGACAGTAACTAAGGCAGCTCCTTATGGCAGATCAGGTAATCACTTCAACTCCTAATGAGGAGCTTGTTCTTAATGTTATGACCAAATGATGATGATATTTTGTAAAGCTCCTAATTTAAATATAGTTTTGCTGGTCAGGTTTTTCCCCCTATAAGTCTCCTAACATGATGAAATACAAAGGACAGAAAGTTTCAAAGGGCAATGTGGGTCAGTTTAAAGAGCCAAAACTTGCAGCTGAAAAGGAACAGAAATGGATCAACCCAAAATCGAATAGAATCCTGAGGGAATTTGGGATACACACTCCTTAAAATTCAACTTTTCAACTTTCTTCCTTGTGCTTTCAGAATGCTTGAATAGCTTTGAGCTATATTGCCAAAATGCTATGTCTTTGTGTATGTTGCTTAACTGGGGGAGTGGGAGAGCAAGGAGGGAGAACTGTGCAGACAGCATTTCAGAAACTTTGCCAGATATGAGTTACAGTTTGGAGTACAGGTGATTTTTGAGGTTTACATGGGTCAAACCATAGTGACAGACACTTTGGTTTGAGTTCTTAAACGTCAGCTGCTTGTGTGATTTGCACAAGATGGTCATCTGCTTACCCAAACTATGCCACACACAAATTCCTTCCGCAAAATTCTTCATTAAACTGAAGGACTCAGGAAAAATGGTGCCTGGTGTTAGTTTGGTGTAGAGGAATACTTAAATCTTCTCTTGTGTCTTAGTAGTTGTGTTCCAGTTGAAAACACAAGAAAAAATACAGTGCATTCACAATAAGACAAAACTACACCGTTTTTCTGTAATGCCACCATTTGAATTACCTGTATATTCACTAGAAAGGAAGAGTTAAAATATGTGTGCCTTGGCGTATAGTGATGTGCTGCTTAGTGCACATTGAAATGAGCGTCCCAGTATTGAAATAACCCTTTTTCTAAATATGTTTTATGCAGGGGAGGAGAGAGAGAGAGAGAGGCTGTGTCAGTAACAAAATTACATCCTGCAGTGTGAATACCTTTGAGCTGAGTGTAAATATCCATTGCTACCTTGTCTCTTGCTTTTAAAACACATGGTATAACTTTGATTTGGTCTTCAACCCCACTGCAGTCACCTTGCCTTAAATTACTTTATTGTCTGGGATTGGATTCACAGTTCACTTGATCAAAGGAATAGATCTCACCTAAACAGAAGTTACCGTTTTAAGGGATTGCATTTGGGACTTTGGGAAGTTTCCTTTCTTTACCTCACTGCCATTAATAGTTAGATTCTCAAACTGAACTAGAACTGAACCTTCAACGAGTTATTGTAAAAAACATAAGTGAATTAAAAAGGAAGCCTTGACCAAGAGGATGATGATTTGGCTGGAAAAATTAAGACTTGTGAGGCATTTTTGTTATCTGGTTTAGCTTCCCCTGCGTGTATAAGAGGCTTTTGTTTAAAGTGAGCACAAACTATCAGTTGTGAGGTGCAGCACTGTCACTTGCTGTACAACAGACTGGCTAGACACACCCTCAAAGCAAAGCAATTTCCTCTTTCTTTTTTTTCTTCTTTGTTTTTTGAGGTGTTTACCACCGACTTCAAGAGCCAGTTGAAGAGCGGGGGTATTCTTGCAGTTTTTTGGAAATTCACACAAGACTTTATTTAATCTCTGTGCAACAGGGGTAGGGAAACCTCTGGTTTCAGAAAGCCGCTACATGACCAAAGGCATTTAGTGATTTCCTCTTAGATAAAGGCATCAGTTGATAACCATCCTTCTCATCAATGTTTGTCTGAAGAACTGTTTCATTATCTTTGTTATGTTACCTAACTGATATGGAGGTGTGATACTTGCTGGCTGTAAAGAGCTTTACAGATAAGGCAAGTTTCCTGTTTAAAGTCTTCACATTTCTTTCGCTCTGGCTCTTTTTTCCTTTTCCCTGCCTATATTGGTGGCTTAGTCCACCGTTACGGTCCTTGAAGTAAAGGTGGAAGTAAAGAGGTCATTCAAAAAGGTAGTTTTACATCTTCTTGAATGTTTGAGGACATAAGGGTACTAAAGGCTGGCTGAAAGTAATTTTCCTGTTAAACAGGGCTTTAGATATTTCAAAAAATATTTCACTGAAGGTCTCAATTTTTTCCCTGCAGTTTTCAGAAGGGGAGGTAAGAAAAGGCCTTGTTAACTCAGAGCAGGGTGAGTTGTCCTTCATGTGGGATGGTGGTGGCATGACTTTAAGAGCTGACCTAGAAATGAGGCAGTTCAGGTACTTCAACCTTAAATTTCCACGTCCTGTCAACAGGACTTCACCACCTCACTGTCAGCTGTTTTGAGAGTACATTTTAGCACAAAATCTTGTCTTTAGAAGCAGTAATGTAAATTTCGCTGGAACAGTTTGTCTTTGAAAAGCCAACAATGTTGACACCAAAAAATCCCTGTTCTAAGAGGGAACCTTTTAAAAGACACAGAGAACCTTAACTTGAGAACAAGTAATGTGGGAAGTTACTGTTATTCTTTGTGAAACTAATAGCTGGCAGCCCCTGTTTTCAAAAGAAATTCCCTTTACTATGGGTTCATTTGCTGCTTTTCACTGCTGTTGGAGGGGAGGTTGTGTGACAGCATTGCAGTGGGAACCCAGCTCCTGCTTTATAAATAAACTGCTTTCTTCACTCCAGATTAGATCAGCAGTTGAACTTGGGGTCCAGCCTAGCAAGCGGTGTTGTGTTCTAGGAAGGTTTACATGTAACTGCTAATTTCCTTTTCTCAAGATCCTGAGATCACAAAGCTGAGCATTTCAGCGTGATGGATCCTTTACTGTATGTTCTGCATAAGCAGAAAAGACTCTGCATATCTGTTCTGGGTAGAGGTTGTCCAGTAAATCCTATTTTTTCTGTTGTGTCAGATTTGGCTTGCCTGTTCCAAATGGCTTCATGGCACTGGTATAGCTGCCTCCATGATGCTTTTCTCCAAGTCAGGCTTGGAAGTGCTCATTTTGTCAACCAAATGGTCTATTCTGGAGGTAGGAAGAGAAACAGAGGCTTCAGCTGAAGTAGGGAGGCAAATTGTGTTTAAAGGAAATACCACAGGAGCTGAATGATGGCCGTTTTCATATTAGATCCATTAAATCTCTGAAATTTCTGTTTGCTTCCAGTGAGATTGTAACACATCACACCTCTACTTCCATGCATCAAGATAAGCATGCCTAGATTGTAAAATTAGAGTATGAGTTCTTAGCCTCTTTCAAAAGAGCATTTCTAGGTTAGTCCAAGAATCTCCGTGCAACAACAGCTACCAGCTGAAATCTGACACTGTCTATGCTCTGAACATACCATATTAATAAAAACAACCTTTTTCTTTTTACTAGAAGCCTTCACTTCTCTAATTGCTGCAGCCTTCATTTTCCTCACAAAACTTTTCCCCTCGAAGACATGATCAAAGACAGGTGCAGTGACATTAAAAAAAATGGGAAAGTCGTGTATCTTTTGGAATCGGTAGAAAAGCTGCCCTTGGCTTTAGAGCCAGCAGAGCCACTTCAGAGCCACTTTGTTCACTGTCAAGTGCTGTAGCTTCTCCTTTATTCTCACTGTGGTACAGCATACTATATTTAGTTGTTTTTCACTCTATTATAAAAGTATTCATTTTGATAAGGAAAGAAACCAGGATCTTATCAGACTATTTGCCAGTGAAGTCGGGGTAATAGAGGTCTCCCAAAATGCCCTCTCTGTGTGTTAGTTCTCTTTACTTTGTGTTATCAAATGCAGCACTCTTGCTGCTTGAAAATGAATTTCAAAACAGTGTCTTTGTTCCTAATTTTAAAAGAAATAGCAATAATTCTGTGAGCTGTTCTATTTAACACTTCATTGATTATTTATTATAAATGCAAATCCTAAGCAACTTGATTTTTAGTGCATTTTTGTCAGACGATTTTTTTCAATTTAATTTTGGGTGCTTAGTGCTGAGAAAACTATTTTTCATTTCGTTTCTAACCATGTGTTTTCATGGAAACAAACCATCTAGAACACATTGTATTTCTATGAAAACACAAGCTTATTAAATGTCAAACAGTTTATGTTTTCCTGGCAGTCATCTTGAAATTGGCACATTCACTGTGTCAGTGTTCTATGATGTAAGTTTAAAACTGTCACATTGTCAATGTTCAGACATTAGAAGGTCTGAAGTCTCACACGAGGGGGAGGAGGAATTAGGCTCTTGTCAATGAGCAGGTGGTGATAATTTAGGCACGTTTGTTTGAGGTTTGTATTAAGTTAATAGAAACTCTCTTAGTGTGAGTATCCTCAAATATTTAAGCTGATAAAGAGGTGGCGTCAGTGTTGAAGTCAGAGTCATTTGTGCTTACTAAGGGCTGACTATAAATATCAGGGTTGCTGGTGGAGCTTGAAGTGTCTTTGCACATTTAACTTTATCACTCAGCTCATGCGTTGCAGACACAGCTTTAAAAAGCAGCGAAGCTGGGAGGCACTGCACTCCTGGCTGTCCATGCCCTGTGCCCCTGGAGCTGCTGCATCCTTAGGGCTGCTTCCCTGGTTTGCAATTGCAGCTGAGGCTGAAAACCTCCTTTGAGAGCAAGGCTGGCTCCGGGAAGAGAGAGGAGCCTCCTGGGTGAGTTCCTGGCCCAGTGCAGTGCCAGTGAGGAGGGGCGTGCTGGATGAGCCGTGGTTGATCAGGAGGTGATCCTGGTTTATGGACACTGCACTCACATCCCGGTCTGTCACCTCTCTGCTGGCAGGGGAGGCGGGCATCAGGCTGTTAAATAAAAGATGAAGGAAGCATTTGATGCATCTGGAACAAAATGCACAGGTCACAGTAGAGAGGGTTTTATCTTCGCTAAGATAGGAAATACTGGTACAAGAAAATCCCTTTTAGCTCTCCAGCCCCCATCATCCTTACACTTCAAACAGTACCCACTGCACTAGCACCCCACTAAGCTTGACATTTCCAATATATGTGGACTAACAGGCGGTAAAAATAATTTTGCGTTTATCATGCTGCGCTGTATTTTATAGAACAAACTGTTGTTGATTTTTTGGTTGAATTCAATATGACTCTACTCACATGCAAAAATCTTCAGGATTAATTTATGAGTTTAGTTGCATACATTATCCTTTCACATTATGCAAATAATTAAGGAGAAAATAGCTATTTAGCTTATTTATTATCTCTATAGGGAAAATGTACACATTTTACATGCATGTTTCAACTATATTTCATCTTCTTGTGATTGTGAAAAAGCCTTTAATATATTTCTTTACCATGAATTTTAAATTTCACAGTGGAATTAGCTAAATGGTTTGTTTTGCACCCTAATGGATGGGATTTAAATCCAGTTTTTCACATCACACAAGAAACATCTTTCAATATTCTTTTGACTCTCTTCCATGCACCAAAACCAGAGACAATTTCTCATTGTTGGAAATTGAGTTTAAAGTAGTAAAGATGCTCTAAGCTCCTTACTCAGAGTTTTTCTAACAGCTTTGAAACTCCCTCCGGGGGTTTCTACACTTGCACCTGTGTGGAGTCTCAGCAGGAGCAGTGAGAAAGCCCCGTTCCTGGTCAGCCCTTGGTGGCTGAGATCTGGCTGAGATCTGTGAGGTGTTCTTGGTTCTTCCCTTCACAGCTCAGATCTCAGAACCCGGCTCTGACCTGTGGCTAATGACAGACATCACCTGGTGACAAGCTCAATGGCTCGTGAAATCCCGGCCCCTGGGGCACGTGCTGGTTATTTATTGTTATGCACACACACACAAAGCACATAGGGAATTTATCACTTTCCAATATCCCTGACTAAAATGGGTGTTTGGTTATCTGAAAGAGGCACTGAATGTTTACAGAGATTTGCATAAGAGCCATTTTTCATTTCCCCTTGCTGATGGACACAGTGGATTTGTGAGCCTGGCTCTATTCTGCTACAATTGCCAGTAATTTTTGTATGTCGACCTCCATGTGTAAGTGTCATAGATCTTGCCTTGTATATCAGAATGCATCAGGTGTGTTGGTGAAGCTATCATTTAATTTTAAAGGAAGGATGAAATTATATGAATGGTGCTGAGCCATGGTGTCATAAACTTTGCACTGCCTAGACTCTGTATTTCTACTGTGATCCTGTCTCCATATAATAGCAGAATAATTTTCTGATTTTTCCCCAGAATAGCTTTTCTCTCTGTGTTATCTCTTATGCTAAGGGTGTTACTAAAGGAAATTGTGATTTCTTAGCCTCTCCTGTGAGCCAGAGGGAGATTTACTGGAGATGTATGAATATCTGTTTTTTTTAATGTTGATACAGTCTGTGCAAACATCTCTGTACATGTTTACAACTTACTCATATCTGAACTTGGGATAAAGTCATGCAGATGAAGGGGAATGGATGTAACACTGCATAGCACTTGCCCCAGAGGATCTGACATCCACAGTGTTTGGGGTTGGTCTGTTTGTGGGCTTTGGAGTACATGGGGTGTGGTGGCTGGAAGCCTCTTGCAGTGCATTCCATATTGTCTGCGAGGGCATCTTGAATCCACTTTCCTCAGAAAGGGACCCTGTCCTGTCCATGTGTCCTTGGGCCACTGCTACAAACGGAAGTAAGGGAAGTGATGAGGACAAGTGCTACAAAGCATCTCCTGATGCTAACTCTGCTCTGGGAGGCACCACTCAAAAGATGAAAGGGCAGTTTGTGTATGGGATGGAAAATCTCCCAGCCAAGGGGGTATTTGCTGTACCAGCTCTGCTAACCCACCTTTGGCAAGTGTCCTTGTTTGCCTCTAGCCTTTCTGTTCTCTGGGAATGGTCCCCATGGCTGCTGCCCATCTCAGTCCCTCGTGGGAACAGATGGCTCCTCTCTGCTCCAGAGGCCTCCTGTGTGCACAGATGCACTGTCAGGGGAAGAGCTCTGGGAAAGGACGAGGTGTTCGTTCCTTACACTGTAAAATGACAGCTGGAGGTTAATCATATCATACTTATAGCAATGCCTCTGTTCACAATATACTGGAGAATGCTCTTTATATTGTTCTTCAGTTTGTAAAGGCAAGTCAGATTGATCTTCTGGGTTTTAGTTCCTATTTCTGTGGTGTAGCATATCCAGTATAAGAACCTCAAGTCCATTCCACTATTTAAAGAAGTGCTGGAATTCATGATCAGTAGTAGTAGTTGTTATTATATAAATTACCACATACAGAGAAAACATTTAGTAGGGTGAAAGGGAGAAAGGCTGTTTGGTGTCCCCTGCACATCATAAAAATGATCAGTGAAATGCGACTTTTAATGCTCCATTGTTCATGTATGGATTCAGGCCCAAAAGCTACATTGCTCATTTTGGATTTTATTGCTTGCGGTGCTCAGAGCAATGGAGATATACAGAGAAAAGCAGAAAACAAGGAGGTGCACCATGAAGAAAGGCTTTCCACACAGAACCCAATTCTTTTGCAGGTGTACACGTGTGACCTTTTTCTTGTCATTATCTGTGCATACAGAGCCTCTGATTCAGAAATTGTTTTGGCAGTGTAATGTGCTGCAGTAAAGCTTTTGCTGCCTTGGCTTACTCGCTCAAAATTAGCCCTAGTAAATACTAACTTGGTGTGATTTGTACAGTGCTGACAATGTGTTGCTTGGCTGAGTAACTTGTAAAAAAGACTGCAATGATTAGCTCCTACAAGTTCACATTTTCTTTCACATTTGAATATATGGATTGTCATTTGCTGCCAGGCTCTGCCTAAGTGTGTCAGTAGTTCCTCACATTGACTTTTGAGTCCACTGAACTGCTCTTCGATCTCTGGTGCCTCCATCCATTTGCATGCCTATGGTGAGCTAAATCCACGTGCTCCTACCCAGCTTCTTTTATAGTGTCACACAGGAATGGGGCTGCAGAATCTCCTCAGATTCCGGGATGACGTGTTTTCCTCTGAGTCACTGTTTCTCTTCTGCGTCAGCCCTGGTTCATTCTCTGATGTCAGTCAACTTTGTTTCTTCACCCCAAAAGCATTTAATAGTATTAGGGAGTATTTATTTATGTTTAGGTCATCACACCTTTGTTGTTCCTTTGGAAAGTTTAATCTAAACACTGCTGCCCTTTTTGGTCATTACTTTCCTAGCTCTGTTTGTTGGCAGTGAAAAGTGTGTCCTTTTCCTTCTTAATTTTCAGTGGAAACAGGAAGCCCAAGCAGAGAATGCCTCTTCTTTTTCTTTCCCCTCAGAATTCCAATGTATTTATCTTTCATCTTGTTTCTCAATGCTCTTTTGCAGACATATTGTTATTGAGGTGAATGAGAAGAGTCATGGACAATGACTGTATTATGGCTTATATGTTAATGTGTTTTTCTTTCTTTACATTTTCATTTTTAATGTTACATTTCTTTTTTGTTTGAAAAGAATACATTTTAAAATTTTAGAATTTACAGAAACCTTACACCTGGAAATGTGATGACTTGTCTGGGAAGGTACAAACAATGGTGGTTGGTGCACCTGAGAATTTTGGTTTTCAGTCCTTCACTTAGACAAGCTGGTGCTGAGAGACCTTTAATTTATGTTGCCAGCATAGTGAAACAACCACAAGAACTTCACTGTAATATCCTTTTAAACAGTATTTTTCATCCACCTCTAATGAAAGGTGTCTGTTTTATGTTGCTGCCTGTTCATCATTCCTTGGACACCTGCAGCCTCAGTTATTTCTTAAATCGGAGTTAACCTTCTAATGTAAGCCTGCTCTCCTTTCTTCCTTGCTTAAACCTATTATTCCATAAACCAAGCAGTCCAGTCACCTGTGAGCACACGGTGGAGCATTTAACATCTATCACCTGTGCGTGCTGTTCCTTGGAGCAGTGGATTTTCACCACATCTTTGGGAACACAGGAGCAAAGTGCCCAACTCATCTGAACTATTCATTATGTGCTCAGGGGTTTGCTTTATGTTTTCCCTCCCTGGCTTAGGACTGCACATTGTTCTCTAATTCATTCTGTAGTCAAGAATGGGACAATTAGCCACAAACTCACAAGCTCTGGCAGATGATTAATCAAAAAAAAAAAAAAAAAAAAAAATTAACTTTGGCTGATAATGCCTCTCTGTGAATTATGAGCTGGCTGTAAGCCAGGGAATGCTCCTATTGTCCCCTGTACAGAGGGCCCATCCTTCCTGGCTCAAGTGCACCAGAAGTAGTAACATTTTTCATCTTAGAGAATTTTAACCATTGCGCTCTTGAGCTTTTTAACTCCTTAGCGCAGTGTTTGTGAATGTCTCTTAGCCAGCTACTCTATAATCCTCAGGAAAAAAACAAATCTAATTCCTTTGTATTTCAGTGTAATTTGGCAGACAAAGGGGGAGGTGGTAAGTAAAGTTTAAAGCATTTAGGTACATAGCCACATTGCAAAATCTTATTGCTATACCTACAAAGGTTTTAATTAAAAATGTCAGCCACAACAAAATTCCTGTGTAGGCCTCTGCCAGTGATTGCTAATCAGTTTCCATCTGTGCTTTGGTATTGACACGTAGCCAAGTTCCTGTGAAGGGAATATTTACGTTACTTTTACTGTTGGTACTCTTTTCTGTAATGTTTTCCTAGGCCCCAGTGCTGTACCTGCCCTGTGCCCAGCTAACAAGGAACACTTCTGGTTGTGGAGGATTAGTGATTCCAAAAGCACTTGAATGACATTAACAATTACCTGCTGCAAATGTATTTATTCCTGGGGAAAGGAATCACGGCTTTGCTTCCTAAACACACCCTGGTTTGCTTACTAATAAGTATTGTGAACTGCTCCTCTGAGCTTGGATTTGTCAGCTCAGACCTCTGGAAGTCTTTCTGGATGACAGTGCAAATCTGTAGTTCTGCTTGGAAACAAGTGTCATTTCCACAGGGAGCCTAGACAGAATGGTTTTTCCCCCTGAAAAACACTGTGATGAAACCCATGCTGCATAAAACCTGGTTTTGCTTTGAGGAGGAGGATTAGTGTGTCTGCTTCTCATAATTACTTATCTGTACTGGCACACATATGGAATTTTCTTCCATCAGCAAAAGGATTTCTAGTAAAGTAGAGAGGTGAAGAGCAAAGGCATTACAAAAGAGCAAGAGCTTGGGACGGCCTTGTGTGCTTTTTAGCTCTTTGTTGGATAATTCCTGATTCCAATATTGTACTTTTCAAATTTGATGTTGAAAAAAAAAAAAAATTTAAATTGCCATTATAGGCAAATGGAAAAATACTCAGGACATAGAGTGAACCTCTGGGGCAATAATAGTTAAAGGTTGTTGCCAAGACTTTACACAGTGCTCTGAAACTTTCATTAATATTTTATTTAATTCCTGATCAGCACATGGAGCTTGGCCCATTTCAGGACTGATTTGGTGGGCTTCCAATACAGGAGCCATAGCTTAGTTGAGTATTTATTATGAAGAGGCTCATGTAGGATAAAATTAGTGTTTAAATTTACTTTCTTTCTCATATTTCACATTAACAGTTCCAAGGATTAATTTATAGGACTCAGTAGTGACGGCTAGGGGAAAAAAAAGAAAAGTAGTCAAATTAAGTATAAATTAAAAGGTATTTTGTAGTAACTTGTTGAGTCTTGGCATAGGCTTGGCTGCTCTTATTTGTAGTTAAGCTAAGCTAACTGAGGAAGGAAAAAGAAAAGTTCAGGAATCAGTGTCTCAAGGAGATCATACCTGGCAGTCAGAACCAGTCTGTCCTTCGGGAGCGTGTTGGCTGCACAAGTTGTGTGAAAAATGACAAGTGCCAAATTTTGGGCAGAATTTGTCCACCTGTGGGATCGTATCGAGGGTTGCTCTCCTTACTGGCAGAGGCAAGCACTGCACAGCTTTTGGTAGCTCAGAACCTGAACTCGGCAGAGAAGCACGCTTATCCCTAGAAGGAGAACCAAGACACAAAAGCGAAGGGATGCAAATCCTTTCCCAGCTCCCAGCTGTGCTGTTGTGTGAATGTGCCCCACACCCTTTGGGCAAAATCAGCCTGATTTAGCCCTGCTCAGCAATTTCGAGTGCTTTGGGTTTTTCTGTTGCGGTTTGGGGGCAGTTGGGGGTTTTTGGTTTTTGGAGCTGCCTCAGGAGCTGTTCTCCAGCGGCAGTGGAGGGCTGTGTTCCTGCTGTGCTGCTGCTCCAAGCTTGATCCCTGATCCCTGGCTGCTGCTCGAGCTCCTCTGTCCGAGGGGCACGGGAGCTTTTCCTCCTGCACAGGCAAGCCACAGGCCAGGGGAACACTCTCAGCTCTTCTCCTCTTTCTTCAAGCTCCTGGTCCCGTGCTGCTTAGCGGCCCCAGCAGCCCCAGCTTCAGCCGCGTGTTCCCCTGTGCTGCGAGCGTCCTTGGTGCTGGCTATCCCTCCCCTCAGAGACAGCTTTCCAATTGTTTCGCACACCCACTGGGTCCTACTTGTTTCCCAAGTATGCTTCTTATTTTTCTTTTTAGCTGCTGGCAACATCTGCAAATAGGGAAACTTCTGGCACTGTCAGCTAATTGAAATTTCTGTGGGACAAAGTAGCCCCTGCTGACACTTCAGTTTAGCTGCTTTCCTTTCTATTAGCAACTTTTTGTTGTGCAGATATCCAGGCTGTAAGAAACGTACTGCTTTTAGGTAGAGCTTTAATACAGACTGCTTTAGGAGGGAACAAGTAATGTTGATTGATGATGCTGATGAATGTTCTTTTTGTGTTAATGATAACCATTTCCAGTCAGAAAATATTTTTCTACTGTATTACTCAGACTTTGCAAAATTTTTTCTCTCCTCCTTACTACAGAACTCAATCAGATACTTCATAAATCTGATCCTTTCCCCTCTGTCCATCCTCCTGTCATGAAATCCAGGCTTGTCCTTACTAATAGCTGCTTCACAAAACATAAAATGACTTTGGAAAGCCTCTCTTCCCTTCTTTCCTTAATAGAAAGCCTTTCACATTATTGTTTATAGAGAAGAACATAGTTATATTTATTATTAGGAAAGATATTTTCCGTGCAGAAGGCCAGGCCCTGCCACTGCCAAAAGAATCACTCTGGTATTTTGGAAGGAGACTTGAGAGAAGGTAAGACTATGGTTTGTGGTGAGGGAAAAAAATCAGGCACCTGAAACATTCCCTGCTGCAAAGGAGACCTTTGTGATGTTGTTCAAGACTTTCCGGATTGGGATTGCCCCTGGTAGGCTGCAGTGGACCATTGTGGTTCACCACTGCGTTCTGTAATTACTCGAGGAATACTAAAATAAAGTAAAACAGCGGCAGTATTTTCAGCCAGGAAAGTTTGTATTACAGTAAAGAACAACTAGCACAGGTAACAACAGCAGCCCCCTCAGCAGAGCACAAGCTTGGTGTGTTCCAGATGAAGAATGTGCTACCACAGCTGGGCTGCTGCTTCAAATCACCATACCTGGAGGTGTGAAAACCTGTGCTGAGGTTTGACTGAGACACATGTGCAAACTGATTGACCACTGATACCTGAATTGACCTGAATAAAGGACACACAGAGTGGCCATAGATCTCTAAGTGGAAAGGAGAGCTGACAGTATAGAGCCTCTGAAATCTGAGTCTCACCAAAATCTGCTTTGGTAATGCAAAATTTTTAGACTAAAAACAAAATATCTCTCTTTCTTTAAATCCAGGCTGTCTTTATGCACCCCCAAGTGACAAAATAGGCCTGATTGTTTTTTCATTTCTGTTTTTTTTAAACCTCCAGCAGTCACCTTTAAGAATCTGACCCTTATTCTTTGTGCTAGGGAGATAATTACTCATTCTCAATTGCTATCCCTAGGACCAGTTAATGAATGCTACATAATGAACAGAAGTAGGGCAACTGGATGAGAACAATGCACAGGTGGGTAAGAAGACTTCATTTGGTGAGAAGATAATGAACATGAGGACTTGTGGTTTGTCTAAATACCACCCTTGCCTCCTCTTCAGATAGCTCCTGCATTGTTTCTGCTCTTCCTCAGTCAGTCTTTCTACTTGTTAAGTGACAAGAGGAGGGTGGTTACAGAGGAAAGAGAGATTGCCTCAACAGAGATTCATCCTGTGTGTGTCTCTCTCTCAGGCCCATCCTAAACATATTTATTTTATGTGCTATCCCGCACCTTTCCAAAATCACTGCTTTCCAGCGCTTGGTTTTATGATCTCTCTGCAAGACTTGTCCCTTTCTTCCTTAACAAAACTGTCCCAAATCTAACTCTTGGAGGAGAAGGCAGGATTGATTCTTGATACATCGATTTATGATGTTAGGAGTGAGAGATAAAGCAAGTGTCCTGGCCCTACCACGGCAGGCCTTGCCATCTGTACTGCACAGCTGCACTTTGATCCACGTTTTCCTGCGCATCTCAGGAACAGGAATCTCTCCCAAGGGACTTGGATAGCCCATACACACATGCAGGAGGGTAACACTGCTGTCCAGCTGAGGAGGATCGATGTATAATCCAGATAAGCATTTCCTGTGCCTCACAGCCCCTGCAGAGCTGCGGTTTGAGTCGCAGTGCATCTGTGTTTTTAAGGCAGCCCTGGCTCATGATGGGACTAGCATTCTGTGAAGTCAGCAGCAGAGGTAAATGGCTCAGTGACAGGAATATTGAATATGACCATAGAGCCAGGCAATTCCTTCTTTCTGCTCTGGGTTTTGTTAACCTGACTGACATGCACAGAAAGGAAATGGGGTCTGAAGGTCTCTGACTTGTTAACCGAAGTATTAATTGCTTAGAAATTGCAAAATTTAGTTTACTAATGAGGTTTCTGATATTCCAAGTGTGGCTTGACTTTCTATAATGTCCTGTTTGAACTGGAACCAAAATTAGTTGAGGTAGAATTTATCTGAGCGTGTCTTCCTGAGACTGTTTTTAAAATTTCACCTAAACCTGTCAAAGGCATGTTTAATACTCAAAATGGCAGAAGCCGTAGCCAGAACAGCTTCCAGCTAGATATGTGGTAGGAACATTACGCACACCATTTGCTAATGCAGGCACGTACAGGCCAGCAATAGTTCCAGAATCTCTGCCAGAAAGCTAATGAGAACATAGTTGGCCATAAACTTTGCTCTGGCCTGGGCAAGGGCATATCTAATTCCAGTTGTCTCATGTCCACTAGGTGCAAAATGGAGCTATCAAAGCAAGTGCCAGAATGAGTTAGAATTTCTTGAGGGTTTGCAATGAGAGAGCGAGACATGATAATTGAAGGAACCTGCCATGGGCTGTGTTTGCATGGGTGTGTGTATGTTTTTCTTGAGCAAACAGGCTGGTTGTGTGTGCCAAGAGCTCGCCACATGTGTGATGGGCTGATGAGGAAATGCTCTGTATGTTCCATTCAGAGCAGATTTGAAGGAGAAAAACTGAAAGCAAGTGTCATCTCTTCTGCAATCGTCCAGGGAAATGTGGAGCAACGGCGTCACACCCAAACCTCGAAAAAGTGACCCAGTCAAAGGCTGCTCTCCCCACTGCTCACGGCCCTGTTCATCCCAAACTAGAAGCCTTTTTTTCCTTGCATAGCACCCTTTGGAATAGGAGTTAACTTTATCTCCCTAAGGATCTGGGAAAAGCGTGCATCTCTCCTGGTGCTCTCCTGGCTTATGATCTCCCAGGCCTTGTCCCATGAAGACAGGGAGACAAATCAAGAGCTGTGACTCAAGAACTCCCTGAATGGGGAAAACTTTCTCTCCTGCTTTTGAACTCTAACCCCTCTTCCTTCCCATGCCCTCTGCTGATAGATTTTAAGATAAACTTTAGAACCTTTGTTTCATCTCCAACAAATCTCCACCGGCAGTCAGCCCTGCCAGATTCAGTGTTGCAGGGCGCAGAACTACTTGGTGAAAATCCAAGAGCAGCCCACAGTGATGATGGGCTATGAAAGGCTCCTTACAGGGAGCCTGGTCTCCTGTGGAGAGTGTTATCCAGGCTGCTCCAACTCAGGGTGTCACAGCATCTTTGACTGTTTTCTTCATGTTCCAGCTGAAAGCTTGCTGATAAGCAAGCTGGATGTGCTATTTGTAGTCCAGGTATAAGCACGTTTGGAGCTTGCTTGAGCATTCCTACAGGACACTGGCTTTTAGGGTCTGCATGGACTTGGATGATTGGAGGCTGTAAGCCTTGGATTTATAGGAATTGTTATTGTGTTCTTGTTCTCCACTGATGTTTGATTTATATCCACAGAAGTCATTCCCAGAAGGAATTCCCAGGAGATTTTTCTCCTGGATTTTTAATTTAATTGGTGATTGTTTACATGAGAATCCTTGCCAAAGTGAGATGATTTGGCAATCCTCTGGAATGTAAAGGTTAAGTGTATTGATTTCATCTTTTCCCGAAGGAGCTGTTCTTTTTGTGCAAAAGCATCGTTGGTTTTGTTCTTGTGTCTGAAACTTTGTTTACATGGGTTTAATTGAATTTTGTCCATATTGTACAGCAAGTGGGAGATGGCAGTTTTGTATAGTTCTTTCTTCCTGGAATACAGATTTTTTGCACTCTTGATTTGTTAATAAATCCTGACATTCCCTGAGCAGTAATTCTTCGGAGCTTTCAATGCCATAAATACTGAATATAGGGAAAATCTGTCCTGCCATTATACACTCAGTTAATAGGAGTTATTTGTAGTGATGGCAGGATCTTAAACCCTTGTCTTAACGTGATCAATACCATTCTTAGCTTACAAATCAGTAAAATAATGTCTGAATTGTTAGCTTACAAACAATGTCTATAAACCATACGTATTTTAACATGAGGCACAAGCTTCTGACAGTCTCAGCTTTTGAATTGTACATTCCTGAAGCAAAGTGAATAGAAAGCCAGAATTGCTAACTTTCTTTTCAGAAATCACATACATAATTTATTTCCGACTTATGCAAAAAAATGGGTTGGGTTTTGGATCTGTAATTTATGAGTAAGCTGTTTGTTACCTCTCTGGAGCTGAACAGCAATCGGAACACCTTGGCTGGAGTGTTCTTTCATCTCCTCTAGCGTGGGTGGGCCTTGATCAGAGCAGCAGGTCTGGATGGATCACTGAGCTGCAGAATAACCTGCTGAGAGCTCAGTGGCAGCTCCTTCTGAGCTGTGTGCTGGCCCTGCCAACAGCTGGAGCAGAGTAAACCCCAAAGAGATGATTTGGTGATTGCAATTGAAACTGGGGCTGTGGATCTATCCATTTCTTTTTCTGGTCACATCTTCTACAGATACTGGTTTTCCACTTCCTTTAAATTCATTAACAGTTTTTCTCAGTGATCCTTTTTGTGATCCAGGTCCAGACAAAGTGATTCATTTCATAGAGCAGGGGCATGCCAGCTGTATTCTAGTCCTGCAGAGTAGTTTATCTCCCTTGGGTCGGTTCTGCTGGTCTGATTTGGAAGGAAGATTATAATGAAGTGGGTGCCCATCCCTGGGCTTCTGATCGTACTCCTGCAGAATCAGATTTCAGTCTGATGGTTCAGAGACAAATTCCTGCTGTAAAGTCCAAATTGGATGGAGATAAATCAGGAGCGAATGTGATCCTTGTAAACTTAAATTAAAAATACCTCTGCTTCTCCTAGCAAAATCTTCTTTCTGACATGCCTCCCAACCAGGGACTCAGTGTTAACAAATGAAGCTTCTCTGTAGATATTTCTCATTCCTTCTTATCGTGTCAAAGTTGGCAATAGATTTCCTGATATTTTGTTTTTCTTTTCCCTCATTCCTGCAGGACTCAGTCTTAACTCAAGAATTTCTTTTGATCCATACAGACCTTTAGGAAATTAATGTCAAATACTTGATGTTCCAAATACTTTTTGACGCTTAAGGGTATATTGCTGGACGTACTGTCAATAGCTTAAAAAGCCAAGAGCCAGCAGCTGCAGGAATTTATGCCCATTATGGAAAATCCAGCATGCTTTCTTTGGTATGGCAATACCAAAAGTCTGCTGGCACACCCGACTAAAGTACTTACAACCATATAAAGGGAATGCCTTTTAGGAATTGGATAAAAACACAGACATAATATTTTCCATCAATTAGATGTCGAGAAGTCCCAGACATACAATGCTGCAAGTGAAATTAGATGCCTTGGGAAACCTATTCCAAATGGAAATCTAATATGTGGGATCCTGACTCAGTCACCACTCCCTCAGTTTTTTACCCTCCCAAAAATATATTTGGATATGCTAGTAATGTAAATATAGTAACATTACACCCAGTAAATATGCACAGATTGGATCATGCGAGCTGCACTAAATGCAGCCATAGACAAAGCACAAACTCGCCTATCGGAATTTTAAAAACCTGCCAATAATGCACATTTGCTGAGTTTCCTATGTTATGCAGATGTGCAGTGCTACTATTTGTGGAATCCTTTCAGCAAACTGTGTATTATTTAATAAATGGAAAACGAGGGAATTTATGGTGAGCCTTCTGTCATAGTTGTTTGGCACATGGGAATTATAAATAGGACTGAGTAATCTCTGATGTGCTATGCATTTGGCACTGTGGTCATTTCTGACCCAAAGAGAAGCCACAGGAGATAAATATATGAAGGTCCCTACTAGTTTTTTTGTGTGTTGAAATATGTTTTCTGTTTCACTCCCTACTTAAGCTGCAAGCTGAATGGAGTATTTTGTTTTATATAATTTTTTGACTGCTCCCACAGTGTGGCTCTTTTCAAAGCAGTTTACCCCTAAGTGTTTGGGGCAGTTCTCTGTTAGAGGAGTGAAACCAGCATGTCATTCATTATCAGTGCCTCTTGCCAAAGGTGTTTGAGAGCCCTCCTGCAGGATGTCCAGGTGGAGAACTCAACACCCAGAGTTGTAGGGATCTGCTGATGCTTTTTGGATGTAATCTGAAATAAATGCTTCCGAGTGCACAGTGAGGTCTTCTGCAAATCAAATGCAAGAGGAAGTGTTCTCTGAACTCCATGGGAAGCTTGCAGGCCTGGTCTGCAGAAACACCAGGAATAACACAGCACCCAAAAGGTACTGTCTGCTTCTCCCTGGCCTAGGGAAGGTGGAAAAGAACTGCTCGTGTTGCTGGTGGAGCGATTGTTCTTCTTGGCAACTCCAAGTGCAACATTTTTGTTTTCCTTTCACATCTAATTCATTCAATTTACAAGTAGTTGTGGATATTTTTTTTAACTTTCTAAGCACAATCTGTGATCTAGTTGCATCCCGTTCTGCCTCTTCTTTGATTTTTTCAATGATAACTGCTTTCCTCATTTGAATTTAGTTGGCAGCTCTATTGATTGATGTTCCTGGTAGAATGGAATCCAGCTGTCTTCACTTAAGAGTATTGTGATGCAGGACAAACACTTCAGTCTGTGTCATCCATGTAAACACTGTGCTTCTAAAGCTGCGTAAATTCATCTGGAAAATGACAGTCCATGCTTGGTTTTTGCTGTGCTCACAGTGTGGACTGAAGATGGCTCTGGGTTTTTTGCCTAAATCGTTGCAATAAGCTAGCAAGGAGATACACCAGGTAATACTTCAATGAAGTATACATCAAGGTTGCCAAATAAACAGCTTTTGAGGTGGATGCATATCATTGTGGGAAATGTTTCTACTGGTATATTAGATAATAGCTACAATTTGAAAAAGGAACATGCAGTCCTGTTCCTCTCCACTCCTTGTGCACCCACTGGGTGTGGGCATATAATATTGAAATGTGTAACTCATCGCATTTTCAGTTCACCTGGTTAAAAAGAAGTTGCAAAGCAGCATAGATAGATTTTCTTTTGCTTTCCATCTAGATCTGATGTACAAACCCAGTAGATTGTTTTTCTTAAGTGTTTCCCCCCCCCCCCCTCCTTCTTCATAAAATGCATATTTTGACACTACTTATGGGTAGTGCACCTTTGTGACCTTGTAACTACTGAGCCTTTTGCATGAAGCTGTTTTTGCAGATGCAGAGAAGAAAAGAAATTACCACCTTCCAGGTGTGCACATGAAAGCACATTTCAGGTGTATAAAGTGTTGTTAGCTGAGGAGTAGAGCGCTTACTCAGTGAGAGCCCATTCATCCATGTTCTGAAGGGTTTTATTAATTATCAGTACATGGCGGTTTAATCTGTAAGTTTGGGGCTCCCAGAGGTGAAAGGCTCTTGTTTTGTGATCATTTCCTGAGCCTGCACCAGGTCTGTACCACTTCACGGCAGTTTCTATTTTGTGCCTCCACTGGCTCATCCAGCTATTCCTGATGGAGCTGATTTCTTTTAGTTTCTGCAACGTCGTTGCCAGCACTTCTCTATAGGGAGGTCAGCTAGGCAAATGACCACAGAGCTTACAATTCCCTATGATGAGTGAAAAAAACACTCTAAATGGCTCAGTCTTTTGAAAAACCCTCTATAATGAAATATTTTCAAGCTAGGGAAATGCATATAGAGGAGGAGTGCAACAGCTTGCTCTTTATCACTAAAAACTGCAAGCTTTGACATTGCTTTTGTTAAATAGAGATTTTTTATCTTCCTATCCAATCACCCCCCACCACCAGGCTTTAAAATTCTTTTTTTCTGTGGTCAGAAAGCTGGTTCAGATGCCATACCTGTGGTTTCCCTCGTATTCTGCATCTTTTCATAGAACTATATTGGTTTCTATAGTAAATGCTTTTCAAAAAATGTATGGTTCAACAAAAGTACTCTGCAGTTCTTCATTTTATAAAGGAGTGCTCTCATTAGCTCACTGTTGAATAACTCTTACAACCTCAGATCTGTTTGAATTCTACTCCAAATGTTCCATTACAAGCCATCTGACACCTCATGAAACGCATTATAACCTCCATTGCTAGGTTTCTGATCTTAAGTCTTAGTCCTCAAATTATTTTATCATACTTACATTTGAACAAAATATGCTGAGACAGCAAATGAGGATCCATATTTAGCCATGCAGAAACCAGGAGAAAGGATTGGTTGGAATTTAATGTTAAAAAATGAATGCTTTCCAAAGTTCCGAGGGTGATGTGATGGGAAGCTTTTGTATTCTCTGTGTTGCCTCTTTTAATTTTGTTGTGTCCAGACACCACCACCACCATGTTTGTTATGAGAATTAGAGAGGGGAAGATGGTGCACCAGAGTCGTTGAGGGAGCCCTTTGTTCCTGTCTGCCAAACCCGAACACAAACCACGGCCCTGCCAGCGCAGGGCTGGTTCCACAGACATGGAGGAACACTCCCCCAGCCCAGCAATTCCATTTCGAAACTGTAACTCAGCGAGACCCCATGAAACCAGGCAGACCCTGACAGTCCTGCCCCTCGTTTCTGCACGTGCCTTTTGAGCAGTGATCTTGAACCCCCAGCTGCAGGTGCTGCTCTCGGGGGGATGCAGCTGACGTGCACGTGCAGGGGTGCTGTGCACACGCTATGGAGCCCTGCACACCCTGCAGCACAGCCCAGTGCCAGTGGGGAAACCACAGCACAGAGCTCCCACCAACTCCCTTCAGCAAAACTCAGCATCACCATAAAGGAATAACGATATTCGTGCTAATATTGATTTGTCTCAGTGATAAGGGAAAAATAATAAACGAATGATGTCCTTTAAAAAGGCAAGATCCTGCTTTCAGATGTGACCTAGTTGTGTTTGGCTTTTATAACAGCACACTGAGCACCAAGATACTGCAGTGTTGTGTATCCTAATCCTCACTCTTGTAAACCCTCTATATTCCAGCAGTTCTTATCCTGCTGCCTTTGCCAGTCCTTGCCCATTGATTACTTTATCTTCATCAGCTGGGAGAATAATTAGGCCTATTTCCAGGGAGATTTTTCACCTGACTTAGCAGAGTGAGAAGCATACAGGCATTCTGCTACTCATGCTGCCAGCATTTTTGAAGTTTGTTTTTATGTCTTTGCTGGATTTTGGATCACATCAGTAATCTGTCACATCTCCAGCAACAAGCATATGAAATATGGCAGAACATTGCTTCATATTTTGGGATGATTGCATCCTACTCAGTATCATGGCACGTGAAACAATTACCAGGAAACCACCATAGTATTGGTAGGACCTACTAATGCCAAGCTGGTGCTTCCTTAAGTTGTCCTTCTATTTTCATGAGAAAACAAATGTGCAAAGCACCTCAATGGCTGGGTGGGAAATAATCAGCAGTGCAAGCAGTGAAAACAAGTATCTGAGCCTTTAAAGAAGGAGAAATACGATGATGCACCTCTAAACTTACAGGTTTTGGTATAGCAGTATGAAACATGCTGATTTTCTCCTGACAAAGACAGCACCTTTTTCACTTAGGAAAAGGGCAGGCCTGTCGGTGATTGCCATGCTGGCTGTAATCCCCATGTGAACCCCAACTGCCTCCTCTTTCATACAGACCACTGATCCTGCATGGATTTTTGGGGGCAGATAGGAGAAATAGTTTTTGTGTCAGGGAAACCATTTTGGTTTATTGTTTGTGGGTTTTTTTAATGTTTGTTTGTTTGGGTTTTTTGGTTGCATGGGTTTGGGGGGGTTTTTTTTTGTGTTTTTTGTTGTTGTTGTTTGCCTTTTTCTTTTTTTTCTTAAATAGGCTTTATAAATTTTTCCTTTCAATTTCATAATATAAAAATTCAGTGTATGTTTCCCTTCTTAGTACTGTTAAATGTTTTTCAGGCTTAATTTAAACATAATGATTGCCTGAATACATTTGTTTTCTTATTTGGTTGACAAAACCAATGAAGCATTTATATTGCAATGCCTTGGCATGTTTTCAGTTTGGGATCACTAGACAGCTAAAGAGGAAGGGCTAAAGCCTGTGAAGGTGAAAATAATGCACTTAATTCCTCTTAGAAACTGCACATATTGATCTTTGCAGAGTACCAGCCCTGCATGGAAAAGTCTGACATGGAATAAGTGCTTTTGTGTGGCTTTGAATGCTGTATGGCAAGACCAGCATTTATACAGCAAGGAAGACGAGATTGGGAAGAAAGAAGTAAAATGTCCCAGGCTTTGGCATGGTGTGTTTCCTCTGTCCCAGGTCAATGCACATCCAAAAGCCTCCATGGGCCCCCTCAGAGGCTGCTCCCAGCTGCTCCTGCCTTGGGAACAAAGTGGCCTGGAGCCCTGGGGAAAACCAGGCACCGAGTCCCTGGGAGTGGCTACTCCTCCCTTCTCTCAACACTCTCCTCAGAGTCTCTAGGGACAGTGCATGGTGTAATTCCTCTCCTTTTCAGAGGGGACTCCAAGACCTTGGCTGCGTAAATCTTTGTGCATCCGGAACTACCTCTGTTTTTCCTTCCTTGTGTCAGAGAAAAATCCCAAGTCCCAGGATCAAATGCAGTTACTTTCACTGAATAGGGTGGTCCTGCCAGCAGGCTTTGGTGTGACCCTTGCTGTGGGATCTACAGCACACTGTGGGATGTTGGCAGACCCACCACAGGCACCCACACGTTCCCAGCTATGAAGGCAGCTGCCTGCACTCTCTGCTTGTGTCCTTTCTGTCCTGGGCATTGCTGATGTTCCTGAGCACTCCTGTACTGCTCTGACTTGCAGTCAGAGCTTTCAGGTTCTGTTAGCACCAGCTCCCTTTTGCTGCTCGTCCCCATTTCCCTTCTGTACTGAATGGAAATGCAGCAGATGCAGCACAGATACTGAGGAGAGTCAAGAAGCTGTCACAGGGAATTCTGTATTTTCTCATTCCCTCCAAACTGAGGCTCAGAAGGAGTTGTCTGATGTTTCATGTTGTTCAGGAACATGCTGCAGGAAAATGTAATCCCTAAGTAATTGCTTGTATCAGAATATCCTTTGATTTTTACCATATGCCTCTCCTCTATGATTTTTCAAAATTATTAAGCAGAAGGTTGTGAGGAAAATGAAGATGACTGCTGGGTAACAATAGCATAAGTCAGTTTTTCACATTGTTGTAGTTTGCCATACCTTATCTGTTTCATGTTGGTAGTTCTCCTCCTGATATCAATTTCTGTTCATTTTGTACCATATTAACTATCTTCAGCAGTGCTTCAGAAGCTTCTTCCCTTTACATTTTGGTGCAGATCTCATCAATATCTCTGAACTTCAGTTGTTTTTCACCTCCTCTGGAAGTGTTCTTCTGTTAGAAGCGATCCAGCTTCCATTCATCTCTAATTTGTTTACAAAGGGTGCCATCCATTCCCTGAGCACATTGCAGCCATTTAGTCCCGTGCACAGAGGCTGCTCTCCACCCCTCACCTGCCTTGTCCTCAGCACTGGGCAGGCTGGCACTCTGACCACCGAGCTGGAGAGCTGCTTCTGGCTGCAGGAATCCCCGTGAATGAGAGAAACTTAACATAACCTTGTACACCCTTTTTCTGTCTCTCACTAATTTTTGTTAATTTTCTTCCTACTTCTGCGAGTAGTTATTTTCTTGAGTTATTTTCATTGTTCGGCAGGTATTTAATTTTTTACTGTTTGATTCCCTGGCTCATGCCAGTCTCACTTGGCAACTCCTCGCGTGTTGCAGATATTGCAGAACACCTGGAGAACTCCTCTTTTTCATGGAGTCTGTAGAAGAGCAGTGCCCCAACATACTGGATGCAGGCTGTTCATCCCAGAAGTGTGAGAGTGCTAAGCCCCGTGGGTTTTAGCAGGACAGCCCTGATGGGTGTACCTCACCTGCAGTTATCATGCAACCTCTTGTGGATTGTGTCATTGTAGTAGTTTGTTGAATAAATGTAAAGTATAACAGCTCTGATGATGGACTTTAACTGAAAATGCAGATTGATTTCAGTAGTTCATGCTAGAGAATAAATAAGTGACTCTTAAAATAACAAAAGCACTGGTTTGTAAAAACAGACCCCAAAAAAGTCAGTAAAGACTTTTTAAATGACTTTCAGAAGTCAGTTAAAAAACCCCGAATGTTTTGTCCTTTAGCTGAAAATGAATAGAATCATTAAAAGCATCGCTGAATTATCAGACACTTAAAACCCCAAACAATCCAGCACTGAAATTCAAGTGTCTCTGCTAATTGTAGCTTGTAGAGTACAGGCTTGCAGTACGTGGGCTTTGGAGTGAAGAAGTTTGTTTTAAGAGCAGGGGTGTCTGTCTTAGAACCTGACTAGAGAAGTGTGCTGAAGAACAGCTGCCCTGTGCTAGAGCTACAGCAGCCCTAAAGTAAAGATTAACAGCTCTGAAATTAGCCTTGATTCTATTAGAAATGTCCCTCATATTTCATGCTCTGGAAAGAGATACGGGGAAAGAATATCATAATGTTTCCCTGTTCTTTGACAAGCCTTGCAGTAGCCCTGTCAAAGATCCTTTAAAATGGAATTGAAATAATCAGGAATGATGTGCCTATGTGAAAAATGCTTGGCACTTTCTTTTCTGTAAGATGGGTGTATGCTAATAAGGTTTAAATTATGAGTTAAAAATTGTTCTTATCAAGCAAGTGCTAGTAGCTCAGATCAAATTACTACAACAGAAAATGAGAAGGTTTCTAAATCCTTCCCCTGTTTTGCTTTCTAAACAGGATTAAAAAACCTACTGTCATGAGTTAAATTAATACAAATGCAGATTATGAAACCCAATTTTAGATGAAGCAATAGATGATTCTCTATAGGTGTTCTGCTCTATATGCTCTGCTACGTAATCAGATTTATCAGCTTAGAGTACTGCACTCCCCTTTCCAAAGTGAAAGATGGTTCTGTGCAAGTGTTCTCTGAACTTGGTGATTATTAGCAAAATAGTGCTCTCAAGTAATTACCTTCCTTTGTAAGTGAATCATCTTATTATTTTGCTTCTATTAAAGTTTAGTATCCTTCAACAGTGTCATGTTATCATGTCTAATTATCAGAATTATGCAAAGGAATTATCTGTATGGATTTCATGCCCAGGAACTGTATCATTGTTTATTTATTACTCTAAGTAGGTGTGCAGTGTTTTGTTTGTTTGAAGCATGGTAGTTGAAGATGTATTGACTTTTAGAAATAGATCATTAAAGTTTATGTTTTCTTTCAAGTTGAAGCCTTAAAAGCCATTATCAGCTGCCATTTATTTTTTACTAATGAAATCAGAAGTAATGAATTTTCTTTGATAATTTCAAGAATGTAATGGTGCTGTGAGGGAACACATCAGGAGTGAAGGCTGCTGAAGTGGCTTTAAAGTTTGAGGAAGTGAGAGAAAGTTTGAGATATGAGAGAAATCAGCAATGATCTACTAGTACATGATCAGAGAATATTCTGGACTCACCAATGTTTCTGTTCTGGAGCAGAACAATCTTTATTAATCTGAGGAGGGACTGGAGGAAATGCTAAAGCACAGTATTTACCCCCCCTCTGCTAAGCACTGTGCTGGAAAGGAGAGGGTCAGACAGAGGCCATGACAACTGTGGCTTGAAGAGTTAATTCTGGACAGAGTCCCAACATGGAACTTTAATTGTCCTAGAACGCATGTCAGGTTCTAAGCTTGTATTATGACATAGAAAATGTACAAGATCTTAACATTTTTGCTATAATAGCACAAATACTCTGTAGTGCAAAGCTGTATAAATAATGCATATGCTCACAGGAGCAGGAAATAATGCTGCTGATCAGACTGTGTCAACTTAGAGGAATCCTGTCCTGAAAGCTGTACTTGAAATGTGAGCAATAAAGCCACTATTGACATGTGGCACTACCAACTGAAACATTAATAGTTATAAAAAGAGTATTTCATAACGCAGAACCATTGCATGGTTTGCTTGACTGGAAAGATGCTTCTACTTTCCAAGGAACAAAAATAATTTCTGTATTAGTTCTCTGAGTGCCCAGCACAGCTTATCTGTCCCACTAATGCTCACATTCTTAACCACATTGTTGAAAATGGGCAAAATTTGCTTGCTGGTCTCATATAATAGAATAAGAGGGAGGTTTGACTGTCACTGGGCATGACATGAAGCCATTTAAATATTCAAATACTTACAGCTGCTCTCGGGTTACTTTTGCTCAGTCTGGGAGTGGGTGCAGCACAAATTCCGTGTGTGGAACATCCTCATCCCATGTGAGACTGCTTCAATTGTTCTCTGGCAGCTCAGCTTAGATATAATTTCCAGAGTTTATGGGCAGAAGGCTCAACTTTGGCTGGCTATAGACTTATATTTTTCTTGTTATTCTTCAGAACAGCTGAAGCATTCAGTTTGTTCAACAGATGACAGCATTCCCATAAGCAGCAAGGAAATAAAGAGGCTGAAGTGCTGTGAATGCCCATGGCACATGGAGTGGCAGGGGATCCACTGGGATATGCCCATATCGTCTTGATTGTTGAACTATTCATCAGAAAAAGGCCAGAAAACTCCAGGGTTCCTTCTTGGTGCTGCATCTGGCCAGACACATTGGTGAGGAAGAGTCTGAGCAGGAAACCTGTCTCACTTCATCTCATTCTCTGCTCACTACTGCCATTTCTCCTGCCTTGGCTATCCCTGATGATGCAAAATAGGGCAGAAAGGGAAGCCCAGGGATTTAAAAGATGGGGAGAACCTGTTACTTATCCCTGGCATCTAACTGGCTAATGATCTAAAGGCAGTAGTCAGGTCAGTCATAAATTTGCTGGGGCTAGCAAAAGCTCCAGGCTGGTCTCAGGCATCCTCCTTGTGAGCATTGCAATTCTTCTGCGAATGGCTGTGCACACAAAAGTTTGGGAAATGGACCTAACACTTTGTGAAACCCAGCTGTTACCCATAAAATTTAACAAAAACACTCTAGACCAAAGGCTTTTTAGGGAAGAGAGCTTTTCTAATACTGCTAAGGTATTTTTTCAGAGAGAGACCAAAGCACTTAGAGGGCTCTGTCTCCTCTCACAGGCCTCCAGAAGGCCCCAGCACCTGTCCAGCTGACAGGACGTCTGCATGCAGGCACCTGCCCTCATCTGGCACCAGGGTGATAAGGAACAAAAGGACTTCTGAAGATTCTAAAATACACTGAAGATATTCCATTACAACCAGTATGATTCTCTCTCGGTTGATTACAGGAGAAGGTGGTTCTTTGGAGAGCCTGTTTATTCTGAAAAATTATTATATGGCAAGGATCCTTAAACAAGGGTCTAATAATTCCGTCGTTGAGGATAATTAGTATCTTGCTGTTCTTTGTGCTGCTGCCAATCAGCAGTTGGTTTATACACTGTCTATTGACTCTTCCCCACCTAAAGGGATATACAGAACAATGCATAGCTGCAGTTTTTGGCAAGGAGCACTGGCCAAATACCCTTGTAAAATTACTCATGAAAAAGAGCTCTAACAGCTTTTGAACAATTCCTACTTACTGGCAACCTTAATGTCAGGATGTTGCAGGAAGATTTGATCCTTCAAAACTGTATAGATGAGAATCTCTCTGAGATCAAACAGGGACTCTGCAGTGGCAGTGTGATCAGTAATCTGATACCAATCCCTTCATAACCTCTTTTAGGTGTAGACAAAAGGGGGAGGCTACCAAGTCCAGTTGGATCTACTGCTTGATAACTTTGTATTCTTTCCATGGCCCCACTTGCAGTTGGTGGCAAATGAAGAATTGGTGATAATCTCATCTTTCTAATCACTTTATTTCCGAAGTGTACTGCTGTTACCTTAGATTCTGAAAAGCAGCAAATATGATAGCTTTTCAAGGGATTTCAAGGTGAGAGGAAGCTGGGTGAAATTGCAGTTGACTAGGTCTATAAAATCTTTTGCTCCCAACAGCCTGCCTAGCTGATAATAATGACTTTGGACTTACCTTTCATCCAGATGAACCCCAAAACATTTTGTCAACTCAGACTTCATTTCACCAGGTGCAGAACTGCAGCAGCTGTTCGACAAAGCACAGCAAGCAGTTCAACAGTTGGGGCTAGCGGTTGGAGTTGTGGAGAGGTCTCTCAAATGACTCGATCAGGACGTGTAGCTGTAGGCCCACGCGGCACGGAAGCACACCTCCTCGGCAGGAACTGAGGCACGGGCTTGGTCTGAAGCAAAAGGGAATCATTGCAGGGTCAGCATAGTAGCAGTTTTAAATAGATGAAAAGAGGCAACTTAATGAGGACAACCTCAGTCAGATTCATCTTCGACAGTGTGCTATTTGGAGGGCTAGAAATAAATGAAGAGTAAAATACCGCTAAATCTAGAGGGGGATATGTGTTAGGGAGCAATCATTTTCTTTATGGGGGTATTGCATGTATCAGTTGGAAGCCCCTTAAAAATTGATTGCCAACAGGGTGGACAGAATTGTGATTTGTGTTTTTAAAGATTATCTAGAGCTTCAGTTTCCCTACACTTGGTTTTGGGTGTATTTGGTAAACGAAGATGTTGTGACCGCTGCACCTGCATGGTTTCACACATGGCTGTTGTCGAGTAAGAAGCCAAAAGGGCAAAAGCAGAGTGTTATAAGGCTTGGAATTTGTTGTATGTTTTAAACTCTGGTCACATCTAGAGGTGCGACACTAATATGAGCTGGGAGCTGAATGCTTCTCCTGATAGTAGGACATGTGATTGGGCTGCAATTGGAGAAAGGCTTTGCTTTCAGTATCACCTGCTTCTTCCCATTTACCAGCAGCTGTTGTCACCCTCTCTGGGCACAGTTTAACTCCTCAGAGGAGCTCTTTAAATGTTGAAAAGAAATCTTCAACATTTTCTATAGGTGTTTGAAGTCCTGAAAAGTACTTGAGCATTTCTAAATGTTACTGCTACTTATTTGAATCAATATAAGATTTCCTAAACATTTTAAAGAACTCATTTCATTGCAAGCCTATGAAGACTACCGAAAAACAATTAAAAATATGCATGATTATGTGGATTTATACTGCCAGTCTAAAGCCCATTTTTTAAGTGAAAACATATACGTAAAACTAGCTCTGGGTCATTTTATAAAAAGTGAAGGAGCTGTCTTTGCTAAAGCTGAAAATGTGGAAGCTCTGGATGATTTATTGAAATGTTCTTGTATCACATTTCCTTCCCAGTAAGTAGGTTTTCATCTCCATGGGAGAGTGCAGCATGCAGCCCTTGCCCTGCAAGAGGTTTGCACGCAGTTGTGTTTGTAGCAGTGATAGAGCAGTGGATAAATGCTGCACCTCAGAGTGGTGTGACGGCTTCAGCTTCATAACAACCCTGTGTGGCTAAACCTCCCTCAGACAGGGGGTGATTACATGACACATTTCCTTTTTGAAGAGTGCTTTTTTCCTCAATGCTAGGTAAGGGAAAAGGGTGGTGGTTGTGCCCCACATTTATTATTCAGATCTTGAATTTTAGTGATAAGGAGGTCTCAAAATTATTCCTAAATTAAGCCTAACCATGCAGCTTTACTTAGGCAAGAATGCAAAACACGACCCAACAGTCTGTAGAAATGCTCCCCACTCACATTTCAAGTCAGAACAGCATAAACATCTTTATTTAATTAGTTGTATTTAAACTCCTTTTGTTTGGGGACGTCCTTGAACAAATAGTTAGGAGTAGTTGTTGGTTCATCTTGGAAGCTGAATTTATTACTTTGCTCAGTAGGTTTAAAAAGAGGTGGAGGAGGAGAGCTTCTCACTGTTTTCTGTCCTGTGCTTAGAATGCTCAATTAATACTGTCTCTTGCCTTACCAGTGCCAACACCTATCATAGGTGTTTCCCCTTTCTCTGTTAGCAATTTAACTCTTCTCTGTTTTGCAGCAGGGTTGAAAAGATTTCTAGAAACAGTTGTTTCCCTCAGATGGTTGCAGAGGCTTGTGGTTAGGCTGCCAAGCTGAGCACCTTTTATATCAGCACAACACTGAACAACACTTGATAAGCTCCCCAGTCTGTTCCCATCCCTGAAGCAGCAGTGGAACGTTTGTAGTTGTGGATGTTTGGGTGTGCTCAAAGGATGAGCACGTGCTGTGGTCAGGGTCTGTTAGCGGGCCACCGCTCACTCTGAACCATTAATGACACGGTCGGGAGGTCTTTGAATGCAGAAATCAAGGCAAGAACTGAGTGTACCCTGAGGTGGGGTTTCTCACTCCTGTGACGAGTTTGCAGTCTTGTGGTGTTTCATGGATATCTATCAAAAGCTTAAGGAACAAGTAGGGTAGACAACAAGCTTCTGGAAACTGGGAGGCATTCCCATCAGTCAAATGAAACCCTGCTGCACAAACAGTGAGAGCAATTGCCTGTCAAGTGTACTGTAATACTCAGCTCAGTCTTATTTGACTGGCACATTGTGCTGTCACTGATACGCTGTCTGAACTCCAGCGAGACTTTCACTATTGCAGTAGTTTGGTAAATGGGGAAGGAAATGGATTTTGGATGGAGTTTTCATAATGAGGTCAATCTGAGACAGAAAACCCAAGTGTGAATGGATGTGTTTATATATTCAGAAGTCAGCAGATGGCTTTAGATGGGATATTGATAACAAATAATAAACTATTTTAGGCATGCTCTTCTCACTTAAAATGTCTGATGACAAATCTCCTATAATTTTATGAAGCAGCCTTTGTAACGCACTTGTGAGAATGCAAATCTGTGTCATCTGCTTATTATTGAAGCCGTTTAGCACATCAGATGTCATTTCAGATTACCAGTTGCATTTCAGCTGGACTGGAAACAAATCCAGATCGGTAATAATGTAATGCTGTGTACCTTAAGGTTAAATGTCTGACAAGACAACTAGTGCTAATGGACTGTGACATTTTTCAGGCCATCGCTCTGACATTACTTGCTGTGTCAGAGTAAAATGTTTTCAAAGATCTAACTCCACATTACAATACATTAAGACATCATTCTTTTCTCTTGTGCATGCTCCAAGCTTTCTGGCTGCATCTAAATTCCACAGTTGGCCTGTGTGGAAAAACAGCATCTTGCAGGCTCTGGGGAGCTCTGAGCACCACTGTTAGTGGGATTTGATCAGTCCAGAATGCCCTGGAAGGTTTCTGTTCAGCACGTTGTGACTTTACAGCTTGTGCTGCAGATAAAACTCCAGGAGCACAAACCCATCTGGGAGCAGGTCTGCCACTGTAAATGTTCTGAGCAGTATCTCACTGTACATGTGCTATTGGTAGGAAGGGCTTAATGTAAGAGAGCAAATACAGATGAAAAATTTTATGACAAAGGTAGCTGCTAAATTATCTGCTAAATTTATGCTGCTGCAGCAGATTAGCTCTTGGAATTTTTAATGTTTTAATGTGGTTTTTTTTTTTTTTTAATAAGGAAAATTAAAATCAGTATTTTGCATTAATGGGCCTTGAATGACTAGACTGATAAATGGTAAGTACACTTGGATCAAGTTACACTTAAATAATATCATACTGTATTAAGAACTCATTAAAGGAATAGGTAAGAATTAGCCATTAAGGGCCATTTAATAGTAGATTGTTTCAGTGTCCTCATCTCATAAAGGCTTTCTAAATATAGGGCTTTGTTTCAAATATTAAGATGGTTCCTCTGGTTCTGTTTGTAACTATTTTCTCTTATTTTCATTAAATACTTATAATTCTGATTCAATTAGATTAAATGGTCCCCTCTAGATATTCTGTCCCCTCTTAAACAGCTTGTAATGCATCAATTTTTTTGGTGTGGTTTTATGTCATGACAGATTATTCCAGTGGCTAAGACAGGAATTGGAAAAAATACTGGTTTTGTTAATGCAGTTTTCAGCAAAGTGTGGGGGTTTTTAATAGGCTGGATTATTTTTGTTTTTGTATGTGCATTCAGTCATGCACTCTCCCTCCTGTAGTGTGGATGTTGTGTATATCCACGAATGCAAAACTTCATCTCGCAAACTGACAGTACAGTGACATCTGATGCTATAGAATAGATGAAAACTCCAGCAGTGGTATCAAGCTTCAGACGTTCCAAGTAAATCCTAAGAAAGCATGAACCCGTCACCAGACAGATTTAAGATGTAAATGCTGCTCTGCTTGATCAAGTCAACGCCTATTAAGTGCAGAGCGTCGTGCCAAGATGTAGCGGCAATAGGGTGATTTTTTATTTTAAACAACACTTCGGGGGAGCTGCGGGGGAACAAACGCGCGCTCGGGCTGCGGGCCGGCACCGAGGGACGGGAGGCGCTCTGGGGCACTGCGGGAGCGCTGGGGCCGCCCCGCTCTGCCCGCCCCGCTGGGGCCGCCCCGCAGAGCCCCGGCCGAGCAGCACCTGCCGGGCCGGGCCGGGCCGAGCCGGGCGGAGCGGAGCAGCCCCGGGCGGCGGGGGCGGCGCTGCGGGCCGGGCGCGCCCCGTGACCGCCCCTCGGCAGGGGAGGGGAGGGGAAGGGACGGGCCGAGCGGAGTAAACAAGGCGGGGGGCCGGGGCTGGCTCCGTGTCAGCGGGTCACATGGAGCCTCATATGGGCCGGGGGATGGCGGCGCGGCGCGGCTCTCCGCTGGCGGGCGGCGGCTGCTGCTGAGGCAGCGGCGGTGCTTCGCGCCGAGTGCCCGGCCCGCCTCCCCTCCCCGCCTCCCGCCCGCCGCGCTCCGCTCCGCTCCCCGCCGTTCTCCGCTGACAAATGATGTGCGTTGTGCTCGCCGCGATGAAAGGTAGGCGCGTCCGCGGGCGAGCCCGGCCCGGGCGCGGAGCGGGGCCGGCCGGAGTCGCGGCCTCAGCGCCGCCCGGGCCCCGCTCCCTGCCCGGCGCTGGCCGTGCGGGGCCCGGGCGGCGGGAGGCTCTCGGGGGCACGGGCGGCTCGGCCCCGGCTCGGTGCCGGCGGCAGCGCCTGCATGTTAGAGGGGCAGAGCCGGAGCGCCAGCGCGGCGCTGGGCAGGCTGCGGCTGCGGCCGCTCACAGCCGAGATGAGATGTGCTTGGGCTTTCTGCAAACCCGCGGAGAAAACGCGTTCTCTAAAATCTGGCTAGCAAAGAGGAAAGGACGTGCAGCATCCTCTGGGTAGCTGATGGGGCTGAAATGCCGTCTTCGGACAGCTGCTCATCTTTGAAAGGCTTTGGAATGAAAGGAAAGTCCAGAGTTATTTAGCGGGTTTTTTTTTCTAAACCTGGAGATTTCTCTTCTTGCGGATTCGAGTCCTTAATGAGGGGCAGTGACAGACTGAGGGCAGTCAAACGAAGTTTTTGATGAGATACCGAAAGTTTAGAGGTACGTTTGTAGTCTGCCCTGTTTTCTAATAAAATTAGGCTCACAGTACAGCTTTGCGTTGCAGCGTTTGTAAAGTCATAGCTTTGGGGTTTTTTTTAAATATAGAAAAAATTTAAACCAAATAACCATATTACTTACATGCAATATTCTTTCACGGTAATCTAAAGACTTTTAAGCGTTGGCATTTGAATTTAATGCCCCACTAAAATACTAAATGTGTGCTGTTTAAAATGTTTGAAATTATTTTAGGCAAATTTTTTCTTTAAAAAATGTAATAACTTGGAAAAGGAGTATTGTCTTGCTTCAGTTAGAGACTGTTTCCTTTTTTTTCCAGTTTGCACTAGGCAATGCACACCAGTAGTAGCATAATGTTTAAGAACGGTAATTTTCAATTACTCGGTTTCCTTTTATTTTTGGAGAGAAGCCTATGTGAATAAAAAGAAAAGCACTATATTCATTAATCATTGGCCATGCTGAATGTATTTGGCAAGAAAATGTAATTGGGTTGATTCTAACACTTGCCTCTCTAGCAAAAAGAAGTGTATTTTTTTAAGTGCAAACTACATGGATATTTTAGCAGTCCTTTAGAATTGTACATATTCTGATAACAGTTTTTCAGCATATCCCTTATAAGCCTGTTAGATCCATGAAATTAAATAAACAAATTTTATTTAAAAGGGAGAAAAGTAAAAAAAAAAAAAAAAAGGAGGGTGTGATTATGTTGTATGCTTCTGGACAGAGATTTAAGGTGTGTTGTAAAAGAGCAGGCAGATGATTTGCAGCAATTCAACTTTGAAATATATTTCTTATTCTCTTGGGAGTTTCATTGAAACCAATTTCCACACTGATGTAAAATCTTGGCAGAGAACAGCTTTTGGATTTTAAAGTGTAACTCCTAGTGGCTTTATTATGGAAATGCTTAGGTCTTTGTACTTTTTACAGACTACTTCTATAGTACATTTAATTAATGCTTCATAATATTTAGTTTTCTAGTGCATTGAAATACTTTCCTCGGTTTCTTATCCTTTCTCTAATTTGCTAGACAGGGTTCAGCTGAAGGAAATTTGTTGTCATTTGTCTTAAAAGGGCCTCTGACTGCTCTGAAATAATAGATCGACGGGCCAATGTTATGGTTTGGGAGAAGCAGACCAATAGAATAGGGAATGCAGCTTGTTTAAGCTCGAAAGTACAAGGGGAAAATGCACAATCTGTGGGTGAATTGTGTGTCTTGTTCTTTATTTTGTGGTCACGCCTTCTAATCTTTTACAGTTCTGAAGTTAAAGTGAAAAAAAATGATGGTCTTCGGGAGAATATGGGATTTTCCTCCTGGGTTTAATTTTCTTTTTTAGGTGAAAAGGGGGGAGTATTAATGCCTTTCCTGTTGCTGTTTAGATAGCCCAGACTGATACCGTGTGAGGTTAACTTGTGAATTGTTTCATTTTTCTTGCAACATAATGTTCTGGCAAACGTGTTCTCTTTAATTCTGAAAAGTCCTGAGCCGGTGTCCAGGTTTGGGTGGGTGAGGACTGGCCAGGTGTCACAGATCAGGAGCTGCCCTCATACACTCCAGGTGCTGGGAGCAGAGCAGTCCAGGGAAGAGCCTGGGCATGTCTTTGAGACGGGCTGTGTGTTAGGAAATGAAACTTTCTCATTTCAGGCAGAGCGGAAAGAGAATTTCTTTCCAGTCGATTTCTAAGAAAACAGGCAGAGATGAAGCATCAAAGTTCTTAATGACTGCATAAGTATTTTCTAGATTGATGGGCTTTTAGAAATTATTTATCAGATGCTGCGCGTCTGTAGAGTATCCAGGAAGCCTTGCATTTTGAGTTTGTAGCAGAGGCTAGCCAGCTGACACTGTTAAGAGAGACAGCAACTTTACGTGCTCACCGGTGAAGTTTGCAAAGAAATCCGATCGTTCTGCCGGCGTAGTCGCTGATACAGATCTTATTCCAGGGAGAGTCTTCCCTGGCAGGAGCATCAGGGGTGACTTCAAGGAGAGTAGTGCTGTGTTGAAGTGATGAGCAGATACACTGAGCTGGAGTAGAAGCAGGGATTCATTTGTCAGGCCACTACAGAGCTAGAGGAGAGCCCGAGCCCGAGGGAGAGCGTGTCCTCGGTGTGGGATTGTGCCACGTTCTGGGACCTGCTTCGTACGCTGATGTGTTGGTCAGGCCCAGCGCTGGTGAGAGCTCGGGTGCTTGTCTTGCACTATGATCAGGCCTGGACAGAAGGGTTCAGTCCGCTGAAAAGTTATGAAGAATGGACAGAACCTGGAAATTGTTGCATTATCTTTATTATGGATATTCCTAAATAGAGATTGATAGGTTGGCTGATGTAAATTTTCTAAGCTCTTTCAACCCAGGTGTATTTACTGTTAAGGTGGCATTTGAGGTACTAATCCCGACTCCTGCTATGTGAACATACAACTCCTGCTGTGCTGCTTTGTGGAAGATGGACCAGATGAGTAGAATCTGTTGCTCCTAGGCTGTAAGTGTAATTGTTTTGCTTTGGAGGTCTCTGCTTGGATCGTTGAAAATATAATTAGCTTTTCTACTGACAGTGTCTTCAAAGAAAAATTCAATCATTAAAAATACTTGTTGAAGGAAAGAGACCCCCCTGGTTTCCTTATTAGCGCACAGGATTTTTGGAATCTGCTGCATTTTTCCCGAGAACCCGAAGTGCAGCTGGGCAGAAAGCAGAATTCCCTTGCTGCCGCTGTCCCAGTGCCCCGGGTGCTTTCCTTGCTGTGGAGCCGGGCTGCTCCGGGGCCAGGCAGGGATTCACGCACTGCTGCTCCACGCGGGTGAGCTTTTCCCAGTCCGTCAAGCCTGACCTTTTGACGTGTTTTTTGTCATGTATCCTGGCACCAGCCTCCCGGCACGCTAGTAATTACTCAGTGTGTTTTCACCAGTAAACAAATGCTTATGGAAAAATATCTTGTCATAGGTTTAAAAAAAAAAAAGTAGCTTTGCAAATCGAAGTGTGTTTAAATTTACCTTCACTGTGGCACTATTGAAAGTTAAATCCAATTTAGCAAATACTCCTGTACAGAACTTCTGTTGACTAAATATTAACAGAATCTGGCCTTTGGAATTGCTAGCTGACAGGCTGTTTTCTTGCTGCTTTAATTTCATATGACTGATCTGAATGACTTGCTTGTACCTAAGACATTTGTTGCATTACATTCACAGGATAAGATTGGTTTGAGGTTTATTGCTGAAATGTACTTTTCAGGCTCTTTGAAAGACTCTTGAGATTTAAAAGTAAAAGAGGAAATCTGTCTTTATGTCTCGCTCTGTGAAAATCAAAGGCAGTTGCATGCTCTGTACAAGTCTCAGTTGGGGACACTCCTTTCAAGTAAGGAGATTCTGTCCTGTTTAAGTCAGCAGAAACTGTGGGTGCTGAGCATCTCACTAGATCAGACTCTTTAAACTTAGGTACAGCTCTTGCCTTGCTAAAATGGTGAGTCTGTTCCCCCCGGCTCGTAATGCAGTCTTAAAAATAATTCTTCCAGGATAATTCTGAATAACTGGGGCAAAACTCAAGTGGACTACATACACAATTCAAGGACTTCTGTACCCTTTTTTATGAAACAAAACAAAATGAATCCCCGAGGGGATGGGGCTGTAGACGAGGCTGGTGTTGGGGCTGTGGGGTCTGCAGATGTGAATTATCCTCATGCTCTATCCACTGAGCTGCTGTGGGGTGTCAGGGGGAGATGGCAGCTGCTTCACTTGGTGCAGGGGAAGGCCCTGCAGCTCTGCAGCCTGGCTGTGCAGTGAGGAGCTGAGTGTTTGTATTGGCCTTTTTTAATTTGGTGAGTAGTGTCTGGAGACCTTAGTGAAGAACTGAGTCCTCTTTATATCAAGTACTTCCCTGCTGTGTGTGAAAAAGACTGATTTCTTTACTCATTCGCCATTATAGAGAACCTAGCATGTTTGGAGGGTTTTTTTCTAGGATGATGTAGCACTCAATTTTAACCTTAAGGGGTTTTAAATCTTCTTTCTTGCTTCCCTTGCCTACAGTACAGTGTGAAAATGATCACTATCGTGTAGTAATTACTATCAGGGTTGTTAGTATTTCATCTTGACTACAGAGCAGAGTTCTAAATTGGTGTATTTTATTCTAAACTGTATGTACTAAATCAAAATTGGTAAATCTTTGTGTCTCTCCTGCTCTCCTGAGTAGATACATTGCAATTCTCTATCTAGTATTGGAGGAAGTTGAGATGCAGCATGTTCTTTTTTTTTTTCCTTTTCATTCCCAGGAGATAAGTTTTTGTAGTGTGCAAAATAACTGCATATGACAAGAATGTTATTACAGTCAGACTTGATACATTTTAGAATGTTTTTCTGTTTTGATTTTTTTTTATTCACAATGAAAGGAAAAAGTATTCACCTTTCTTGTATTTATCTGTGAGCTGTAATTTGCAATTACAGCTGATAACTCCTGAGATCAAGCAAGCAGTAGTTCTCTCCTTTTGTGGTTTGTCTTTTCCTTGAGGACTGATATCTAAGGGATATGCACATAACTAATAGTACAGAAACTGTCTCCTTCCTTTTTGAAGATCAGGGTTTTTTCTCCTTTTTGCAATAAACATTAGAAGGGGAGGGGAGCATTCTGTCCTCCAAGAATAACTAAGTTATGCAAAAAAAGGTGACTGTACAATGCAGACCTCTGCTTGTTGGATGAAAAAAAGGCATTGACTGACTGGGAAGTTGAAGCAGAAAGCCTTTTTGGAGGGTCTGGGAGATGGACTTTCTCCTTGTGCTTCATCCTGTGACCTGCCTGTGCTGAACATAGTCTTCAGCTTTCCCTTTTTTTTTAATGTTTTTTTTATTATTATTATTTTGTTTTGTTTTGTTTTTTTCCTTCACTTCGCTTGCTAGAGGCATTTAGGCTGAGAAGTTCTGCAAAATACAGGTTGGCAAGCTCAGTGCAGTTTCAGGCTGTTTCCCAGTTGCCTGCACCTTCTGTTGAGAACACGAGGGCGTGATTGAGGGCGGCACTGACTCACGGGGTGCCGTGCTGTTCTGCTCTGCACACTGGGGTTAGCTGCAGCAGGGAGCTGCCTGGCAGCCTTGGAGAGCTCAGTGCTCTGGAGAAAGCCCCCTGAGGTAGCGCCGCTCTGCTCGGAGCTTGTCTGCCTGCACAGGTTACCACTGATTCCGGCTTTCCTGGAAAATGTAATTAAATTAGCGTTTGCTTCCCTTTCCAGTGCCGGGGGAAGGTGTAGCAGGCATGTTGACAGGAGCAAATGGATGTGCATGGAAATCTGAGTCCAGTGCCATGCCAGCTGGGACGTCTCTCCCAGGTTGTCCCAGCCCTCACTGCGTGCCTGTGTGCTGCCGCTCAGAGCTGCTCTGCCCGTGCTGTTGCCGTGTCTGCGATGGGTGATGCTCCTCGCACTCTCTGGCTGCAGCTTCATGTGACCCTGTGACATGTAAAGCTCTCCCTGGTGCCCAGTTCCCCCCAGAGGAGTCAGGGAGTTGCCCGGTGCTGTGGGGGTCAGGTGTAGCCCGTGTTCTCACTGCTGTCAGTGGGTGCCCTTCATCTGGCACTTCATCTGCCCTTCATCTTCAGCTGGGCCCTTCATCTCACTGGGGACTGGCAGGGTCAGCAGCTGCCCTTGCGCCCTTGGCCCAGCTCCACCACACCTAAGCAGTCAACTTCATATTTCATTGCGTTTTTTGTTTTCTTTCCTGTGTGATGGTGCAGGACCCATCGCTCATGGCTCTCCTGTTTGTGTGATTCCAGCCCTTGGGCCTTTTGTCATGCTGCGTACATAGCCATCTAGGCTAAAATCAATGTGGAGAGAGGTATAATCATCCCAGCTTTCATTTTAAGAGCATTTATCTCAAAGCTTAATTAAAGCTGCTTGCATGTAAATAAGTCTAACCTCTTCACTTCTGAACAATGCAAATAGAATAGTCAGCATACTTATAGGGTATCAGCCGTGTAATTATTGTGTACTGTTTGTGTTCTTTGAAATACTGTGCTGTTTCTTGCCACTGGATCCTGGGACAAAGTGCTTCATAAAACCAACTGCAGGACTCTTTATGTACTTTAGAAGAAGTTGATCATTCTCAAACAAAGGGGTGGAAAAATGACATTAAATCTTTACATAGACAGATACACTGTGACAAAGGGTTTGTCAGTGTTCCTTCCAGCTGCAGGGAACACGAGCTGGAGTTTTGACTGATTGACAGAGAAGCAGGGGTCGTGTTCCTGCATGCCAGCCTTGCTTTTCACCAGCTATTAAGTGGTGCTGGTCAGAGGCACTGCGGGCACTCTGCCCAGAGCCGCGTGCTTGGACCTCCTCCCACCTCTGCTCACACCTGCTGTGTGCAGAATACTTTCTGCACTCAACCAAAAAAGAGAAAAGGTCTGGTCGCTGTCCACACTGTCTTCTGCAGTGTGCTCTTTGGCGTTCTACGAGTCCTGAAACCTTTGCTGTTCTTGCTGTAATTTTGTTAACAGCATGAAATGGGGAGCGATGCGTTATGGCAATGGCTTCTGCTCCCAGCTCTCGCAGATACTGAGAGCTCATGTATTTCACTGGCTCAGCAATTTTCTCCCTTCACCAGAGTATCGTTTGCTGTTTAATGCCTTGTACAATTTACATGATCCAATTAGAAATCGAGTTCCCATTTCATGTGGCACTTAATTCACACCTCCTGTGAGACTGCCAGGAGTCTTAGGAGGTGATACTGGGCCGTGGGTTAAGTGTGCCTAAAACTTACATAAGCTGATGTTTACCTCACTCCTGGTTCTGAAGAGAGGAGCACACTCTTGTCTGGCCTCCTCTGCTTGGCCCTGTGTCTAATGGGACAGATTCAAAGGGCCATTTATCTTCTTTTCACCCAAAAGAAGGTCAAATTCTCTCTAAACCCCAGGTGCTCTTTGCCTGGAGTCTCTAGTCTAAGTAGAGAGTTGAAAGCCAGTAAAAAATTATCCCTGGTCTGGTCATCAGAGCATTTGGAGTTTTCTTTTTATACATAGATATTCATGTACTTTAGTTCTGGTGAAAATTTGAACAGTGTGAATTGCTATACTGCTTGACAGGAGCAGCAGTAGCTGCTCTCCTCCTATAACAACTGCAATGCTTCTCGTAATGGGTGTATTTTCCATTTGGCTAAATTAATTAGCCCATCTTTGTCTGTGTTTGATTTGTCAGAGTAGCTATTGTGGGAAAACACACAATTTACAAATTGAATTTGTAGTTATTTCTTGCTCAGTTTGAGAATTAATTAACCCATCTTGTGCACTGCAGAGAACTGCTTGTTGTAGAGTGCCCCTGCTTTTTCCCTTCCTTGGACTACCTCCTTCTAGAGTCCTGGAGAATTGGTGGTATGATGGACCTTTTGTTACCAGTTTTGGAACACTAAATGTAAGTGAAACCACTGTCTAGTACTGGTTTGGGGTGTCAGGCTGGAGCTCTCCAGGGTCGGGGAGGTGTGTTTGCCACTATTGCTGCAGGGGCACTCTCTGCCATGTGGAGAGGGGCAGATCATTTGTGATCGTCTGGAGGAGCTGAGCTCACACTCGGCGTTGTTTTCTGTCAAAGGGACACACCCTGCAATTGTTAGATTGACAGAGATGCATTATGTTAAATTTTGGGGAGAGTTTTTCTTGTACCGTGGGTGCCTTATTGAATTAAAAGAGGCATTTGCTTAAAATATGAGCGCGTAAAGATGTTTGTTACTGCTGGACAGATTCTTGTATCAAGAGATAATAAAACAGTAAGACGGGTTAATTAAAGAGCCCGTGATGTTTCATTTGAGAACGCTCATATACACGGGCGCCTTGGAGATGGCTTTGGCAAACAGGCCCAGGGCACGGCTGCGTCCCGATGCTCGCAGCGATAGCAGGGGAGCGGCTGCGCCCCTGGCACGGCTCTGCCTCGGGCCTGGCACCGCCGCCAGCTCGGGCAGCCAAATTAAGGAATTGATTTTCCTATTGTTCTCTTCAAGGAGGATCAAAATTCTTCCTCCTGCCTCCCGCATGCGATGCCTCCGTGGACGCGATGTATGAAGAAGTCTCTCAGTAACACGAGCGGTATTTCAGCCTTGTCTTTCTCTCGGTGGGTTGTTGTACTGCACTCGATGGAATCCGGGCGAGCACTGAGAATTAACTTCCGCCTGAACCTGAAAAAGCCCTGAAAATGTGGTGTTTCCAGTATTGCTGTGGCTAGCTCTGTCCAGATTTCTTAAAAATCTGCTGGTATTTCTGGGATTAATTTGCATTTCTGAGCCAGAAAGGTGGAGTGCAGCACCTGGCTGCCTGACGTGGCAGGTGCTGGTGTGCTCCCTCCTTTGCACACACCTCACTAGCTCTTAACAACACTTCTCCTTTCTGAGTTGCAAAATGTTTTGGGAAAAGAGGAATCAGGATCTTTAACAGATTTGTTTCATTCTAAATACTTTTTTACGCTTACTAAAACCATCTAAAATTATCGTAAAGTTTATTCACTTTAAAATTGTAACTTGAGATTGAAATGTCCAGCATGGTGCATTTCTCTGGCCAGTAAACCAACAATGCACCTTTAAACTACTTGGCTCAGAGAGGAGCATCAGTAGCAGTACTGATTTTTGTTGTGGAAACAGCTCCGTATGGGGAAATACTCCCTCCTTGCTGTCAGTGTTCCAAATTACTCTAATTTTCTTCTGATGTTTTCCCTCTCAACCACAGTGTTTATACTTACAGAAGGGAAAAACAGCCAAACATAAAGGTCACTATAAAGAAGAGGCCTGTGAATACCAAAATTCTCTCCAAAGAATTTCAGCTTGTAGGTTTGATTTAAAAACCCTCACAGAAGTGCTTCAGAATGGAAATGCTTTTTTATGTCACGCTGAAAGCTGTAGCATTTAGTGGTGGTAAATTTGTACTTCCTAACATGTTATTTCTGCCAGTGTTGATTACTGTTTTGCTGCAGAAGTAACTAACTTTGTAATTTAATCTGCCATGGTATTGTCAGTCTAAAATTCGATGTGTACATGCTGCATTATAAAAAACTGTGCTGCAGAGGCTGCCTCTGGCTCTGGAAGTCCCTGAACTGTAAAGCATTGGGAGGCTGGTAGAGAATCCAGAAAGGTACCACTGCCCACGTGCCTCGGTTTGTCCTGATCACTGCTGGATTCCAGGCACCATCCAGAATTACCTAAAAGAGAGTGAAGAAATACATACCTGACTACATAATTATGCTAAATATACTCAGATACATTAGCCAATGCTTGTATTAATTTGTAATACCTGAAAAACCTGATCAGGTCTTGATTTTTAATCAAGTTATCAGTCCAGAAGAGTAGCACAGTTCTTGTGGAAATTCTGGAAACAAATTACTGAGAAATCTGACTCATAAAGCAAATGCCTCATAAAATTTGAATGTTTAGAAGGGAAAATGACTGGCAGCTCCTCTTGTAAGTGTGCTAGTTGCAATAAAGTATAAAAGTTCAACATCAAAGAGATCACCGCTTAGTCTGTGGCGTATTTGTACATCAAAGAACAAATACAGGACAAAAGGAACTGCGCAGAGATACGGTTCATCCTTCCAGACAGGTCCCCGTGGAATGCTATAAAGAGCTGCTTTCATAATGTGGAAATGATCTCTGGCACATCTTCATTTCTGATTTGGGGAATAGGTGAGACAGAGTTAGAAGCGGCGTCTCAGAATGCAGTTGTGCCGATGCACTCGGTAAGAGCGTCGGAGCTTACATGATGTCAGTGCTGCAGTTTGTGTCTCACCGTGACTCAGTGTGTCAGCCTGCGTGCCAGGGGGGAGCTGTGTCTGCAGCAGTGCCATTTCACTGGGGGTGGGCAAAGGGGCTTCACATGTTCCAACAAAAGAGAAAGGTCTGCTTCTCGATTTGTTTGTTGTTACGCCAGTGGCCAGGTACTGTATCGTGTTACCCAAAGGGGTCGTGGGGTCTCCATGCTTGGAGATACCCAGACCTCAACTGGACACAACCCTGAGCCTTATTTGACCCTGCTTTGAGCAGGGGCTGCATCGAGTGATCTCCAGAGGTGTCTGCAGCATTGACTCTTCAATGGCCCATGAGAAAAACTCTTTTGTAGTAAGGCAACTGTCTACTTAATATTTTTAGTTATGATCTCTGTTAGTACAAGACACAATTCAGCCAAATATGTGACCAGCTCTGGCGCAGGAAAAGTCCTCCACCTGTTTTTTACTGGTTTTCACTGTTTTTTCTGAGCTTTTGTAATATGAAAGCTTGATGTATTTCTACTGATTTGTGCTTTTAGTAGTTTGTTGTGGTTCTGTTGTTTGGTGGGATTTTTTTTGTTGTTTTTTCTTGTTAATTCTTATTAATCTTGAATTCCCCCTTAAATTAGAGAGAAAGTTTGTGTTTGTCTGCCTTAGAACTAAAGAGAAGTGATCTTAGGTATGTGGAGCGTGTCCTCTTTCAGAGCAGGACAGGTCATGAGAAGTTGGTCAAGGAAATGGTTGGACTGTCGCTGACCAATTGGTGAATTGTACTGAAGGCAGTGGCGACTTTGCCATTAACTTGAATGTATCTGTTTTAATATTAAAATGATAAGTAGGTCACATCTATTCTTCAGGTCTAGTCTTTCTACCTTATTTGTATCTCTGTAAGTGGTGGCTGCATATGTGATACAGAGAAATGCTAATCGTAAGATCCAGACTAAATCTGAATTCTCCAAAGTTCAAGTGTGCTTGGATCAACGGTTTTAATAGCGGTTCCACCTTTTTAGGAGATAGTATTGTCAGAAGACTAATTTCTTTTACTGCAGAACTAAAAATAGTTAGAATCTCGTGGAATCATTAAGAAATACAAAGGGTTTCTGTTAAAAACCCTGGGGAAACCTGATTAGGCAGACTACTGTATAATTAACTGATGTGCTACTACACTTGGAGAAGTAGTGCATCAGTAAACAGAAGTCAGAATGTAAAAGGCTAAGAAGAACTACTGGGAATTGTGTTAAGACATCAAGGCGTGAAAATAACAATTTGAGCACCTCAGGAGAGTCGAGCATTTGCATTTGATGGAAGGACAGAAAACCCTCCAAAAGTCCAGGGCAGGGACATCTGTGAGGGAAGGCTCAGGCTTGTGCATTGCCAGTGAAACACCTTTGCTACTACTGGTCACAGTATTTTATACTGCCTTCAAGCTGATGTTCTGATTGCTCCCTGGACTATATTCTTACACTGGGGAAACAGCGTCGGGTAAAGCATTGTTAGAATGTCCTGCTAATGCTGTGCTTTAAATATATTCATTCTGATAATTAAGTTGTTGCCTAAGATAGGGCATGGATCACTGATTTGTGCCATTGTTTGTCTTGTTTGCTTTGGGACTGGAAGTAATTGTCATCAAGCAGTCTGTAATTATCTCTTTGGAAAAAGTCGGTATCTTCTGTAATGTTGCTGTAAGGAGGTGCAGTTGTGTATGTAGAGATCAGGGTGGCGGTGATGACAGCATGAATAAATTATTCTTCCAGAAATATGTTTAAAACAATCCCTACCCCACTGCAATAGTGTCACCTGGAGAAGTAATTCCATCCTGGGACAGTGCATGTACTGTGGCAAGGCCCTGTGGCTGAGGAGGAGGAAGAAGGAGCTATTGCCATGAGCTTCAGAAATGGACATTTTTGGGAATTTAAGGAAGACGTTACAGGGACAATCAATTCACGTTTTTCTGTTTAGAGAAAAGTATAATGGAGGTCCTTATTTATATTTAAGAAGGCCCATTTCTGTGTCTGTTGTGTGGCTGACAGGAGAAATGGGCTGTGCTTGAAGAGCTTTACCACCTGAGTGGCTTCCCTGGACCTCGCACCATGCTGGAGTCCTCCTGGTAGCGCTGGCTGCTCATTCTGCTCACAGGGGCGCTGGGGAGAGTTCAGGGTGCTCAGCATGACGAAGTCAAGCCTTTTCTCAGGAAGTGCTATTAATTGGTTTTAAACAGTGACCACTGTTCTCAAGTAAATGCAGAGGCCGTGCAAGTCCCTTGCTCTGCGGTATGAAGTGCAGACATGTTTGTACTGTGCTGTTCAGAGAAGGTGGAGCTTTCCTCACTCACTGCGTCAAGTCCTGACCTGCTGCCTGGCACTGACTGTGTTTGGGTGAAATAAGAGCTTTACACTTTAGGAAGATTAATCAAGCTAATTTAATGTATATGCTAAATTGAAGGAGAGTTCACTTTCGAATTATCAACCAAAAAAAAAATCCAACAGAAAACAAAATACACCACCAATGAGCTTTTTGAGACTCCTTCCCACCTTCAAAGTCTCTGGAGTGTCAGGTGAACAGATTATGTCACAGAGCATGAGTGTGCGCTTGCCCAGGGACAGTTGCCAGCAGCTCATAAAATCAAAATCCCAAAACGAAATCCCTCAATACTTTTCTCTTTCCCCTCATTGAACTGAATTGAAAAATTTCTTAGGGAGGTGCCAGCAAAAATAATATGAGGTTGTGTGGCTTAACTTCTTTTCTTGGGCTGTTGCCGCAGCATTAGCGATTGGGTAACCGTGCTAAGTTCAAATTTTGTATTAGCACAGGGTGGGATCTCTTTATCTGTGAATGAATATCCTGAATGAGCAGCATGCACAGATGTCCAACTTGTCTCTGTGAAGCCTAAAGTTAAAGTTCTAGGAGCATGTCCAAAGCTGGCATAAAGCTGTATATCTCACATGAAAAGCACTGCTGTGTGCTGGCAAAGGCATTAGTTCTGAATTGGAATCAGTTTTTGTTAGCCAAGCATTTTTTCATTGGTGGAAGTTTTAGAGTTTCTGAGGACTTTTATCTGCTTGTAGTGTAAAAGCACCTTAATAATTGAAATTACATAGCAAGACTTCAAATATAATCGCCAAATATAATGTGGAAGAAGAATTAATTTAATTATAATTAATTCCAGTTTTCAGAAAATGCTTTCAAAGTTGTTTTAAGCTGGATACCAAAATGGTTATCACTTTGGAAAATGTTCCAAGTCTCCAAACATCTCAGTAAAGTGTCTATTTCACAAAGGACTTCTTTGATCCAGCTATCTAGGAGATTTATCCGAGGAGACAAAACCCAGATTGCTTGCTGCTAATCCAGCGCTTTGCAAACAAGATTTTAATTTTTATTCCCTTTACTTGTTTTTCAACAGTTCCAGCAGATATACAATGGGATGGTTTCTTCCCATAAATAATTAAGCCCATTGTAAGCAATGTCAGTAGAAAGTAGTCCTGAGATTCATTTTGTTCTAAGTACCTACTCATTGTTTCCTTTTGAAAACAATACCAAGTCCCAAGCAATTTAAATGCTCATAAATCACGTTAGTTGAAGGGGAGAAATTGCTCCAGACTTACTCTTTTAGGCATTTACACTTCTTCTCAAGGGTGTTTTGTTGTCCCAAAGGCTGTCTAGAGGAAGTTGTTGTTTGGCTGGATTCAAGGTTGGTGTAGCAGGTCGTGTTTGTGTTTCTCTGCGCATGGGTGGAGTTGTCTGCGTGCTCCAAACGTGCAGCCGGTCCCTGTCACAAACGCAGGCTGAGCTGCGTCTGTGCCCTACCTGGGGAAGAACTCTGCCCTCCTTCAGCTGGGCCACAAACGCCAGCAGGACTCTCATGAAGCTGTGCTAGTTACTGCTACTCAAAATCACACCATTTTCATTATGAGATCAGATAACTGAACAAGCTAATCAAAGGGGATTTAGCATGGTCTGGAAGAATAAAAAACATTCCCATACTAGAAAAGCAGCTGAGTTTAAATACCATGGTGTTTTTCAGGGAAAGGAGCACGTAACAACAGAACACAGGAAACCAAAGACTGTATTCTAAAAGAGACGGTATCAGCAGGAATGAAAATAAGTGTGTATTTGTTTACCTGCCCAATATTACCATCACAGTAGTTTCAAATACATTGTTCATTTGAATTAAAGAACCCACCCAAATGTTTTAAGACATTATTTATTAACAGTAACTGGTTTTAATGTCAAGAGAGGGTAAATTAAGTTGGTTACACAATTTATCAGATGCTGCTAAACGTTGTGGATGTTATTAGTCATTAAGTAACCAACAGTTAGTCTGGCAGTTTATTAAATCTCAGGACGTTGGATGCAGGAATCTCTCCGTATTTTCTTTATGAAATGGCAGAGCACCTCAGAATAACATTAGCAATATGTAGACATGTGTAAATTCTTCCTTCTCTTTTTCCTCATTTCTTTCTTACTGACTGCTTTAAACAAATCTTCATTTAATTTTTTTTTAATGAAAACATTTTTTTTCTGTAGCGAATCTGCCAGCAGAAGTAAATTGACATATCATGAAATGGCTTTGTGATTTGCAGGGTGGTTTTTTTTCCGTGTTTTAAGCAGATGCAAAAGGTGTATTTTGATGCTGTTACACTGCGATGGATGAAAAAACTGCGCTGACTTTTATCCAGGAGAGGGAAGCGAGTTGTTTTCTTTCAAGGGCTGTAGATCAACTGATGTCTTACAGAAGTAATACTATGAAAGTGGGGAAGAACTCCTCTTTGATACTCGAGTCTTTCTATTTCAGCTGGTACAGTAATGGGCTTTTGAATTAGAGGTTTGTTAAAGCTTGTATCTATTTCAGAGTATTGACAGCCAAAGCTGACTCACTGAGCCAAAATTTATATGTTTATCCAAGCCTGTTAAAATCAGAATTTATGTTGACTGTACTAATGTGTAAGCTTTAATACCACTTTTATATAGAAGGCTGCTGTTTGAATTTTCACTGAAGTAAATTTCTTTGCAATATGCCTTTGAGTTATGGTTTATAACTGGATTCATATAAATAAATGCTTTCAGCTGAACACTGTTGAACTAATTCCATTTTGAAGTCATTAATTATATTTAGCTCACCGAAAGAAAAGGAGGGGGAAGGCATCAACTAACCCTATATAAAAGTGATGACAGAATTGTTTCGTGAAGGAGCTTTGGGCCTCTTAAACTACGAAGAGTGAGTGGTTTGTTGGGCTGGTTGGTGTTTTGGGCAAGAAGGGAACAGAAGCTAGATAATGCATTGCTATACTGCAAAGACGTTTTGTTTTGAACAGACATTAATACAGGCAATGCCTTTTGCTTTTATCCTGTTGAGGTCTTTGCAATAAAATCTGTCCATGCAGTATGGCATGTTTATGTTGGAAACAGTATGTTGTTTATGCAGGAAAAAGCCTTGTTTCTTCACCATAAATCCATTAGCTCTTGGCAGATTGCTAAATTTTCAAGGTGAATTTCTTCTGATGTATGTGTTGCAGTCAACTTAAGAAAGAAAACTTACAGCTTTGACTTCTTATACTGTGTGTGTATATAGTGTGAAACTTGAGATAAAATGCTAACCAATCATCAGAATTGAAATCGAGATGCAACCTAAACAAAAACCAAACCAAAATTTTAGTGCAGTTTGTGTGAGCCTCCTCAGTGTGCTTTATTAACAAGATTTTGTGTTTCCAGGAGATAGACATGATAAACCTGAGCACTGCTCATTGCAGTTTCCCAAAGACAGATTGGGAAATAAGTAGTGTATATATGCTTTTAGGCTGCAGCGTGGTACTTACACTATCTCCATCTTTATCCTTCCATTTTGGCTATTCCATTTAGGTGGATGCAAGAGTTTTCTGCTTGGAATTCACATTGCCCTGGGATTACATAGGCTGATGACATGCAGAGCTGTCGTTTTGCTGAAGTGCTGTGTAATTGCCTGATCCTCTTTCCTTTGCTGTCTAGTTTCTGTTTTCTTTTATTTCATTACTTTCATTTCTTCTCCTTCACGTTAGCGTTCTTCATCTCCAATTCACTTTCTTGTGTTCTTCTTTCACTCTTTTGAAAGCAAGCTGCCAGTGCCTTATTTCATCTCTTTATCAGTGTACTGAGGGGTAACAACATGACTGTGTATTTCAAGCCCTTTGTAACCAGTTGGTTCAGATCAGGGTGAAAGAGCCCTGTGGGACACCTCTGTGCTCTTCTAACGCTGCCCTCTCAGGTCTTCAAGAGATCTTGGGTCCTTTAGTAGCCTTCTGGAATAGTTCCAAGAACACCAGAGGGTCGTGACGACTGGAAGAACCTGTCTCTCCATCTGGACTTTTAATTGTCTTTCCATCTACCAGAACTCACATCTGGTCTCTTAGAGTGCTGCTTCCTGCCCATCACCCCCAAAACCCTTCTGACTTCATTAGCACCTTGTGTGCCAGGGTCACCCCTTGGTGATCATTAGCACCCTCAGGAAACTTAAACTGTTCTTGTTTTTTGCTTCCCTTGAGGAGAAAGTGGTGCTCTCAGATTTGCTGTGTTGGAGGGAAGAGAGGTGGAATTACCCTGCCGAGCTGCTGCGGAATCTGAAACATTTTGTTGTTCATCATGAGCTCCCTAAACATCCGTAAACTGTTCCGGTTACCAGCGCGATTAACCAGAAATCAGCCACAAGCTCGATTTTAGGAAAGTCTCGGTGAAAGCTCTGCCATGCTTGTAGACTGCCCAGTAAATCTGAGTTTATTGAAATGAGCTAACGTGAAGCAAGAAAGCTGTCTGGATTTACTCTGAAGTCCTTCTACAAGACACAGCAGACATCCCTTAAATGACATATGAGGAATACATGACCAGAATTACAGTGGAGTGAGTTAGTCAAGACTTTTGGAACTAAGTAGTAGGAAGCAAGGCAAATGCAAAAGATGATACAGTTTTGTACTTCTATTATAGACTGTTTGAATGGGGACTTTCTTTTTGTCTGCATTTTTTTTATAAAAAATGCTTTATGTATGAGGTCCTCATCCAAAAGTGTGGTTCCTCAGCTCCACTGAAGCAGCAGTGGTGGGCAAGCTTCTCCCACTGTCCTTCCTGCTAACTTTATCTGCAAGAGGAGAACCCAGTGCTGGCATGTTTGCTAGCTCTGAGAGCCAGGAGACTTTATTTATGGTGTATCAGGTGGCTTAGAACAGTGGTGTCAAAACTCATGCACCCCTATCATTAAAAAATAAAATCACTACATCTAAGAAAGTCCAGTAGATAAATGATTTTTCAATAATTCATTGCAGTTTCTATACAAACTGCTGACTTACAATAACATATTTTTTCACTCATCCACAAGAAACAAAATTCACATTGGAAAATGTTTTCCTTTTTAAATTGCTCACTTCATGGTGTGTTTCCCTCTTCTGCCCCACTCCTCTGATTATGCCCAGCTCTAGCTTTTGGAAACAGATGGATATAACTGATTGTCAGCTATTGTTTGAAAATATTCCTGGTGGTTTTAATCATGGATATAGATTATATATGTGTATTGTGAGTGTATATATCTAACGTGCAGCTTACCTGGTTTTTCAAACAAAGGCATCTCTAGACTCAATTCAGACACTCCCTGTGGGTAATACCAGGGGAAGCCCATTCTTCACACTCGTCATTCCTTTGTACTTCCTTTGTTTCTGTGTTTCTAGACCTTCACATAGAGCTTTGTCATGGACTGTTTGGGTTAATGGTTTTACACTGGCATCTTGCTTCCGTTGAGTGTGGTCATTATGTCTTTGAAACGTGAAAGTACCCTGAATAAACTAAAACCCAAACAGAACCACTAAAAAATATTCGTCAAAAATCTTACTGCTTTCTGTGTCTCTGTGTATTCTTACTTTCTTGTTTTGTACTTTTTTTTATTAAATACTCAAGGGTTGGCAGTGCTGTGAAGTAGAACAGTGAAACATAAATATTAATTGTGGTAGAAATATTGTCTAGAATCTCATTCTTGTTTTACTTGGAAATAATACTCAATTGTCTTGGCCGTGCTGGAACAAAGACAAGACCTAAGGGATGCGCATTTATTTGGCTGCAACTTTATTAACACATTTGGGAGCAGTGCCTGGCAATAAATCACACCGAGTGAGTCACTGCCTCTTGCTTGATCACTGCAGCCTCTCTGGAGAGCTGTGCCAGCCCTCCCCTGCCAGGCCGGCTCCTGGACTGCAGGGCCACCATGGCTTTGGTGTGTTGGGCTGAGGGAGGGCCCTTCTCTCTGCTCCCAGCACCACAACTGCTTTTCCCCAGCTTTCTCAGAGAACCACTGCTGGCCTGGCTTGGCGATTTTTCCCTCTCTGGGAAGGTGACAAACTGTAGGAATGTATTTGAGACAGGTACCACATAGGAGTGGCAAGGCCTGTACCTTCCCACTGCTCTTCCTGAATAACACCTCATTTAAGAGCATCTCTGGCATAGATAGGAGCTGGTAATCCTTGGTCTGCTTGGGCTCAAACTGCTCTCCTTAGTTTGGGGAAGACTTTAAATATTAGGGGCAAAGATGAAAATTGGCAATGCTTGTTTTTCAACCCTTCTCAGTCAGGCAGCCACACGTGTAAGAAGTGTGTCTGCCCTGTCACTCTGGATTGTGTCTACAGTTTCTGCCTGGCTCTTTCCTGCTGTGTCTCCACTTGCAATGTAAAAGTGTGTTGGTCAAAAATTTCCTATCTCTAAGTTCGGTGAGCAAAATAGCTGAATGGGTTAAAAAGTTAGTATCACTGCCTCACTGGGGGGAATTCAGAGCTTCTAAATGCTGCTTTGGTGCCCTACTAGTGAATATTTCCAAACCGGATGTTTTAATTTAGCTTAATTTAGCAATGGCAAGTCTAGTTTGTTAAGGTAAGGAGCGCTTCTCCCTTCTGTGACATAAAGGAGTGATTCCAAAAAGTTCCAAGTTGCGGCATTGTAACGGCTGTGTTTCTGCTGGTGGCCCTTCTGCTGTTTGGTGTGTAAAGCTGATAAACTGCCCGTGGTGGGACTGAGGTGTAGGCAGGCTGCAAGTGCCTCGAAGCTGTAGGACTGTGGGGAGCCACAAGGGAAGCCCTGGTTGTGTGTCAGCTCTGAGCTGTCCGTTCTGGGCCAGAAGCGTGAAGGGACAGACACGCTCTCCCCCCTCGTGTAGCACTGCACAACGTGGGGTTGAGTTTGTGTTTTAGAAGAGTGGTGGCGTTGATTAGTTAGTTGGTCATTAAATCATAGGTAATTTATTTTTAAATAAACTGAATGACAAGAGTTGTGCGTGCTGATTTTGAATTGCAGCAGAGTTTCTGATGGATTAATTACGTCATTTGTAAGCAAACATCAGACAAACAAAGATGAAATTCACCTGAGTTTTGACTGAGAAACTAAAATAATTAGTTTGTTATCTGTGTTCTGAGGATTGTTGTCAACTGATCTTACTGCTCAGATCTTTGCCTTATACAGAGAGATGGTCAGGTTCTTACACTGGAAATGAAGCAAGTGAATTCATTGGTGCACAGCAACAGTGATAAATCCATTTTCCAGTCCTGGATTAGGTCTTAAAATCAAGGCAGTAATTGTTATTTAGTTCCTGTGATCAGTAAGCTTGTCTGTTTCAAAGAAAACTACAAGTATTTGCTGTGTGGGCTACATGATAACTCATGACAGAAATGCAGCTGTTGTTTGAAAGTATATTTCAGCTCTTGCTTTAGCTCCTGAAAATTGTCATTGCAGACTTAATAAAAACATTCTCCTGTTTGTCTTTCAATATTGACTGTTTGAATTGAGTTGTGGTTTTTTGTTTGTTTGTTTTAATAACCTGATTTTAAAAGGTTTTAGACTTCTAGGTTGAGTAAATTGTGTGATAGTAAAGGCTGTAAATCTGTCAAGTTATGTCCTGTACCATTTGAAGAAAATGAAAGAAACAGCTAACATTTGTGGTTTAGTCCCTTTTCACTTTACCCTCTTTATTCAGTATAGGCAGAACAAGGATTAGCAAAGCTTGGTCCTCTTTCTAGTCTGTTTCTGGACATCCTAGGATAAAATCTGAATTTTATTTAATTTGTTTTGTACCCAGGTTTTGTGCGTAGATATCGTATTGGTTTATGAATACTAGAAAATAAAGTTATTTGTAGATTTTGTTCTAAGGACAAGCAAGGCACTTGACACTGTAGCAAAATATATTATCTGCCCTGTTGTGCTTACATCTGGAAATGTGCTTACATTCTCCAGCAACTTGTAAATGTATATTTTTGAAAAATAGAGCTTCCACCATTGAAATCTTTGTTCCAAATGTAAATGTTTTCTAAACGTTTTAGTATTTCTCCAGTGAAAGTTTGTCAAGATGGTACAATACAATTTGTGCTGAAAAGTGATGGTGACATTTCATTCCAAGTACAACTAAATGTCGGAGATGTCTTACATTGTACAAAATCGTTATGCCGTGTTACTAAGAAGTACAGAGTCTTAAAAATCACCCCACGTTGTGGAATTCAGTAAACTTGGCTTTCTGGAATTGTGTGCAGATTGTATCATCACTTCTGGAATGTGCTTTTTCCCTGGGCCAGGGCTGCCAGACAGAGCTCTCTGACAATCTCTTTATCTGTAGGGTTGTCTATAATGTTAATGAGTGAACTCTTTGAAAAACCGGCTTCCATGAGTTAATTTATGCATAAAACATCACTGAGGGATGTGTTTTACCTGTTTCACAAGTAGGGGACTGAAACATAGCTCAAGGGACGTGGCTTGGGCCACACAAGAGGCCAGGAATCAAGAGATTCACATTTCATTGCCTAACCACACAAATTCAGAAGACAAATAGTTGAAGAAACGCAGATGCAACACTGAGGATTTGAGTCTTGGGTACAATTTACAGGATGCTTAATTCTCTGCCCAGACAATCTCCTTCTTTGGGAGGCCAATAATGCTTTTGCCTTCATACAATTGTAGAATGGCCTGGGTTGGAAGGCACCTTAAAACCAACTTGCTGCAAGCACCTGCCACGGGCAGAGGCACCTTCCACTATCCCAGGTTGCTCAGAGCCCCATCCAGCCTGGCCTTGGACGCTTCCAGGGATGAGGCAGCCACATTTGCTCTGGGCAGCCTGTGCCAGGGCCTTCCCACCCTCAAAGGGAGAATTTCTTCCAACAATCAGATCAAACCTTCTTTTTTCAGTGTTGAAGCCATTCCCCCTTGTTCTATCACCTCAGGCCCTTGTCTCAAGTCCCTCTCCAGCTCTCCTGGAGCCCCTTTAGGCACTGGAAGGGGCTCTAAGGTCTCCCTGGAGCCTTCTCTTGTCCAGGCTGAGCAGTCCCAGCTCTCCTAGCCTGGTTTCCTAGCAGAGCTGTTCCAGCCCTTGCAGCATCTCCATGGGCTCCTGGCTTTGCTCCAGCAGCTGCAGGCCCTTAATGCCAGAGGCTCCAAGCTGGACTGTTCTGCAGAGCCCGGCATCATTGGCAAACTTGCTGAGGTGCATTCAGTCCCACCCTGTGTGTGTCCAACAAAATTCCCATTGGTTTGGGTGCAAGGTGCCAGGCTGGCTGCAGACGTTGTAGTCTGCCTTGTGTTTTGGTAGTGCAGGATTTTCACTTTCTGTTGTTGCTTTTTTTTTTTTTTTTTTAAAAACTCACTGGTACAACTTTGTAATAGTTGTTATTTGTGGCTGATGCCCTCACCCAAAGGACTAAGGAAACAGAATTTGAGTGTTAACCCTTTCCGGGGATTTTTTAGAATATCGGTCCAATGCCTCAAAATCGTAAGGCAGGAGCAAAAATCCTGAGGTTGGTATTCTAATTTAGAGCTGTCTTTGGGAATTCTTGTTTTCCTTTGGTTTGTGTTTGTTTTTGAATATGTGCTTCTAATCTAGCAAGGACGTAATGAGCTCTTGAGACATAATAAGCTCAGTAAGACTTGAAACACTGTTTACCACTTGAAGTATTTATGTGGCTTCTATTCCTATTCATATATCCAAGCACAATATGGGGTTTAATAGATCCTCACAGATAGGAAGCCTCTAATCCTGATGTTCTACAGGTATGAACTGAATTACAGAAAGGATGTGCCCAGCTTTGTGAAGCCATTTAATCATTTAACTCACAGTGTGTTCAGCAAGTTCTCACATTTTACAGGAGTTTAGTGTGTGCCCAACTCTGGGATAGCTCCATGGCTCACACACGACCATCCTTGTTACAGCACAGGGGGTTGGAGTCACATCTTTTCCATCCTGTAGTAGCAATCCTGAGCTAGCCTGAAAGGAAGAAATGTTTCCCATATGTTTCTGAAGGAAGGCAGGAAACTTCAGGCTAGAAGGAAAGGACAGGTTGTAACTGTGAGGAAAACAAGCTGTTGGAGCAACTTCTTTTAGAATCAGGATGTGTTTTCTATCACTTGATGGCTCTGTGTGCATAATTATGGCGCTTAAAAAAGAAGTGCCTTCTAGTATCGCCGGTCGGTATGGGCATCGTACAAAACCTGCTGGGTGAAATCCCATCATTTCTATCACACAAAAGGTGAATTTGATTATAATGTTATCTACCACCCTCATGTTTCTGTTTATGTAAATTTTCCTTGAACTGATTCCATTATGCTGATGCTGGAAGCAATGTGTTCACAGAATTTCTTTCAGTCCTAATCCCATGACATTTTGTATCATGCAGTTTTCTCTCTTCTTGTCAGAAATTTTGGAATTGGGAATATGAGGAAGGAGAATAGGATACAGTCTATCCCTAAATGTTGTACAGCTAAATTAGCACATTGGCACAGTGCAATTATTTTTGCACATACGGAAGACGCCTCCCTGTAAATTCTTTGTGACATAAGGTTTCTGACTAAAATTAGGTCATGGCTATTTAATTGTTTAGGTGTCCACCCACGAGGGAGCCACAGAGAGCTCTTTCAATTCCTTGCAATCAAGTAAGTAGCAGTTACTCTCATTTATCCTCTAAGGAAATAGTCCACCAAAAATAATACGTTGATTCCTTAGCCCCTCCCTGTCACTAATCACTCAGCTCTTATAGCTACAGACTGACTTGGCCTTCAGCCCCGGAGTGTCCAAGTGCCTCAGTCATTAATTTTCAACTTACAACACTTCGGTGATGTAAGAAAGCGTTGTCCTCGTTTCACAGCTGAGGAATTGACACATCAAATAAGTGACTTGCTTAAAGATTCACAGCAATACTGGCCATAGAAACCAATGACTTATTCACAGACTATTCTGTTTCTTGGAAAACCAGCCCAGTGTTCCTTGTCCTTCTGCCTGCTACCCCAGATCTCCTTGGACCAATTTAGCTGGCCAAGAGTTTAGGCCTGTATGTATTTTAGCCTCCCATAAGCTGGCATTGCTAAACAAACAAATGCACCCCTCCCTTGTGTGAGCACCCAGCAGCATCTCTGCTGTCACGTGGGGAATTAAGTCAGGAAACTGATTCAGGTTAAAGTTAATCCCCCAAGAACAGTTTCAACCTGAGTTGTTCCTCGTTTGGCTCATGCAGTGCAGCTGTAGAGGCACCACTGAAGGGGAAGAGGGAGGGGAGGTGAGGCCAGCTCTGCTCAGGGACTGCAGGTTTCTGCTGGCTGAAATGCTTGTGGGGTTAGTGGGGTCAAGTTCATGAAAACCTTCACCAAAATAAGCTCTGGTTTCTCCTTTCTCTGGAGTGCACATCTCATGCTTTGAGTTTTCCCCGTGTTTGCAGAGCCCACCCAAAGCACAGGGACAAACCGTGTCCCTAACACAGGAGGTTCCTGGATCAGTCTTTGCTGTGGGGACATTTTACATCTTCCCTGCATGGCAAGTTTTTTGCGTGTGGCTGCTGTCATTAAAAATGCTTGATTCTATGTAACCTTCTTCTGTTTGAAATGAAACTCTTTCGGAGTAGTTGCAAATGCAACCAGAGAAGGAGCACAGATACCAGGACAGGTACATTTGTAAAGGGAAGAAAGTGCTCTAAGTGTGGAGCTTAATGCCTCATCTCACCCTGCACCACGCTGACCTACGTGAGCCCGTGTTCCTTTGCCTTTCTGCCCTGAGTGGCTCCGAGGAAAAGACCAATTGGAATTGTGTGCATGATTTTGGTCTTCGGGTGGAGCCTGTCTGCCATGACTTTTCACGTGTCAGGCACACTGGGGAGAATCTGCCTATTTTGCTGATCCCTCTCTCAAAAAAGATATTCAGAGGGCTTCCCAAGGCTCTGCTGGGGCGAACACCCAGCTTTGGAGACAAAGTACCAAATGCTGCTGCTTCCTTTGAAGGACTGCAGCCTGTAACTGGGCAATGATGCCCTCCTCCTGACTGCATCACAAGTCCACAAAAATTGGTGCAGCGCTCTTGGCATGCTAATAACTTGGTTGTTGATGACTAAGGCAGGAAGAAGGGTGGCAATGACATCTAAAAGGAGACCGAAAGGAATTCATGTACTTAAAAAATTGCTGCAGAAGAGAGCAAAACATCTTTTAATGACTGCTGTTAACATCTTTAAAGTCTCTTTAACCTTTTCACTTGAACTGCCCCATGACCCCTGAAAATCTTTTTGGCCGTCTTTGTTGCTGGACCCTGTTCCCTGACTTTTCTCCTTTTTTGTTTTGTGGCTGGAGTGTGAGTCCTGGCTGAAGATAATGAGAGGATGTTGCAGATGGTCCTCTGTCATAAACTTCTGTTGTAAAAAAAACCCTGCCCTGTGTCAGCCACAGCCCCTGTTCCAACCCAGCCACCTCAGAAGCCTCAAAAGAAATGTGTGGGATTGTTGTATTTGGGTTTTGGGGGGGGGGTTTTGTTCAAAGGTACAAGATTGGGGCATAAATCTGTTTGATTTTCCTCCTCAACTGAACACACATCATAACATTTAGAGCACAGCCACTTTGTGTAGCAGGAACCTAACAAAAACCAGATTTTAACATAGTCGCTGGCTCCTTTGAAGGAGGCAGTATTAGCAATTATGATCTAGACTAGACATTGGTAAGAACTTACCAAATAATTATAGGCTTCCTGAAGGAATATAGTATGAGTAATTGCAGGTTTAAAAATGTCATTATGAGGAGTACTTTATACCGAAACTTCATCCTGCTCTTTGAAACTAGAATCCATAACTCTCATCATGCCACAGCAAATGCTTGCCCTTCTCCACAGAAGAATGTAGACTTCCCTTATTGTACAGCAAATGTTCTGTGGTACATTATTTAAATTAGCATATAATAGAAACCTAATTGCCCACTTGGGCCCACAGCTTTAGCTGGTGGAGATCAATGTGCTTCCACGGAAGTCAGTGTAGCAATGTTGATTTTCACCCTTGAGGATCTGGCTCAGCAGCTTGTTTCTATTCCAGGCATTGTTAAAGGAGATAGTGTGTTTAGAATATTAAACCATGGCATTGTCAGAGATAGTCAACTCAATTTATGTGCAAGTGAAGAGAAATAAAGCGGTAAAACCATTATTTTTATCTGAGGATTTCAATTTACATTGTCGATTATTCATATTGACTGATCTGCTACAACAGGGAAATCATGAGCATGGGGTCATCTTGTTGTGGTTTTAATTTCCTACGTCTGTAGTTATCTAATCCTCTCAGTGTGAGCAAGCATGATTAGTATTTATTTCTATTCTGTGTGCCAGTGCCCTGGGCCAGGTTCTGTGCTAAATCCAAAGTGACTCTCCTGCTTAATTGGCATTAACTTGTGCTGCAGTAGTATAAATAAAAACTTGTACTTTCTGTGTGAAGCACTCACAATTCCTGAAACAGATTTCTTCTATGTGGACATCCTCCCCCCATGTTTAGGCTTGTGATAAATCTGTATTTTTTACTCAGTTTGGAACTTCTTGTAGCAATGTTTTCCATATATACTTAGGGAAGCGCAGATTTGGAAAGATTTATTAACACTGAGGCACTGCTAGGAGCATTGCTGCAGCTTTACCTACCCCTGGTTAAGAAATTGCTGCAGTGAAAACAACACCTGTCTCTGTCTGGAGAGTCAAGTACCAAAGTGAATAATCATTCTTCACTTTGTCAAATGGTTTTTACAATCATTTGGAATGCTTGCTTGAAGAAGCTTATTTCATGAATGCTCCATTCAGGAATAGGGAAACTTCAGGGCTGAGCCAAGCCAGCAGTTCTTTGTGGAGTTTGTTTCCTCTCCTTTCACTTCCATTATTCTCAGAAGACCTTTGGCTGCTCCCCCACTTATCTCTGCTTCTATTTATGCCCTGGGAGCTTTGGATAATCAAAGTTACGCTGCAAGGACTCTTCAGAGAGTAGGATGGGGGGAGTTGTGGTTAAATGGTTTGGGTCTTTATCAGGGACAGTACAGTAACTGACTGTGTGAGCCTTTGGAAATAGTACAGTGCTAAAACCCCAGCAAAATTTGGAGTTGCCTGGTGTTTGTTGCTGTTTTCTGATGTGTGCAGAACACAAGCCTAGGAAGGGACATCAGCAGGAATGATGGGTAAAGACCATCTTGAAAGGGTTGAGAGATTGTATTCATCACTTGGTAAGTTATTGCATGGCTTCATTCAGCCCTGGTTACCAGCTGGTTTTCCTGTCCTGCCAAAGATGAAGCTTATCTCATGAACTGGTTTGGATTGTCTTTGGATGGAATAATAGCAGTAATACAGGTGCTGTTTCTATTATTTTCTTCAAACTTTTATCAAGCCTCCTTTTTGGGTGGGAACACAAATCGGCATTCGCTGATTGCCAGTTTCTACCTTTTTGAGTGATTTGGCCTTTAGAACATAGTATCAGCCATGTGAAGCAAGTTGGATTTTTCATTTTAATCTACCAAAAGCACTTAGCAACACTTGAATCAACAATCTTACTCTGTCTTCTCCTGTTCATACTTGTATTATGCCCAGTTCTGTGGGTCATAGGATTGTGTTCTCCTTATTGAACTGTCGGACTTGTTTGAAAAAGATGTCCGTGTTTCCTATTTGGGGGAATTCTTTTGGTGGCCGTTAGGCAATTTTGTGAATTTTATAAACAAAAGTACTAAGACATTCATTTAGGTGTTGATGGTACATTCCATCAAGCTCCTTTGTTTTCAGTAGAGGGTTTTCCAGGGGTTTTGTGGGCTTTTTTCCCTTGGAAAACATGTAACACATGTGACTAGAGACTTACATAACATAAGATGTCTTGTGTTGAGCTAAGCAAACCGTCTTCAAGCTAGATATCTCAGACCAGCATTGTGTTATCTCCATTGCAAAGATAACAGACTTTAAAATTCTAGAGTCTGGTGGCCAAATGGCACAGCACCAAACAGGATAGATTTTCCTTTTCTCGAGTGGTAAATCGTGTTGGATAATTTATGATGCAGACTGCTGTTATTTCAAGAGTGTGTTTTTCTTACCTCTCTAGGTTAGATGAAAAGCTGAACGAACTTTGAGAACTGCAGAAAATGGCAGTAGCTTTGCTGCAGTAGATCAGCCGATAATTCTTTGCTTGTATCACTTTACTCCCCGGAGTGGACGGGGTGGTGCAGCTCCTACGTGCTCTGCTTTTCGCCTTTTGTGAGGAAGAGCGGGATTGCAAAGATAATGGGAGAAGGCAGTGGAGCATTCATGGCAATAATTTCTAAGAGCTGGAGATAAATAAGCAGGCAAAGTTGACGACTTATCTGGGTGGGGGTATTAGCATTTTGAATACCTGCTGCACAGATGCAGTTATCACTTAATTGCGTTTACACTAGGAAAGCACTTTGTAGCTGTAAAGAAAACTTCTGCACATAGTCCACGGTGGTTCTCTTCTGCTGTGCCCGACCCGCGGGCTGCTCCACTGCTGGTGTCGGCTGAGGGAAGGGAGAGGGCCAGTCTGGGATGTGCCCTGCAGGAGCTGCGTTGTGGTGTCAGCTCTGGCCCCGTCTCAGGACAGCCCTGAGTGTGGGACCCCGGCGGCGGGGAGAGGCCGTGTTCTGCAGGGCTCGGTGCAGGGAAGGCTGTGTTCTGCAGTGGAGGCCGTGTTCTGCAGTGGAGGCCGTGTTCTGCAGGGTTCGGTGCAGGGAAGGCCATGTTCTGCAGTGGAGGCCGTGTTCTGCAGGGCTCGGTGCAGGGAAGGCCGTGTTCTGCAGTGGAGGCCGTGTTCTGCAGGGCTCGGTGCTCCAGGCCAGCCCTCGCAGCCTCTGCACCAGGCCCAGTCGCTGCCCTCCGCCTGAAGTCACAGCAGCTGGTCCTGGCTCTCTCTGCCATTCCCGCCCTGTGTGGGGGCTGGGGCTGTCTCAGCGTGCCCTCCCGTGCATTTTGAAGGCAGTGGACGGTTCTGCAGCGATCCGTGCCACAGGCAGGGCTGCAGCGGCTCCCCGGAGAGGCAGCGGCGGCAGCGAGCGCTTCCTTCTCCTGCGGCACTCGCGGCTCCCAGGGCAGCGCTGCCACCTTCGCCTGGCCCTTCTCTGCCGGCAGGGACAGATGTGGCAACCAGGAGAAGACAGTTTGTTCGTTTTGTTTCTAACCTGTCAGAAACAAAGAAGGTTGTTCTGAATCTTAAAGGAATTTTGTGGGAAAACAGTTGACGGTGTGGTGGTTAGGGAGGCTGCGGTGGGACCTGTGTGTGAGCGCTTTGCAGAGAGCAGGCTGGTCTCTTGCAGACACTGCCTGGCGTAACCCAGCCAGGGAATTCCCACCGAGTCTTTAACAGACCCAGATGGGTGTTTGGTGCCTGAGCACCTTGGTTTGCTCACCCGGATTTGCTGGAGATTGTCAGAGTCGCACAGACAACATCCACAACACCCTCAATTCAATGGAGTCTTTTTCTGTGCGATAGTTACTTAGTTTGCTTGTTGCCATTATTTTAAATTTTGCTATCTAAGCATGTTAAGGTTTTATTGGTATTATTCCTTCAACAGCAATATTGGTTGCTCCAGGCATTGTTTAAAAGCTTTTTTTTTTTTGCAATTCTTAAAGAGAGATTTGGCTTAGAGCAAAATCAGTAAGGGGAAAAGAATTAGGAAATCAAACCCTTCCTTTCCCTTTTTGAACCTCTCGGTTTTCCAACCTCAAATAAGTACGTGAAAGGGGTTTAACAACTTTAAATTGGATTTTGGAATGTCAGATGACTCTAATAGCCTTTGTACACAAATAACAACAGAAGAGCTGATTATTGTTTCTGGGCTCTGCGATGCACTTATGTAATCATTAATCTTGGCACTTCTTTATCTGCAGCAGATTAGGAGGCCACTGTCATTTTGAAGACTGCCATTAAGTAGACTTTGTTAGTGTTTAAATATGCGAAGCTTAACTTTAAGCTTCCTTAATGTATGCGGTGGAGGTATCCTGTGCCACGAATAGAGCTGCTGGAGTAAGTTTCAGTCACATATCTGCTGCCACGGTCTGACCTCAGACGTGGGTTTATGTACAGTGTTTGTTAATCAGCCTCTGAAGACACTTTGAAAGCTTTTTAAGCGTAAAGCATTAATTTATCTGTTTGGAACAGCAAGCAAACTTGCTTTATCTACTACCTTTCAGTTGGTTTAATCATCAAGAGGCAGGAAATTAAATGCTATGAAATGAGACGGCAGAAAGGGTTTTAATGAAGGTCGTAGCACCTAATCTGATTGTGGCAAAGGAAGAGCTTCTGCTAGACCTTTTCTTTCCACAAGCTTGTAATTTTCTAAACCGTTTCTGTGGGCAGATATATTTTTTTTTTTCTTTCATGATCCTTGTCATGAAATGAAGGTGGTTTTCAAACACTGAGTATATCAAATATAGACATCATGAGGGTATAAAGAGGCTCAGAAACACAGCTAAGTCCAGGGAGATAATGTGAGCATGGTTGGTGGGGGACATCACTGTCATGTTGGTTTGAAGAAAGTGTGTGGGAATAAAGCTTTCACTGTGACAGAAATGTTTTTGAAGCTGTTTGATAGACTGATGGTGCATTTATTTTGTTGTAAGCCAGAGCCCATGAGATTTCTGTCTCCGTCTCCAGTGATAGTATCTTGTGTGTTCTCCCTGGTGCAGTTTTTGGGGTTGGGCCATCGTGTTTTTTTCCTGTGCCCTTTTCCAGGAGCACATCAGAGGAATCCTTCTGATCCCACATATATGCTGATACTGCCTTCTCTGAGATGGGGCAGGGGCTGAATGAGGAGAGGAAAAACAAGTATATTTGTTCAGCAGAAGTTTGACCTTCTGTCATAAAATGGCTATAAGCTCTCTCTAATGTCTGTATTTGCTGGTGTCTTAATATGTGTCAGGAAACATTTATCAGCTGTAAACCACTGCTTGGTTTTGAACTTCAGGAATATTTTCTTTGAAATGGGGGAAATATGGGTATAATTAACCTGTGCTCCCCTTTCAAAACCTAGAGGAGTAGCTGAGGATGTGGCTGCTTCTCATGTCCCTCAGTTTTGGTCATCTCTGACTTCTGCAGAGGACTCTCAAAGAGGAGCTGACAAAACCACACACATACACTGGAAATAATGGTAGTGGAAAACATCTTTGTATTAAAAAACAAGTGACCCTGTGTCAGGCTAGAGAGTGCAGAATATGGACTTCAGGAGAACCTCTTGTGTGAAGTTTGAGGGAATCTGGTTGTGATTTGCTTGCAATAGCCATAAATCACAGATGGAGCTGAAGAATTCACACTCAGTATTGGCTGCTGGGTGATGAATACAGGAAGGAGGTGTTGGAGGGTGTTAATAATGAGTGAGTGCAGCTAAAAGGCTTTTTACTGTTTAGACTTCTGGAGTTGCTTTTGGTTGTTATTGTTCGTCTCTCAGATGAATCATCCGAAAATGAAAATTTAAACTAGACATTTAGAGTGCACCTTTGTGAGAAACTAATGATTCTGCTTGGCATGCAGCATCAAAGGAAGCCTTTTTAATGACATCAAATTCATGTACAGCCAAAAAGAAAATATCTTAAAAATGCAGATCAGATGTAGTCACATCAGAATGATGGAGTTTCTAATCTGTGTGAAATACTTTTCTTTTCCCTGCAACTTTTTATTTTAGAATTAAATTCATGTTTTGAGTGGTTTTTCATCAAAGTGCAGCTCTTTTGTAGGGTTGTGGTTTCTGCCCAGCCACATTTGCCTGGCTTTAGGTTAAACGTGCAGAGTCCCATTTCTCCACGCACAGTGACAGGTCATGCAAATTCTGCAGCGGCCAAACCCTTTATAAACTCCATGCAGCCCAGCAAAACAGCAGGACAAGGCTGAATCATGGCGAACACTGTGAAAGGACACTGTTTGTGTTCCCACCGCTTTGTCACCTCTTCTGAGTTAGTTCCATATTCCTCTTTCCAAAGGGCCGTTCTCTCTCCGAGGAATGAGCTGTGAAAGTGGAACTTGGCCAAATGGAAAGTACCAAGGAAGTCCTGTCAGGAATTGTCAGTGCTTGGTGTGAAAGCTGGGCGCACATTTGTGCAAGTGTTGAGGCTGCGCTGGTGCCTCCCCACAGTCAGTTGGGGCTGGAGGATCATTGCAGTTCCCTCAGGTTCTGGGCCTATCACCTTGCTAAAGAGTGTAGAAATTGTAAATAATTTTGACACTATGTTGCAAATGATTGATTTTTTTTTTTTTTTTTTCCCCTCAGATTCAAGTGATTGCTTGGGTTTTGTTGTTTCCTTGTTGATTTTTTAATCAGGTACCTGTGGCTGTGGTCTGGTCTTTTCTGGTAGGCAGCCTAATAAGATCACTGAACTGAGATGCAGTTTTGCAAATGGATAGCACAAGTGTGTGTAGCTTCTAAACAAATCCAGTTATGGAGCTTTCATGTTGTATAAAAGGAGGTCAGAGACTCTTTACGGCCGTTGTAAAAGACCTTTCCGTAAGGAACGCTGCTGTAATTCAGGCACCAACTGAGCGCCTCTCATGCTCCTGCGAACGGTAACGCTCACTCAGAAGCAGGGGCCAGAATGATTGCCTGCCCTGCGCTGGGCATTAAAGGCTGCTCGCAGCCTGGGAAAAGCAACCAGGGAAAGGTTGTTGAGCTGTCATAGCTGTGTTGTAGCTGACTTGCTGAAGTGCTGCTTCGCACTGGTGAGTGGTTGAGAACTTTCGTTTTCCTACTACAAGCAAACAGAAATGCCAGATTTTCCCCTAAGCCAGTGCCGTTAATTAGGGAAAAGAAGGTGGGAGGACAGTGTTGGAGTTAAATTCCAGTCTTCAGAAGACTGGAGAGTAGGAAATTACATCAAATGGGGGCTCTGCATTAATCAGAAAAAAATGTTGGGGTAATTTGGACTTTTCTCTGTAAAATGCTACGTTTCTTCAGGACTTTATTTAAGTCAAGTATTCATTAGTTTCTTCCAGAGATTTAGGAAACAGGGCAGAAGTACAAATACATTTAAGCTTTTCAGTACAGCTTTCTTCTTGAAGGAAAGTGGGGGGAGAGTTAATTTAGCACTGTCTAGCTAACTCCAGCAAATAAATTAATCCTATTCTCCTGCAGATTTCACTTCTTGTTTTCCTCTTCATTAGTGGTAGATAATGAAAGATCAGCATGCAGGCACCAGGAAGGAGAAATTAGTGCAGATTTGCTTTCCCCAGTGCAAGAGAACAGTAAGTGGCAAAGACTACAAGAAACCTCGGTGTGACTGAGCGTTGGAGGCCGCTTGGACTGCCTCGAGGTGCACACACACGCTGGCCCCAGCTCCATGGTCCGTGTCACTTTTCATCTGACAGACCACACTCACTGCCTGGTTTGGGCAGCACAGCGCTACAGGTTGGGTCACAGTAGGACTGTGCTTGTGCCCTGCTGCAGGTGTTTGTCTTGACAAATGCTCCAGGTTAGTAATCAGCTGTAGGAAGAAATTAAGAATGGCAAAAAAAGAGTGAACTCTAGGATCCTGTGAAAACAAACGCGACGGATTCACACAAACACCAGCTTGCCGCTTACTGGATAAATGCAGTAGCAAATTAGAGCAGCAGAAGTCAGTGCTGGCAGTTCTTCTGGTAATAGCTCACACCTATGTTGCTCCTAAAACTTGCATTTTGTGTCATTTTATCAAGAGAAATGTTTTGTAGGTGTGTCATTAAACCTGGAAGCTTTGTTTTTGAAAGTGAAAAAGTAATAGAAGTCAAACCACCAGCACTGCTCTTGTACAGCTCTGCAGCAGCTTCTCTTTCAGCAGTGCAGAACGCTGCAGATTTGTGGGGCCAGAGCTCTGTTCACTGGTCCCTGGGATCATGAGACCATAACCCAAGATCTGGCAGTAAGTGCAATCACCTGAGGTAGCTGGAGGTAGGATAAAGGATGATTATGGTGCTTACACAGGTGGAGGAAATGAACACCAGCTAGCATTCCCATACTCACAGCACAGCAGCACTAGCGGGATTATAGTCTCTGTAGCACCTATTTCTTGACATACAGTTCAGAGCTTTGATTAAAACCACACTATATTTCATTAGAGTATCACATGATTTCAGTGTCACTGTGTTTTCTTTTCTTATGAAAAGCTTTTTCTGAATTGCTTTATTTAACAAGAATTCTATTTAGCCTGGTGAAATTCATTATGCCCCAAGCTGTGTTCATCGTAGCCAGTGTAACTCCTGTTAATTTTCAACCAGAAAAGAAGAGGCAAATGAAATAATTGTTTATTCGTAAACACCTGAGCTACCAAGAAAGCGAGAAGCCAAAACGTGGCAGAAACTAACTGGTGTTTTGTGAAATTTGGAAGTCTGTTCTGACCATGTGGAAATCATCAGTCTTCAGTTTGGTTGCCGGGTGGTGTTACTGTGTCCATCTGTTGTGCCTGGTGAGGGACAAAAGGGGACCCCCCAGAAGAAGTTGTTGCAGTTGTACATCTCTGGGTGTGTATTTCTGCCATCTTCATTATTTGTGTGTAATAATGAGAGCAGTAACAAAGCTGGAGCTCGAGGAGCTCCGTGGATTTAGCGGAGTGGGAAGATGTTAATTGCGTGCCCCAGATGTACCAAGGGATTGACTGTCCCAAGAGCTGCTCCTCTCTGCTCCTGGACAACAGAACACCAGGGGCTGTGGCAGGCCTGGCTGTGTTGGTTGAGCCCAGGCTTGGACTTCAGTGGTTTGATGGTACAGTTTGGTCTGTGGTGTGGTTTAATCATGTGGCCCAGAGTCCCAAGCTGCAATTGTCTTTACCTGTCATTCCTTCAACAGGGAAAATAAAATCATCTCACTTTCAGGTGCATTCATTGCTCAGTCAGGAAAGAGTGGGAATCTTTCTGGATGGATAAGGACAAGACAGTGAAGAGATGTGAGTATTATACAGAAGGAAATTAGAATCATGTAGTGTTGTACACATGAATGAGAGGGAGCAAAAATCATCTCTCTGGGTCCCTCTAAAAACCCTAGATCAGTTTTTAGCTTGTGTTCCTGAACACTTGCAGAAGTCCTAGATTGTTTGTGTTGGGACATAGTTTTGATTTTTCTCCATAGGAATTCAGAGTATTATGGTGATATTATATTAAGGGTTTATAGTGATTTTCTATTTGAATTTAACATTAAAAATAGAGACCTCACCACAACCACTTCACTGAAACAGTTTCGCCTTTTAGAAAACCCAAACTATTTTCCATCTTGCCTTCTTTCATTAGACATTCAGGTGTCTTTGTTGAAGCCAGTGCTTCATGAATTAGCAAAGCTCTAGTTCTTTAAATTATGTGTCAGTAAAATTTTGTGTGGCTTAAAGGAAAGCAATAACCCTAAACATCAGTGATCCTGGGAATATGAGCTCTTACTGCACTGTTCCCTTCCATATGCCCAAATCAAGCAGATGTTGAAGGAATTTATATTGATTCCTCAAAGTAAGTCTTGCCAGTCCCAGCAGGGCTCAGGTGGTGCCATGCTATTTATCCTGTTTCTCCTGTAATATGAATGTTTCCAGCACTGGGGAATGCTCAGCAGTGTCAGTGACCTGCTGAGGGATCCAGCTGTGCCCAGGCCCACAGAGCTCCTCTTGGCATTGCAGCATTTCTGCCTCGTGTGTTTGAGGTGTTGCTCATACTTTACTTTTAATTAATACTTTGGTGGCCATGTTCGTTTCTACTCCACCCATCACGCCCACAGACTTCAAAGGATTTGTACCAGTATAACCTCAGTATTTATTTTATTACCAGTGTGATTTCCTAAGGAAACAAGGCTTGGAAAGGTTGTTTGTGTTTGTCTGGTTTTTGGCCCATCACCCCGGTCCTCTTCATTTCCAAAACATTTCAGCCAAGCTTGAAAGCATCAGTGGTTCCAAAGATGTGAAAGTTGAAAATCTGAGAAAGTTCCCATCTGATACCCCCTGAGGGACAAAGTGCAGCGGAGCTCAGCCTCAGGGAGGAGAATCTGTAACAGAGAGGAAGATGCTACAAGTATCCCATGCGCTGGAAAGGCTTCCACTGGAATTTCAACCTTACTGGACCCCAGAAAAATCCACCCATGAGACACAAATCTCTTTTGTTGGTTCTCCTTTGGAGCTATTTGTTGCCAGCACTGTCAGGGCAGTCTCCAGTGGGCCCTGCTCAGAATGCCTTTATGGTGGGGATTGTGAATGGAATAAACACACCCTCGCACAAGGAGTGGGCAGGCTCTTGATCAAACGCTTCCTGAGCGTTCTGAAATGGCCTCAGATGTCTCCCAGGCACCCATCATCCCCAGAAGCTCACGGGGTTTCAGCGTTTCAGGACGTGTGAGTGGACAGGTGGTCACTTGACGGAGAGCATGGATGGGGTGGGCAGAGCTGTGCTGCCACCAGTGCTCGGTTCGGTGCAACTGCAGCCTTTGGAAGCTGCAGGTGTTCGGAGGCGAGTAATTTGCAGCCAGCTCAAATTACTTAGGGTACATGACAGAGCAAATTATTTAGGTAATGAAGCTGAAAATGCAGGAAGATTAGAATATTATATAGTAAAATCATTCCGTGTTAATTCAGTTTGTGATCAGATATCATGTTGCTTTAAATACCACATTACATGCAGTACCCTTGTTTGAGCCAATGAATATGTATGAATATGTCACTGAATATGTATGCCTCCTAATTTAATCAATATACTTACAAACAGCACTAGCAGGGATGTCTGGCACAAACTGCATCCCTCTGGAAGCAGGCTGGCCCAATTTGTGCGTGTATCAGGTTCATTCTGGAGCCCCTCTGAATTGGCTGCACGGTCGTACGCACCCAGTGAGGCTGGGCACAGGTGAGCCGCGTCCAGGGAAGGGGCTCGGAGGGGTCGCTGCAGCCAGGGCAGGGATTGCTCCTTAAGCAGTGCCCTGAGCCCCAGGAGGTGCCAGCTGCAGCCCTGCCTGCTGCCTGCACCCCACTGCAGCCTTGGGGCGGGTCCTCAGCCTCAGCTGGCAGCTCTGGTCAGCTGGGGATGCTTTCCCCAGAAAGCCGTGCACGTGAGAAGGATGCACAGCACCCATAGAGGCTTTAAGGAGTAGAGACTGGTCTGGCAGACTCAGCAGTCTGTCCTGAAGTCCGTCCATACTGGTGGAAAAGTGTGTACCTGGAATTTGTACCTGGAATTGCTGCCTTGGGAGCTGGGACCGGGAGCTTCTCAGAAGCGCTTGTGTCTCAGCAGTGCCAGCGAGCAGCAGCCAGGACCCTGTGGACGCTGGGAGAAGGGAGCACCTCCTGCACAGGTTCTCCTTTCCAGAAAATGCTGGGTTTTTAAAATTCAGAAATCGTAAGACACAGTAGGATTTACCTGGCTTTCACCTTCTAAAAGTTAGGCTTGCAATTAAAATATTATTAAATTCCTTCACTGTTGAGTGGAGGCCTCTCCACTCAGGGCTTTGTGCTGCTTGTTGTAAATAAGGTGAATCATATGCCCTTTTTCCTTCTTGCTTTCTCTCTCTCTTCCTTTCCTCTCTTCCTGCCTCCATTCTAGAGCAGACAAGACAATTAATTTCATTAATTACCCAACTTTCTGGATCACTCAGGTCAGCTGGGTGGATCTCCCCTAAAAGGCAGACTTGGGACCAATTTTTGTATCCACAGAAGAGCCCTTCCCAGGATACCACATCTGTCGTTGCCTGCCTTTTGTGAATTGGGAAAAAAATGTTATTTGTGTGCATGTACAATTTTAAAATAACAGTGTGAAAGCAGAAGAAGGAAAGGAAGAATCCTTTTTCTACCCCAAGACAATTAATTCACTAGAAACAAGCATTGTTCACAAATGTTAATGGGGAGGAAAAAACTTGTCTTTGGAAAACAATTTTTTCTTTTAAAAAGTGTGTTCTTCAAGATGAACTGATAACACACTTTCCTGTGCTCAGTATGTTTCTGTTTAAGGGACAGAACTGGGGAGAAAAGTGACCTGTGCTTTGCTTGACTGTGCAGGCTCTTGCTCTGATCTGAGTCTGTCCCGTGAGTTATAAAGAGAGAAATCAAAGATTATGATGAGCTTGTACAGTGCATTCCCTTACAGATACAGAGTTAGATTTTCTTTCTTTTCTACAGCACAAACTGGACAAAGAATAAAGCAACATTTCATGATGTGGGAATTAATAAAAAGGGAGAGGCTGTCTAGAGGGTTTGGCTGGGGGAGGGAAGTTGAAAAAGGCAGGCAAACCCAGTGAAACTGTTCCAGGTTTGGGGAACAAACTCCCCTGGAGCAGGAGGGAATAAGACATAATCTCCTGTTCCAGGTGCCAGCAGAAGATGTCACTGAGCACTCTCATTGGCTGGCTGCTGGCATGTTCCCTAGGAATTAGGTGGAGGCAGTGGTGTTATTTAAGCATACCAGAGCTACCAGACAGTCACCATGTGAAGACACAGTGGATGGAGGAAGAATAAATGTTCAGGGGGAAAAAACACTGGGTTTTTTTTCCCTGTGATGCTTGGGCTCAAGTTCCTGTTCAGTGTGATTTTGAGCAGATCAGGCCCACACTCCTTTTTCTGGAAGCTCATCTGCCATTCCAGCAGGAGGACAGTTCCCAGGCAGTGTGGTGATAGGAACAGCTCCAAGTGAAGGCACATGAGCTGAGGGGTGCTGGTGGATGGCAGAGCTCCTTTGCTGTGGAGATGAGCTTGTTTGGCATCAGCTTGTGGGGATTGCTGCCTCCAGCCCTTGGAAGGTCCCTTCTTTTTCTCAGGAGCCCTTTCTGTGGCAGCTTGGTTGGTGGTGGGTCTTGGTGCTCGAGCTTCTGTTTGTTGATCTTGGTGGTTTGTTTGGGCTTTTATTCCTCCTCTTTGCTGCCTTTGGCAGAGCACAGCCATGGTAGGATTGTGGAGCACTGTTATTTCAGGGTGTGAAAGAGTCTTAGGCCTTTAATCTGGGAGTACAAACTACATCTGTCACCTGGGTATCTGTGGAGGTTCCTAAGCAACCACAAGAGTTTATTTTTTTCTGCAGTTCATATTTAAGAAATAATTTGCTCATGCATGAACCAGCCTGAATCAGCCTGAGCACCACCCCAGGAGACAGAAATTGTAAACTGTAATTTAGGCTAATTCTAGTCTAAAGCATGAATTAGAGTATTTTATGTAATCTTGAAAAATATACCATATAAATAAATGTACGCAGAGAACAGGTACAATTAATTTGAGCACAGTAGGAAGCTTTAAGTAACTCTGGGAATGTGAGAAACCAAGTCGGAACATATTCTTGACATGTAAAAATATTTCCCACCTGCCTTGTTTGCATAAGAACAAGGTTTTAGCAAGTACATATTTGCATGTCAAAGTTAAAAGTGGGGAAAATATTTTCACCCTTGTAAGAAAAAATGCATAATCTTGGCACAGGCAATTTGCATTTAGTAAGTTTAAAGTATCTTAAGTCCTTTCATGCTGTATGGGAAGTGTATGAATGTGCGACAGGGGTTCCATTTCAATGAGTTGATTTGCAAAGGCACCACGTGGAGCAGTAATTGATCTGATCTCTCAGTGCATTAATTTGTACTACAATTGGTTGTGGCACTCCCGAGCGACTTGTGCTTCTGAGATTCATCCCATTGTCCTGCATCTCGGAGTGCAGCACCAAGCTGGAGCTTTGAATGCTGTGTGCCTAATTGAAAGTAAGTACCTTGAAGATGTAAATTCAAGGAAATCGGGAATTCTAAAATGATACCTGATTTGGTGCCAATAAAAATGATGCTGGGCAAATGCTGGCACAGCTGGAGCCTGTGGATCTGTGGAGATTCTCTTATACCAGTAAAGCACCCTGGAAAATGCATTTGGGACTAATTATGGCACCTTTTAGACCATTACTAACCTAGCTTTAGGCCATCACTTTGAAGGTATGTTACATTCCTTCAGAAACACTCTGCAAATGTCCTGTTGCTTAAGAAATAGGGATTGCATAGACAAGCTTCATGGGTGATTTAACTAACATGCTGAAGATTGTAGATAAACTAGATCCAATTATATCATACCTATTCAAAATAAGGCAGCAATTATGTATATAAAAGTGAAATGTAAAAAATACATTGCCATGTAGCTGTGGAGATAAGCCTTGTCACTACCCTGTCCAAGGAGCTGCAGAAGGCTGCTGATTCACTGCCGCAGAGGAGAAAAATAATCATTTGTTGAAAAGGCACAACTGGGATTTGGTAGAGCTATTCTGGAATTTGCCCACCAGATTGCTCTCTGAATCTGAACTGCACATGATACAAATCCTGAGTTTCTGTGAATTTCAGTCTGTTCTCCAGTTTGTTGGTGTGCAGGGGGGTTATGCCACCCTTTCTGCTGCAAGCTCATAAATATATGAGGCTCCAGTAATAATTCATGTAGCACATTAATGAAACAGCACATGCATTATTTTTCCCTTTTATTAGTTCACTTCCTGCTCCATTGTGTTTAATGTGTTAGCTGAAAGCAAAGTGAAATTAAAACCATTTTTGAGGAATAAGTATTTCCTTCCTTAAGCGTCCTAAACAGACCTCTTAATTTCAGCCTGTTATTTTACTGCTGCAGGGCTGGTGGGGTTTAAAGGTCAGGGATGCCAAGGTCCTTGTGGTGGAAGCAGGGACAAGTGGTGTCCCGCGGTAGGGAGTGCTTGGAGAGCTGCTGACATGGAGCTGCCTGGAAAAGCCCGGTAGTCCATAGCTGTTGGGCACTGCCTTCCCCAGCAGAGTATTTGAGATGCTCTCGGGTTCAAACAGGTCCCGTTTGGGTGCTGCTCAGCTGCCCCATTGGTGCATTTGATGTCACCTGAGGAATATTTTGAAAGGAGTATTTTAGCACGGTCGGTGCTGTGCTGCGAGTCTTCTGGGCTTCTCCTTTATAATTATCTTGTGCTTTGGGCCAGATCCTGAGCTGTCGTGCTACAGTGAAATGGAGCACACAGCAGCACTGCAAGATGATTCTTGATTAATATTAAGCGGCCAGTTAGGGATTCAATGGCATGCAAAATGCAATGTTTTTAGAATGGGCATGACTTTTTGAGAACACAGTACAACTGAAGTTAAGCTAATGCGTTGTAAGACAGTAGTATTAGATGTGATTTTGTGTGTTGTCACAGACTGGATAGCCGCAAATTGGATGAAAGGAGGAGCTCTCTTAAACAGTCAGGCAGCTTGTGAATGGATTTGAGCTCCTCAAGGAGGTGAACAGCGCTTGTTAATGTGTCACAGTTACAGACACAGCAAGAGTTGCACTTGCACTGTTCCAACTAAGCCTCTTCCAGAAAACTGATGCAGCTTCATCCTAACACACTATGGCAGAGCAAGGGCTTTCCTGGGATTCCAGTCACCTGCCTGTGTGTGGTCTGTGTTTGTGAGCACCACCAAGCACGTGTGAAGTGTGCCCTGCTGGTGTTTGATCACTAAAGCACTGCCTGGGCACGCTCTGTCCAAACTTGCCGGCAAAACAACTGCAGCCATGTACTCCAAGAGCAGCGGGGAGGTCCCTGAGCGTGGAGTCCCTTCTTGGACCCATGTGTTCACGTGGGAAGGTGCTTGATTTACAGATAGTCCACACCAAACCAAGTTCCGGGGGTGGGTTTCAGTGTGTGAATTTACACTTATCAGGGCTTTCACGCCTTGTAACTTTACCGTGTTATCTGGACTGTGCCAACTCCTCTGGTTCCAGTAAACCGAGTGCTGCTGTACTTCCCTGCCTTGTTTGCTCTGGTAGATAATACACAAATAGGTACCGATAATTCCCTTTTGATTCAGATAGGTAAGTTTTGCGTTTCTCATGCAAAATGGAGCTGCTCTTCGCCTCGTAACTTCTCTTTAGAGTTGGCCAGCCATGTGAGCTGGGTGGATGTTGGTGGCTGTGTTAAAGGTGGTGCATTTGCATCCAGGCAGGGCAAGCTTTAAAATTACCTGCTATGGTCTCACGTGAATACAGTTGGAAGAAACCTTTCTAGTGTCGCCTTAGCTCTCTGGCCAGAATGTGAACTTTCCTATTCTTTTTGGCTTTGAAATGCTGATTCTAGCCTTCTTGTGGGTTCTTAAACACCTTCTCAAATGACCCATTTTAATAACCCAAAAGCTATTATATAACGAGCAGCCATAATTTAGTCCAAAGCTCTAGGGGATCCTTGCAGTTCAGCAATGAATAGTTAATGCAGTATAATGTTTAGCAGGTTATTAGTTTTCACTGTACAAATGCTGATCAGGGAATGCTTTTATAAGGTGTTTAAAAGAAAATGTAATTAACTGGTTGCGTGCTTCTGTTGCAGCTCAAATTGAAATTATTCCATGCAAGATCTGTGGAGACAAATCATCAGGAATCCATTATGGTGTCATTACATGTGAAGGCTGCAAGGTAAGCTTCGAAAATATTAAGTCTGAATAGAAGCATTTAGCCTTTTGATAGTGATTATTTTCCTTCTTTTTTTAAAGAGCAAGCATTGCTCCTAAGTTGAATATAAAACCGTTAGGGATTCTGAAGTACTGGTTTTATTTGGGCTTTAAATAGAATGTTTCTGTGACACACACACACAGTTACACTGCTGAAGATTTTAGGACAATCATCAAAATCACCCAGTTGTGCTAGGTGTGCTGTACATTGTCTCTGTATAAGCAGAAGGGAGGTACAGAGGCATGATCTGCTTCAAGCACACCACCAGGAGCCTGTTCAGTGCATTCAGCTGAGGGAGGATGAGTCTGGCTTTCTCGAATCTCCCTCTCTGGTTTTGCTCTGTAAATTGCTCTGAACCTCTGTTGAAGCAGGTGAGGGCTCTCCCCTCTGTTTTCTTCTGCACTCTGCTGCAGCTACAATCTGTTCTGTTTGGCTGGGGAGATGGTGTTTCACAGTAGCACATGCTCCTGGTGTTCAGCATCCTCGGGTCTTGCTGAGAGCACTGCCTGTTCCTTGCAGTGCAATCACTGCTGTGTAAGGTTTAGGCTTTGAAGTTTTTCCTGGCGTTGTACCTTTGGTAAATCCAGTGAACGAGGATGGCACTAGAAGCATTTCTCTTTTGTTCAGTGCGTCTGTCACAACCAGGAATTAAACTGGCCGGTGCCAACAGCAGGCAGGAGTGAAGCTGATCACTCCTTTTGATCCCTGGTGCAGAATTACAGCACTGGCTTGGGGTGACACCGTGCACAGCATGCTCTGGCTTGTTGCTCTCTACATGGATGTTTGTTGCAATCCCATACTGATAGGTTTTCTCCTCTTAATCTATACTTCAGGTGTGAAGAATTGATTGATTGATAATAGTATTTAGTCTGCTCTCCTAACCTGCTTGATACTAAAACCCATTTTCAAAAAGAAACTTCCTTGCATTCACATTATAAAGGTTTCTTTTGTGTTTTTCCCAGGAAGATTTTTGTGTTTTCATTAACACATCCTCTCAGTCTTGTGGAAGTATTGGTAACAATGAAGGAAAAAACCTAAATGTAAGAATCTTGGAATGATATGGGAACAGCACCTGCTGCCCTTTGTGACTCCTGTTGCTATGGAAGATGCAAGAAATGCACTAAAAATACATTGATAACAAAGTGGTGATTTTCTGCAGCTTTATGTTGTTAAGCAGCCTTTGTCAAATTTCAGCAGTGGGGAGTGCAGACATTTGTTATGACAGTTCTGTTCTTTGATTGTCTTGTCAAGGATCAAGTTCAGGGTCTGAGAGCTCTGTAATCTTTAAGCGGTCTGGGACAGAGTACGTGGGAGAGAGATCCACGACACCCAAACCTGAGTGCAGACACAGCAGGGTTAACGTGGTGCCGATGCTCAGCTCAGCCTCCCCCCATGGGGCTTCTTGCAGAGCAGGAGCCTAAGGACAGGAGAGCTGCCAGCTGTGTTTTCCTTCCTTCATATTCGTGCACTTAGTGAGAAATGTGTGTGCAGTGTCTCTGTTTTAGAACAAATTATTTTCCTTCAAATGCTGTATAAATTTAGTTCTCTTGCAGCTCTGTGCAATCCTCTGCTTCTGAGAATTCCACCAGAATGGTGAGAAGGGCAAAAGGGAAGGCAAGCAGGCAGGGATGCTCAGCACAGTGAAGCCCATTTGAACCTTGAAAACAAAGTGTGAGAAGTAAGACAGTGGCCCAGGGAATGATTTAGGCATTTTCTCCTCCTCTTGAAGGAGCACAGTAAAGTTTTGTAGCCACACAATTTCAGACAGATTTTTAAAGCCAGTTAATATCAGCTTAGTTAACCAAGTTATCTTCCTTTGAGAAGCTCACTCCTAAAGAAGCTCAGTCTTTTTTAATGCCAGTGCCCAGATGACCTGCAGGTAGTGACAGGCTGGGGTAGTGCTAGTGTGCATAAGCCACAGGAAGAGTTTACATGATCATGGCCTAGGCAGCATTTAAAATGCTCTACTGTGGCTGATGGATTCTGCTACACTCTTCCACAGTAATGTCAACAAAGTCTCACCCAACAGAAGTATTTTGGCTGGTGAAAAGGTTGGCATAGCTTGGCTTCTGCCAAAGCAGCCAGGCGTGGATTGGTGTGGGTTCTTTTCCCAGCTTTTCTGTGGCTATGACTGCTGCAGGTTTGAGCATGCTTGTGTTGCACTTCATGTTATACTAAAGTTTCCTTTGTAAGAAGTACCTGGCTGCAAAGACCCCATTCCCAGTCCTTGGCTCCTGCAGCCAGTGTCCTGTACAGTCCCAGAGAGGTCAATGAGGTTCTGCACAGGTGCCACAAACGCACCCACGTGCATCGGATTGCAGGAGCAGGGCTGTGCTTGTCAGAAGGGAACAGCTGTGCTGCTGCCCTCAAGCCAAACCTGTCAGAAATGATCTACAGGCAGCAACAGCCACAGCAAAGTGGGGTGTTTCAGCTTGGACTGGTTTCACTCCACTTTGGCGTGAACTTTAATGTTACTTAATCCTAATGTTAACTTAAATGTTACTCTGTAAATACTGATAACCAGCAGAAATACAACTTTCTCAAAACCTGGAGTTTTAGTTGCAGACTTACTGTGCAGTTCTAACCTGTATCACGGATGCAGTCACAGACCAGCTCTTGTCAAATAGACTTTTGCTGATTCCATTGCCCTTCTGCAGCCTTGCAACCCTCGTGTTTCACAGAGTTGAAAGTGTTCTGACCAGGTTGAGTTGTTACATTACATTTCACATAACCAGACTTGGAGATTTGTAATGAAACCAATTAGTGTTTCTTGGGAAGTTTTCATTTCCTACCTTGCTATGACGTTGCTGGCTGTTTTTATGAACTTAGTGGCAGTGTTTTGCACAGGCATTGAGTATTCCCAATCCATCAGCCTATTTATTTAGCTCAATTTGAATCTGCCTTTAAAATAGTAAAATTTAACACCCCTTCATCATCTCCCCCTTAAATGAAAATTGGAGGTCTTAGCCAGGCTGTATTTTACACTTTTTCTAGGAGCATTTATTATAAATAAAACAAATTTTTAAAGAGAGGGCAGTTGTGGGAGCACTACTGACAAAACTGATATCTGTATGGAGCACTTCACACAACCATTAGCTGTGAGAACCCATTAACAACCTTTTATGCTGTAGGAAGGACCATGCTGGGAAAGGAGAGTGGTTTGTACACATCCGCGTTCTTTTCTCCTGGCTGAAGGTTGAATTCAGTTCCACATTGTCATACAATGAACTGTTTAATTTAATTTGCAGATGCAATTACTTTGTTTTGCTGTCAGTAGTTCGTGCCCAGCTGACCCACCAATGCAGCAGCGATCCCTCTCTTTACCTGACCGCATGCAGCTGTTCTTACAGAACCACCCATGCAGGGCATTTCAGACACTTGCAAAGGTTTATCAGTGCTGGCTTTTGTCTCCTGTGTCTTTTAACACCTCAGATGATCCTGTTCATTGTAACTGCAAACTATGTCCAGGTTCTTTACTTCAGGAAACAATACCTGATGTGCTGTCCCTGCCCATCTTGCTTTCATTTGTTGACAAATACAAGCTCATTCCTGTCTTTATTACTGATGTAAAAATGGTTTTGCTCTGTTTTCAGTGACACTGACTTTGTTACCAAATACTTCATTAACAGTTTATTAAACAATATTGTCAGAGCACTCTCCTCCCTTTACAACTAAAATAAATGCTGGTGGTCATAAAAGGGTTAAAAATCCAATTTGAATATTTGCCTGTCTTTTGTATTATGGTGTATTTTTCTGATGTTTCTTTGAAGAAAATCTGTGTTGGCTTGCTTTAGAAAACAGTAAAAGAATAACTCCCCCCAACTAATTGTTAATCGCTCAGAATATTGCAAAACTTAATGATACGTGGAAGTCTTTAAGTATTAGCCATAAATCATGGGATTATGAATAAGCCTTTGTTGTCACAGGCTCGCATACAGTCATTCCAAAACGTCTGCCATTAGGATGCAGCAAGGCAGCTGTCAGCTGTTTTCTTGTAATTAAACAGCCAACGAGCAGCTAATTAAGACATATGTGTATACAGAAGTGGAAGTGGGTATGTTAATGAACTGTAGGAATCAATTCATTAAATGAAAATTTGTCAAAAGACCAAACATGAGCTCAGCGTTTCAGCCCATGTGCAGTGGAGAAGGAGCCTGTGCGGTGCCATTTGGGACACGAGGAGTGTCAGGAGCCAGCTCAGACACCAGCGTCTCCAACGCTGAGCTGCTGAGCAGAGGAGTCACTGAAACTATTCATAGACTTAGCAAAAATGGCTATTTACATTTCAAAGTCCTTTTTTAACAAGTTGTTATTCCAACTGACATGCAGATGAAAAGTTCTTGCACTCTTTTTTCCCCAAATCTGATTTTGTAGCAGCAAATGAATACCCATGTTGTGTATAAATAGGAGTCTGAAACGCAGGGACCAAGCTGTGGCTTGTAACCTGCTCTGCTCTTCTTCTGGCAAGTGGATCCATCTGCAGGAAGAGGGAATGTGCAGAGCTCGGTGGCTGGGGCTGGGTCATTGTGCTGACATCAGGAGGGGCCAAGACCTGGCCCAAGCGTGCCATGGGCCAGAGCGCTCCGACCCCGGGGCTCCTTCGGTGCAGCCCCGGCTTTGTCTCTGTGCTTGATCAGGAGGGTTGGCTCTGCCTTGGCCCATGAGGTCACATCAAATAGTGGCTGTAAACATGCCTGCAATAAAAAGCATGTGGCCTGGGCTGGCTTGCATAAGGCTTGAATGTATACACGTGTACCAAGCATGCATCCACCTCCTCCTTCCTGGTGGAAAAATTACAGCCAGCTCCGTGCCTCTGGCAAAAGCGAGGGAATAGAACAACAGAATAGAGTGTTTCTTCTTTTAGAGGGGGAAAATTTGGAAAGAAACTGTAGGTACTTACAGAAGGCTCCTGTAATAGGGGCTTCCCCATGTGTCTTACAATGATGTGAAAGCCCAAGGACCACCAAAACTTAGAAAAATCACAAGTAAATGACAGCGCCCTAAAACAAAAAATCCTCACTTGACCTTCATTGTCAATTCACTCCCAATCTCAGATACCAGTCTTTCTGAGCTCTGGACAAGTTTAGATTAGTTTTTGAAGTTTGTGGCAAGGTTTCCTCTTTCTTTAGCTACTGCTAATGTTTTCTTGGGTTTGTTTTTCAAAGCTGCTATATCTCTGGTTTGCAAAGTGCAAGTGCTTTTAAAGGCCAGTGTTCAGGCATTTCTGCTCTACTGGAAATTTAGCTTCAAGCTGTAACTTAGCTGATATATTGTACACTAAAATGTATTGAGCAGCTGTGTCTCTAGGGAAAATCAGGAAAAGGAAAAAGGCCAGTACTTTCTCCATTATAATACTAAAAATAATCCTCAGCTTGACAAGGCTATTCCTAATAAAATATGCCAAGTGGCAATTCAGAATCAGTGTGTGTGTGTGTGTATATATATGTATCAGCTAAAGGAAAACATATGGATCCTTGAGGTTATTGGGACATGTTAGTTTCATGTATTGTTTAGGCTGACTTCCAGAATCTCAGGGGTGGCAGAGGGCTTCATGCAGCTTGTATGCAAGCATGTCATTCAGTGTAACTAGAAAAGAGTTTGGAGAACTGAAATTTTCAGGGACTGGTGCAGAACCTTGAGCAGTCACTGGTCAGCTCAGTCCCTAATCCTGTTTTTCTGGTGAATGGCATTGCACTTGGAGTTTAGTGGTGAACATGCTTGTACTTGCACTGGAGTGACAGGCTCCACTGACAGCACTCCCAGAACTGGAAATGAATCTATCTACTTATCCAAGGGTTGGTTTCTCTAGAGGGATCAGCTGTGATCTTAGAATGGTAGACATTTCCATGGTATTTCAGGTTTTCTTTAGGGTGAAATGCATTCAATTGGAGCTCAATATGTGCAATACTTTCAGTCTCGGTGACAATTATCTCACTATTGACAAACATGAAAAAAGGATTGAAAGTTCAGTCATATAGAAACAAAGACCAGGAAAAAAAGGGTAAGAAATTATGTACAGGAAAACAGGATTAAAGATAGCATCTTCAGTTTCTTTCTTTTTTTTTAAATATTCCATGTTTCCCCCGTAAAGCTTTAATAAAAGGGGTGTAATCAACAGAGATTGGTGGCCTCCTGCTAAGATGGAGCAGGGGCTTTGTCTCAGTGTTTTGCCATGTTTCTGTCTGCAGGCAGTTTGATAGGTAGTACTTGACTACTTGAGACTTGTCATGCAGGAGTCCTTCCTTTGTTTGCTTCACCAAGTATCTGTGCGTGTGCTGAGGGACTCCAGCATGAAACCTTTGAGTAAATAACAAATTGGTAAAGGTCCAGCTTTAATTAAAAGGTGCCCAGCCTTTCCAAGGAACTATTTTCTTTGCAGCACTGTTAATTAATCCATTATGTGGCAACGTAAAACTAAAATAGTGTGCTCACTGCTCTCAAATGCCTCTTTAGAATGACTACATCTTTGCAGAATTCTTGTGAAGTAGGTATTACACACACAGCCGCTTATGTTTGGGCAGTCTGTGGCAAAAGGATGAAATGGACTTCAAAGCAAACAGCTGCAGAGTGGTTTATGACATGCACCCTTCTGGAGGAGACAATAAAGTTGTAGCTGTGCATAGCCTTCCAGCTTTCTTTGGAGATGGGGTTGCTCAGGAAAGAGATCCTACATAAAACATGTTTTAGCTTTCCCCCTCCTTAAGAATCTAAATCCTGAAAAGAGTTGAACACCGGGCTGTCAGCATCAGACTAACACAACAGCAGTGATGGGTGACAGCAGCACCAGTGCAGTGACCACCCCCTCTGTCCTGGGCGCGAATGAGGTACCTCAAGTGCTGTGTCTGGTTTTGGGCCCCTCATGACAAGCAAGACATTGAGGAGCTGGAGCGTGTCCAGAGAGGGGCAGCAGAGCAGGGGAAGGGTCTGGAGCACACGTCCGTTTCTGGTTTTGAGTCTGATAAGGAACAGCTGAAGGTGCTGAGGTTGCTTAATCCGAAGGAGGCTCAGGTTTGACCTTCTTGCTTTCTACAACTCCTTGACAGGAAGATGGAGCCGGGTGGGGGTCAGGTTCTTCTCCCATGGAGCCAGCAACAAGACAAAAGGAAATCGCATCACGCTGTGACAGGGCAAGTTTCATTGGGATATTAAGAAAAAAATCATAACTGAAGGGGTGGGCCGGCGCTGGAATAGGCTGTCCATGGAAATGGTGGAATCACAATCCCTTGGAAGTGTTCAAAGAGGCACGTGGATGTGGCACTTGGGGTTCAGTGGTGAACACAGTGGTGCTGGGATAATGTTTGGACTTGATGATCTTAGAGGTCTTTTCCAATCTTAATGATTCTGTGAGTCTATGAAAAACATGTTAAGAAATTGTTCTTCGCAGGAGAAACTGTTGGCATCGTGCTGTGTATTTTTTAAACACATACACACACTGGCAAGGCTGAACATCAGAGCCTGTTGCTGTCACTCCAGAGAACAGAACAAGGGCGGTAGCTGTTGAATCCTCCCTATTTTTGACAACTATCCCACCCAGGAAAGATAGGAAATCAAGGTCTGTAATTAGTTTTATCTTATCTGGGAAGAGCTGGTGTTCCATATGTAATATAGGATCTGTAAAATCAGCGAATAAAAAGTGTAATTCCTTTATGTGTTACAATGCTTTTTTAATGAACTGTTTCTTGCTAGTTACTGGGTTTTGTTTATTTCTAGGAGAGAAAAAAACAAACAACAAAACCTTTAGTTTTAACTTCCTTTAGTTGAGTATAAAGTACTTGAACTTCTTTTCTGTTAGGTACACTACTTTTTTTTATTTGCTCCATCAGTTAACATCTTCTTGACTTGTGTTTTGCCATTGCATCCCAGGGCTTTTTCAGAAGGAGTCAGCAGAGCAATGCCACGTACTCGTGTCCTCGGCAGAAGAACTGTCTGATCGACCGGACCAGTCGGAACCGCTGCCAGCACTGTCGCTTACAGAAATGCCTTGCTGTGGGGATGTCTCGGGATGGTAAGTGCTCTTGGCTCGGGGCCTAGCTGCAGAAAACTGACGTAAGGTGTCGTATGATGTATGGTCAAACAAAACCCCACAGCGTTTGTATGCTAATTGTGCATTGGGCTGATAGCTGAGATCAGCAAGTGAGTTCTAGATGTTGCTATATGTTTTTCTGTTATATGCTATATGTTTTTAGATGCTGCTGTATACTCAATATATATATGAATCAAGGCATATACAAAGTTCTTGGATTTATTTTTTTCCTACTTGCCTATTATAGTTCCCAGTTTAGATCTTTGTCTCTGGTCACTTCTTGAAGATGCAGTTTTTTAGTCTCATTTTAATACTTTCTCTATATATTCATTACAACTAAAGTCACCTCTTGTAGTTGCAAGTTAGCACTGCTTGGTACATGGGTACAGATCAGAACTGCTTCACAGTATTGACAGAAGTTAAATGTACGTATAATGAATGATGGAAAAAATGCAAAGAAAAAAACAATGCAGTGTTTTGTCAAAGATAGAATTCTGAAGAAAAGATGTTCCAGTGCTGTTAATATTAAGCTCAAAATTGCAGCTCGAGTAGTGACGAAAGCCTGCCTCTGCCAAACAGTTGCTTATGTAATTCAGTCAGAACTGGCTTTGCAGCTGGGACTTGCACGCCTCCCCCACAGATGCAACAGAGCTGCCACCACTTACCTATTTGAAGCTCTGACTCAGACTTTTCCTCTGCCACAGTGACAGCAGCGCTGCATGTTCTACAAATACATACACATTACGTTAGGTACATGAGGTCCGATCAAGGCGATTGTTTCCAGATTACATTTGCTTCTTGAATTACATTGTCTTTATTTTGTTTTTTTATTTGCCATGAGACTAAAAACCTGAAACAGTTGATCATATAATGACTAGTTCCTCCACTGTGTTTGCTTTCCTGTAGAAAAGCAGAAGGCAGTAGTTGCCTTTTTAAAGGATGAAGCTTTTACAGCTGATACGGGTCTTTGAAGTCCCGTGCTGCATCCTTGGGAATTCCCTGGATGCTGCAAACCAGTTGCTTACAGCTGATGTTCCTCAAAGCCGTAGTAATGTTGTGGAGATACACACGTGCATTTGTGTGCACACACGCATAGGTTTAACAACTATTCATCTAATAAACGTTTTTGCTTGTCACAGAGGTGCTGAAGGCAGGTTTGGTGGTTCTTCCCACGTGCTTCAGTCCCAATCTCAGTAAAGCTTGCTGGTGCCACACTGAGACAGACCCCACGTGTTGGCACCACACTCCAGGTTCACTCCACAGCATGAATGTACAGCTGGTTGGAATTGGACAGTTTTCTTAGGCCAATGTGTTCTGGTTTAGCTTCCACTTTTCTAGGTAGGGTTTGAATGCTGAAGAGATGCATCTGTCAGCCTCAACAGACATGCAAGAGAAAATCTTTCCAGTATAGAAGTGGAAAGTTAATGAATTAAGCTAAACCAGTGACTTCTAATGGTCCATTTCAATGGCATGTCAAGACAGTCTTTTAAAGAGCAGGTGCTGCAGCTGTGAATCTGTAACTGAGAAGTGATTCTTAGGTCTGCCCATCCTTCAGATTTGGGGTTTGTGCGGTATCCTTCCATGGAGCGTTTAAAGAATCACAATTAAAAGGCGGTGGTGGATGTGTAGAGATGTAATCTCTTGTGTGTCTGTATTTCAGCTGTAAAGTTTGGTCGAATGTCAAAAAAGCAGAGGGACAGCCTGTACGCCGAGGTGCAGAAACACCGAATGCAGCAGCAGCAGCGGGATCACCAGCAGCAGCCAGGAGAGGCAGAACCGCTCACACCAACATACAATATCACCACCAATGGGTTAACAGAGCTACATGACGACCTCAGTAATTACATTGATGGGCATACCCCTGAAGGTAGCAAAGCAGACTCTGCAGTTAGCAGCTTCTACTTAGACATACAGCCTTCTCCAGATCAGTCGGGTCTTGATATTAATGGAATCAAACCAGAACCAATATGTGACTACACACCAGCATCGGGCTTCTTCCCTTATTGTTCTTTTACAAATGGGGAGACCTCTCCAACTGTGTCCATGGCAGAATTAGGTAATGAGAGAGAAAAGCTTCCATTGTAATTGTCTTAACAGTACCCTTTGGATTAAAGTGACACATGTAGCCAGGTGATAGTGAGAATGCTGCTTCAGTAGAGCTGTGGGCATGTATGGGCATTCTTGTGTGAAGTGCACAGTAAATACCTGATCTCGGGGCACACGGGGAACTCCTTACTGCTCTGGACTAAAGCTCCCAGGGGCTGTGGTTGATCAGCTCTACCAGTGTTGCTTTTGCTTTTGGTCCTCGCAATAGACCCTTGGAATACTGATTAAGAAGCCAATTTTTAGTGCTGAGAAAACAGGCATTTCTTTATTTGCAGATTATTTTTTAACAATTTTATCTCTTTTATCATTACCTCAATACTGTTACTCCTAACAAGAAGTGATGAGGCTGATTTTCTTCTGCTCTTTACCTGAGGAAAGTACCAGGCTAAACTGAGGGCAATTCTTGTCACTTGTTGAAGAGGATCTGGCCCCAGATACTGAAGAAGATTTTTGAATGTAGCAAGTTTTGATGATTTCTGTAAGAGCCTTATAACAACCACATTAATTAGCACATTTTTACTTTAAACTCTTCTCTTAATGATTACACTAGTGCTGAATTCCACAAGTATGACTTGTCAACAACTGAGGCTGGAGTTAGTGAGTGCTGTGTGAACTGGTTATAAACAAAGTGGAACAGGACATCAGAGTGGTTTCATGATTCCATTACTTATATGAGCAGCCAGGCATTTAAAACTGATTCCTAAAACTTACTTAAGCAATATTTTTTCTTATTATTTTATTATGAAAACCTAAAAATAGTTCAAAAAATTATGTATTCCCCATTAAAATTTTTTGTGGTTTATGTTCTTTGGAGAACTTTTGCAGAGAGGAAGTCACAGGAAGCTTGCTTTTTAATGTCCTTTTGTTGCTGTTCTCTACGATATAATTTGTCCTGACAGCCAAAATATTGTGTCTGGCTTCAGTTCAAATAATTTCAGATAGGTAAAAAGGAGAAGAATATATATGTCAGGACAATGGCAATGCTACCAGCTTTGTCTCTGAAATGATTTCTAATTTTCTCATGGAAAGTATTAAAAAGATCTACATTAAACCCACAGGGGGGAAAAAAAGGAAGAAAAAAGAAAAAAAAAAAAAGAGGGTTTTTCCTTTGTAAGGCAGAGTGTTGAGTTTGGAACACTGACCTAAACTGAGTTTGTCTTGTTGCTTACCTTTATTTACATAGTGCTTCGTTTAAACCCTGCACACCATGATTTGGGTGCCCAGCATTAACATTACTGAACAATGTTTGAAGAATGTTTGTCTGCCAGACGAGGGTTTCAATTTAGAAAGGTGTGGCTGTTCAATGAAAGTATTTAGGTGTGTGCTGAAATACAGTCCCAAAGTGAGGCGGAGGTTTGTGAATAACATGGGAATATTTCACCTCCTGTATCTTGCAAGGGCACAGGGATCATGCTGTCAGCTGCTGCTACTGAGAACAAGTGTTTTAACTACACACTTGTAAAAAAAACCAAAACAATTGTTACAATTGTTTGAAATATATCAAAGCTGTGGTGACAAAGTATAAATTATATTGTGTTCTACCTTACTGATTGCTCAGGTAGCACATATAATCTGCTTTTACGTCATCTGTATATTAAAGACTTTTCAGGTAATATCTTAATCAAATTACTGACACACTGATTGGTCCAGCAGTTCAGATTGTGAAGAATTGGTTTTGATCGTGTACCAAACAAAGCCAGTTTCACAGAAGACCCAGTACTGCAGTCCCTTGGAATACCTCCATGTTGTAGTGACCACCATTCCTGTTTGGTTTGAGCCTTCATTTTCAGTGGCCTAACAAGCAGAATTGCGTGAGAGAAGTCCCCAGGCCTCTACTTGTCACGTGATAGAATAGGAGAACATGCCCACCTGAAGGATCAGGGTAGGAAGGAGGAAATTAAATAAAAGTGGAACTCAGGTATCTAAATTCAGGCTTTTGAAAGTGCTCCTAAACATTTATGGAACCAAGTTTTATTAATCTAAATCTGGATTATGGGTCTTTAAATCAAGTATAGCAGGAGAAAATAATTTTATTTGGAATCAAAGCATGGCATGGAAATTTTAAATCATGTGTAGTAAGCTAGGTGACTACTCTAAAGCTGAAGGAAAAAACCCCCTAGTGTTAAGTGATTTTTTAGTGTGTTATCTTAATCATCTGGATTCTTTAATAGATGCATTTTTCTGGGGTTTTTTTGTTGTTTTTTTTTTTTTAAAATGATATGAGAGTAGGAAAAGAAAAAGGTATTTTTCCCTCCCAGGCAGCCTCATGGGACGAGAGTCCCGCTTGAGAGAACGCTAGAGAGGTGGTAACTGGTTTCTCTCACGGGAAGCGTTGGCACTGGCAGAGCCGTTCTGTCCCGTCCCTGCCGCGTCCTGCGTTCAGCACGGCCGTGTCCGCGGACAGTTGTGTGCCCTCGCTCGAGGGGTCCGTCACCCCGTTTCTTCCCATAGTTTCGTGGGGCTGTGCTCCGCGGTGTGTCTCCGAGCCCGGATGTCCGGATGTGTCGGGAGCTTTTCCGTGTCCCCCGCCTCTGTGTCCCTGGCGCCCCGCGCTGCGCGCGCGCCCTCTGCGGGCGGCTGCGGGCACTGCCGCGTTCTCCGGCCGCGCGTTAAATGGCCGCTCGCCCTCCCGGAGCCGCCGCCGAGGAGACGCGCACCGAAGCAGTTCTCTCGCCCAGCTCACCCTCTCCCCTCCCCCTGCTGCGGCTCAAATATACGAGATTTTCTTGTGTCTGAAGGTATAGCTTTGCATTTCTAACGCGTGTCGGTGTCTGCTCTCTTTTAGAACATCTTGCACAGAATATTTCCAAGTCACACATGGAAACTTGCCAGTACTTGAGAGAGGAGTTACAGCAGATAACATGGCAAACTTTTCTGCAGGAGGAAATTGAGAACTATCAGAACAAGGTATGAAAGCATGCCAAGATACAGCGTGGTTTCTTTAAAGCATGGTATTTCCATAACATGCTGCAAAATTCACTTTTTCACTGCTTTCTCCTTACTATCAGGAATGTATATTTATGTGTGTTTTAAAAAAAATACACTAGAATCAAAAGCAGAAAGATAGTCAGGATATCCTTTGTATTTGTGATTTTTACAGGTATAGGAAAAGGCATTGTCCTAAAATCTGTCTCTGATAAAGAAAGATAGGAAATAACAGGAATTTTTTTCAATCTTAATTGGCATGTTATGTTCTTCTCTTAATTTGTAATGTCCTGGATCAACAACAGTAAAAGCCAAAGCCACCAAGTTTGTGATGTTACATGTTGTGTTTCAGTTTGAGTTTGTAAACACAGAGCTCCATCAGATTTCCAGCCTTTGGGGTTCACTGTAATCCCGATTCATGCTCCAGTTGTCCCTCAGTGTTTGAGTTTTACCTGTGGAGTAGCAGCACAGTGCTGCCATGCCACCAGGGTACTGTAAGATCTAATCAATGTTATTTCCAACATGCCTTCCATCCACAAGCTTCTACCAATTGGCTGCTTTTGGAAAATGGCCTTGGAAAGCACTGCTGAAGCACACTGATCTTTGAACATATTTTTCATTTCTGCAGAAAAATATTTAACCATTAGGAGCGTAGTTTTTCTACTTTAGGCGATTTCATTCTGCATTATTATCAACACTGGAAAAATTCACTACTTGCATGCCTTCTTGATGTTGTTATCAAGATAATCTTCATATATGAACATCTTTATATGTATCCTTCTGAAGATGAGCTAGGTTGATAATTTGCAATCTGTACAAAATACAGAAGCTGATAGGAAAAATATGATTGTGCCTTGCTGGTGTAAATTGGCATTTTATTTTCATGCAGCGAATAAAATTCCCACTGAAATGACCAAAATCATTATGCTTTGACATTTTTGGCTTACAAAATAAAAATACTCCAAGCTGGATCTCTTCTAACATGACTGAAGAAGTCTTCCATGGTTGCATTGTCACTCATCCACATGAGGCTCTGCTTTTGAGGTCAATTCCCCTTGCTTACAAGCAGACTGTAGCCAGGAGTGTTGGAGAGAACTCATTGTATTTTGTTGTGTGGGGGTTTTTTAGCTCAGTTTTACTTTCTGACAATGAGCTTTCCAAAGCTTGGCTAGTAATTTTTGAATTTCTCTTCTCTCTCAAACAGCAAAGGGAGGTAATGTGGCAGTTATGCGCAGTCAAAATAACAGAAGCTATACAGTATGTAGTGGAATTTGCCAAACGCATTGATGGCTTTATGGAACTGTGTCAAAATGATCAAATTGTGCTTTTAAAAGCAGGTATGTGGGTCAGTTTTAAGGTCTGCTTCTATTAGTCTTGCCTGAGGAAGGTGTTACATGTTACATACAGCGGTTGCATACGCATACATTCATATGCAGTATGACGATCATTTAAAATTAAATAAGGGAAAACCTTGCAAATTGTCTGTCACTGAAGTAATGTCATCTTAGTTATTGTGGGAAGAAGGAGTTCAAGTCTATTAAATTTTCATTTTGGACAAAGGGAGCAATGAGTGTGTTAAGATGTAAAAATTGGATTAAGTTGTGGGGGGTTTTTTTTGATTGCTAATAGTGAATATTTCAAGGTAAAAATCTAGATGGTTTTATGCAAGATATTGTAGAAGTAATTCAGGTTACAAATAACTGGTCCAAGTTGTTAAGGCTTGGTGAACATAAATTTAAATGAGCTGCTTTGGCTTAAGAGACGTCAATACTCTAAAAAAATTATGAGAGTATATTAGCATTAAATAAGTTGCTTTAGCAAAAATTTCTAAAGAGGTTTATGGGAATTCTTTTAATTCCACCAGCAAACCAAACTATGCTCTGTTACACCACAGCAACTTACTGCTCTACTAAACTGATAATGAACACAGAACATTATTATTAAATCCTCATTTGCACTTCGCAACTGAAGTCGCTCCTTCCATAGTCAAACATGCGTTGTTTCTGTTTTAGGGTCTTTAGAGGTTGTGTTCATCAGAATGTGCCGTGCCTTTGACTCCCAGAACAACACAGTCTACTTTGATGGCAAGTATGCTAGCCCAGAGGTTTTCAAGTCCTTAGGTAAGGAAATGTGAAGTGTTTTGCCTCTACAAGGAAAAAAAAAAAAAAAAAAAAAAAAAGGTGGAATACTAAGGGAAAACAGCTGCTTTGAAAATTCAGTCTATAGTAGCTCAGACTGGTTGTTTTGTAAGCTGTCATGCTGGCTCTGTTTGAGGCCAAGCTGATTTCAGGAGGTAAAAGAGCCTAACTCTGTGCAGTAAAGGACTGTTGGTGCTGAAGTTCAGCATTTGGATTAGGGTAGAGCAGTCTGGACTCACTTGTTGAGAAGAGAAGCCCAGATTTCATATCTAATGTAACATTTCATATATCCTGTTGGAAAAGGCAGAAGATTTTAAGCTGATTTGGAATATAGTGACATTACTGCTTTGAAGATGTTAATGGTGTTTTAAAATCTACTAAGTCCAGTTATTTGCTGGTAAAGTACTGTAAATAATTTTTTTAAAAATTAAACTACATACAATTTTGAAATGTTTTTTCCCATGTATTTTTGCTAATTTTAAAAGGTTGTATTCACTGGGTATAGATTTGGGCTGTTGGCCACTTTGGAGGCAGTGAAAATACATCAGTGGAGAATGCTGGACAATTACTGAAGCATTCTCTGCCTTTCTAAAACACCTCAAGGTACAAGGTCAGAGTGCAAATAATTCTGAGTTCTAAGGAAATATAACTTGGATCTGTTACCAGCTGTGTCCAGAAGTTTATGCTGGGGAGGCTGAGGAACATCCTCGTCTCTCAGGCTGTGATGCTCTTCAGAGCAAGGCTCACTTTAAAGACTGTACCTGCATGTGTGACAGCAGCAGTAATCTGAATAACACCAGTGTGAGCAAGAGAATGGATGGAAGGAGACACAGTTCCTCTTTTGCATGAACCGTGTTCAGTTAGACTGTGGCTTCTCCCTTTGCTTCCTGCATGTCCCTTGTGTGCCTCTCTCTTCCCCAACTCTGTGGGCTCAATAACCTTAAAACTGGAACTTCTTAAGTCCACATTTCAAGCCTTCAGTTGACACTGACATGACAAAGTTCCATTTAGAACAGGAACAAAGATGAAGTGATTTTGAACTTGAAATAGATGATTTGAGATTTATCCATATTTACCCCATGAGAACCCAGTGTAGAAGAGATACAGTATGCAAAACCTTCAGAATCTTGGCTGCCAGGATGTGGGAGTGGAGTACCCTCAAGGATGAGTGAGATCTCACTGCCATCACTTCACAGTCCTGAAGGAGAAGACCACCTATGAAGTGTTCTACAGCTATTTCTCATCTCCATCAGAATAAATCAACAACTCTGTAGCACTGAAGTAGTTTTAAACAATGTAACAAGAGCTTACCTTCTTTTTGGCAGGTTGTGAAGACTTCATTAGCTTTGTGTTTGAATTTGGAAAAAGTTTATGTTCTATGCACCTGACAGAAGATGAGATAGCTTTGTTTTCTGCATTTGTTTTAATGTCAGCAGGTAAGAGATGAAGGTTTCCTCTAGATTTATTTGGTAGGGGTTGTTTTTATTTTGAGGCCTTATTAATGATAATGTTACAATTATCTGACATTGTGAAAATATCATCTTTTTGAGTGTCTCCTCACCAAATTTTTTATTTAAATAAGCACTTTAAACTATGAGTTTAGGAACCAATTTGTTAAATTGTAAATCCTAATCTAAGCCCTTATTTTCCACATTTTCATCTTGTTCAGGACTCAGTTTCTTTGCAAAGGCTTAAATGCATTTGAGTGAGACCTGTGAGCCCATCCTGGTGAGACAGGTAGTCTAGACTCCCACAGTCAGCTTTCCATCTGTGTGAGCTTGCAGCTGCAGCACAACAGAAAACTTCCAGCATTGCCATTTTAGTGTGACTGGGATGCTGAGAATAACGTCACCCCCAAAGTCAGGGTAGGTCTGCCATGCCTGTGGCTAAAATTAGTTAATAATCACAGGTGAATGTGCACAGTGTGTTCCAGGTGCTGGAAAGGCTTCTTAGGTCAGGTAGAGCAAGGTACTGGGGCAGAAAGGCAGTTTGTGCCTGGCCTGACACCTGAGGGACGAAACTGACTTCAGACTGCAGCACAGTGGACTCAGGAGTGATGATGGACACTTCTATTAGCAATGGTGGGTTTATTGAGTCTATCATAAATATGTTCTCAAGCTGTTGGCCAGACAGGATGTGTGTTAGCCCTGTGTCTTAGCAAGCCACAGAACCTTACAGTTCTGTCACACCAGGAATGTGGCATCTAATACTGCTTTTCTGCCAGGAACTTTGTTTTTTAATAGCTGAATCTTTGCATCTGATTTTTCTGTAAGTCACTCTAAGTTCTGTAAGTTCTGTTGGTCTTCTGTAAGATCTTAGTAAGAGGATCCTCTCCAACTACTTCTTCATTATGTGATCTATTCATTTCCCAGTAAAAAGTTGCTGGCCCCATTTTTGAACACCCTGCATTTTACAGATTTTCTTAGCAAATGAATAGTAGATCTCACTCAGATGCATTGCATTCTCCTAAATAAGGGCTTTATAATAGTAACTTTAAGTGCATGTAATAAATGTATTTCAAAACCTATTAATTTTGAAACCCATTTTCTATATAAAAGTATATAATAAGTGGAAGGAAGGTTGCAAACAGGAAAAATTAATCTGTACCAGGCTTAGCACTTCCTGGTGAGCTGTGATCCCTGTGTGCATTACTAGAGGTTTTAACTCTATTTATATTCAGATCGCTCATGGCTTCAGGAGAAAGTAAAAATTGAAAAACTCCAACAGAAGATCCAGCTAGCACTTCAGCACGTCCTACAGAAGAACCACCGAGAAGATGGAATTCTAACAAAGGTAGGAGTCATTCTGTGCCGCGTCACAGGACTGTGAAAGAGTAGCTTCATCTGAACACTGCCCTGATTATGGGGTAAAAGCTTATATGCAGTTAATTTATTTATAAACCCAGAATTCTTTGTTCAAAATCGAGCTGCTCAGCTGAACCTATTTACTTAAACCTAGAAGAGGTGAAATGATGATGTACTAGAGATCAAGATTGATAATGATCTGAAAGGGAGTATTTTTATGTGGAACTTCATGAAAAGCGATGAAGGTTTTTATCGTAGTTCTCCTGCACGACACTCCTGCCACACAGAATACTTTTTCAGTGCTAGAACATGCATGCCTTCTTATTTGCGGAATCTCTGCCTGCATGACAGTGAAGTTGTTGTAACATGCAACACACAAACTAAACTTGTTTTTCAGACCTCTGTCAGGAGTTCCCCACACAGCCTTTTTCTCAGTTCTTCCGAGTACTGAGCCTAGGAAAAAGACGCACTACCTGCTGTTATACTAAAGTATCTTCATGTAATTTCTCAGAAATGGGAAACTGGTGTGATATTACAAGAAGTAAATCTGAAGAACTGGGGAAAGATAGACACTTCTACCTTGCAGAGTTAGTTCCTTTTACAGCTCTGCACAGCCAGAAAGCTTATGCTTCATTTCACACCACAGAATTAGTTACAATAGAAGCAGGATGGTCCAGCCTGGGCTCTGCAGATATTCTTAATTTCAAATCCTAGCTCATGTAATTTTCTCTCAGTGTCTACTTTGGATACCTTTGTCAGAAGAAAGAGTCTTCCATATGCTTTGATACAAACACTTTACTCAGTAACTTCAGGGAGTAACCTCATGATATTTTTGAAGTACGTGTTTTTTACCTTATTTGGCTTGAGGTAAATAAGTCTAATCTATTGCATTGCCAGTTCCCTCTATAATATTCACAGTGGGTTTAAATGCAGTTGGGATTGCCTTCTTCCAAGAGGATAATTTAATGAATGAAGATCCAGCCCTGAAATACTTGTTAAATCAATCCAGCGAGGAAACCCAATGCCACATTTTCCTAAGAACTTAAAAAAGATTATTTCACAAATAGCTGTGAGTCCATTACTTAAATACTTTCAGCAAATATCCATGACTGTGCATCTGAAATGTCCTTGTTAAGTAAATAATTTGATTTGGGAGAGCTTTAATCCTTACAGCAAGATTGGGAGGCTTGTTTCCATGTATGACCATATGACTTGTGTTCATTTTTTTACAGTTAATATGCAAAGTGTCTACTTTAAGAGCACTGTGTGGACGACATACAGAAAAGCTTATGGCATTTAAAGCAATATACCCAGACATTGTGCGACTTCATTTTCCTCCACTTTACAAGGAGTTGTTCACTTCAGAGTTTGAGCCAGCAATGCAAATTGATGGGTAAACGTATCACCTAAGCACTTCTAGAATGTCTGAAGTACAAACATTAAAACAAAAGAAAGGAAAAAAAAAAAAGGAAAAAAAAAAAAAGAAAGAAAACCAAGACACTTTATATGGCCCTGCACAGACCTAGGGAGCCAACACACTGCACATCTCTTGGCGGTCGGGGTCAGGCGAAGGATGGGAAACAATGAAACAAAGTTGAACTTGTTTTTCTCATGCATATGATTTCCATTATGCCTACAAATATGGACCCTTTTTCTGTCTCAACTTCTCAATCCTTGACCTCTGTTTACACAGACTGAGGGTACTAATGTCAGAAGGTTGTTTTCTCCTGTAGTTCACTGCCCAGACTTTTGACAGAACAATCAATTTGTTGGTCAGAACAGAGTCCACCTAGTAATCAGCGACTGGTGTGCGTTGCAGAGATTTCAGCATCAGTTTGCACAACTTGCTCATTGTTTCATGAAGGACGATTTTTTCTCACCTACCACTGTTTGCCAGTAGACAGAACGGCATGAAAAGGGTCCATAGCAATAGCAACAATAGCATTATAATATATTACAGGGTAAATGGGCATGAAGACTATATATAGCAAAAGAGATATTGTTTATATATTGTTTTAATTAATATAAAATGTAGTTACTGGTATAGCTTTTCTTGTTGAATTGATAAGGCACTTTCATTTTGCACCTTTTTCTTTAAATTAAATGCTAGCGTGTTCATTGTTGTGTTGCATGTGCACCAGAAATTCAAGTTTAACTGAAAAAAGGTTTGGCAGGTACTGGTACATTGGGAGGTATTTATGCTGCTGTTTTCCATGTTACTTTTAAAGAGAGGCTGGTCATATCCTGAAATGGTTACAAATTTTTTTAAAGAGTTGAAAATAATGACAATTTTCTACATTAAAATAATCTTTTCAAAAGTTAAATTCAAAGGTACTTTTATTTTCAAATCTTTCAAACCTGGTTGTTTCAAAGTCAGAAGCCTCATTTTCAAAGGTTCTGAGTTTCCACTGTCAGGGTTGAACTAATTAATTATAGATCATTTACGAATTAGTAACACAGCATCTGTGAAAATCAGGCTATTAAACAGTGTATTTCTGCCCACCATAAGTCCAGGTTTGAAAGTATTTATTCAAGCCTGTATCTACAGTAAAAGTATGTGTGTATGACATGCTTGTGGAAAAGTAATTTTTATACATAATATTACATACTTTTGTACTCCATATGGTAAACAATGCCTTCAAATGCCAAGCTGTAGCCTATCAAAATCTATAAGTTTGTCTTAGACTTCAGTGAGATGAAACACACTGACACCCAGTTCTTCCAGCAGCCAGCAGTTCAGTTTCAGGGAGCTGAACAGAGAAGTCTGTTCTCTCCTTGTTTAAAAAGATGCACTTTAAAGTTGATCAGATGGAGACAGACTAAGAAAGGAAAAACATACTGTTGCTAGGAAGCATTCGTTTGTACTCAGTACAAGCCTGGAAATCATTAATATCAGAAATCTGCATTCTGTAATTCTGATTCCTGTATTGCATAACCAACCAATAAGCTGAATCTTGCAGTGTTATTAATTACCATTCCCTTCAGGAGGAATTCTGTCTCTGAGCAAAGCTGGCAGTAAATGTAGTTCTGAAGGAAGCAGATTCACATAAACGGCATCACAAATTAAACTGTGGCTGTTTGAGCCAAAGGTGTATAATTGGGTTTGGATGAGATGAAGATGCATAACTGTATGCCCTGTAGGCCATCACAGATGCAGTTTTGATGAAGTAGCTAAGAAAAAGCTGGGAACATCAAAAAATGAAAAGGAGTGGGACATAATGTGCCCTACTGCTTTAACTTCCAAGGGTAAACAATCCCTTATGTATGTTACGATTGTTGAGAAGTAACAAGTGAATAGAAGCACACCGAAGCCCAAGTATATTTTTAAAAGGAGAATCAGATCAGCGGGTTCTTACTAGCAAAATATAGGTTTATTCTATGATTTGAACATGTTTCCTTTGGGGTCAAATTGAGACATTTATTTGAGCATGTTTCCTTTGGGGTCAAATTGAGACATTTATCTGTGACACTTACTAGAAATGTTCCAGTGTAGCACATCAGGGAAGGTTACAGCTATCCCTCATCTCTAGGCTTTGAAAGGAGGGCTGGAGGAGAGCACCACACTTCGTCCTCAGAGCAGTGTGTCCCAGAGCGTGGGAGGGGAACACCTGCAGCGCCATGAGCACTGGGATGGGGCAGGAGAAGGCTTTTGGAAAAGGTCCATAGAGCTGTCTTTTTCCTGCTCCATCCTGCCTGCTCCTGAGGAGGTGGCTCACAGCCCAGCACATGCTCTCTCCACTCCCACTGAAACACCTTTCCTAGGATCATTGTTTACTTTATTGGAGTAACTGGCATAATATGGTACTTGCATTCTAATGTGTGTTCCTATTTTTGAAGCACCCCTTTTAACTAACAAATATTTTCTGAATGTGACCAGCCTTAGGTGCTAGTCCTGTAAAGATCAACTAAACTTAATCTCAGTGTCAACTAATGAATAGTGAAGTAAGACGTACTTTTTTAGAGAGTGAGATACACCTCCTACTTCTGACAATGTAGACTACCAGGGAAAATATTTGGGGATTAGTTTTCAGTCACATCCTGTTCTTACCTTTTCACGATGAATATTAGTACTTTACCAGACATCTAGGTGCCAGTGTTTTTGTTCGGAATCTGTTTAGCATATTTACATTCATAAATCATTGACAATATACGTCTTGGAGCATTTTCTAATAAAACACGTAACAATAAAAAGGTTTTAAATAGGGCCTTAGCTGAGAGTGGTATTCCAGGCCAGAAAATACTGTTGTTTTTGTTTGTAGGAGCTCATGTGTACTGGGACCTTGTTAAATCAGGCTGAACATACACACCCCAAGTTAACTGTGCTTTCCTGGTCAGTTAACAGCCACTTGGCAACAGAGTATAATTTGTGGGTTGCTCTTCATGGATGGGGAGAAAAGGGATACAGCACAGCAGACCTACAGATAAGACATCTGTTGCCAAGGTGGCCTTTATGCAAGGGGACTCGGAGTAACACCAGAGATGGCCATGTAAGAACCCAGCGCAACAGAGGAAATGCCCTCTGCAAAACCCCTGGGACCGTGGCCTGGTATCATGTGATCATCCAGATATAAAACACTGGAGGTCAATGGATATTCACATGAGTATTTTTATCATCTACCCAGTTCACTAAAAATAAAAACACTAGGATGGCTGAACATAATATTTTAAGTTTTGATGACCTAGTGCTTAGAGTCTGCAAAGATATTTTCCTGGGGAGTTATATAAATTGGAGATGTTTTCTGGCTTTCTAGGAAGAGCTACTAGACTATACTGTCATCTGAACCACCCTAATATATGTCATCACCTCCAGCATTTTTTGACGTATGGAGTTAGGTAAAAAGGGAGGCTGGTTTTAAGTTTGGTTGTTCTTTATTAGCTGATCTTAGTATGAATACCAAGATATCTGTGTATGTGCACCTGTGTGTGTGTGAGAGTCCGTTGTGTGCGCACATGAGTGTATGTGTGGGACGTGTGAGCGGCTGCTTCTAGGCTGTTAAGTGTCAATGGAATAAAGAAAATGTATTCAAAATACTTAAGTCAAAAATAGAAGGTGGTAAAAAGATTTATTCTATACAAAGCCTTGTCTGGACCACTTTAGAGAGACTTCTATTTTTTTAACCCTTCTATAAATGTTTGATGGCACTTGAAATATTCCTGCAATAAAATGTGATTTGTGTAAACATTAAAAAAAAAGATTTTGTAATGTGAAACAATGAAAGAAAGTAATGTAATTTTTCTAAAAAACTAAAAAAAAAAACCACAAACGAACGAACTTTGTATTATTTTCTTGATGGAATTTGTCTATTTGTCTTTGGAAAACTTTTTATTTCATTGAATGTGCCATAGTAGAGGTGCGTTTTTCTTTTTCTTTCTTTTTTGTTTTTAATTTTTACATTTTAGATTAAAGGAATAGCTGTGTTCCGACATTCCAAAATGCAAGATGGCATAGCAGTCATGATTAAAAGGTTTGATTAGTAAGCTTCAATCATTGTTGCTTTTTTTGCACATGTTCTTCATTCCTCTACAGTGCAATATGTACATAGAGCACTTGCGGGTGTAACCTTGATCCCTCAGGGAAAAATACATATTTGTACAGGATTTTTCTTTTTTTTGCCTTTTTTCTTTTCCTTCCTTTTTTTCTTTTTTCTTTTTTCTTTTTTTTTTTTTTTGCTAAGGAATGTCGATTGAATCACTTGTCTGTTGTTGAGGGGCAGCCAGATAATAATCCTAAACCACTGTCACAAAACATTGATTGTTTAAATTTTGTGCCCTTTTATTATTTAAGAAAGAAAAATAAAAGTTATTTTCTGACAGTTCTTTGTGCTGATTGGTGAGAAAAAGGGTAAATAGATAAGCACCTTATGATTGACTTAACTGTGAATGACAATCCATCTCGTTACCAACAAGAGAAGCCCTATCATTTTGGAGCTGGGGTTATACGTCAGAAACTAATGTGCTCAGGGATCTTCTAAAACTCTTCAACAGGGTGGCCAGTACTGCTGGTGGAACAAATTACTTTTTAAAAAATATGCTAGTATTTCTTCCCTTTCCCCCTGCCCCCAGGCACAAGAGAACTGGATTTTTTTTTTTTTTTTTGATTTTTTTTTTTTTTTTAACTAAATGCTCTATGTGTGCCTCATTCTCTTGCTCACTCTTGCAGTAGAGCTGATTTTTGGTTGGTATTGTGCTCAAAACAGAAGTACTCCAAAGAGTGCAAAGATTTTACAATTATATTTTAGAAAATAAATGCTGACACACTAAATAAATGATTGAAATTAATTTCAATACCCTCTGGACATTTTTATAATTATAGGACTACTTTTCCAGCTGAAATTCAGTGTTCTGCAATAGAAACCAGCTTTTTAGTATTTCAGTTATTGTCAAAGAAAATGAATCCATTTGTGAGGATACAGTAAGAAGGAAAAGGTCGTGGTTAGGTTTCAGCGGTGAAGTCTCATAGAAAGGAACACAGATCTGCAGGAATACAAGAACAACACTTCAAATGTTGTCTGTCATTGTTGCAGATGTTTCATCGTAAAGCCAAAACCTGACTGAAAAGAAACACTGAGGCTGAAGGAATTTTCATATCTAGTACATCAAATACAGCAATTCCAAGTGATTTTACAATGACACCAAAACCCAGCAATGTTTAGAAGTCTCCCAGTGCCAAACTATAGGATGCTGGAAGCCTGTCCCAATTAGCTTTGTTTTATGGCTTCACATTCTTTGAAAAATGTAAGTAGAAAAGCAAATAAACAACTACAAACAAAATGAGTAAGACTTCAGCACTTTGGTTACATTGGAAAGAGAGTGATTTCTCCATCTAATCTGTCTGCTTGAAGAAAGCCCCAGTTTTCTGGTATTTTTGAGGGTTTTTTCACGGGTGTACAGCTTCCAGTTGTTTCCTTTAGATTGCTTAATAAATAGGGAAACTGTACTTACAGTTTCACAGGCTGCCAGTCAAGTTTAACTTGGAATGGCTTTCCGAGGCAGACAGGCACTTAGCAAGTTATGATCAGTTGGTGTTCTGGCATCTGCAGAAGAAGAGAATTCCTATTGCTGATTCACAGTGGACCCTACTCTTTAGATACTTGCACATCAATTAAACAATCTTACAATGGACAACCCATGAGATGTTTTAACTGTGTTGTGGGATGATCCAACCATTACAGTAGCATTTTTTGGATTGGCATAGACAATCCCCAGTCTGTACTTGATGAACAAAACAGGTTACACAGTGTAAGCTGTGCAAATGGCATGTATTTTTTTCCTAGACATTCCTAACTCCTCAATGTAGATAAACCTATTAATGTCAGAAACAGCACTTACTATACAATATCCAAAAATAATAAGCAATTTTCTCTTGAGTATTCATTGTATGGAATTTTACCTGTGCTAGCTGATTCAGATTGCACAGAACGTCTTTATTTTCCTTAGCTGGAGAAATATAACTATTAGAATTATTTTTTAATTATTAATACTAATAATATTTATTACTTTTAAAGTTACATCCATTAATATATTTGAATTTTAGCCTCTTTCTTTTTGTTTAAATATTCCTGTCAGTAAATCATTTGGTGGAAATGAGGGCAAATGCATACAGATACCAAATAGAACAACAAAAAGAAAAGTTTTAAAATGTAAATGAATATTTATTTTAAAATCCTTGCAGTATGTGCTTTAATTCTAGTACTGTGATAATGGCTTGCTACATAACGCTAAGTCACTGGACTGGAGGGGAAAAATACGTAACATAATATACAGCGTTTCTCTGGAACTTTATTCAGGTACTAAGTAGAATTCTAACATCTAAACAGAAGCTGTATTCTACCTTTTCCATCTATAATGTTGCTGTTTGGTTTGGGTGTGGTTTTTTTTTGCCTTTATCATTGGTAGAATATAGCAATAACTTTATAGCAATAAGTAGGCTATCCAAATAAGAAACAAAACATGATAAAGGCTTCAGATCAATACTCATAGGCTCACTTCTTCTGCCACAATATTCACTTGTATGTCTTCCCTCATAATCTTATTACTTCTTCAAGCTGAACTTCACAATCAGGTTGTTCAACTTGACGTGTGACATCACACTTTGTTAACATCTGCATGTTTTCAGTGTTCACATGTTCTATGTATTCTTGTGTTCCTATGTTAGTGTTTCTCAAGGTTTCTGAAAGCACAATCTCTGTGAGCTACATTTCTGCACAGGGCTCTCTGTGTTGGAATTGACTTACGTTTCCTGGGGCAGGGAGTGTGAATCAGCTGGAATTATTGGCAGCATTTCCTAACTGGAGGAACCAAGCTGCCGCAGGTCCATGGGAACTCTCCGGCCACTGCAAATGCAAAGTGCGGTCCCCGGCCGGCTCTTGCAGCTCCTCCAGGCCGTGGGGCTGAGCTGCAGCTCCAGAGTTCCTTGCTCAGCGCGCTCCTGTAGCCAGCACGAGCATGTGAACCGCACTGGAGAGCCTGCACTTCGCAAAGAACCGAGTGGGGTGTGCCTGGCAGGGTGTTTTGATCATAATCTAAACACTTGGGCAGCGTTCTAACAACCAGTTGTGACTTTCGGTTTGAGAAACACTACCCTGAATTAGCCCACAAAGTCTTAATGTAGATGCACAAACTTTACAGGAACTTGCAATCTGTAATGCTATCTATATCTAATGCAGAGAATTCATAAGCAATACAGTGAATTTTATTTCACAAAAAGGCATACGTACTGTACACCTTTTTAAATCCAAAATGTTCCTCATTTCTACATTGATTTAGAAACAAGTTACGGAACAGTGGTCACTATTTGAAGTATTAGGACATTAACTGGCTGCTTCTTTATATGTAACTGTATTGTCTGCCTGCTCCTTTTCTGGAGATGTGTTTTTGTATTGGATGTTTGGGCCAATGGGAGGCTTCAAGCTACAATGTATTTTCCCAGATTAAATATATTTAACATATGACAAACCCCAGACAAGGCTTTTTAAAATGTATAAAGAACTGCAGTATTAGGTGGTTTATTTGCAAACTGTTTTCAATGTTGTCCATTTTTATGGCACCTTTAACAATATTCTTGTTTCCAAAGTACAAAAAAAGAAAAAAAAAAAAAAAAGGTTAAAAATATTCTAGCCATAACTGAATGTCAAGCAATAAAAACAAATGACTTTTTGTGCATAGATTTAAAAGAAATACAAGTTTTAGACATCTGCATGTAAATGCAATCTCTTGTTTACTGCTTTCTTAAACTTGAGCAACTGATTCCTTATTTTACTACTAATTTAAGGACTTGTAATGGCCTGTAAACATTTTATCTTGCTCTATTCTTTCAACTCTAACTTTGTCTCTGCTTTGGAGTCATAATATTTAATGTTGTTCTGCTCACCTCTATACAGTTAACCTTTTGCTTTCATTCTGTATAGATAAAATTATACTATAAACAGCCTACACAGTGCAAATATTTATCTGTTTATCAAATACCACATTATGCTGTATAATATCTGTTTTACTATATAATCTATTTTAGACATAGCTGTTTAGAACTAGAGTGTGCTATTTTTGTGTTTTTCTGATGTGTGGTGCTAGATAAGTTACTTTTGTGAACAAAAACAAACAAACCCCTTTTATTCCTAGACAATACCACCTTTGGGTCTTGTTAATTTCACTGAGTATAACTATATATAAATATATATATTTGTGTATATATATATATATACACCAACATATGCCCAACAAGTACCTGTATCAGAGTACAAGATTTGGGACATGGTTTTCTCTTTAAATGCATAGTGTCATTATATAAATTATTCTATAGTATATTTAATAAGGAGAAAATTACTTCACCGGTACAGATACTTGATATCAAATGTAGAATTTTTTTCTACATTATTAACATTATTAATGATTAACGTTATTAAAATTGTTCTGTCCAGCTTGTTATCCTTTTGGTTACTAAAACAGTCTGCCTGTATTGTATAAAAAATAAGAAAAAGATCTAATCTGCCAGTATAAAATAATTTTAATATGCTGTCTGTGTGAAAGGGAGGTAGTTATTTGGCTTGTTGGGAGAATTCTATCCTGTTGTTGCATCAGAAATTTATAGATGTTATTCTGCTGGGTGCCTTCCTCCCTCCTCACTTTAAATAGGATCTGTACACACTCAGACTGCGGATGTTACTGGGCCATGCCTACACACTTAACTCCAGTGACTGTAAATAGGAACGTTGTGTAAATCTGCCGCGATAGATGGATGGCTAAATTCAGTCCCCGGATATGCTTTATACACCACGCATACATATCCAAGGACAGCCAGTAGCAACTAAAGTTGATTTAAAAGTGGAATTTGCAACATTTTGTCAGGTATGGGGGTTTTGTTTTTATTTTTTCATGTATACCTTAATTTACGTAGTCATATACCCTTCAAAATATTCCTATCCCCTGTTCCTTTCATTCTAGATACTGTTTTCATGTTAATTCTTAAAAACTGATGGATATCAAATATCTAACTAAGGAGGTAATTAACCTTTTAAATATTTATTAGAATTTTTCTGTAATATTACTGAATTTATAAGATCTTTAGCAAAGATTTTTGAGCAATTTATTAATAACAATGTTTCTGTTTACTGCACTTTTTGATAATAGAAGGTAGTGAATTTTAAAGCCATGGTTCTTGGCTTCCATGCACTGCTTTTATACCCTCAATCCAAGGAATATATATATATAAATAATTTTTTTTAAACAGCAAACATACTGTTGACCTAAAAACAAAAACAAACATTACTGCACCATGGGTATATTTTCATAAGTGGAATGTTTAACTGCAAACACTATCAGGACAATTATAAAAACCTCTTGAAGCTACAATCTTATTTAAATATAAGCCATGACAATTTTGTTTTCCCGTCTTGATTTAAGTCACCTTTTGATATTTTCAAAGAGAAAAGGACTCACTCTTAAATTTGTATGTACCAACCCATAATGCCAGGAACACATTCTCCCTATTGTTTTAATAGTTTGATATATTTATGCAAATCCATTTGGTTAACATTTATCCTCCCTCTTTACTAAACGTTCAACGTACCAACGCCAGAATAAATGCTGATTACAAATACACATCAGATTGAAGACGAAGCACACAGACTTAAAAACCTCGTTGAGTGATATGCTCAAATTTCTGTAAATACACACAAGTTTAATGCAATATACTGTACATGTAAATATGTGCTGTCTGTTATGTGTACAGTATGTATAAATTCCTTTTCTAGCCACAATAAAATGTAAGCCATCAAGAGGAATACTAAAGTGGTATTGTACTAAACCTTTGCTAATGATCTTTACCCAATCACTTCACTGTTCCCTTCCATAGACCTTTCCAACTCACTCTTACGATAGCCTGCTTATATTCAAGTTTGTTATTTTACTTGGTCCCGAGAAAAGTATTTTGATTCATTTTGTAAATATGACTGTAAAAATAAGAGATTTAATGTTGTCTTTTAAATACTCCAATTTTCATTCTAATATGAATGTTGTTATATTGTACTTAGAAACTGTACCTTTAATATTACATTACCTTTATTAAGTGCATTGAACACATCGATTTTAGATGTGCTTTATGTACTGTTATCCTGTAATAAAACTTCAGCTTCTAATGGAAAAATCTGTAATCTGTCTTAATTCTTTTGTCAATCGCATCTTCCTTGCTTTTCTGAATTACGGTTTATTTGGTTTATTCCTTAAGGAATGCACTGATACAGAACTAGGCTACACATATATTAGAGCTGTTTTAGCATGTACATCTCGCTTTGTTCAGCAGCAGGGAAACAAGATGAACCCAGACACCTTTTAAGCTCCCCTTCTGGCCAACAAGAGCTTTAAACCTTCTCAGAATGAACATAGGTTAATGTAGCTTCCCTCTATTTGAAGGTGTCTCGTTTGAAATCACAGTTCACTACATCAAATGCAAAATACAAGAAATTTGTCACGAAACCCTCCCAGTGAACTCTCTCAGCAGAAATACTACTTCAGGTCAGATCTAAATGAGGATTTGGCTATCAAAATTGAAGTTTTAGTACAATTTAGGCATCAAAAGTCAAAGGTGCAACTCCCCTCTGCTGTGCTAACTTTGGGAACACCTGAATGTGTCAGCAGCATGCTTGGTCTTAAGACTTCAGGCATGTGAAATTCTCCTTCTGCACCTACTCAGAAATGTCTCAGTCTTGACAGAGCTTTTAACAGCTCAGTATTTATATGCCTGACCATGATCCAGAAATAGATTCTAGCATTCATCTTTGAAACACTGTATCTGGAAGCAGCCTTCACCTACAGATCAACTCTACAGAAAAAGTAGTGTAAGTGGTAACTCTTAGAACAGTAGCACTAAGCAGTGCCATGTGTTCTAGAGCAGCTCCATGTCTACAGCAATCAAGACACTGAAAACACAGATTTAATTTTCTTATCCTCAGGACATGATTCCTGCCCAGTCTTCCCAGTCACAGGAAAGTTTCTAACCACCAAGATACAGGTTATGGAACAGCTTTTTCAAGAACTGTATCGTTCAATATAAAACAGAGGAATTTTTCTGAAGTGAGACAAACTGAAGACTCCCTTCTGTGCCTGCCTATAAGGAAAGCTAAACTGTACATTAGGAGATTGTGGGTTTGACCTCTAACTATTTCACAGAACCATAGAATTGCTGAGGGTGACAGGGACTTCAGAGGTCACAAGAAGGGCTTCCTTGAGCTGGTTGCACAGGACTGTGCCTAACTTTTGAATATTTCCAAGGATGTTGACACCAAAACCTCCCTGGGCAACCTGTACCACTGTTTCATCATCCTCACAGTGAAAACCTGTTTCCTGATGTTCATGTTTGTCATGAAAGTACAAAGATCATGAGTAGCAAGTAGCACTATTTAAAAAAAACCACCCCCAGATACTGCAGGTTTTAGAGATGCACCCTGAAGTAGGATTCAAGCTGCCACATTCACCAAGATAAGCCTTCGAATAATTCATCTGTAGAACTGTTACCATACCTGGGTTGGGAAGTAAAATGACTCCTTACAAGGGGGTAATTCCACAGCTAGGCTCTGGGTGGGTCTATCCAATGGGATAGAAAACCTTTCTGCTTATCTAAGCTAAAAAAAAAAAAAAAAAAAAAAAAAAAAAAAATCAAGAACGCCGAATTAAAATCGCTGTCCTTAAAAATGATCTGCAAGCAAGCTGAAGACTCCCTTGGTGGGTTTGGAAATAATTCTGAATCATCTCTGAATTTTCATGTATTTCTGTAATACTGCCCAGTTTTAATCACAGGATACCAAGTACAAACTGCCCTCATCATTTCCCCATCTTTAGAGCAGTGATCGGCAACACCTCTCCCTGTAACCCCAGAAGCAAATGAATTTCCATCACTCAGACCTATGGGATGGGTTCTTACAATACCCGAATTCCACATTTTACCACACTGGGAAGCCTGCCCACCAGTTAAAAAAAGGTTTTGCGGCTCTGCTCACGAGAAGTGAGCCCGAGAAACTGAACGCGTAAGAGAGGAAGGAAGCTGATGAACGCAGCCGCCTGTATGGGCGCTTCAGCCCTCACACGCGGCCCCAACATCTCAGTGACAGGCCACGCCACACCTCTGTACACCCGGAGCGGGAGGAGCCGCCCGGGACACCCACCCTCCGCCCAGGGCCCCGTCTCTGAAACACCCGGGAGGGGCGGAATGTGTCGCCCGAGACATCCACCTCCTGCCCAGACTCCGCCTCGGCCCCGCCTTGTGAACACAGAGCAGATCTCCCCTAACAGTTCGGTTCCGCGCCTTCATCCGCCCCGCCCGCCACAAAATGGCGGCCGCACGCTGAGGCGCTGCTCGAGCTCGTGTCCCCATTGGCTAGTTCGGAACACCTGACCCATATGCCGGGCGCTGATTGGTCAGTGCCCCGAGGCGGGCTTGCAGGGCGGTGAGACGAGGAACCGCGAAGCTCCTGCCCTGAGGGCTCTGCCAAGATGGCAGACGCGGGACCGCCGCTGACATGGTGAGCCCGTCTCCCTCTCCCTGAGCGCCCTAGCCGGGCGCGCCTGAGGCTTGGGCGGCGGACAGAGCTCCGCGCTGCCCCGCCGGGAGCGGAACGCGCCGCGGCCCGGGCGGAGTGGGGCGGGCTCGGTTCCCGCCCCGCCGGGCGCCGCCGTGAAGGCGCGTGCGCTATTTCCTGTGGGTGCCGCCATGGGAGCGGGAGGAGCGCGGCCGTTCCCTGCGGGAGCGCCGGTCTGCGAGTCCGGGCGTGCCCCGCGCTGAGGGACTGCGAGGTCCTGTAAATTCACGGCGTGCGTTCTGGGCAGGGGCGGTGTTCGTGTTTCTAATACGAAAAGTCCTGCAAATACGTAATTCGGCTCTTTAACTCTAGAGAGGCGAGGTGGGCTGGAATTAGTTTGTGACTTGAAACGTAAATAAAGTCTTTGTTCGTACCTTGCACAATAGTTAGGAAGGTTGGAATTGTATAAACCCTCTTCACTTGAACGGCTATATAAGAAAAACGTAACATAGAAGGTCAGATCAGCGTAGAAGACGAGAACAGGTCTGTTTTGAAAAGTTAAAACCGGTGTATTTTTCTCAAAAATTCCAGCTATTTCAACCCAAAGTTTGTTTTTGATTCATGAACATGTGAAAGTGTGAAACTCTCATCAGTATTTCTCTCACCGTACCCAGAACTGATATCTTGTATTCATTATTTTGTACTGTGAAGAATATGTATTTTACTATTGAAGAACATAAGGCATTAGTACATACGTAATTTCTGTAAAGAGGAAATCTGGAACCACTCTGTAGGTAGCCTTTTTTTTTTTCATATAAATTAAATTATTGGTTTTGTTTCTCAGGGGCAGATATGGCCTTTAATTTTTATTTGGTATGCAATATATTTATTTTTAAATTTTCTTTTATTAGGGATATTTCACCAAAAAATGGCCAAGAAGTATTTTTCTCCCATGAACTTTATGAAAAATATTCCTTAGCTCCGAGCCTCTCTGAACTCTGGCATTTATCAAACAGGTATATTGTTTTATCATTTTGTGCTCTTTGTTGTTATCCTATGGATGGGGGAAAGCTGCACGTCTGGCACACAGGGATTTGTTACTGACTCCTTGGGCCAGCTGTTGGCCTGTGTTTTATCTATTGTGAAACTTGAGAAAGCAGGAGGAGTCCGAGTTGAGTCCTTTGGTCTGGGAAATGAAGCTGTGTGAACACAGGTGGTACAGGTAGTGTGGTTTTTGCAGTTTTGGTGTCATTCTTGTACTTTCCTTAGGTTGAGGAAGTAGAGTAACATCTATTTCACATAGTGGAAAGTGTGGCTCATGCTGCTGGATGTCAGCATTTGGAGGACTGTATTTAGACCCTTGGTTTGAGAAGTTATTAAGCTGATAAGGGAGGTGAGCATGATGCCTGGTGGATGAATCTTCACACTGGGAGGAGTGTGGGTGGGAAACCCTGTAAGGGGGGGAATTCAGCATGTGGGGAAATAGTTTGTTCAGAAGGGGAATTACTGTGTTCTTAGGAACTGACAGTGAGAATGTGCATTTGAGGGGGTTACCTGTTACATCACATGACTTCATCCCACGTCTTTAGCCTGGCTCTTCTGGTTCACATCTATTGGAGCAGCTTTCCTTGAACTGGCAGGATACGAGCACAGCCTCACAGCTTGTTACTGGTACATCTGATGCTACTGTGGGATTCTTCCTTAGAAGAGTTTCTGGAGTGGACACTCAAGAGTGGATTGTGGCCAGCTGTGTGTGGTTTGAGTGGGTTTATAGCCAGAAGAAGCCAGAGAGGTTGCACCTGGTAAAAATCAGAAATTGATTGAGCTGGGTTGTGTGGCCACAGTCAAGAGGAAGAGAAATTAAACCTGTTGTAGCAAGTGTGGAAGTAAAAGCTGGAGGAAATTTGCTAATTTGGGGGAGTTTCTCATAGATATTTACAAAAGTGCATGTCCTCTTGCTGTAGAAGCGGTGAAAGCGAGTTGCTGATAAAATGAAGGGGAAAAAATTAAGCCGTCAGATTAAATAAAGTATAATGCTGTGAATATGGACAGAAAAGCTCTGTCAGATTATTTTGGTTTGCACCCCAATGAAGACTGTGACAGCAGTGTATACTGAAATGATCTTGATGTGCTGCCATTTCATTCAGTGCTGAATATAGCCAATTTAAGCTGCTAGAATTTCCTGATGTTCTTACACTGGCATATCTGAGTCAGCATCTTGTTGCTGCTACAGCTTAATTAAATTTGCCAGTTTGTGCCACAAGGATGGACACATTCTCATATTTAGAGAGACAGCTGTGAAGTGTTATTAAGAACTGTGGATGTGATACTGCTGGGTTTGAATGACACTTGAGATGTTTTCTACTGCTGAAATAGTATCTTAAAAATATGCTTTTTCCAAGATCACCAGTTAATGTTCATTTTGTTAGCCTTAAATATTTTCTCTCTTAAGTACAATTATTCTAAATAGACCAGGGCTATTTAAAGGCTGTTGGCCTTTGTTTGCTGGAGTTGTTTTAAGAACAAGCTTTATGTTACTTCTTTATTGTTGTTAGAACAGCTATGCCCCTTGCCCTAGCCTACTCTTATTTTTAGTGACTGATTCCAACATTGTTTAGAGTAGAAAATTAAATGCTTCATTTGTGTACTCAGTAAGAATTTCTTCATTGAAATCTGGAATTCCTATTACAATTAAGTAATTTTAATTTCCTTCTTCTGCAGTGAAAAAAAGATTTAATTAGAAAATCCTTTCTCCTTTACTATCAGAACTAACTGACAAGTCTGACCTTTCTGACTACAAACAGTTTCTGAGCAGTGGCTATCAGTGACTGCCATTTGTCTTTTTGTTAATAATGTCAGTTTCCAGAACAAAGAATGTGTTTCATATTTAGTTTGGTAACACCATTTTGTTTTGATTTTTAATAAAAAGCAAACCCTACCACTTTTATTTGTTGGCACTGAGGGTTAGTCAGATTGTACAGGTGAAGTTTCAGAATAAGAACAGTTCACAGATAGGAATTGGAATAGCAGTGTCTCTCAGAGCATTCAGGCTTGCACAGCTGCCTTTATTGTTTCTGAACAATATTAGTATTTATGTGAAGACTGCAGATTCACTCATTTGTTACTTTTCTTTCAGACAGGCAAAGAAAAATGAGGAGGCATTGGCAAACTCGTCAGAAAACAAACAGACCTGCAGCATGCAGGCTGCAGAGTCACTTGAGGTGGAAGCTAAAATCCCAGCTAATGACCATCCTCTTCCAGAACCCAGACTCCCCTACCCATTTACCTCTTCTTTGACTGAGAAGGAGCAGAAAACATATTTATATCTGATGACTAAGTTCTCAAAGAAAAGAAACCATTTCCAAGTTAATGCAGCAAGTCAAAGGGATTTTTTCACGTATATGGTAAGATATGAACATACGACTAACACGAAGGGAGTCATAATTTTTTTTTTTCTTACAAAGAATAAAAGGAAAAATATTTTCAGTTCAATTTGTCATAATTAATTTGTCATAGAATTCATGGTATTATGAAAGGTAATAAAGGTTTGAAGTATTCAGGACAAGGTTTTTAATAGAAATTTAAAGAGTATTTGGTTTATTTCACTTTTTTGAAATGATCTGAACAACTGAAGGTAAGTGTAGATCTTTGACAACTGACCAAACAGCCCCCCAGCCCCCAAAAAACCCTCTTTTTTTTTTCTTCCCCCCCCCCCCCCCGCCCCGAGGATGAAGTTAAAAGTTGTCCTTACTGTGATTTTAGCATTTCATAGTGGATGTGGCGGTCTTAGGTAGTGTTAAGCTGTGTTTCTCATGAAATCGGAACTCGGATATCTTTGTGACTTTGCCATCACAACCATGTCTCATAACCATGCCTTCATCAACCATGTCTTGTAGCCTCTTATAAGTCACCATATCAAAAGAAACTTGCTGTTTGTTGGGGATGGTGTGTTGTTGGTTTGGGATTTTTTTCCTAAGGAAAGGGGCCTTGCAAAATTTTTTTTTACTTAAGTGAAACTGAACACTTGCTAAATTAAATAGAAAGTGGAATCTATTCCTTCCCTCATTACCTATACTGTCTCTCTGGAAATTTTGTTGGTTGCATATCTAGCATAGAGGATTCTGTTTTGTCTTAAAAGTAGATTTTTCCTTCTGCCAGCAAATGAAAGAAGTAGTAAACAGTGAAATTGCAGAATTTATGAAATTTGCCCAAAACGCTGCAAAGAGCTGTGCCCAAGATTATGATGCCATCTCTGAAGATGCACTGCGTTATACTGAGGTAATTACCCATGTCATGCTTAATTCCAGCCCTTCTTAAAAAATTGTCTTGGGATCATAATTAGGATACATAGAACTGCTCATGGGATGTGGTGTTTGTCCCCTGACCCGCTGATTTCATGTTGGAGTGAGGTGGGGAAGTGGCCGTTTCCCTTGTGCGGCGCAGTGGGGCTTGGCCTGTGGTTCATTGGAGCCAAAAAGATGTGATGGAAGGGAAATCACTTTTTACAATACTGCAAACATATTTATTCATCAAATAAATCGATTTATATTGGGGCAAGGAGGAGCTGCATTTTAAGTGTGCATGTCCATTAAGAAGTGGCTCCTAGATATACACTGCTGGACAGAATGTTAAGCTTTCCTCCACAGGAAAGCTTTAGTAGCATGTTACAGTAGCATCTTACAGTCACTTTAATTAGAACTTACTCGGGCTTTAATCATAAAGTTCAGTCTTCAGGTTCATACTGTGTTAAATATCCACTTTGATGATTCTAAGATCAAACATGAATGCAGCTGCATGTATCATTCGTGGGTTTATAGCACATTTTTGAAAAAAATCCAGAATCCAGGTTCATTAAACTTTCCCATTAGTGTGTTAACACAGAGTTTGGGCACATGAGAAGACAAACATCCTGCTTTCTTTTTTTTTTCCTCCCTAAATACTGGTATTGGCTTTGCAATTTTGTATTTTGTAATCTGGTCACAAAATGTGTCTCCAGAATTCAGGTCCTATTTATTGTTAATACCCTGACGTAAAAATGAAATGGAGGCCCATGTTTTGTTTTAACCAGTACTTGCAGAAATAACTAATTCTAGTTACTAAATAAAATCTGAATATCTTAAATACCTAATTCAGGTATTGCAAAAAATAACGTAGAGTTGTTGTGACAGCAAGTTTCAACACAAATGGAATCCTCCTGTGCCTTTACTTTGTGACTTTTGGCTAGGCTTAGTGTAAGCTGGGTAGCAGCACAAAAAATATTACTTCCTCTAAAAGCCAAGACAAATAGCTAAAAAGATAATTACCTGGTTTAACACCTTTCAGAGTGTATTAAACTGCATGTTTTAGTGGTTGGCCTGAGCTGTGTGCATACATTGTCAGCCTCGCTTATGAAGGGCTGAGGAGAATCTGGAATATATTTCAGTTCTCATAGCAGTGATTGTAAGAGTGTTATAGATCTGTATTGGTACCTGCAAGTTTTTAAATGCAACTTGAAATTGCTGAAAAAACTTATCAAAATTAAATTCTTACAAAAGGTACAAATGCATTGGTAATTTTTCCTTTTGTGTTAGGAGTTGCTACGTGCGTGTATTGGACATGTGCAGAAGTATCCAGAGTTTTACACCCTGCAGGAGATCATGAGTATCATGGGAGGAAAGTTTCATACTCAGCTGACCTTTAGGCTGGAAAAAAATCTTCTTGCAATGGTAATACCTTACGTACATATATTGGGTTTGTGGTTTTTTTGAATTAAGTAGAATTACATCAGAATTGTGTTATGCAAGGATTAGGGATTTTCACAGCTATTATTCAAGTTCTTGAGTTAGGGGTTATAATTTATAATCTAAATTAGTTATTTAAAACTTTAAAAAATTATTTTGGTACTAAGTCTGTTAACCCTTTTCACCAGATGTTTGCCATGAAGAGATTGCATTAATAGTATGTTTTCTCATATCACATAAGTTTATAATGCACCTGTGTAAATTCCTAATATTTTTCTTCATAAGAAGTGCAGTGTTCAGTGAGCATGATTGCTGTGAAGGCTGTTTTTTGACAGTGCTTGATTTCCCCCAGGGTACAGCAAGATACGGTAAAATAGATTTCCCTTCCATGCCTGTTCAGCTGCCCACAGATTATGGCACTGTTTCATCTATTATAACCCCAGAAAAAAAGGCTCGTGTTATGCATAATGTAAGTAACCTTCTTGTCGCTTTTAAGGCATATTTTGTACGGAAGAGCAATCTGATCCTTTTTACATGTTGAACAGTTTTTAGACTGCATTGGACCATTAAATAGGTGGTATTTCTGTTTGTGTTCTACTGTGAAAATCAGGGCGTTTTCATTCTGTAGAATTGAGTTTCTTGACTGTTTATTCCACATAATTTTTTATCAGCTAATTTAAGGAGTTTTTTCACATATCAAAACCCAGACTTTCAGCAGAAGCACGGTAATTTCAGAGACACTAGCTGAAGAAAGGAGCAGAGGTGATGCAGGAGAATGGCACAAGCGTCAGAAATGTTAGAGCTGTAAACAGAGCCCTTCTAGTGATCTCAGGTGGCAGAAAAAAGAACACAGCTGAGTTTTTCTTATTTCTCTCATGTGCTCCTGGGCTCCCATTATCCTTTTAGGCCTTGATGAGGGTCTTCAACCTCTTGAGCATTCCCAGTTTCCTTCCTTCATGGAAATGTGTACTTGTGAAATTTTATCATTTCAGTTCTGATTTTGTATTCTGGATGGTTTTAGATTTGTTTTAAGGTTCTTTATATCTAATCAGTATTGAAACAACTACAGTTTTAACCACACTTCAATATTAGATGTCTTTATTGTGTGTGCTTTCCTCGTAAGAAGATCTCTAGTATATTTGTGTGTTAATGTGGTTTGGGTGTTTTTTTGCTTCAGCACACTCCCATATTTCATGATAATCTAAATTCCTATTCAACCAGGTAACTCAAATGTATAGAAATTAACTGAAAATACAAGTTAAACAGATATATTTTCTTATGCTGCAATGCGAATGCATACGATTCAGGGAAGTTTTTTTCTTTAATTTCATTTTGAAGCCTGACATTGTGGTTGTCTTTGGACTTTTTGGGGGGGGGTTTATATCCGTTTTGGGTTGGGTTTGAAGTTCTTGTAAATTTAAATTTATGTCTATTTCTTAAAACAAGGTCTTTGAAAGAATAATTTTTTTTATTTTTTTCCTCTTTAGGATATTAGTTCCGATTCAAATGCAGAAAAACTTGCTTTGAAATACTGTCCTCAAGTTGTTTTAAGTGATCAATCCTTATTTACTCTACTGAATAATCATGGACTAAACTACAAAGAGCAGTGGGAAATTCCAGTTTGCGTTAAAATGATCACTGTTGCAGGTATGGGATGTTTTTATTATAAACCTATGGGGGGGTTGTCCAAAAAAGCTGGAAAGCTGATTCAAGATCACTGGACATCATTTCCTATACTTTTCTCATCCTGTTACTGAGAATAGTAACAACTTCTACAGTTACCACCATAAACATTGGACATTCAGCTGTTTCCCACCTGGAGAAAAAAAAACCAAAACAAAACACCAGTTAAAATCAGTTTTGCTTTTCAAAACTGTCACTTGTGCTCCTTGGAAAGAAAACAACTGCATGCAGCTGTTAAAATTACCAAGTGAACTGACCTTAGTAAACTAAAAAACTTGAGAAATTCTGAAATTTTATGAAAAAGTAAAGAGCAAACGTTTTCTGGAATTAAAGGGATCTATTTACATCATAGCGTAGTAAATAAGGAATGAATGTCCATGAAGATAATTTTTTTCAATTGCATCAAAAATGTTTTAATAAACTGATAAACTCATCTGACTGCTTTACTTTAGTTGTCAAGCATTTCTTCAGTAATCTGAATAGAAATTTCCTCCCTTAAACTTTTTTTTAAAACACAGTACAGTTTATTCAGGTATTTATAATGTTGTATTGGAATGTCCTTCTGTGCGTATTGCACAAGTTTTTAAAACATACTTACAGATAGTAAATAAGCTATCAAATACCTGCAACGTTTACAAATTTTCACTTTCCTATGTGAAATTAAATGACTTTATCAGTAAAGATAATGCCTGATTCCTTTTATAGCAGCATTACAGTTTTTAAACTTAATTTTTGGATCCAAAATTAACACCTAAATGGCATTCAGATTGTGCTAGAAACAAGCAGTCATTCTTGAAAGGTTTCCCTGTGCCTTCCTTTTCCACTTTTCCCTGTAGCCAGCCTCTTGCTTTAATTTACTTGTTTTTGTAAACCAGGGAGTGTGCCTTGGCTTTCTCTGTTGTGATGGGCAGGGCGTTGCTTTTAGTTTTGGGTGATTCTTATGTGTGTTAAGAAGTGGAGCACCAGAGCCTGGACAGAGTTAACTGATTAGAAGAGAAACAAACTGCAGCTATCACTTGGGCAATGAGACTTTGAAGAAAAGAATTGACTTTCAAACAAGGAAGAAAAAAAGATCTTTTTGGAAAACAGGATACATTTGATGGTATGATACTGTATAGGAAATGATGAATCCTCAGTTCTTATTTTACAAATTCTCTACTTAGAACTGCATTTGAAATATGTTCAGCTATTAATGTGGTGTGTATTGCTGCTGCAGGATCATAATAATTCGCACTATATCTGGACATACTTTTATTTTCTGTTTTTAATGAATGAAGGGATCGTTTTTCATTTCTTCTGGTGTGTATGTGCAGTGGATTTGACCATAATTGGAAGTTGAAAGATTTATTATTTAAATTATACAACAGTCTTTCTTCCTTTCGTTTAATATGTACTCAATCTCTTCATTCTTGGAAAGGTAGCAAACCAGCTAAAGTGGTTTATGTTGATCCACCTCTGCTGAGAAAAGAAATGACAGTACGAGAGAGGAATCAAATCTTCCATGAAATTCCAATGGATTTCCTAGCAACTAAAACGTCTTACGTTCCAATTTCTGGTATATCAATGGACAAACCAGCTGAGGACAACCTGTTGCAGTGGGATGTATGTAGGTTCACGTATTCTTAAAAGCAAGCAAAACCGAAACCTTGTGTTAAAATTCCTAAGTTGCTTTTTCTGTGATAAAGGGAAATTTATGTTTTCTCTTGGTGGTTTTTCTATTACTGAGTTACAGACCCCGTTAGAAAATGTCTGTCTAGTTCCTTTAAATGCTTCTACATGGGCATTTCAGCTTTAATGTTTACTTCATTAAAATGTCTTTTGATCAGTTCACTTCAGTGGAAAAAGTTCTCTGAACTTTTACTTTTTAGAAAGGCCTTTCAACTCATAGGACCCAAGATATTCCAAGTTAAACAAGAAAAATTGTTTTTCAATTACTGCTCCTCTTTTTCTAACAGCCAGATATGCATGGTAGAACATTTTTTGTGTTTTCAGTTTGGTGATGTCTGGTTTCTTGGTTTGTTTTATCATTTTGCCATTTTTTAATTTTATCACTTTCTCATCCCTGTGTTAAGGTGTCTTCTGATACCTACCAGTGCAGGACAATTCCTCCTCCAGACGACACAGGGATGGACTTCGATGATGATGTTACAGAGCTTGAAACTTTTGGAGCAACTTCCAAGCTCTCAAGAACTTGTAAAACAGAAAGTACTTTTCCTGCAGTTAGTAACACTGCTAAAATTTTATCTCATGGCCTCAAAATGGGGGGGAAGAATTCATCTGCCTTAAACAATGGAGATGAAGAAGAGAAAAACACCCCTTCTGAGCAAGAAGGTTCAGCATGTGCCAGCATGCAGCTTCTATCATTAGATGGCATTCCATGCTTCAGCCCTCAAAGACATTCTCCTTCTGAAAGCTCTCAGTCAGTGGAGGTAGGACCGAACAGAGAACAGGATGTCATGACCAAGGAAGTACTGGACAACAAAACAAATCCTCTGTCTGTTGCAGTGAGTGCTGAGAAGGGGCCTGATGCTGCACAGAAAAAAGAGACTTATACCTACTTAAGCAGTAGTGACTCAGATGAAGAGCGTTTGGTGATTGATTCAGAATGGAATGCCACTGCTTCTGACGAAGCAGCTGCACCAGCCACTGTTTCTGGTACCTCAGCAGAGACTGCCAGCTCTCCTTCCCCCGCCCAGAGTCCTTTAGCAAGCGTCACTGACTGCTCAGATACTGCGGATCAGAGAAAAAAAGCCTCCAAGAAACCTCCAAGAAAGTTATCCAAAGAATTGGATCCTGTCGGGCAAATTTTGAAAATGCAAACTGAACTTCTCAAGTCCCCTTCCAGAAAAGCTCATGAGCCAGTGGTGGGCTATGATAATTCTAATGCTGTGCCAGCCCAGCTGCCTCAGTCTCCAAAAGCATTGGTGACCTCCAGCACGGAAACTGTGCCAGCCCCAGCCTCCAATCCCAGCGGCTCCTCTAGAAATACCTGGACATGGCTTTTTGAGGGAATGCCCAAGAGTGAGTATGGTTACTGCAGAAGGAGGAAAATTGAACAGAAAACACTTTACCTCATTTATCTGAAGAATGTGTCGACAGTGCATCTGTTACATCTATTTAGAGATGTGACTCAAGTTAACAGTACCTTCTCTGTGTGGGAATTACTGTCTTGCACACGGAGGGGAGCACTGGGAGGTGTTTGTCCACAGAGGTGAATGTGAAATACTGTTTTACTGTAGAGAGACAAGTTGTACACAAGGTTTTTAAGCAAGGAAATAATTTGGTAGTGGAATGAGTTATTTTTGCATGGAAATTCAAATATTTGAGTAGTCTAGTCTGCAAAAGTAGTTCCTTGTCAATCAAAAGTAGAATTATTTTAATTTTTTTTAGAATGAAAGTTAATCAAATTATGCAGTTAAAAACGGGGGGGAAAATTCAATTTGTATGTCTTTAGCTTAACTCCCAGCACTCTGTCCCAGAAGGCAAATGAGGATTCGCTCCAAGCCACCTCTCGAAGTTTCCAGGCAGTTAGCTGGGTGTTGAATGTATGCTGCACCTGGACCTTAGCCCAGAACTACAAGTCATGAAGGTTCTGGGGACCATGGCTCTGGAGGTTTTCTGCCGAAGTTCTCAGCTCTGTACAGCTAAAGTTAAATACGCTTTATTGTGTTAGATAAATATGCAGGGAACCAGACAGGTTGTGTCAGGACAGATACTTTTCTCAAATATTTAATTCCAACAAATCCATATTTTTTGGTGGGGAAACATGTTTGGTATTTTCGGAGGAGGTGTGCATTTGATCATGGAGGAATTATTGCTTAATCGATAGGTTAGCACATTTAATTCCATTTTAGCTGAAATTATGTTACCACTTCCTAAATTTTTATTGATTTAAGTGAATAATGACTAAAACCATGTCTCCTCTCTCAGTTTGAAAGGCTGAGAGGCATGATGCTTTATTTCTGTCTCTGTTAAAAAGAGTATAGAATTCAGATGTTTTATAATACAATTTTTTTAATAGAGATTATGAAACCAATATTGCCAACACGCTGAAAAGTGACTGCATAGGAATAGAAAGCATAATTCTACAATTTGGAAGTTCTGCAGCAAGCTGAGAAACCTCTTTGCATGTCTATTTTGCAGAAAGCCAGATTTGAGTTATATATTTTACTAACAGAAAATTACTTCCAGTTCCTTGGATAATATCCTCCCACAGTGTGCATGCACATAAACTCTAAATTTAATGCTGAAAATGCATTTGTTCATAGCACTACAGCAATCCCTGTTTTTAGGTGTAGTTTAGACGCTTATTTCCCCATATCTGCAGGACAAAAAAGAATTGGATCCATTTTCAGCAAACTGATTTGTAGTCTCCTGTGTTCATTTGAAAGGTTTCATTAAAATGTTTCTAAGGGCTGAAGGGATGTTGGTAATGCACTCAAAGCTGCCCTGGGAGGTCCAGTGGCGCCTCTTCAATATGCTGGTCTGCAGATTGAAGTTGAACTCCGTGTGGTGCAGACACTTGCGCTGCGAGCCAAACCTGAGACCTGAGTTACTTCAGTGCCTGATGAATGGATGGCTGCTCTCACAAGGCATTAATACATTTTTTTCTCTCCTTTGTGCTGAGTGACTGTGGCTTAAAAAGCAGCTTTTGCACTACATTTATGCAAGAATGAAGTCTCACATTTGGAATTCTCTAGATTTTTGTGAGGAATCTAATGATGTGGGGTTATTTAAAAATATACTCTTTAAGAGTGAATGTTTCCCAAATGTAATTACTTTTAATTTTTCTTAGTATGTAAGTGAATTTTTTGTGCCTAACAAAGTCATTTTTACCCCAACATCTTAGGAAACAAAACAAATCCTAGAGTTATAAAAAACCAAAACTGAACAAAAAACTCTACTGCAAGGGAACAAAGCTAATCAGCTTCGTGGTAAAGAATGTCCAAGCTTGTCATTTTCTGGTTTATTCATTTTCTCTAGGAAAGCTGCCAAGTGAACTTGAGCTGCTTGAAGAAGACCCTTCAGAGTACCAAGCACCTGAGGAAGGCAATGTCGTGTACAAGCTCTTCAGTTTGAATGATCTCTTGTTACTCGTGCGTTGCAGCGTGCAGAAAGTCAAGTTACTGCTACAATACCAGAAAAAGAAAAAAGCCCAAAAGGTAAAGATTTTGTTTTCAGATTTTTTTTTTTTTTGATTTCTTTTTTAAAATAGTTGTGCTCAACAGGCATTCCTGGGATTCCCAGTCCTTGATAGCATTTGTGCTTTCACTGAGACAATTGTGACTCTGCGGTATGTCTTCTGTAAGTAAATATTTGCTATAGCAGGACAGGGGAGAATAACTTGTGATTTCTTTAAAGCTACTTGATTAGAATATAAGGAAGTGTGATTCTCCAGTTTTTACTACTGTAATATGCCCAGGTAATGATACTCATGTAAAAAACTGTAATTTTGAACTATTCTTAAAAGTTAATGGAGTGATTAGGGGTTTGGCCCAAGGCTTTGAGAATGTTCATGATCATAAATACTTTCAAGCAGGATTCAGCTTTGCTATCATGCCTAGTTAAGCAGAGAAATAGGAGATAACGTGAACAACAGAGAACACAAAAAGAGATTCTATTTGTTCTGCTTGAAAATACTGTGGCATTTCTTAGCAAATACTTTATCTCATGGAATTAAGTGGTTTGAATCCAACTGTAATACAAATACTCCTTGCAGCAGGAGGAGAAGGAAACTTTATTATGTAATTCTCAGTAATTTGTAATTTTTTTAAGAGTCCTCTGAATCATTCAGCAAATTTGTTGTGGTATGTCCCTCCTGAGAATCCCAGATTTACAGCAGGCAGATGTTTTGTGAGGTGTTTATGCTTAGTTGAAATGGAAATAATCATTGTAACACTGATTACTTGCCAAGAATCTCTGCTTAGAATATTATTTTGAAGAAATCCCATCTTTTTGCTATTGATCCACTGCTCATAAATGCCTGGGAATTTGTTATTCAGAAACTAATCACTTGTTTGGTTTGGTTTTAATTTCTGCTGAAATTTAAACTGTGGATTGTCAGGGAGAACTGACCGTGCTCATTGGGGTTAACTCCCTCGTTAGATTATCCTCTGATTGCAAATGAGAGCCCAAGCTTGAGATTCTGACAGGAGTGATAAATGGCAGAATTCTGCTAATAATAACCTAATTGAAAGTGTTGTGTGTTTTTCCTTAAATTGCTGCAGAGGGCAGTAGAGCACAGAAGTGTTAACTTGAAATTAATTTAGTCACATGGAAAAATTACTAAGTGGCAGAATTTTATTATTTGTAAAAGCTTGCCCAGGCCTTTTTTTTTTTTCTTTCCTCTGTCCGTTTCACCTCTCTCTATATAAAGTGTCAGTACTCCAGAGTTTGTACTGTGGATTTCATAGAATGTGAACCTTCAGACAAAATCTCTGAAATGTCTTTGTTGCTTCAGCTATGGTGGAGGACTGTGATTATTATAAACTACAAAATGTAGTCAAATTCTGGATGTTTTTGTACAGTGTGTGCTAATTTTTCTTTTATCTTCTCTTTTTCAGCCGACTCCCATATTCCTGTTGCCAAAACTAGAATACCAAGCCTACTACGGTGTGGAAGCTCTTACAGAAAGTGAAGTGTGCCAGCTGTGGACACAGAGTATGCTGCATTCTAGATGCTCATTTTATGTTGGTAGGTTCATGTGTTGTGTTTTTGCTTAAGACACATGTCTGTGTGGGTATCTGTAGAGTAACAGACAAGATATTTATTAAAGGTATGTTCTGTATATCCTTTCTTATTTTAACTTTATAATTTTGGTTTTTCACATCTGTCTTCGGTAAGTTCTTTGTCTAAAATTTCTGGTGGATGCTGGATGATGATATTCCAACTTTGGTTTTAGATAAATGGTATCCATGTCCTGTAGAAAATGCTGTATTCATTTTAAAAAGTCAGGAAAGTTTTTATCTGTTGAGATATATGTTGTGTAGAGAAATTAAAATTATACATATAAGGAATATGACCAAATTGTTTTAACAACCATTTTAATATATGGAGAGCTTTCTGATACCAATTATCTTGTAATTCATAAGATTTTAAAAGGGAAAATTAGCAACAAAGTAGTTAGCTGATATTTAGAATATGCTTGGCACATTTTCATGCTACTGAGTGAAGGCAATCCTGTTTGTACAGTGGGTGAATGCTCTGCAGTGGGGACTGCCTCATTTTTCTGTAGAAACAAATCTGGGTTTTAGGGTTGTTATGGCAGCAGTTATGGCCTGTGGTTGCCTAATCTTTCCACTTATGCACTGAATTACACTTTTGCTATTGTTGGCTCACATCAGAATGCTGTTTTAGATATGCTAACTTCTCCTTTTTCCAGTTTTTACATACAAACTATGCAAGCTGCCTTAGAATTATTAGGATTGTGGGAAATCTAATGTACTTGCCGGATGCATCTTAGTCTGCTCTCCTTATTCAATAGAAATAATGTTCTATTTTTAAACTATAGAAGCAGTATTTGATGTGGTTTTTCGTTTCCATTAAAAAAGAAATCCTTCTGAAGAGCTAATTGTGTGCGGAGTTCTGTATTTGTATCTTATATGCAGTCCAGAGGCATTGCTCCTCTCTAACAAGCAGACCCCTATACTGAGCGCATTCTCAGTATTTAGATTGAGGAAGTATCCAGCATGCTGAGCTGCACTGCAGTTGGGCTTCCTGTAGGAAGTATTATCAAAGATTTTATGAATATTTCCAGAGTGGCAAGTAGCCTGAGGAAACTGAGCTGTGGAGAGAGGGCTGATGTTTGCCAGGTACACAAAGTGGAGGAGTGAGTGTCTATCTTATCTCAGGATGCTGATGGAATGGCTTGCGCAGGAGCTTGCAGACAGCTTGTCCAGCCACCACCCCTTTTTATGGAGGTTCTTGGGAATGTAGGAGGAAGCAGGCTGGGTGTGCAGGTGCTGTTGCAGATGAAGAGCTGCAGAGCCCTCCCCTTCCAGCACAGCTTTCCTCTCTGTGTTTTCTCTGGGTACCTGCTGGCTGTGGCACGGGCAGTGCCCTAGGCTGGCAGGCTGCGCTGGCCTGGCCTCCAGCACATCTGTTCCTGTGCTTGGGATAAAGTGTCATGTTTGTTTGTCAGCTCTTGGGAGCACTCCACCCCAGAAGCAAGCCCTGGGGTGCATAGGAATGCTCCTTTTGTGGGCTCTGAGGAGGCACAGGATTCTGTAGGTTGTTACTGTACTCCCAGGCTGTGGGGCAGATTCTTGATACTGCCATGTAGTTTCTTATTGAGGTAGGTAAAAGAAATATGTGGAAGTAAATACCCATTCTATGAAAGAGCATCTAGCACAGTTTTAATTAGGGAGCTGTTGTCATCTTCTACTTGAAGAGTCTTCTGCTCTTGGTGTATTGCAAGGTAGCTGTGAAATTCTGCCTTTCAGTTTGTATTCCTAAGGGAGCTGTGGAAAATGCTGTGTTGCAAGTGTCTAGATTTACTCAGAGGGCTCTTTGGAGCAAAGAGCTTTGTCCTGAAACTCCAGGGACAGTTCTCTGAGGGTGATGATATTCTTCTGTTATGGGCAACTTTAAATGGGGTGAATCTCTCATTCTCTGTCACTAATTTGATGCCTGATAGCCGGAGTATTTCGGTGAGCTGTTCAGTGTAAGGACAAAGGCAGAGAGCTTCTGAAATCATGCTGTAATTTGATTTTAAGTGAAATGCTGTGTTTTATAATAAAAGAAATTTTAAATCAAACATTCTGTAAAGCTATAAACTGCTCTTTTTAAAAACTTACCTTACAGTAGGAGTGTGGAAGTATGGAACAACATGGTTTGAAAACTGTGATCTTATTATCCCAGTACCTACAACTTGCATTCTTGATCAGACAGTTAAGCCTTTAACTTAAGTTTTAAGCACGTAGCAGAGTTCAGTGTAAACTGTGTAGGTGTTTTTGGCTCTTGAAAAAGCTTAATTCAGTCTCAATCATGTCTTGTATTGCCAGGTAAGTGGCAATGGATGAGAAGTGCTTTGGACCTTGGTCTGTGCCCTGTAATTGTGCAGCACTGCTGTGTGTGGTAGAGGGAGGATCTCAGCAGCGCTGCCAGCTCAGGGGTTGAGACTCAAATCAGACCTGTAGCCACAGCCTCCTGCAGCAACTACAGGGGGGAGATGAAGTTGACTTTTTTTTTAGGATGTTCTCAAAAAGCAGAGATACTATCATCAAAGAGTACTGTCTTCCTCTTGCCAGCAAAGCACCAGGCTTGGTTAAGTCCGTTGCTTCTCAGATAGGAAATCCTACATCTGCAAAGCACTAATCTCTGTGACAAGCTTCCCAAATAAGGCGCTTGTACTTGACCTAAGCAGTAAATAAAGTTGTGATAAGATTTGCTGATTAGTGGGAGCATTTTGCCCTGATTGTTATTCACTTATTTGCATTAAGTGCCTAAGAAAAACTTTCTGCAAGAACAGTTTCCCTTCACATGAATTGAATAATGCTGGCCTTTAAATTAAGGTTATTTGAAGAATGGGTTGGAAAAAACTACTTAGTATATGGATAACTTGCTACATGTCAAGTACTTTCAATCAGTCATTTCTCAAATACAAGATACAGTTATATAAACTAGATGGAAGTAGTTCATAGATATTTTGTAATTATTGGGGGTTTTCCCAGTTACCTTGTCAGTGTGTTTACAAGTAGAAAAGTCTGATTTGAGGAGAGGCTGGTGAGGAATACAGAACTCTCTGTTATGGTGCAACATTGATAGATACTTTTCACTGTTCTATGTCAAAAGAGCAAAGTTTTTTTCCATTTAAAAAGGCATTAGGTCTGCAAATTATGCTCTTACATTTGTTTGGTTTTATTTTTAGTGTATTAATTGAATTTCTTTTTTCAGGACATATTGATGCTTTTACATCAAAGCTTATTATGCTAGAAAGGATTTTTCCAGAAACTTTAAGAGAAAAGCTTGGATTGATTAAGTGAGTATTTTTAGTAAGTTTTTTAGCAATGAATTTCAAACCCTAACAAGTCTTGCAGGTTACTACTTTGCTATTTTTTTTCTTTCACAGACCTGCAAATTCATTAAATATACTTCATCATGTTTTGAAGAAGGTGTCTGAGTAAGTTCTCAATTTTTGTTCATTGTATTTGTTTGCCACATTTCCCAGCTCATCCTGTTTCTTCTGTAGAATGCTTGTCTGCTCTGATTTTTATTTCTTCATATACATGAAGAAATTCGTATTTTACAGGTTCTTTTAGGGCTATCTTAGCATAATGCAGTACTGTGTAAAATGTGCTTGGTGTTACAAGGTTTGCAAAAATGATGCAAAAGAGTAAGAATTGAGGATTTTGAATGAGTTTTTTCAAGGGAGGAAACTGGACTCTTTGGAGCTGAGTAAACACTTCACAGGAATGAGGTGTAATGTTATGTATGCAGGCTGACACACAGAGTTTGGGCATTTGGGTTTTGTTATTCTTCCTGCCTAATTTGTAGAAATAACGCTGTAGTCACTTCTGCTTACCTTGACTTACAGCAGCCTGTCCTTCTCTGTACAGCGTTGCAACCTTTCTCATGCTTCTTTATGTAGCTGCTTAAGGCTTTCAGGCTGCAAGTGTCTTAATTCTTTTTGGTGAAGCAGGCTTCTTGCACTGAGTGTGAAGCCTTTTCATTCAAATTACAGAGGGGTTTTCCTGCTCTTTATCATTCCTGTAGGTTCATGATTTTTGACTAAGATTTCTGATATGGGCAGTTGGTTGGCTTTCATCTTCCTGAAAACCTGTTTAATCCTGTGTGTGTTGAAAACTCGTCTGTTCTTTGTGTCTGTGTCCACATGGGCATTGTTCTTTGTAAGATGCTGGCCAAGGAATTACAGTTTGCCCGACACGGGTGGTTTTCAGTGTATGCTTACATGTTTAGTTGAATATGGTGACAGTCTGTACATTGTTGATAAATTAGTACATTATAAATACATTATAAGCACATTAATTAATAAGTATTTATCAATACAATTTAATTAATCCTTTCTTGTGCACAGTCTTCTTATAAAACATCTAAAGGGACTAAATATCTAAAGATGTTCTGCTTTTGCATTAAGAACATATTAACTATCCTAATCAAATAAAGAACTCCAAAAAACATTTAAATAATATTTTTCATTTTGAACTTTTCTCATTTTAGTTTAGAAGAGGGCTCTTATTTATTGACTCATGCTGCCGGAGATTCATCAGTTGCAATTTACAAGAGTTCTCTTGACAAGAGCACGAGATCATCCTACAACCTGCACAAAGCTCACTGTGATCTGCCTGCTGTACCTGCCACTCTCTCAGTCCCATGGGTTCCACTCGATCCCAGCCTCCCTTTGCCCTATCACATAAGTCATGGAAGAGTTCCATGCACCTTTCCACCTGCACCCTGGGAAGGGTGGAAGCAGAAGGTCAGTATCTCACTTGAAGGAAAAGTAGATCAGCAGTTTAGGAATAACCTATTTCAGTCCCATCAGGGTACAGCTGATACAGTTTATCTGTCATCTTCGGGGTCAGAAATTTATTGGGAATCCATCCTGCTTTGTAATTTATGTTGGTGAATAAGTGATGCCTATCATGCTTTGGAAATTTCCCAAAGATCCTGCTCTCACCTCTATTATTTTTGAGGTAATATGACCCTTAAAAAGTAAGAAAATTTTCAAGCATTATTTTTCTTCGGCAGAGCCTTACTCATTTGTGTAAAAGCCATGTGCTAACTGTGCCCAGCTTTGTGCACTCTGGGATGGTTTGTAGGTTGAGTTACACGTCTTAGCCACAGCCCCACTTCATACGAGGGCAAAACTGTTGTGCATCCGTTCCTAATTCCCTTGTGCACTTTGGCTTCTGCCAGAAGGAAATCCGGGCACAGAGTCGGGGAAGAGGCAGGATTGGTCACTTCCCACTGGTGACTGAGGACAGCTGTGCCAGTCCAGATCTGCCCTGTGGGCCTGTTTGAAACGACATGTGTGAGAAGGCAGTTGTCTGAATGTAGTTGTATAATGTTTGTGCTCAGTCCAGATTGAGGATTGTTAATTCTGGTTATTCTAGTTCGGTTTTCTGAGTTGTTTTTTTTTAATTCTTTCCCCATATGTGTGTAGATGGCTGGGGTGAAAGGACAGTCGGACACACCCCATGAAGGAAAGCCAGTAGCTATGGAAACAAAAGGCAAGCCAGCTAAGCCTGTTAGAAATGAAGGTGTGGCTCCAAAGAAGCTGAGGAATAATTTCTGCAAGCAAAGGAAGGTGAAGAAAAAGTGGAAAACTAAATTCAACAAAATGCAACTGAAGTAGGAATAAGCCTGGAGAAGAACAAGAGGACACAAAAAATCTGATGTTTCTTGCAGCTTCAGAGGAACCAGAAGAAGCTGGCAGGGGGGAAATGGCTCCAATAGCTGAAGCATTCTTTAAACCTTTAACCCTTTGATACCTCAGGGGACATGTTTCAAATGAAAATCTCAAAATCAATCAGAGAAAAAAAAGAATGTGGCTGCAGCCAATCGGCTGGTTATGGGGAACAGAGTATCTTCTGTTGGTCTGGTTATTTTTGTAGAAAAAACTACATCCTGAAGAGTGAAGCAGTGGCTGACAACAACCTCTAAAACCATGCAACAAGATAAATAGCTTTTCAGCTTTTCCAATTCTTCCAGATTCACACATATTTTAAAGAGATATTTTACTTTGTGAATTTGGTATAGGGGGAACAACTTGGATTTAATTACTTAGCTTTTTTGACACATTGTGTCTGCTGGCTTTTAAATAACTTAAAAATTTTTTTTTTTTCTTTTTAGAATGGTGTAACAAAGGACAAAAGCTGTCTTTGCTTGAATAGTAAGGGCCATAAATTTGCATTGGGAAACTCAGAAGTCCAGCTAAACAAATAAAATAATAGCAGGAGAGCTGCATTTCTGCATGTTTTAGCTGCTATAACAAAAAGCAGAGGCTTTAAAGGTGTTCTTCCAAGTCTTTTGTTTGGACTGAGGAAGTTCGCAAGTACACACATCTGATCAAGCATTCTTTTGCTCACTGAGACTTAATAGGACATGTTTTAATGTCATGAGGGTAAAAATAATAATAAAAGAAGTTGTTTACTGGAGTATAGCTGCTAAAAATCCTGAAAGTAGGGGTATTTTTTTTTAAATCAGGCTTCAGTAATGAATGTATATTAAAAACTTCTTTGTGAAATACAAAGCATTTTCTGATGTGGCTTTTTTCCAACTGTTAGATAGAGTTATTCAGTTTATTCTTTTTTTTTGACCACTGCTTGTTTTATCTGCAGTATTAAGCTATTGACAAGCTGAACTTGTGTTTGCAACTTACAAATAGTTCTGCTTCAAAATCCTAAATGCCCTTAGCAACTTCTCATAATAGAAATACTTTAGCTGTGAGTCATTTTTCCCAGATAACTGATTCTGTCTGGAGGATGCAAGGCAGTTGTCAGTTAGTGTATACAAGTTTTTCCCAGACTTGTATGGAATTTGGTTTCCCAATGCAGTTTCCTGAGGTAGAAATGTATGGTCTGTTTATGGTCTCAATGCCTGTTACATTACACTGGTATATTACTAATTATAGTGTACTAATTGTACAACTGCAGTGGAGCGGCCTGAGCTGCTGCTGCTTGGCATTGTTGCATGGTGGGTGCAGGGTTTCATCTCTGCTAAGGCCCTGCAGTTCTTGCTGGCCTGGTCATGCAGGCTGTCCAAGTCTGTCTGAATAGTGAGTGTTCCCTCTACCTCCCTCTTCTGCCTCTTTGGGGTCATCTGCAAGCTCAGGGAAAATTGATTCGGTCACATTATCAGCTGACATAAAAATACTGGGCAGTGCCAGACCCCGAGAAGCTCTGTCCATGACCAGCTCACCTGGTTCAGCCTGGAGTTACAAACCACTTCCCCAGAACTGGAGGAAAGCCTCTGAGAAGAGGTGTTCCATGCTGTGTGAGGTCAGTTGTGGAGGTCTGGTTCTTCCCATTCCCTGGGGTTCGTTAGGAGCTGAAATTGATGGCGTTGTATCGTGTTCAGACAGTTTGAAGTGAGTTTTGGAGGACTGGAAGAGACGTTCTGACCTGGCATTTGAGGTGACTGGTTGGCCTGTGTGCAAAACCGTGGGACTTTATCAGTTCTTTCTGTTGATGTGAACGAGTTATTGGCTGTGAAACCTGACTTGTCTTTATTTCTGTAGTAATGAGAGTTTTTAAATGTCATTTGCGCTATGCACTGATAAACTACTTCCATTCTCATATGTGACTGGCTAAATCTCTTCACCCTTTCTGTCTGACTGCAAACACTTTTAGGAATACAATAGAAGCTGTCTGTGTAAAACACATTAGGAAAGATTTGCTGCATTTTTTTCTCTTCTTCTAATGTAGCCTAGCAGCTGGAAGCACAGAGAACTGGGACCAAGGGACCAGTCATCCATTCTGCTGCTGGAAGGTGGGAGATGCCAACTGCAAGGGACTCTGCCCACCTCCACGCTGTGAAGTTCAGTAGCAGTTATTGAGCCATTTGATGAGGTATTTCTTTTGTTTCTGATTTGTTTTCCCTGTATTTTAAATAGCAGCCCGTTTCCAAAAGAATATAAAGTCAGGTCAGGTGTAGTCTTTCAGAACGCTTAGTGCAGACCTGCATTCAAGTTTGCTTCTAGTTCTACTGGTAGAAGTTGCACCATTTTCAATTTCTTCCCCCGTTAAGTCTGCATGTGTAACTTTCTCAGATGCTTCTCTGAGAAGTTATATAACTAAGCTCTTTCTTAATAAAATATGTGCTTTCCTATAGTGTGGGTACATTCCTTCACAGAAACACTGTCATTGTTTGGTATTTCTCTGAAAATTTCTCTGTACTAAAAATACATTCACCTTTTTTTTTGAAGTTGCTCTTAAAGTGTATTTTTGTACAAAGATTCTTAGACTTTGTTTGCAAGTTAAAATTCTGTTCCTGTATGTCCAAATCATTGCACTAAAATATTTTCAAAGACATACTGCTGTATTATATATTTCAAAATAAATTTCCTTCTCAGTGCTAGCAAATACCTTTAATGACCAGGTGGCAGTCTGTTTAAGCATAAAGCATTTGAATTATGCCTTACTTAGTGTAGATGGAAGATTGTCAGTGACAAAAAGCTGGTTCAAGCCATTCTGAGCCTTATGAAGGTCTGTAGATAATCTCAGGCTCCTATTACTCTTGGCTGTGTCTGTGAGGTGAGCTGGTCCCCAGCTTGCTGTTAGGACTGAGGAGACATTGTGATATACCATGCTAAGGGATTTTTTTAAACTGTTTTTATGGAACTAAAATATACTGCCAGTTTTTAAATTGTAGAATAATTGAGTGTAATGGTTATTAAATAGTAGCAGTCCTAGTGCAGCCTTCAGGGCATTTCTCAGTATTGCTACTTCTCACTTCTGCTTAACAATGAGTGGAAAAAAAAGGCCTGAAAGCTCCAGTCTTCCCAGGACCAGATGGCAGCTTTGTCTGATATGTAAAGTAGAGGTAGTAGAGAAAACAATCTTGTTATTTTTTGTGATTAAAATATTTCAATAAATATTAGAAGAACTGTGTCACTTTAAACTCAGTATTAAAAAAACATCAGGTAGCAGTAAGTATGTGGTGAAAGGGAGGCTTTTACAGACCCCAGTGACATCTTCTCTGATTCTTGTAATGAAATACAGCAGCTCCATTCCTCTGAGTATTCACAGCATGTTTTTACAAGTGTGCATTTCCTATTTTTGATAGCCCTAATAGAGGAAAAGTATTTCTTTCTTTTTCAAATAATGTCCTTGTTGAGAGGAGCCAGAAGGAAAAGGATACTGCTATTGCTGACCAAAGGTGAAATCTAACTGGCCTCTCACTGCAGTGCACAGAGCCAGCTGTTCTAAAACATGCATGAATACATTTCAGTTTCACTGAAACTTACTCAGAGGTGCTTTGCTCAACAGTTTTTCACCTGTGCATGAGTTTCCTCCATTGTATGGCAGCATGAGTGGCCAGGAATGTCACCTTACCTGCCTGTGCCTTGAGAAGAAGCACATACCACAAGCTTCTCATTTCTCACTTACTGCCAGTTTGGGAAGAAAGAAAAGAGCAAGCTCTACCATGGCAGATATCATCAGGATTCTTTGAGCAAAGGTAATCTAGAGTTTTAAAATAGTTGTAGTTTTTAAAAAACCTTGAAATTCTTTTGAGTGTTTCAAGCCTTTTGATACTCAGGGACATGTAACTGAAATGGTGTTTTTGAAATTTTACTTTCAAGTGACACCTATAGACTCCCTGTCCATTCCTCACCACTGCCTGGTCCACACAGTCCTGAATTCTTGCATAATTTCAGGGGTTTAGGAACTAATGCCTTCAGAGGAACAGCAAACATGAGACTGTGATACTCTAATGATGCTGATAACCTTATCTAAATGCAGTCATTTGCTAGCATCGTGCTGTGTGAGCACCGTGAGAATAGTTACATTTCTGTGTTTAGGTAGAAAAGGAGCTCATGAATTCCTCCACAAAACAGCATCAAAGATGATGAAGTAGTGCCAAGTGAAGATTCTTTCCTATCTATTCCACATGTACTAAAGGTGTTCCGGGGGAGGTCACAGGGTTAAAATACCCATCCTCTGTACAAACACATTTCCTTGTAAAGACTTTTTGTGGTCTCAAAATAGACTTCCAGAGTTTATATGTTGGTTCATGGGCAAGTACCTTTAGGTGATCACCTGTGAAAAAAAGAAAGGTATTGACCATTCTAGTGCTTTTTCAGACCTAAAACTGAAGGAAAAAGTGTCAAATTCTGTACATCTGGGCACAGAATTGGTTGCTGGCAGCACACATTCTCAGTCGGAATTTGTTTCTAGATTAATTCCCTGATGTGAGGGTGCATCTCTGTACCTGAGAGTTCTGCTGTTTTCCCAAACAGATCCAGCAGAAAGTCCTGCTGTGCCTGTTACTCTCTCCTCCCTAAAGGCTGCTGCTGCCACAGCTGCTGCAGTGCATTCTGCTGTGGTTTGAAAGGAACGATGCAGCGTAGCCTTTCTTACTGAAGCTCTCTTGCTTCTTCCCATGTCAGTTCTTCTGAGGTACTTTAGCGGAGAGGGAGAAACTTAGGGGTTTTCTGAAAATAAATTTAGAAATACCCGTGTTAAGAATCAGTGTAGTCAAATTCATGCTGAGATCAATGCTCCTGGGGTATTTTAAAGCATTATAAATAAAATGAGAATACTTGTTTAGAATTCAGTTTCATCACTGAAAACAAATTTTTCAACCTTGAAAATGTTGAAAACTCGTGTTTGTTCATGATTTTTATATTTAACATTTGTTTATCCCATGTTAGAGTGAACAGCATGAGTGCCACCCTGTGCCAGGTCTGCTGCAATTGGTTCAAAAGCTCCACCTACCAAATCTTTGCACAAACAATTCAAAAAAAAAAAAATCTAAAAAACCCCAGGAGTAATGCAAAAAAAATTCCTGCTGAAATAAGTTACCCATCACTCTGTCTGTCGTGTGGGCTATGCTGCCAGGCAGACAGAGCACTTCAACAAATATTTTAATGATTGGATTAAATTTGAGCTTAAAAAAGGAGGGAAGGAAAAAGCTGTCAGAAGCCCATGGCTGAGCAGCTCTTATACTTAAAAGCTACCTCAGCAGTCAAAACCTATTTATTTCAGAGCCTTGCAGTTAACTGCAGTTCTGTTCCCTTGACTGACAGGAGGACAGTAACCTTGTGCAGCTCTCTGGATATTCTTTGTTTATAGCAGAAATAATGAAATGAAAAGGAGGTATAGTTACTGCAAAGCTGCACATGCTACTTTCAAACAGCTTTTGTAGCCATTTGTAAATTAACAAGTGCTCACGTCACAGTTGAAATTCTTTGGCTTGTTTGCAAGTAACCTAAGCAGAATGCACGGTGAGATTGATTAGAGTGACTGGTTTAGTGCAGAAGCAGCACATGGAGGTTGAGAAACCTGGAGAGAATTTTGTACTGACACTGTTGTTGTCCTGGAGAAAAAGCATCTTGTGGGTCAGTAGACGTGTCACCAGCCTCTTGGGTTGTTTAAATAACAAGCAGAAAATTTGCACGTGGGTACATGAATCAATAAATTTGTTTCCTGTCCTCTTCAGGGAAGATAATTCCCATGACATCCTAGTTATCAAAAAAATACATTGTCTCCCATTTCTAGGTTTTCTACCAGCCCAGACAGACAAATTGAGAAGATAAAGTGGTGTACACATTTCTTTGGCCTAAGGAATGTCTGTGGCTCCACACTCCTCTGTGTGTGTGTTGTGTACGTGTTTCAGGCTGTGGCTTAAATTTGTACTTCTAACTTTCTGTACTGACAAAACCTTCCCAAAGGCTTTCTGTGATCCAGCCTCTCTCCCCACAGGAAAGGATGGTGGCTGGCTGGCTCTCCGTGTCTATCCTTGTTGCTCAGCCAGCTGGGCTCTTTCCGCTGCTCTTCTGAACTCAGTTATTCTATTCACACTGATGGCTGCTCATTCTGGTATTAATAACCTCCTGGAGGGTAGTAGCAGCATTAGAAAAATAAACCTGAGTGTTGAGATATGGTTTGAAAATTCTCTGTAGTTGTGTTGACACTGCAGCCTTTTGCTCTCTCTCCTCACCTGTCTCTGACGTGAGTGCTGGCTACTGATGTGCAGGACACAGCACTGAAAGTTATCCAGCTCCAGTAGAAGTGTTTACTGAAGGTTTATCTGCAATCAAATGTGAAAATGTGAAGTATTACGTGTACTCCATGCTAAAACAATAAGCTTTTAATATACTTTTTCTTGCTCATTAGAGGAAGAGATCTCTGGTTTTGGAATTCAGACCTGTGCTTCTGACCTGGAAAAACAAGTCTTAGCCTGCCTGGCAGAAATTAATCTCTTGGTAGCAGCCACTCAATCAACAGCTTTTTGAAGTCAATTTTCCTTGCCTTGATTTTCCTCTAAAGCTGTAAGATGCCACTTGAAAGAGCAACAAAAACATCAGTGCAGACAGTACTGTGTAATTAGGAATCTGTGACATTCCTTTGTCTTGCAAGGCATCATTCATTCCCAGCTAGTACCTCAGCTGATCCTAATTTAGGTAATGAAGTTCAGATCATGCAGGAACTTTCTCAAAATCCTGTGGTTTATGTTTTGTACTAAAACAAAGTTGATATGTTTTGAAACGAGCCACAAAAAAAACCTTTCTTGCTATTTCACAGAATCATTGATTTTAACTGAAAATTTCCAGCTGTGTTCCAGATTGCTGTAAAAATTGTATGTTGACTTCTCTCAATGAACTTCTCGCTGTAAGTGATTTTAAAATTCATTTTCCTGGGTCATTTCAGAGGTGGCATGATATTAAACAACAAGGACATAATTTTTATAGTATGTAGTTAGCAGCCTGCAGATTTGCCATAGGAACCTGGTGTGTAAGCATTTTTAGAGTAAGTTTAGGTGATGCTTAATTAGGTTTCTTGAACCTTTCAGAATTATTCCCCAGGATTCTTAGGTACGTATTTAAGGTGTGACAGCCTCCCCAGTACTTTGGCAGAGGCCAAGAGACTAATCCAAACCATGGGACTGTTTGTGTTATGAGTCACTAAAGTGGAAAGAGCACATAATGATGGGAAACAATGAAGCAGAACAAACTTAAAGCTTTTAACACTATTCCTAGGAAAAAATTCCCTGAGGACTTTTGGCAGCTTCCATCTTTTGTAGCTGTTTCTGTCCTTTGGCAAGACAGGCCAAAAGCTCTGTGGTGATTATTCATGCTGCTCTGTTCTGGATGATGTCAGGGGTTCCTACGTGCACTGGTAATATTTTCTGCAGTGTTTTCCAGTGTGGCGGCTGTCTGGGGGACATTATTTTAGAGCTGGCAGCTGGGATCGTTTTAAGCACTGTGATATCTAAATGGGTTCAAAATCTCTCCTTAGTGTTGTAATGCATACTGGTAGCCTGTTTATATCAGCAGTATTGTGCTGGTATTACTGAGAAAGCTGAACTCAGCATAGTGGGTTTGGTTTTGAGATTTGAGCTTTTTTAGCCAGTTAAAGGATTAGTTCTAGGACCAAAGACAGCATGATACCTGGATTCAGATGGAACTGCAGCTCTCCAACCCAAAGTACATTAAACTATGGTTGAGGATGTTCGTGGTAATCTGAGAACAGAAGGTGAACTTTAATATCTGATAAGGCTTTACAGTCCTGGTTTGTCTCAGACTGCTTGATGTTTGCATGAAAAGGCAGCTGGCTCTCGAGCAGGGCATCGGGAAGTCCCCAGGGACTGGGGAAATGCACTGAAACATGGTTACACACATAGAGACTGTTTGTTTCCTTATCCTGCCACTCTTTCATTCAGTGTAAAGACGCTGGAGTTTATTCAAGCCTCCAATACCAGTACAAGGGGTTTGGCAAGAGTTTCATTTCTATGTTTGTGTGTATCTAGGAGACCTCTCCTAGTCACTAGATGATCACTCCCATGAGGCACACTGAAAAACCAAACTGGTGATTCACACTTGAGGTTAGAAATGGACTTGAGCTCCAGATACAAGTAATACTCATGAGAAACGTGCCAGAGGAGTTACTTTTCTAAGTTTTGCTATACTTGTTATCTGACTTGCTGGTTTACATTTGTTCATGGTTGGATCTCTGTGTCACTTAATGTGCAAACCTCTCTGGCCTACTCTAGTTCTCATGGCAGACAGGAGAGAAGGTGCAATAGCCTGAGCTGAGTCAGGAGGAAAAGCCTGCAGCACCTTTGAAGCTGGTGGCCCATGTTAGCTGTGTCAGCTAGGTGAGAGTAATAAAGGGGTTTGCTTCCTTCTGAGCATCTTGACAGAGCACAAGTGAATCACACATAGGAAACAGTATCAGAATATAAAAGGAAACTCTTTGACATCACCTTCAAGGTGCAGCCAGCTGGTGGAGAGTTAGATGTTTTACTGGCTCTGAAGAGCCTTTGCTGTCAGGCTCTTACGTGTGAGGCACTTGGAGATTCTGCATGGGAAGTGACTTCAGGGCACATCAAGCATGTCTTTGTCACTCACAGTGATTGCTAAAATGCACCCCATAAACAAGGTTACATCACCCTTCTTGTAACATAGACTTTGTGTGAAACAGATGAAGGTAAACTGGAAACAATTGGATGAGTCTCAATTTATTTTTGTATCTTGAAGTAATTAACATTGTTTACCATTTTCTTTAGCAGATGTGATGCTTAAGCTTTGCTCTGAAGAGTTAACAGTAGAAAGATGGGGCCTGATCAGTCAGAAGGCAACAGTCTAAGATCACACAGCAAAGCCCAGCACTGCAAGGCATTCAGCACAGGAGGGCCAGTGTTTAACCAGGATGATCTGTTCAGAAACACACTGCTCGTGCCTGCATTCACTGTTCCCAGACTGAACCAGCAAGTGCCAGCCACCTTACCTGTTATAATGCTTCATTTATAGAGCACACACGTAACAAAATACTAGAGAGCTGGCCAACACAGAAGATCATTCCAGAGATGAAGTCTTGCTCTTTAAAAGGGATTATTTCAAGTAAATTAAATTCTGAGTGGAGAATAACATTTGTGCAGGAATGTGCATGTAGTGTAGGAATGAGAGTGCACAGAATAGAATTGATCCGAGGGCTTAGGTTGTTAGGTGAAGCACCTAACAAGATGTCTGGCTCTCTGCTATTGTGTTAGGTAAAAGTTGGCATTGGTATTCTGGTATTCAGTCTATTTTTCAAAAATGTGGGATTACAGGTCTGTAATATTTAGAGTAAACTCCCTCCACCTCACCCCACCCCCCCAAAAAAAAGAAAAAATAAAAGCCAAACAATCCAGAACACAACTCCCCTTCTCTCAAGCAAAATGATCCTTTCAGTGTTTATAGAGTTCTACTAATACAGTGTAGGTGTGCTAAGCAACAGTCACTCCTTTCCTCTGTAGCCATAGACATAATAACTTTCCAAGCTGTTACCCTGGGAACCCAAGTAGCACAACTTTTAAGTTATACTTAACTGTCTTTGTAACCTGTAATTACCATGAGAGGTAATAACAAAGCTGTGTGTATTTGTATCATGGCAGTTCCCAAATTAGACACAAATAATCAAGATGCAAAAACAACACCCAGAGGTCTGCCTGATCCATATGCTTATCAGAATGGAATTTATATTATCCTCTTGCAACACAATCAGGAAGCAATACTAGATAGAGGCTCAGTCACACCTAGACCAGAAAGTCCTTTCTCCTGATCCCTCCCCTCTCTTTTTCTTTTAATTGAAGCAACAGGTTTAAGTAGGCAATACCTATTGACAGAATTGTGTCCTTCATAGCTCCAGTGTTAATGCAGTGTTGATGGTTTGTAGACAGCATCCTGAAAGAGGGGAGCAAGATCTGTGCAGATGGAGGAGCAAAATAGACAGAAGTGAGAAAAATCAGCTGGAGTGATCCGATATGCAAGGATATTATTGCAAAGATAAAGTTGGGTCAGAGAGGAATTTAAACTGAATATTCAAGTTAAGCACATCAAGCCTCTAGTAATATGATAATGAGAGGAAAAAATCGTTTTGGTGAGGTAGAAGAAAGTGGTACATTGAATTGAAAGAGGGAGGAAAAAAAGATAAAATTGGTATCAAACAATATTAAGTAATAACAAAAAAATGGTAGAGTTGGCAATGGTAATGTCACTGAGGATGGAACAAATGGACCTACAGCATGTCCATAGACTACAGGCTGAAGCTCAATCACAGGGAACAGTCAGAAGGGAAGAATGGGAAGTTGGCACAATTATATCTGTTTTTCCATCCACAGGACTCCGTGCAGCCCCAGCCAAGCAAAGTGTGCTCTCTTGGATTGCTGTGTTCAGCATGCAGGAAGCCAGGTCATAAACAGGGAATTGCAGCTGAATGAGTTGCTGGCAATTTAAAATTTCACCTTCTATGCAGATATTTTAAGGGAGTGCAGAGGCCAAACAACGTGAAAACAAATTGAAAACCTTTCTTGGCGCTACCTTATTAGTTGAAGAACGTTTCTTCCAGTAAATACCTGTGAGGCAGACACAGAGAGACACAGCTTGTGGTAAGTGCGGTCCTTGTCCCAGCCCTTTATCCAGCCTGAAGCTGACAGTAGTGCTCAGGAGCAGTGATCATGGACCTGAACCCCTTGGGATAGGTACTATACACACTCTCCAAGTTCTGGGTAAATCCTCAGAAATATCCTATATGATGTACAGGCTTAGATCTCATTTTTAAAAGTGATGCAGGGACTGGCTGCTGTTTTCCCATTAATTAATTATTTCCCTATCCCTGTTTGGTACCTAACAGAAGGCTTTCCTGTTTGCTCAGCCTGACTGCTGCCTTCCTTAAATCACTGTTTTTGCAGACATTTTTCTTGAAGGTATGAAGAATATATCATATTTCCATGAGCAGGATCAATGGCTTTGGTATTAGGGGTTGGTTGTTCTGCCAGAAGCGTGACTGTGTTTTCTGCTGTTCATACTACTTAAATTCCCCAGCTGAGAAAAGTGCCTTTGATGTCAGTGACCTACATATAGAGAGAGCAATTGGGGGAATTTGTAACATGTTTCAATGTGTTTGTATCTTCATGACTCTGAAAATACTGGGGTTTTTTTCTACTGTCAGTCTTTTTTCCTTTTGAAATCACTTCAGCAGTCCCTGAAGTTTGTATAAGTTCAGAGAGGCTCCTGCCCATTTTGAACTGGGGTCAATGTGTGATTCTGAGTTTGAATAACTGATGATGGAGTTGGATGTTAGAGACATTTCTGAAGCTGTTGGTTATAATAATTGCTCGCTTGATATCAAACTTTTTGCAAACTGTTCATATGAAGAAGTAGTTAGCTGAAATTAATGGTAGTATATGAGCTACTTCACATTTTAGGAAGTATTGAATTGTTAAAAAGATAAATTCCTAAGGAAGTGGAAGTTGTAGTGTCATTAAAACAGGCTGCAGTAGAGGACTGAAAGATAAATGGTTAGAGAATGATTATGTTCCTCCTCAACTCTAACATGTGACTCAGCAGATTGTATACAAAAATGCAGTGTATATGTGGAAAACATTTTCTTTAGCTGAGGGTGTTGTGATTATGCTTTTCTGCTTTTGTATTAAGAATATTTGACGAGAGATGGGGGTTAAAAAAACTGTCCCTGAGGGATTATGCAGCCATTAGGAGGCAAATTGGCTCTCTGGCTGAATATCCTTATTTAAAGCCTCTAATGACTACTGCAGTACAGAATGGTTGTTACTGCTAGGACTGTAAGTATTTTTGATGTGTGAATAACATTTCCAAGTTGCCAGTGATTTTTTTTTTTTTCCTAAGAAACCTGAAAAGCAGGGGGAAATTATTTAACAGTTAGTGACAGACAGTGGTTGAAGTAGGATAACCAGGAATTAATTTTGAAAGACGGGTTCCTTAATACACAGAGAAATAACCACAGTGGCCTTGCCAAAAACAAGGCTAATGTGTCAAACTAATGCAATATTGGCACTGACATTTTCTGACAAAATGCTTCTCCATGATATGCCTTTTCCTGTGGCACTCCCCTTCTTGTCACTTCTGTTTAACCAGAAAAGGTGTATTAACATTATTTTCACCTTCTGGAATGACCAGTTCATGTGTCCACTCTGTTGCTTCTACATTTGAAGTCAAATGTAGTACTTCCTGATATTTCTCCCTTTTTGTGCTGCTGAGCTTGTTTCATGCCAGCCATCACAGTGTCTCTCAGCCTATGTTCTTGTCCCTTTTGTGTTTGCCAGCTTTGGCCACTGCTGTTTTTATGCACCTGGCTAAACCTAAAACTTTTTTACCCCATGTCTGCCATCTCTGTCTGTGCCTACAAAAAGTACTTCTAGCAGAGACAAATGTCTCTTTGCAGAATCAATTCGACAGGGTCACCACTTATTCTTGAAAGAACTATGTACATCTATTAACCTGCAGGGGATTGAGAAAACCGCACTGAAGTTACAGGAATATCTGCTTGTATTGCAAGGGGGGACTGCTTGCTTTTTTCTGCAGTATTTAATGTTGATGACATATATATTGTCCATGCTGTTGAAGTGAAAGTCGTCTCAAGTGATCCAACTGAAGATCTGCAAATACTTTTAAAGTATATTTATCTTCTGTTACAAGTATAACACCTGGGACTCTGTAATTGAGTTTTCACTACTCGAGCTGGGAGAAGCTTAGATTTCCTGTCCCTGTATTGGGTGTGGCAGGCCTGTTCGGGTTATCTGAGCATGATTCAGTCAGCCTCAGAGCAGAGTTTGTGTCTCATTCTTCTAGCATTTATTGCTTGTGCCAGACGTCATTAGGCTTCTCCCAGTTCAGATACCTCCTGCCCTCTGAGCACGGCTTGCACGAAGCAGGCTGGGCCCCACCTGCACACCGCAGGGGTCTTGGTTTGCTGTGTATGAGCCCAGTTCTCGCTCCTGGGCAGGGGGTGCCCGTCTTGCCGAGGCGGGGGCATTCGGGGTCCGGGCCCTGTGCTGGGCACCTGGGACTCGGCTGCTGTGCTCTGCCCCGAGCGCCGCTGTCACAGCCGCGCTGCTCGGAGGAACCCAGAGCACGGGCTGCAAGCAGCCACCTGCTGCAGCGGGAGCGCTGGGGCGAGGGCTGGGCGGGCGGACGGGGCCGCCTTCCCCCGAGGCGCTGGGGGTTCGCAGCTGCAGGGTGGGCGGGCAGGGGACAGGTGGAGAAGCGGAGCTGGGGGGTGAGGGCTGAGCTCCGACCCCTGCAGCCTTCTGCCGCTCCCGGCGTCCCCGCCACCTCGGGAGCCCCCTGGGCGTCCGGCGGGGCACGGCTGCGGAGGGAGAGGCTGCTCCTGCCCTACCCTCGCCCACCCCGTCCCTGTCCCCGTCCTGCGCCGGAGTCGGGCGCGGCCGGGTGAGTCAGCGCCGTGCCGGGGGGGCGCCGGGGCGGGAAGGGCCCGCCCGGCCCTACAAAACCCCGCCCGGGCTGCCGCGGGCCCCAGCCGCTGCCAGAGCCGCCCGAGCCGCCGCCAGAGCCGCCCTGCCCGCCCCAGCCAGGTGAGCCCTCGGCGGCAGCGCCGCGGGGCCGGGCCGGGCTGAGGGCGGGGGTCGCGCTGCGGAGCCGCTGCTGCGGCGGGAGCCGAGCGGGCGCTGCGCGGGCAGGGTGCGGAGCGAACAGGGCGTGGAGCGGGCAGCGTGAGGAGAGGGCAGGACGCAGAGCGGACAGGATGCTGAGCGGGCAGCGTGCGGAGCGGGCAGCGTGTGGAGCGGACAGGGCGTGGAGCGGGCAGGACGCTACGCGGGCAGCGTGCGGAGCGGGCAGGACGCGGATCGGACCGGGCGCGGAGCGGGCAAGGCGTGGAGGGAGCAAGATGCGGAGCGTGGTGGACGCTGCCGCGGCCGCCGCCCTCCCGCACCCAGCTCCTCTTCCTCCGGCCCCTGCTCGCCTGTTACTTTTCTATGCTCGGTTCAGCGGTGGGGCCATGGGTGAGGCAGCCCACGGGAAGCTTCATGCGCCCCGTAACAATTCTGGGTGTGGCGGCAGTGCTCAGGAAAGAGGAACCGGTCCCAAACTTCGTCGAAGTCCCCCAGATAGTAATTTCTTCTCGTTGTTAAGGTACACAAAGGCTCAGATGGATAGACCACAGTATTGTAAGTTCGCTTCTCGGCTCGGAGGCTTGCCAAGAAGCTGTGCCGGCCAGGCAGGCTCGCTGAAGGCGGTGTTCGTTCAGCTGCAGCGAGGCTGGAGTTGCTCCCGCAGACACGGCGGAGCCCCGAGCCCGCCAGGGCCAGCGGCCCCTTCCTTTCCTTTCCCTTCCCTTCTCGCCCCGGGCGCGGCCGCGAGTGCCGGAGCCGCTGCAGATGCCGCCGCTGGCGCGGGCAGCGGGAGAGCCCAGCGGAGCCGGGCAGGGCAGGGCCGGCGGGCAGCGCTCCCCGGGCGGCGCCGCTGCGCTCCCCGCGCAGCCCCGTGCGCCTCCCTGCTCGCACCGCCGGGCTGGGGCGTGGCTCTGCCTCCCGCCCTGCCCGGCCGTGAGCAGAATTGAGGAGATCCTGCTGGGCCTTTTCGCCTGTGAGTCAGCTCGGACACCGCTTCCCCCTCGAGTGAGGGCTGGAGGAATGTTGAAAGGTATTTTAACTGAAAGAGAAGTGAAATGATTTCAGGGTAGTCACGCAGAAGTGAGTTGCGTGCTTTTACGTGGCAACTTTACTTCTATTTTACATTAATTCTTATGTTCATATTCCAGTGCTATGTCTGCCCAGACGTGCAGCCCCCGATGAACAGGTCAGGAGTGAGAGACTCCTGGCAGTGTGCCCTTGAGCGATTCATGCCTGTATGTGCTAGAGCTGCTTTTGATAAGCAGCCCTAGTATATAGGATTTCCATTGGCCAATATTTGGTATATGTCCTTGATGGACAGAAAAACCCCAAAACTCCAATTCCAAAGAGGTTTTCTTGTAAAGTCTCAAAAGTGAGAATAACTTGAATTTGAAGAAACAGAAGTCCTTAATTTTGTATGTGCACGGTATCTTCCTGGAATGGAACTTCCTGGGTTATTAGCAATGTCTGTGGAAAAAAATGGTTCAAATATGTTTGTGGTAGCTCAGTTTAATGGGTTTTGAAATGCTTCTCTTTAAAGATGATTTTTTTTTTTTCTCCAAATAGTGGTTTTAAATGATGTGCTGAACCTTATTGGGTGTTTTGGGAGATGCAGCCTTGGCCTATTTGTACTCCTGCTTAGCACTGTACATAAATGAATGATTTGGAGTCCTTGTTTCATTTACAGTAGATGCTGCAGGTCTTCCTCTCTCTGTTAACAGGCTTGCCCTAGTTTTTGGACACAGATGTGCTCCAAGTGGAAGAGTTTCCATTCCCTCATTCTGGGGATGCCGTTTCCTTGGCTCAGATGTCTGGGAACACCCTTTGCTCCCATCTCTCCCTGGTATAATAAGTGCTGCTTAAAATGCTAACTCTGCTTATTGAGCAATGCAGTTGTTTGTGCATACCTGAAACTTTTCCATGGAACACAAGGGTTTTTTCCATAATGTGTGTGTGAGCTGCCCCTCAAAATCAAGATATGGGGCTGCTTTTAAAAACACATTCTTCCTTTGCCAAAAAGTTTCAGGGATTAAATTGGTGAGCGGAGACTGGGCCAGTATAATAACAGACCTATAAACCAGTGCTTTCTGCAAGGGCTGAGGCCAAAACATGCCATCTGTTTTAGCAAAATCATATGATTCAGGATTGTGTAATGTGCATTTAGAAATTGGTTGTAGAAACTTGCCTTAAGGTATTGAAGTATTAGTTTACAGCTGGAAGGTAAAACTTGATTCCTTTCCAGTGTAAGAAGAACAGGCTAGTGCAAGTATTTTCTATTTATGTGTTTAAACCCATCCAGAACTTGTCAAAACTACATCAGATAAAACCAACCCATCAGAGAACAGTGAGAGTCTGTTCTCAGAGTGCTTTACAGAGCAGGGTGTGACAAGAGCTCTGTTTGTTCTGTGGGTAAAAAAATCTTTCTCTGCAAAGATCCTTGCAAGAATTCTTTTTTTTTCTTTTGCCAGCTTGCTGTTGATGGGCAGTCAGCTGCTATAGCATTGTTGTGTTCTGGTGATATGAACCTGGAGCTCCAGCTCTATGTGAGGGTGTGTTAGCTCTGTTCCTGGACTCTGATCAAGTGTTTTGTTTCAGCAAACCTGATTCAGAGTGGTTTTTAAATTGATTTAGAAACAGTAGTCTTGCAAAAAGCTGTTCAGTGATTTATTTTTTTTTTTTCCATGTGAAAGGTTATGCTGCAGTTGCTTTGCTTCAGCTCTCACTGGTGTTTTCTTTGTGACAAGAAAGACTAAAGGACTTCAGTTGGTACCATCTTTGGTAATGGTTGAAATGCTGTCAGAGTTCAAAGGTCTCACAGATAGGCTCTTCATTTTATGAAGTGTAAACGTTAGGAATTTCATAACTCAGGAATATATCAATTCCCCCTAACCAGCATGGTTAATAATGCCAACAGCAGGTGTTTTACTTATTACAACTTCTGTAGCCTGTCTTTAAAGGCCTAGGTTGGATTTTACCTCTGAAAAAACATTTATTCTCAACTATATCAGTGCATGACTCATTTTTGTTCTCTTAGTTTTCTTCCTCTGGAATTTTACTTCTTGTTGAAGTAAGGTTGCTTTTGTTACTTAAACCTAGATTGTTTCAGAAGATGGAAGATTCTGTGTTCTAAGTGAGGAAATGGGACATAACAGCAGCTACACTACAAAAGTACTGTGATTTTGCTGCTGTGTTTTATTCTTGTAGCACTAGCTATTTTTGCCAAAAGTGAAGATTTCTTTGCTTTTCTCTTTACAGGAGTTAAAAACAAATAAACAAACAAAACCCCCCCTCTTTTTCTAGACTTTTAACCAGGTCACCATTATTAAACTATTTCAAACTCTTCTGCTTCTCCAAGCTCTTAATTGGTCATGGAGTGGAGAGGAGATTGGTTTGTCTGGGAAATTGGCCTGGGTGGCTGGTCCTGAGGAAACCCCCATCCTTATCAGAAGAGTGGCTGATGGAGGATTAAAAACCATCTGAAAACCAGCTGAAAGGACATAGCCAGGACTGGCTGCACAATAGCTGGGAGTTGTCTGGGGGGCATGGAGCCAAGGAGCTGGACTGGGGAGGGGTGGCAGTGTGGAATTGAAGGGTGTGGCACCCAGCAGAAAATAGGGTAATTTTGCTATCAGGCTCACTTATCAGTTAGCCTGAATGTCACTGGTTTGAGGTGCTGCTCTCTCCTCTCCTCTCCTCTCCTCTCCTCTCCTCTCCTCTCCTCTCCTCTCCTCTCCTCTCCTCTCCTCTCCGTTTGATGATGCTCTCTGCAGCTGGATTGTAGAGGTCCTGGGAAAAAGGCTTTCATTTCAACAGCAAGTGTTTGCTGCAGGTGCCATCCTGGGTGGGTGGATAGCAATGTGAGTAGCAATGTCTGTCCTTCCTGTAGAGAAATTTGAGAGCCAGGTTTGGGAATGCATCAAGCCTTTTAAATATTGCCCCTGGCTTACAACCTTTAGGAAAGCTTTCCTTAGCTGAGAAACCTTTTTCACTAAAACAGTAATGCAGCTCTGCAGCTCCCTGTCCAGAAACCAGAGTTTAAAAAAGGCAAAGTAATGTTTATCACGTCAGTGTTTATTTCTGCAATGTATATCATCCATCTCAGGGCTGGGGTTTTCCCTGGTTTTTTACGTGGAAGGAAGATGTTATTCAGGTCCTGGCAATGAAGCATTGATATCAATTTGCCACAGTGGCTCTTCTTTTTGGAGCTACCATTTTAAGACAGTCCTTTCTACCTCATCACTGATAATCCTGTTACTAAGTGGTGTTTGTTTTGGAGAGCTACAACATAACCACAAGACCCAGCATCCAGGGTTAAAGACTAAATAGGGTTATGGCCCGCAAGAGAAGAAATAATTCCACTGCATTTCCTGAGTACTTGAGGAATTGGGCATGTGATTTAAATGCTACTACTCGTTGTTGTTCTTTGACTTTGAGCTGGACCAAGCTATAATGTTTCTGAATAATTTTCCTGGTACTGAGTCGTCAGCTTAGGCAACTCTGTGGCAGAGGTTCTCAAATTCCTGTTAAAGAATTTAAAATGCAGAAGAAATGCTTGTTGAAGGAATTTTTATTGTACAATGTAATGAAGACCTCTTGTTGCATTATAAATTGTGGTGTGGCTTGGTAACTTTTAATTCTTCTTTCCTGCTTGGTATTAGCAGATCCTTTGGACTGTGTCACTTGAAGTGCTGCAGTGCTTCAGGGCTAGTGTAATACACTGATGGAACTGTAAATATATTTAAATCTACTTTGTCTTTTTTTCTCTCGTCCTCCAGCATTCTTTCAAGATGTCCACTGTTCATGAAATTTTAAGCAAGCTCACCCTTGAAGGAGATGTAAGTATTATTATCTAAACAAGAAAAGTTTGTTTTACTTGAGTGTCTCATCTTGTTCCTTTTACAGGACTCTGCACCAACAATTGTACTGAGCTGTACAGTTTACAAGATTCCACACATCTCTTAAACTTTTATTGGCTAAAAACCTAATCAGTTTTCATCCACAAACCAGCTATAAACCAGAGGACAGTTATGTGATTTAATGAGAGTTCTTCTAACTGGCCAGCAGCAGGAGCAGCATCCTCCTGCTGGGCCTTATCAAAGAGATCACAGGGCCAACAGTGCCTGCCTTGCATCTGTGTCCCTCTTCCTTCCAAAGGAACCAGTGAGTTAAGGATGAGAACAGAAGATGGAAATGTGTTCAGTTTTGCTGATACCCTCTGAATTTTTTTTTCTAGTTAGAAATGGAGAACAATATGAGAACAAAAATATTGGGGATCTAATTCCTGTAATGGTTACCACCATCAACTAGCTCTTGAAAAATTTACTTTCTCAAACTTATTTTCTCATTTTCTGTTTTAGTTTTGATTGCGTATTTTTTGCCACATCTGCACTTAATTTTACTGAAATACCAGAAAGCCACAATCTTTGTTTGATTTCTTAAGCTGCAGTTAGATGGTAGATTACCAGTGTGGTATCAGCATATCATGCCATGAATTTATGGTTCTGTGATTGTCTGTGAAGAGGAAGAGAATCCTCTCTGTGCATTATTTCATCACATTCCTAATGAACTTGAAACACATACAAATCTTACAACTGGTAGCTCGGGATCTGAGCTTCGTACAAGCAAATGTTCTGCCAATTTTTGTTAGTTGTTGCAAAATGAATTATATCAGACTATGTTTGTGGAAGAGCTGGTGCAAAGAACTGGTCAGTGCACTGTAGGTAAGTAGTAAAACTGGTTTTGTAGTGCAAAAGCAGTCGAGTCTTCAGTTTTCATGGCTATGTGTTTCAATGGAGAATGACTTTTGGAATAATTATTAAGCAATCTGTTCTCAAGGGCAGAAATGTTTCTTCCTTGTTGCTTGCAAGAAGTTGCAAAAGTCAGATTTGAGTACTGTTCCATGGCAGCATTTCCATCAGAAACCCTGCTGCAGTGTAAGAAGGCTCAGGCAGCTGGTTTGTGCTGTAAGTTGGAAGACAATTACTGAGGAGCTGGCCTGTGTGGCTCTGCAGCATTAGACCAGCTCCTCTAAGCAATGATTTAGCAAATCAACTGATGTTAAACACAGTAGTTGGGCCAGCAGTTTTTGTCTTAGAGAAGTTTTTAACCTTGAGGGTATAGAATGGCTGTGGCTGACCCGAGTGCTGTCCTGTGCTCTGCATCAGCGGTACAGCAGCTGATTTGAGTGAAGGTAAAGACCTGATTGCCTCAGCCTTCCTTCCTTTCAGGAGAGGATGGAGCTGGGCTGAGGCTGATCTGTGCTCCCAGTTTCTGGATCTCTCCACAAGGGTACAGAAAGATTCTCAGAATACTCAGGTGTAAGAGATTGTGAAAAGGTCCTGATGCTTTTAGGTTAAATTAAGCCTCTCCAGCTCTTAGTGATATTTGCTTTTCCCTCATGTTTCCCAATAGGATAAAATTTGTCAAGCTCAGAGGAAGTAAAGCAGTTGGAGGGCATTGGAAGCACTGAATGTATAGTGAGAAAACCAATTTCTCTGCTTTAGTTTGGCCCAGTTGCACATTATCTGGACTTTTACTGCCCCATTGTAAAGAATTTTGTACTGAACTAAGTTAAAAGTCAGTTTGAAAGCTGTCTTATCTGAAAGCATACAGTACAAGTACCGTGGTACAGTAGTGTACCAGAGTAATTGAATAAATGGAATTTAGATGGCTGCTTTTCATAGGCAGTCACCCTGGTAAGACCTGTCAGGTGCCAGGGAAACTCAGTCTAACTTGGTCCATGCCTTGGGTGGAGGGAGGGAGGGACGAAAAATGGCCACCAAATTGCAAATATGCTGTGTATTTTGATAGTGAATGCCATCATCTTTACAGTAAACTACTCCATCCAAATTACTCAGAACTCTGAGTAACTTAGAGCTGGGTGGAAGGAGAGGTACCCAGCTCTGCTAAGGTCACCTGGTGACTTGCTTCAGGTTATCCAGAGTGCTGGGTAATGAGCAGTGCCCCAGGATGGTGGATGCCTGGCTTGGGAATCTTTCAGGCAGAGGGATTTCTCTGAGGCTGCATTGCACGTCTCCATTTACTGTTTCAATTGCCAGCTTGATCTGCTGAAAGCAAAGGCTGCATTTTGTGGTGTGGCTCTGAGCCAAACTGGGGCCACTTTGCTGGACTGAACTGATGGTAAGAGACAAAAGAAAATGATTCAGTTTATTGGTACTTTTCAACTTCCCATCATAAAACAGACTGTCTCCAGAAGGGACAGGGGCAGCTGCCAGAGGAATCTGTACAGCACAACATGACCTCTGCAGGGACAGAGTCAAAATTAGTCAGAAACCATGGAATTTTTTAGTTAAAAGCTGTCCTCTTAAAAATTTGCATGTAAAAATTTGCATGTAAAAAATGTTTTCCAGGGATATTAGGACAGCTTAGTTCTGTTCATGAACCCAGCCTCCTTTTGGAGTTAGAGATGGAAACAAAAGTTTCTTGGGTTCTTTTCCAAGAAAGCTTAGTTGTTCATTCACTTAGGAAATGGCTGTGGCAGTTTCAGGTGCTGGTAGCTCTACCTCTCTGCCAGAGGTTTGTTTCTAAATTGAACTCAGCAGAAGGGGATTTGTGAATATTACCCAGCTACTTGTAAGAAAATCTGTAGTTTAATTTAACCTTCCCCGGGAGGTGGTAACAAGCTGTTAGCTTACACTGAAACAGCTGAAAAGAGTTGAATCTCCTTTCTGGTCACCCTCTGTTTGCAGCTATAATCCCCAGGAGAGGACCTTAATTAACAGCTGATAAAATCTGGTAACTTGGAAAGTGTTGCATCTGTTTACCAAGTGAGCTTACCTGCAAGTCCTCTTACTTTTAGCAGATGTAATTTGAAATGTCATTTGGTTTTGCAAGCCTCATACTGCTTGAAGCAAGGATCTGGAAGCCAAGCCAAGAGTTTCAAAAAATTGTGCGTAACTTCTGCTTTCTAGAACTGTGGCCTTAAATAGATTTTATTTGTGTTATCTTTAAAGTTCATGAAATAGGAAATTGAAGATTAACAATGATAAATTCAGAAAAAGTTTTGTGCACTTTTTTATTTTTTGTAGCCTGTAATCAAAAGTAAAATATTGACTTCAAATCTGAAACACTGTAGACTTCAACTTTTTTGGAATTAGCTTCATTTTGTCATTTTCCTTCAGATCTAGTCAGAAAACTCCAGATTTTAGAATATTCAAGTTTAGTGAGTAAACTTGGAAGGTGTTGGGGTTTTGCTGCAATAAATATAATATCTATTTATGTTACATATTCTGTGTTACAATAAGCACAGCTGTGAGTGGATTTCTGGGCAATACACGTGAGGAAAAGAGAGTTCAGTGGCTCCTTAGTAGAATTCCATTTTCACATATACCTGATGGTAGTTCTTGCAATTAAACGTTGGGCTAAATACCAGGTAACAAGAAACGTGTGTTTTATTAATTGCAGCAATTGCACAATTTAACTCTGAAGCTTTTTTGTTCTGTTCCTCGCAGCATTCTCTCCCTCCAAGCGCCTATGCCACGGTGAAGGCCTACTCAAACTTTGATGCTGACCGGGACGCTGCTGCCCTGGAAACAGCCATCAAGACCAAGGGTGAGCACGGGGGCTGGGGCTTCATTCCACTGCAAGGGAGAGGGCTGGCTTGCAAAAAACAGCGTGAGACTGTCTCAACACCAGCGCTCTGATATCCCCACTCAAGGGGATCTACTTTAGGAGGTGTTGGATTCCTCAGACTGCAGTGCTGAAATCTTGACCAAGTCAGACTTTGAACTCTGTAAGAGCATGCTTTGAATGTGCTTTTGAGTTTGTAGCCATGAGTTGTTGAGATTATCACTTAAAGTCTCCACTTTTTCTCTCTTGACTCCTCAGTACTTCAAATTCTTCTTCTTTTCTGCCACTTGAGAATGAAGTGTCAGCTGCTTTGGGAGTGGGCTCTGAATCATGGATTTCTGCTGAATTGTGGGATTGGATATTTCTTCTTCCTTTCAGCTCTGCATAGGGGTGGTTTGAACATTTTTCTCCTAGGTTTTGGACTAAATACTCATTCATCTTGTATTAATTTGGGGTCAAAGAAGGAAAGTCCTTAAAACTAGCTTCTGAAGTGAGTTTGCAGTGTTTCAGGGGCAGAGCAATGTGAGAACTTCTCTGAGCTGGGTTCTTAGACAGGCTTCCCTCTGGTATATTGAAACCATCAGGAGAGCAGGGAGTGTGAGCTACAGCTCTGAAGGAATGCCTTGGTGGTATTCCTGGGGCTGTGGTCCTGTCCTTGCCCTGGGACAGCGGGTGCCACGCTTTGCACACTTGCCCCAGGCCAGAGGAGCAACAGCTGGGGGTAGCTGGGACAGGCAAGTCTTTTGCCTTCATGTCAGGGAGAAATTGAAAAGCCAAACAATTTCTCATCAGAAAGAAATGCCAAGTCTTCCATCAGTGCCAGCAAAGCATGTGTTTGACTTGCTATAAAATGTAAAATACATCCCCTCCGTAACAAGCACAAGACTTTCTTTCACAAGATTGCTTAATTTAACTAGAGAAATTCCTTATCAAAGTGGGTTCAGTTCTGATTTTCATCATTTATCGTTTGGGGTGGCTTTTTTTTTGTTTGTTTGGGGTTGTTGGTTTGGTTTTTTTTTTTTTTTTTTTTAATTCTCTGATGAGAGAGTTATATATAGATATCAGGTTTGGCAGCAGATGCTTTATATATGTGTTCAGTTTTGTCTAGACTTTATAATTTTTTGCAGCTCTGATTACAGGGCAAATCTAGACATGTCAAATATACACCATCAGACTCTCAGGATAGGAACAAACCTACACGTTTGAACTCTCAAGCTGCTAATTATTGCAAAAGGAAATTGCAATATCCTAGGCAGCACAAAAGCTTTTCCAGTCAGGAAAGTCAGGCTCACGTTGTCTTTCCACTTTCTTCCAGCAAAGATGAGCAGTGCAGTTAAGGTACATGGAAATATTTCAATAGAGAGATGATTTTCAACTCTGTGAGTGAATGATAGGGAACTTAATCATGGACCTGCATGTTTGTCGGATTGAGCTTCTCTCTGCTTCTTGGTTTGTTACCCAGAACTGATTTTGGGAAGGTGGCTTTAAAGGGAAATTCTCTTTATGGTTTTGATACCGGATCTTCCACCCTAAAGAATCCCACAAAGAAGTATCCTTGTGGAAAATTAAGAACCAGAGTATTATGTTCCTTCTTCCAGGTACTGTTTCCTTGCACTTTGAATGCTTTAGAACAGGATATTTTCATCTGCTGATTCAGGAGATTTGATAAAATATGAGCTCTCTAAAATATATGTAGGATTTTTCCTCAAATGAAAATTCCAATTCATCCAGACAAGAACTGGTCTTTATGAACAGTGATGTAAAGAGCTACCTGCAAGAATAAGTTTTAAAATAATTCTGGGAAATATCTAAGTAGTTTTTGAACTGAAAATACAACACCCATAATGAACAAACTGTCTACATCCACAGCAGCTACCATTTACCTAGGAAGTATCACCACTTCTCTGGCAATTAGTTTGCATTGTATGTGGGAAGTAGAAACAAGCTATGTAAGTTATCTCCAAATGATGAAGAGGATTGTGACTTGTTCAATTTAAAACAGTGAGAGAGGTAAATTATAAATATATATGCAAGCTGGTTTGTGATTGAAAATTAAAAAAACACCAAAACCCAGGCATGTAAGAATCATTTGGGGGGCTTTACTCTTTGCAGGATGAAAGTCTCCTGGTATCTGAACCCTTGGGATTGCTTTGTGTTGAAAATCAAGGTCTGTACATGCTTTAATGGGCCTGTATTTCACACCCACCAAAGCAGTCTTTCCAACATATTGGAAATTCTAGCAGTGCCATGGAAATGATATCTTGTGGAGTCTTATCTCTTATATAAACAGTGTACCTTATATAAACAGTGTCTGAAGCCTGGTGTTTGCCATCAGGGCAGGCCAGTTTGGGAGTTAGCATATAAATTATTATCCAGCTGTGTCTCAGGAATGGAAACTCCCAGGATCAGAGTCAGGAATTTCCATTTTAGCAATTCTTGTGTAAAATGGCTAAAACTTATTTCACTGCCTAAACAACAGCTATATATTTGGTTTGGGGAAAAGATCTAGTCCAGAGTGTGTGACTGTTCTACTCTATGTAATATCTAAATATTTCAACATTCATTCACACTCTTCAGATTAATTCCTCAGAGGTTGATAAGCCATCTGTTCATCTGTGGAGACCTCTGGAAAACACCGTGATGTGTTTATTTGGACTTAGATCTACCTGCAAAACTATACTGTACATTGTGCAGCCCTTTTCAGGGCTTTGGGTGGAGCTGAATTAAATGCAGGGGGTTTATATATATCCACCAGCCTAGGAAGGGAAAAGTGCAAAAATGACTTCATGTCATATAAAACCTTGTAGTTAGCAATTGTTCAACCTAGAGGTTGCATAATGCAAATAACTTGTTACAGTTCTGGCTCATCCCTTTTGGTATAAATGCCATGGCTATGTTTCAGGTTTATGCTCTTTAGTGTTTCTGCAGCAAATTCATTTAGTGCTTTGGCATGTCCTTTGTAAATGTTGGCTTTTTGCTGCGCAGGACAAGAAGCTGTTTAATTTCTGTATAATGCTCTGCTGTGCTCTGTGTATAGATTAGCTGATGTACATGAACCTGAACAGAAGAAACTCTAGAAGGGCACTAACAGATTATGTTAGATTTCCTTTCCTTTTTTTTTCTCGTAGCAAAGACAACTGCTAAAGTGTCTCTTCTGTTTCAGAGTTATTTCCTAGCCTTGACACTTTGTGTGTCTCAAGTACTTGTTAAGTAATTTTGTCAGACTAAGTTGTGAATATTTGTTACTTGCAGCCTTCTGTTGAGGTCTCTTGGGATACTGTTTTATTCCATGGCTGCCAGAATTCAGGCACAGGATTGTTGCAGGAAAGGGCTTAGAACACAGGTGTGTAATAAATTCATTATATCCAGAAACTGGTAAAACAATGATGACATGTGAATGAGTCAATTCAATCTTACAGAAAGCTCTTCTGTTTATGTAGTATATCCAACATGCACATACCTTTGACAGAGTTTTTAAGATTATGAAGTAAAAGTTTTTAGAGGATATCTGCTGGCTTGCTGGTGGGAGAGGGTAGTGCCTGAAATCCACCAAACTGCATCAGTCACATATTCCAAATATTAAAGCTGTCACTAAAGAAATAACTCATTGCAACATGGTTTGGGTTTGGTGAACTGTTGCTAAGCAAAATAGCAGGGCTGAAATTATGGTCTTGCTTTATCTAAATTTTTCCCTTTGACCCCATTCATGTTCATTTCCTCATTTTTGCTGATTGAGCTCCAGCACTGTGATCTTACCAATGCCCACACATTCCCTCTTTCACAAGAAAAGCTGTCATTAAGCAGAATTTTTCTTTCCATTCCCCACTAACAGGAACGCAGGGATGAAATCTGCCTAGACAGAATAAATTTGGAAATAAATGCTGTTTCACTGCCTTGAAACTTTCAGAGACTTTAGCAAAGAGCAAAGGAAAGTGTTTGAGCTGCTGTCCTGCTGTGCCCCACCTCAGCAGCTGTGAGTCAGCATCCTGTGCGTGCAGCACGATTCCCAAGTGTGAATGAAGTACAGGCACTTACTTTCCACTGAATGCCAGAGCAATGAGCTAACTTCATATTTCCACAGCATATGGATAAGAAACTTGGTCAAGTCCATTCATTTGGGGGCTTCTAATCTGCAACAGATCTGGTACGACTTGAAAATGTCATTTGCTTTTTTGCATGCCAAGAATGGTTTAAATTCAGAATTTATTAAAAAGCTTAAGGCGTTGGCTTGTGCTGTGGGCCTGCAACAGCTGAAAGGCTCAATGTCTGTGTGTGGCCGTTTCTGGACAGGGAGAATTTGTTTTCCTTTATAATGTGGGAACACTTTAAAATGTGCGGGAGTAGATTATGGCTGAAATGTGCAGTCAGCCTGTTTGCAGCTCAGAGTTTGTAACTCAGACACATGATGATTTCCAGGGCCTTGTGGTGTCATTTGCAGGCCAGGCTTGTGTGAATAGGAGCACTGGTGTAGGTCTGCCTCAGCACAAGCTAAGGACCCAAGGCTACCAAATGTATTTCATCATGAAAAATGTGGTGAAGAAGGAGAGAGAATTTTTGGACTTGACTTATAATTTTAGACCCTGCAGCTAGGGGCTAAAAGTTTTTTCATAAGATTCCTACTTTATATGATTCATTTTTATAATATCTGTTGCAGTTCTTTGTTTCAGGTTACTTTGGGTAACAAGGAAAAGAAATGTAGCTGAATTCTGGCAGGGATCTGAGTCCTGCTAGTAGCTGCTGATCCAGTCCTTACTTTTTGGGGGTTTTTATCAAGAAATGCTCTTTTACACTGATGTGTGTGCAAGTGTGAAAGAAGCTATTCATAATACCTCTATGAAACAGAGAGAACTGAGGTGAGGCTCTGGGCTTGTTCTGACCTCTAGGTTATAGAGCCACCTGTTTGCTTCAAAAGCTGGCAGTTGCACTGAAGGGCATGGATTTAGAAGGATTCCCTTAAAACTAAGCCTTTGCCGATATGTAGTTCACTTACTTAAAAGGTAAATCGGGAGTCTGAGCACCCACATCCTCTAGGTGTGCCAGTTACAGCTCAGCATGGATCTTCCAATGATTTCAAAATGAAGGAGCACATACTTAATTCTTCCAGTGTCAAAAATCCCTTCTGCCTTTTGAGCCTCTGAAACATATTGATACAAATATACTGGTTTATTTTCCCATTTCCATGTTTGGAGTGATGGCTTAAATAGAAAACGTAACTGCTTTATTAAGAAGTCTTAATTTAAAAGACTCCACTAAAAATGACAGGACAGGCTTTAGTAAGTACAAGTTTTAAAATTTGTGTTCTTGAACAACTCTTTGCAGAATCCTGGATGCTTGAAAAGTAGTGCACAGACACACAAGTGATGCACAAGACAGAGCAGCAAAGCTGGTAAAAAACTAAATTTTGTTTGAGGTGTGTGCAAGGATCTGCATCCCATCGGGAATCTGGGCTCTAACTGGTGGCTTTTACCCCACAGCCAGGACAGGACAAACACTGACTAGTGAGAGCTGCTGAGCTCTGCTCCAGACAGCACCTGTGCTGTGCTTGGAGTGTTGGGGAACATCCTGGTGCAGGAACAGTGAGACAAGAAAGCTTCTCTAATTCTCTGTCCTGTGTCTTTGTAGGTGTGGATGAGGTCACCATCATCAACATCCTGACAAACCGCAGCAATGAACAGAGGCAGGACATTGCTTTTGCCTATCAGAGGAGAACCAAAAAGGTACTAAAATATGAAGAAATAGTAATTATTGAATATTTTTCTTGCGGACAATTAGATTTTTCAGGGTTTGTCTTTTCACTGAAATTCAAGATGCGTCTACTTTGTCCATGCTGTCACAGTTTAGGACTGGTAGAACTTTGAAATATGTTGAACATGCACGATTGGGACTGCAATCTGTTGGAGATGGTGGTTTCCTAGCACCTTCAGAAATCACAGTGGGATCCACAGGATTCCCTGGTGAAATGTGCTAAAAGTGCTGGGAAGTCTCTGACATGAAGTGCCTCCATTTGAAGGAAAAAAGAAGAGAGATGCTTTACGGGATTGTGTTTTTATCTTTTGGTTGGTTTATATTTTTGGGGGGGTGTTGGATTTTTGTTTATTTTGTTAAGACAACTCGGCATAAGAGAATTGTTCTGCTTCTCACAGCTAGTTTAGCTGAGAAAGGACTGCAGTCTGTTGTGCTACGAGCACTGCAGCTGTGGAATAGTGATGTAATGAGCTGAGCTGTCATTAAAAATTATCCTGGCAGAAATACCTTAGGTACTGATCTATTGATGGAAAGAAATCTGCAAGATGTGTGCAGAATTCTGCAAAATGAGTCTTGCTGTCTGGGAGGCAAGAGCTCTTCTCTTTTGAAGTTTTGAGAACCGTATTCATATTTGAAGTTTCATGCCAGTGAAAAGGAGGAAACTTTTAGATATAGATATAGAGTTCAGATTATGATGAATGTATCTCTTCCAGGTTTGCCAGACCCCAAATGGTAGTCCTCCAGTAGCATCCCAGAATACTCAGCTGAAACCAGATGTAAATGTAGAGTTTAATTTTGGGAGTTCACCAGCTTTTCTGCATGAATGATAGAGGCATATGCAGAGGCACGGCCAGGTTGTGCATGTGTGCACACGTCTGCACATCCTGCCCTGGGGTCACTGGGACAATCTGCACATGAATGGACCTCAGTCATGAAATGTGTCACTTAAAGCTTTGTTAAATGCTCTGCATGACCACAAAACTGCACAGTCAAGAAAATCTGCAACTTTTTTCATGTTTCTCTCTCACTTTTTTCCCTTGCTGCGACCCAAGAACAAACTGAATTTATCAGACGTTTAACAAGTGCCAAAGAATAAAACAGTCGTATAAACAATGGAAGTGTGCAGTAGAAACCACTCAGAGAGATAAACATGTGAGGAGGCAAGAGAGGAGGAAGTGGGATATGAAAAGACACGTAGGTATATCTTCTAGGGACAGTGTCTGATGGTTTTCTTTGCCAGCAGTTGTGCAGATTTTGTTGGCAGTGTGTTGTGCTCTATTAGGCTGCTTGCTTTGTGTGTTGCAGGATCTATCGACAGATCATCATTTTTAAATGTCACATAGTCTGCCTCTCTTTTAATTCCTTTGGGATGAGCAGTGTCTGATGGAAACTCTTGGTTTAGGTTGGAAGGGAACTTAGGTGCTCAAGATGGGCACGTTGCACTAGATCAGGTTGCTCCAAGCCCCATCCTGCCTGGCCTTTTAAACATTTCCAGGCATAAGTCAGCCACTTCTCTGGGCAACTTGTTCCTTAAAATTTATTACAGAGATGTGTGCTATCTTTCCTGTGGCAGTTCTGAAGAATTCACCCACATAAAGGCTGGGGCATTGTATCCCAAGTGCAGTGGTTGTACTGAAATGGCTAAAGCAGGCAGATGCCCCAAACCCCCATTCCTTCCCTTGGTCGATCCATGCAGTAAGTGCACAATTAGCATCAATTAGTGCCCTGGATTAAGTGGGTGACTCTGGAAATTAACTCAATGCCTTGGCTCATTATCTCTCTGGCACAAACTTCTCTGCAATTCAGCTGAGGTCACTTTCTCTAGCCCCTTTTCCCCTGCCTCTCCAGCTCAGTGATTTTTAGTGAGAAACCAGCAACTGAAATGCAGCAATTCCCTTCTGAATGCTCCAGATTTGACTTCATCTTAGGGACTACATGGATCTGTGTGAACTCCAGACTTGATCCCAGGGATTTCAGCTTTGTAGCATACTCTGCAAGGAAGCTGATAACTAGCATAATTCAAGTTGCATCTGAAACCTGTAAGAGGACATGGGCTCTGACTTTTGTGGTGCAGATTTGCATCCTCTACAGGGAACATCCCTAACTGTTTCTTTTTCTAGGGCTGACTGGAAATTAACAATAGGGATTTAGGCTACAATCTTCTGATAGTTTCCTTAAAGACAGGCATAATTTTTCAGCGCTCAGGGATGATTTTTTATCTCCTCAGATAGCTGGTCAGGAACTGGGCCTTAGTGTGGAATAAGTGTGCAGTCAATTTTCCAATGTCTTAGCTAGTAAAGGGCTGGGCTAAGAGGAAAACCACAAATAATGCAGTGCTGCTGAGAAAACTGTGGGAGGATGATGGAGAAACACTGACCACGGGAGTCAAACTCAGATCCATCTGTGCTTAGTAGCTCCAATAAAGCATCAGTGCTTCAGGACTGGAGTGAAGCTGTTCAGATGTGTCTGCACCATGCTTCCCAGCACTTTGTCAGGCACTAGTGCATTTCTTCTTATTTTCAGAGGATTAGAAAAAAATTCCTTTGCCCTAATTTTTCATAGGCTTTCACGGCCAAAAAGCTCTTTATGTTTCTCTTTTCCTGTCAGTTGTGTAAGAAACACTGCTGCAGGCTTGGAGACTTAAAGCCCTGCAGGTTAAATTCTCAGGAGATCAGAAATGAGTTTTAATTTCTCTTCTTCCATCGTCCCATCTATTTGCAGGAACTTTCTGCAGCGCTCAAGTCTGCTCTCTCAGGTCATTTGGAGGCAGTGATCTTGGGCTTGCTGAAGACACCAGCACAATATGATGCCTCTGAACTGAAAGCTTCCATGAAGGTAAATAACCTTAAAATTTAACATTGTTAATCTGACGTCGCTGTCTCGAGAAAGAATATGGACTTCATTTCTAGGGCCATAGTTTTCAAACTGATTATTTTTTTTTAGTGCTACAGTTTAAATATCCAGCTGCAAGGCATCCAAAATGAGAGAAGCCATAGAACTCTGTGGTTTTTAAACTCTTAATTAAATCCTCACTTTAAGGAAAAAGTCATTCTTGCCAGCTCAGGAGTAACAGGCAGGCTGCTCTTCATGGCTTTGCTGACTGCTCTTACAAACAGTGCACAGGTTCATAATGTGAGAAACCTTTAAGAGATCAGCTGTTAGCACAAGCCATCAGATCCTCTGCTGGCATTTATAGGCTTAAACAGCAGTTTTCAGTTACTGGGTCATATCACTGATCTGGAAAGAACATCCTGTACCAGACCTGCCCCTGTGTCAAAGACAAGGAAGAGGGGATATCAAAAGCAGATGCAGAAAGAAATACCTGCTCTGCAGGCCACTGGAACAAGACTTGAGAGGTGCTCATGTACAATCACCTTTTTAAGCAAACCAAGGTGTGGGAAATTGTAGTTATAGTCATCTAATCATCGCTTACATTTTGGATGTTTTTGTTCAAGTTAATTTTTTTTTAGGAATTAAAGACATGTACTAAGTTATATCTGAAATTTAGAATGTGTAGATAAAATTCAAATAAAATCAAATAATTAACTTCTCCAGGATTAAAAAGGAGTTAATAAACAAGTAAGAAAACAAAACCACCCCCTTCACCACATAAACACACACACTGCTGCCACAGCCCTCCCCCCCCCCAAAAAAAAACCCACCCCAAAGTTAAATCCCCAAACCCTAAAAACCAACTCACTATGGAGATGGTAACTCTTCAACTGTGGGCCAAATGCCCTGTTTGAGTAATCAGATGCTGCCCTCTCCTGGTCTGAGTACAGCCTATCCATAATTTATTGTGACTCAGTCCGGTTTGTAGTTTGGAATTAAAGACCAAGCAATTGCCTCAGAGTAGTCCCAAATGAATAATCTATCTTCCTAGCTCCCAAGCACCTGGTCTGAATTAGCAAAGCACCTCTCAATGCTCTGAATTTGCCTGAGCTTAAGTTTAGCTTGGTACATAGAGCCTACACAAGCGATGACTTTGGCATCAGGGCTGAGAAAAGTGAAGTTATCACTGAAGAGTTAATTATTTTTCTGTTACACATCCTTGAAATATTTCAAAAATATTTAGAGAATTATATATAGCTAGTCTTCCATTTTTTCCCCAGATACTTATTAGAGCCATTGTGTGAAAAGCTCTCCTAGTTCTCTCTTAGCTTTAAGCCATTTTAATAAAATTACTTGGGTTTACTCCTCTTTATTTTTATTTTTTTTTTCTGGTTTGTCCCACTTTCTTGCCCCTTCAAGGGAGCCATTTTACCCAAAGGGTACTTTGCAACGTAATTGTCTCTATTTTCCACACGTTCAAGTCTGCAGCATGAGACACTTTCCCAGGATGTTACTTCTCTGGAAATCCTGTGGAAATAATGCCCATGTGCAAAGTGACATTCTCTTACAGATGGGTTTAACAAACAGCATCCTAAGACTGGCTTTTCTTCCCGTGCTCCCAGTGGACAGAAAAAAAATCACCCAGGCCATGATAAGGTGACCTTTTCCTGTTATGCTGGTGAGGAGGCCACTGTTAGACACTCACAGCAGGTGCACATTGCCCAGGGAGAGCACCTACAGGATCTCTAAGCCACTAGAAATATTCCATCTGTTTTTCCTCAGGAGCAGCTGGCAAAAAAGAGTGGGGGAGAGTAAAATGTTTTTAAAGTGCAAAATGTTTTTAAACCATTTAAGCGTTCCTGTTCATTGCTAGCTCCTAACTGAGTCCCGTGCGTGTTGCAGGGGCTGGGAACTGATGAAGACACACTCATTGAAATCATCTGCTCCCGAACAAACCAGGAGCTCAGTGAAATCAACAGAGTCTACAGGGAAAGTGAGTTTACTTTGCAAGTTTCCATGTACTATGTCTTTTACACTAAATTACTTGGATAAATCCTTCTCAGTGTGAATTTCATTATTAGAAAGCTCACTCAGATCTGCTTTGGTTCTCTGCTATTTTGTACTGGTGGTCTGCATATTTGTGTGGTTTATATAGTTTTGTCTTGTTGCATGGTAGCAAACAGATCGAAGGCTATTTGCTACTAATACAGGTTGTGTCTAAATGAAATTTTTAATAAGTTTTCCATGAGAGACTGATTGCATGGAACTCATGACTAGCTGGTAGCAATGCTGGGTTTGATGTAGGCAAGCATGGGCTCGATTTCATTGTCCTCCACACCTGACTTAGGCTGTAACTGTTTGTTTATGTGCATAAAACACAGTAATTAGCGGCCCTTTTCCTTGCAAAGGAGTATTTGTACGACACCCTTTGCCTGAAAAGAACTCTTTGTTTCCTAGTGTACAAGACAGAACTGGAAAAGGACATCATATCAGACACATCTGGTGATTTCCGCAAGCTAATGGTTGCCCTGGCCAAGGTAAGGCTGTTCACAGTTTTCCACTTTTTCTAATGTACCTGAGTGGTGGCTGCCAGTGAAACAATTGGGTTTCTGATACACTCTTAAATTTCCCTGTATTTTCACTTAGGGGGAAAAAAATGTTCAAATGTTGAAGGGCAAAGTGTTTTAACAGAAATGCAGCATTCACAGCATTAGCTTCATAATGGGGGTGGAGTATGCAGTTACTCATTTAGTAAATTCAGGTTAATAAAAGAATGGAATATGTGCACAGCAAACTGCTTGCTTTCTTTGAAACCTTTCTAAAGGTTTCTAAACCTTTCTAAACCTTTCTAAAAACCTATCTTGTTTGAAGGGCAAAAGGTGTGAAGATACCTCAGTGATTGACTATGAGCTGATTGACCAAGATGCCAGGGTAAGTGCTGCTGATGACCATGAAATATCTCCAGTTGGTCAGGCTGTGGGGGATATTGAACATAAAAATACTGTGGAAGTGGAGAGCATTTGTGAAGTAGGTGTGTGTATCTCAGATTGTCCAGCACAGTAATGTTTGTGTGGTGTCAGTGAATCTGCCACTTGGGTTCCCGATGCCTTCAGGCTATCGATTTTCACAGACTACTTACCCACTATACAGAAGCTCTCTGCTATTTCTTTTAGACAAGTGAGGAGAGAGAGCCTTTAGCAAAAGGAAATGCATCCATTGCAGTGAACTTAGTGGCTGTTAATGCTTGTTTGCTACATCTGTATCTGTCAAGAGCAGTTCTGCTGAGGTAAACAGAGCTAAATACAGAGTAAAGCCATAGCCAGAGGTGAATATAGAGTAATTAGTCTTAGTGTCAGATTTAGATTCTTAAATGTTGTCCTGGTGACCTGCTCAACCACATGTCCTTGTGCGTTTCTCCCACAGACACAGTTCCAGTGTGCTTATTTTTCCAGTAAGGAAATTGTACACTTCTGCAATGGCTTCTTGTGCAACTCCAGACTTTTTGGTGATTTTATTTTTCTTTCTAACCCCAGGATCTCTATGATGCTGGTGTGAAGAGAAAGGGAACTGATGTCCCCAAGTGGATCAACATTATGACTGAAAGAAGTGTTCCCCACCTGCAGAAAGGTACTATTCAAGAGACAGGGGTTTTTTTCCTGTAAGAGAAAGCTATAATAGTAACAATTTTGTCCTAGATATGATTGAAATGATTGTGAAAACCACTCCAAAAAACCAATAGGAGATCTCATAAACCTTAATTCATGCCCAAGGTGTTAATTTTTTTTTAATCTAGTTATTTCTCTGGATGTGTTGATTTCACATTTCAAGTGTATACAGTGCTTTTTTACACAGGAGTAACAATGTTCAATTATATGTCACCTGAAAACAAAGATGTTGCAAACCTAGAAAGCTTGGATGCAGGAGACCTTGAGAAGTCTGGCTTCTACCTCTGTGCCAAGGTAGCTTAGCTATATCATGGGCTTAAATCTGCCAGTGAAGTCTCAAAAGCAGCTCTGATACTGCTCTAAAGCAGCACATGGGAAAAGCCATTTGAAGACTTCTCAGAGCTTAAATCACTGTTGTTTAAAAAAATACCAGTGCAAGATTAAGATGGTATTTTCCCATATTATGGAGTTGTTCAAGGAAAACACAAAGGCCATGGCAGGGGATCTTTAGCTGACAAACTTATGCTTGCATTTAAGATGAGATTCTCAGAAGGATTTGCGTAGATATTGATTAATCATTTGTCTCTGCATTCCCTGTGTCTGTGTTCTTGTTTTGGCTGGTTATTTCTGCCAGTTCTTGGTCTGGTTTTGATTTCACCTACTTTCTTTTCTGTGCTAGTGTTTGACAGGTACAAGAGCTACAGCCCATATGATATGTTGGAGAGCATCAAGAAGGAGGTTAAGGGGGATTTGGAGAATGCCTTTCTTAATCTTGGTAAGTTCCCCTGAAGTAAAGACTCTCTTTATATAGGATCTTTTCAGGACTCTTGCAAGTATCAAGATAAAGGTAGGGCCTAGATTCACCCTGCTAGATGGGAAATTAGTTGGATGTGCTGGTGTTGTATTTTAGGATATTGCAGATATTGAGAAGCAGCTTATTTTTGCCTTCTGCAAAATACCAACTTTGTTTTGCAGTTAAAATGAAAACACATGTGTATTGTGATCTGCTGTTTGTTCCACTTCTATTTGATAGAGAGACTTAATGTTTGTTTCCCCCAAAGAAAAAGGTTGAAATTGTTCAGTACCGACACTGGCTGGAGAGGAAACAGCGTGTGTGTGAGAGGAGAAGACATGCAGGCAGTGAGGGGTGGTAGGGGCTAACTGAGGAGCTGATTTGATGCTGAATTCTCTGAAATAGGGAGGCAGGGTGTAAGGCTGGTACTGTGCCATTAGGTGAAGGTGAACAAGGATTGTCACTGTGTTGAAGAGAGAGTTCTTTAAGGGGAAAATCCATTTCAGGCTGAGAGCTGTGTAATGCAAATGCAGTCTAAACAGAGCTCAGCCTTGAAAAGGAGGCTTCTCATGAATTTGTATACAAGGAGTGTTTCCAGAGGAGAGATTGCTTCTAGAAGTGGAACCATGAATTGGGAGCTGTTGAGGAGGGCTAGCATTCTCAAATTATACAATTCTGAAATTATGCAATTTTCATGGAAGGAAACAGTTCCTAAGAACGTGAGCATCTGTCGTTCAGTCACAAGCTAAACTGAACGACTTCTAAGTAGCAAGTCAGGTAAAAGTATTTTCTCTGTGTCCCCTTTTTGGAGGAACTTTTGCTGAAAAGCTTATTTTGACTGCTTATCATATCTTTAAAAATGGCTGCAATATTCTGTGTCCTGTGTATGGGCGGGATATTTAACTATTCTTCTCTCTCTCTCTCTTCAGTCCAGTGCATTCAGAACAAGCAGCTGTATTTTGCAGACAGACTGTATGATTCCATGAAGGTAAGAACGACTGTTTTTTCTTTCTATTTTTCTTGGGTTTTTTTGTTGTTGTCATTTTTAGGCACTTCTAGTCCTATGAAATATGGCTGGCATGTGGATAAATTAACAATTACCTAATATTGTTCAAAAGTATTCTTTAACCGTTATAAGCCTGAATTATCTATTCAGATTCATCTGGAATAGGGAAATGTAGGAAAGGGATTCATAATAAAGGTCATTATTAGATCAGTTGATTATAATTAGCAAAGTTAGACACATCTTTTGGATGTAACCAAGGGCCGATAGCAGAAAAAGTTGTTTATTGAATACCAAAATAAGATATTGAATTTGCCTCAAAACATTTTATGAAGAAAAAGGATGAAAGGGAAACACCTGGTGACAGGCATTAGGCAATTCCAGGAAGACCTGGTGAACCAAAAGTGCTGCTTTACAGTCTAAGCTAAATTTATGCCTGCAAGATGGTTAAACACTGCTGATGAGAAATGTACATTCATGCTCAAAGTCTTGGATCATATGACAAATGGCCTTCATTGGAAGATTTACTTCATTGTATCTTTTATGGCTCATCTTAGTTCCCTGTTTGCTGTCCTGCCATTAACTGATGGTGGCTTGTTATGCATTTCAGCTGTTGCAGCTCTAAATTTGTGTCTGCTTGTAGGGCAAGGGAACCCGGGACAAGGTCCTGATCAGGATTATGGTATCCCGCTGTGAGGTTGACATGCTGAAAATCAAGAGTGAATTCAAGAGGAAATATGGCAAATCTCTCTATTATTTCATCCAGGCAAGTTTTTCATCTTTGGTTTTATATCATGGGCCTTTGCAGCAGTCTTCACTGGATTTGTGGTACCACTAGAATTCATGGGAGGTGTCTTAGGGGCTGCAGTGAGAGTATTGTTTTATCTATGTACTATGGAAAAACCCACCTTTATCTTCACAGCCTCCAGCTGGTACAGTTCCATGCAGGCTTTGTGCAATCAGCTGATGTGCTCTGAAGGAAAATTCTGTTCACCTGTCCCTATCCTCAGATCAAAAGAAAAGATAATTGTTCTGTGACTGCTGAATGAAAATAGAGCATCTAAATTGCTACTCCCTTTCACTTCAGTGCTCAAGGACAAGACTCTTTAGCTAGAGTGACTTTTGTCCATTTCTGTGATTAGACAGGAGCTACAGGTGCCAAGTTTTGTCTGCCTTGGGGCAAAGGTAAAGAGCTTGTGCATCTGTTCCAAAGTTAATCTTCACCCTCACAACAGCATATGCTACATTATTCCTTGTGTAGATGAAACTGAGACAAAATCTTAACACAGAATCTTTTCCTAGAGGTGTCACCTGTAGATTATTAGCAATTTTTTTTAATAGTGACCTTGGTGTATGATTTTTGCAGTGATCACTGAGATGGAGCAGAATCAAATCCTTCAGCTTTCCTTTGTTGTGTTACTCTTTTTCATACCCAAATTTCTCCCTTTTTGGCCTTGCATCTGTATTGCAAGAAGGATTAAATAATTTCAGCTTCCACATAAGTAAAGCTCAGGCAAGACAGTCACCTCCAGGCTGAGAAGACTTCAACGTGAATCACAGACTGTCCCACAGGTTTAGAATATAATTCATATGTTTTCACATTTTTTGATTGTTTCCTAATATGTATTTTGTATTTTTCTTCCCTTGCTTTACAGCAAGACACAAAAGGGGATTACCAGAGGGCACTGCTGAATCTGTGTGGTGGAGAGGACTGAAAACTGTGATGGAAGAAACCCAAGTCCAGACATGCATTTTTGGTTCTTCATTTTACTGTAATCCTAGAAAACGTGAATTTCCTAGCTAACCTTGGCTTGCCCTTTCTCTGCCAGAGCCCTGCTGCAGTTTGCTCCCCTGCGCCGTGCGTGCCCCTCTCAGCAGCTCTGCTTGGCTCCGCCAAAGGTCCTAACAGTGTATAGCCAGAGAAGCTAACCCTCCAGGGAGAAATGGGCTCACACGTGCTTGTGAAAGGCTCTGCCTCTCTGTGCGATGTTTCTAATAAAACAATAAAAAATTATGTTTTACTTTAAGAATGTGTCTTTCAGACCTTAATTTGAAAATTGTCTGAACAGCTGATGTGTATTTAGCTTTTGCTGTCTATTTTCTGTGTTGTTTTTATCCTCCTAGGGTTTACTATTTGTGGCTGAAAACTTATCTTCTTCCCTCAAGCCCTTCATCTGTTTAATGATTTGCTTTGTCAGCAGATCCAAAACCATTCTCTTCACTGGTCGAGAGAGATGATCGTGCTCCTCTGCTTGGCCCTGCCAAGGCCACATCTGATGTGCTGTGTCTGGTTCTGGGCTCCCCGATACAGAGAAATGTGGAGCTCCTGGAGTGGGTCCAGTGGAGGGCACAAAGACAATTAAGGGAATGAGCATCTCTTTGATGAGGAGACACTGGGGGGGCTGGGCCTGTTACATCTGGAGAAGAGAAGACTGAGAGGGGATGTAATTAACGCTTATAAATGTATCCAAAGTGGGTGCCAGTTGATGGTGCCAGACTCTTTTCAGTGGTGTCCAGCAGCAGGTTGAGGACCAATGGCCGTAAACTAAAACAGAAGTTTCACCTCAGCATGAAGAACTTCACGTTGAGGCTGGCAGAGCACAGAGAGAGCTGTCCGGGGTGGTCATGGAGTCTCTCTCTGGAGACATTCCAAACCCACCTGGACATGTTCCTGTGTCACCTGCTCCAGGTGACCCTGCCTGGGCAGGGGGCTGGACTGGATGATTTCCAGAGAAGCCTTCCAACCCTGACTGTTCTGTGGTCATTTTTCCCCTAATTAAGTACCACTGAAACCTGAGCCACAGCCGTCTCTCCTGCCTGTGAGGGGCCAACACTTGAATCCCTCCTCAACGTTTAAACACTGTGTGCCTCTGTGCAGGGGGGAATAGTTTGAGAACACTGAGAGCAGCTTGAATGTTACAGGAGTGTCTTCTGCAGCACAGCTGCACGGGCCCATGTGCGTCGGGCCCGGGCCGCTCGGAGGGGAGCGAGGTAGGTGCTGTTTCTGTGAGGGGCGAGTTCCCGCCTTCCTCCCGCGGCGGGGCCGGGGCCGGGCGGGCTGAGGGCACCGCGGGCGGGCCCAGTGGAGGGGCCAGGAGGGCTGAGGGCACCGCGGGCGGGCCCGATGGAGGGGCCAGGAGGGCTGAGGGGCAGGGCGAGCTGAGGGCATCGCGGGCGGGCCCGATGGAGGGGCCAGGAGTGCTGAGGGGCAGGGCGGGCTGAGGGCATCGCGGACGGGCCCGATGGAGGGGCCGGGAGAGCTGAGGGTACCGTGGACGGGCCCGATGGAGGGGACCGGCAGGCTGAGGGGCAGGGCGGGCCCGATGGAGGGGACCGGCAGGCTGAGGGGCAGGGCGGGCCCGATGGAGGGGACGGGCGGGCTGAGGGCAGGGCGGGCTGAGGGCATTGCGGGCGGGCCTGATGGAGGGGACGGGCGGGCTGAGGGCACCGTGAGCGGGCCCGATGGAGGGGACGGGCGGGCTGAGGGCACCGCCAACCATCCACACGTGCCACAGTCGAGAGCCGGGAGGATGCGCTGCTCTTGTCTTACTGAGACACTTTCTCCTACTACAGCATGAATGTCACACCCGAGTGTTAGGGCAAAGGTCTGAAGAGCAAAGCTTTCCCCCCAGCCGAGAGTGCGGCGCGTTGCCCTCACAGGTGAAGGCTGAGGGGAGCAGCCATCCAGGTGCTCTCCAGGGGTGGTGATCACTTCCCCGCCACAACTCAGTACAAGTATCACAGAGTTGTCAGGAGGTAAAATGTCTTTCTCTTCGCAGCTGTTGCTCCTTTGGAAATGCAAAACTGCCTGTAAGTATCAGGTGTTTTCCCTCTGTCATTATCTGGTTTATAGCCCTGCTTAAAAGGCTCGGGTACACCTCAGAGGTGATTTTGATCTCGGAGCTGTGAGAAGCGCGCAGGAGACTGTATCATGCCATCATTAGAAGGTGAGAGATTTTGCTTAGATATCATTTGCTGTAGACCACAAAAAATATTTGGAGTGAAAACACTGCTGTTGGTAAAACGTTGGTAACTTAAATGCACAAATGATACAATTTTTCAGGAGCCACTCCAATTTAATGCCTGATGGAGCAGTGTCATTCACACCTGTTTATAAAATGCCTCTCTGTCTAGATTTGTACATTTAAAAACTATTGCTGAGGTAGCAAATCACTCTTTGAATCTAATTAGGTAAGTCATCTCTATAAATGTTGCTTGCTCAAATGTGGCTCTATAAAAGAAATCGAACTGCAAGCATTTCTCCAGTCAGTGGAATGAACAACTTGCATTTGATGGCTGGCATGCTCTGCCTCACTTGCCACAGGATGTTCAGAATTGCAGGCTGTCTTTCTTCAGGAGCAGAACCATGTTAAATAAACCAGCAGGATTTCAAAGGCCAGGACCATTTTTACTGATTTTAGACTAGGAACTAAATTAATCTCCCATTAGATCTAGAAAATTTGTTGGCGTTGTTGATTTTTTTTTTTTTTTCTTAAATTACCAGGTTATTGATGTTTCAGGGAGGAATAAATTTCCTAGCTCTGAGTTGATCCTGTTGTTTGGTTGCAGCCTTGTTAATAAGCAAGATGGGTCCTTGTCAATGGTGTATTGCAAAAATCAGGTCCCAGAGACTCTGAAGCATAGGAATGCCTTGAAGAATGATGTTTGACAGTGTTGCAGCATTTTATTAGTAAATCCTCCACATAACAGATTAAATATATAATTAAAAACAAAACTTCAGTTGTTGATAATGTACTTCAGACCATTATGTAAGACCTATTCACTTTCAGAAGTAAAAAAAAAAAAAGGGAAAAACCTCAACCCTTAATATTTTCTATTCCTAATTTTTGTTGTCACAAGAATCTGTGAAGAAATTTTTTTTTAGGTCAGATCTTGATTCAGTTTCTTGTGTTTGCTCTTTGGTGTTCCCATTCCAATAGCACAGGCAGGAACCAGGAATTTTACACTTCATTGGCACTGTTTCTTTAATTACCCCAAACTGCACAGCACATAGCAGCAATAGGATTTAATTGGACATGTTTCTTACCAGACCTACGGTTTAACACAGATATTAGAATATAGAGCTCAAGAACTGTACCTTTGGGCCAGTATAACCTACTAAGAAAGTAGTAATATTTCTAACATGGAGAGATGGTTCCTTTTCCTGTGCATAAGGGAGACTTTACTGTTCTTTTCAGAATTCCCTCACTCATATTTCAGAGGATTTTTTTATAAGTCAGGGTCTAAACAGTCCAATTCAGAGTGAGAACAGACCACTAAAGAATAGTTGTCATGTTTGTACTAAGCCATGTTCCTTATTTCTGCAATTCCTGCTTTCATTTGCACAGCATCTATGCATCTTATAAACGACCAGTTTACTACTGGTGTGCATAGATGAGGAGTCATACAAGATATTTTACAAATGAGAATCAGATGTAGAATGGTTTAAATAAATTCAAATGTAGTTCAGGCAAAACTGAAGCCAACCTTTACATCCTGGTAAAACAAAAAGCTTCTTGCAAGATGGAAGCTTTGACTCCTTGCTGTTAAAACACCTTTTTAATTAATATGAAAGTGTTGCCTATAATTCCACTCCTCGAATAGGTAACGTTTGCTCTCTGAACACTGTCTTGACTGTTTTTAGATCTTGTTCCTCAAGTGTAGCTTTTCCCCAGAGCAGTGAGGACAGATGATCTCTTCAGAAGCGCCACGTAGAGCAGCAGAGTTGGGGTTTTGGCTCGGGGTGGGGTGTCCGGAGTGTCTTTGTGTTTCTATCCTGTCCCTTCTAGATAAAGAGCCGCATTTGGGTGACGCGTTTGGCAGCAGACGTTTCTATTTGCAAGTTGTTTGGGGCTGAGAGCCAGCTCCCTGTGGAGCCGCGGCTCCCCGGGCGCTGCGGGGCCGCTCTGGGTGCGCTGGCAGCGGCCGCTCGCGAGAGGGAGCTCGGAGCAAGCGCCAAGCTGCTCCCGCAGCCAAACAACAACACCGGGAACTGCAATCTCCCTCCCTACATACGAACTCTGCTCTTTCCAAACATTTACATTCCCTGACTCTAAGCCTTCGTGTCAAAAATTCAGTTTCATCTTCCAGTATTTTTTCCTGCTCTCTTCTCTGAAATACTTCACCAATTTTAATAATTGCTCTCTTTAGGCATAGGCAAATGGAACGATTTCGTAAGTTCTAATCATGTTGTGAATTTCCAAAACGGAGAGGTTTTCTACTGAGAACCTTTTTAAAGAGTGGGTTAATAATGACAATAAGTGTAAAGGAATTTTCTTCCTTTTCTTTAAAGGAAGGGGTTTTGATCTTGACATTATCTGCTGCTTCCTGACTTAAATGAGGTACACTGTTATTTTCTATAGAAAATTAAACACAATCCCGTATCTTTTGCTTTGTTTGTAGTATAAAAATTGTGAGCCTTGCACACTCATTGCATTTTCACTATCTTTGCTAATAACAAAATACATGTGTTGTTAAAGTAGCTTTTCTAAAGGAAATATTACAATTTGTGTATTAACCTCCTTTCCTCTCCCTTTGACTGCTCTGATCACAATAGGCAATGTTTTAAAAATTTTAATACAAAACCAATTTGTTCAGTTATGTGAGATGACTGTTTAAGTTCATCTTATGCCTTGTTAGGATCAAGAATATATTCATTAAACTTCATTTGAGTATGGCATATTTAAGGTCCTGTTTAATGCTGAACACAAAAACAAAATTCCAAACCAACAACACTGTATATAGCTATTTAAGAAGGTTGATTGGAACATGGACTATTGCTGGGGTTCCTGATTGAATAACTACTAAGGAATGTGGCCAGTACTCTCTTCTGCAAAGTGTCCTTAGCTGACTGGTTTATACTGACTTATTTTCAGGTAACGTTTTACTTGTAAGGTAAAAAAAATACGTAAGGCTTGTAAAGGCTATTTCTAAGCGTGCACAAAACTTATCTGAAAATCTACTTTTAATATTATTATTGAATACTCATTGAATCTATTTTATCGCTTCTGTACAAAAAATCAAGATGAATTACCTGATTCAAAATAGGCATCATATTAAATGTTGAACTTATCTAATATTTTGCAATTACATTCTATGAAAGAGAAAGTTTTATTTAAACTAGCTTTAGTAGCATTTGATTTTAAAACAAATACTAAAATATTTTAGATCCATGAAGTACTAAAGATGGGTAAGTATTGTGGGAAAATATTTTTGTTAACATTTTGTTGTTAACAAAATGTTGTTAATTTAATATTAATTTACAGGCTTTCTGTGAATATAGATAGTAAATTGTATTTTGTTTATGAGAAGTTATGGTAATTATCATTGTTCATATATTTGTAATAAGGTGTGCTTAAATACATCAGTAAAGCAACAGTTGGCATTGTACAACAAATGCATTAATAACAGGGGATTTAAATTCTTCCAGTCCAATTTTTTCCTCCACACTCAAAAAAAAAGAAAAGGTGTTAGGAGGTCTTCATGTGTGTTTTAGGCTTTACTGTGAACTCTTCGTTCTGAATTTTCTTCCTCACTGTAGGAAGGTTTTCCCTGCATGCCGACTGTACTCTGTGGTGGTTCTGGACTGTGACTACATTGTAGTGCTATTATTGCAAAGGATGAATTACAGGAGGGTTATTTTCTGGTCTCTTGGAACTTTGTATGTTGTAAATGCACACAGCACATCAAGGTTTTAATAGCTTGGTTTTAAACACTTCCTATTAAAAGCTCTTATTTAGTAAATCTTGAGAGTGACTCAAGGTGAGAAGAGGCTGATGTGAGCTATAATTATACCTGGAATACTGGCAGAGTTTGTTTGCTCTGGTTTGGGTTGGTTTTAGATTTTTTTACTAGAGAAAGTCTTACTAAAGAAACTGGTTTTTATTTTCTGGTTGCTTTCAGCTTTCACATGCTACATGTGGGTGGATGAGACAATTTTCTCCTTTTTTCTGTTTCTCTTCTTTCTTGGTCTGTTTTACTTTACTTTGAGAAAACAGGCTTTGAATCCTGCTGGTTCAAAACCTGCCTGGACATGAGCTGCATTAGTCTAGGGTGCCATGTAGAAGAAAATAAAAAGGAACTAATAAGGTGGGATGAGACTTTTCCAGTTACTTCTCCCTCCACCATTTCTTGCCATAGACATGGAGGCAGGAGAGAAATCAGAAGTGCAGTTATTTCAGAAGTAAACTGCTGTATCTGTAATTGATGATAATGCTAATGCAGTGTTTTAAAACAAGGAATTGGAACAGAGTAGGAGCCACAAGGCTGAAAATAATAAACTCCAGTAAGGTAAGTGATGAACTGATAAAAAAATTCAGACTCTGTGTTATGAGTGGAGCTCTGACTTAGTAGAACAGATCATAGGAAATTAATTTGCAACCTGCCTTTCTCTCTCTTTTGTTTTAAGCAGTTGTGTGGCAGGTATTTTGGATGAGTGGAGGTCATAGCTCAGAAAGCACCCTGATGTTGGATGAATAAGCTGCCTCGCTGTCTCTGTGTGTAAGAACTGTATTTTAGGACAGGAAGTTAAGTAGCAGATAATTTCCATACACGGATTGAGCTCCTCTGATTAAATATTGGAACAAAAAGAAGGGAATGTGGTGTGCAGTTTTGGGAAGGAGACCCCTGAGATGGGAAAGGAACACAGGGGTCTGTGTGTGACGTGTCTGGTAAGGGCCTCCCTGAGTGAGTACGATGCTCAGCTGGAGCCTTGAGTCAGCTGTAAATTCAGGTCTGCGTCTGCAGTATAAAGCATTAGGCACTCCCGTGTCCTGGAAGGTCCAGAGCTGTCATTGCCAGTAACGGGAATTAGGTCTCTAAACACCTTTCAGTGTCTGAGTCTCCTGTTTTGTGACTGCCTCCTAACATCAGGCGTTTTTCAGGTTCTGAAATGCTGCAGGCCCTTCAGCCAGGACAGTGCCCCAGTGACCTTGGGCAGAGTTTCTCCTAAAGAGGCCACATGCTGGGCTTGCAGGCATCCTGGCTCTTTTTGTCTCTTACCTTAATCTTTGTCATCACATATTCTTATGTCATCAAAAAATCTCATTGTTTTAGTAAAAATCATAACGGGAAGAAGTTGCCACCAATTAGAAATAGACATCAATTGGTTGTGGAAATGCTCTTGATTCAGGATTAATACAGTAGTTTGTGTTTTATAGGTATAGCTGTCCTCTTCTCCCCCCAGCAAGGTGCTAGTTATCATTTTTCAGGTGTAGGCGTTGAGTGTAACTTTTGAAACAGTATTACCAAGGTATACTGTTCTCTGTTTAATTACTCTGGCAGCAGTTTGGCCTCACTGATAGAAGAAAAAAAAAAATAAATACTCTGTGGGACAGAATTATCTGATTGCATTTCCCTTTTTTCTCCTCATCTGTTATATGACATTATCCAGCTCATTCAGTTTATCTCAGTTTCTCCATTTTCATTTTAAATTAGTGATTAATTTCTTCTTTTTAAACAAAACCCCAAACAAACAAACAAACAAAAAAACCCACCCCCCAAAAAACCCCAAACAAACATCTATTTTTAAGTAATTCCTCATACAGCAAACCTATTACAGCAGTTGATGAGCTGTTTTCATTAAGTATTTTCAGTTCCCAAGTTCAGTTCTCCAGGACTGATTAACATTAATGATTATGTTTCAGCTTGAATGCTGCCTGGGAAATGTGTTTTGAAGCTTTGATCCAATTTTCATAGCCTGTGTATCTGAGTTATTTTCCCAGGTGGACAAGTGCTTTCACAGTTGTCCAAGCTGCTGGTCTTGGTCCTGCCTTGCACTAGGGCAGGAGTGAATCTGAAAACTTGGGATGAGACAGCCAAGATGAGAATGCTCAGATCAATACACAATGTTTTGTGGAATAAATGGAGCAGCTGTTGTACAAATGAACCTGTTAGGGTGAAGTATTTAGGGAAGTCTTGTGTTTTGACAGGAGAACTCACCTGTCTGTCATTTCAATTCTCTTTGGCCAATCTTCAGGGGATCTTTGCTGTCATTGGTGGTTCTGGGTGGGTTTTTTTTCTGTATCTGTTATGAAATGACTGCAAGCTCTGGTGTTCTCTCCCAAATCAATGGACCATAAAATGTGTATCATTTTTCAGATCTGTTTTCCAATCTACCTGGCTTTCATACGCATATAGTCCAGGTAAATGGAGTGCTTGCCTTCAGAGCAGATTAAAGATGTAGTTTTCTCCCTTCCTGATCCTTTTGAACTACTGTCATCTCTCTTCTTTTTTCCTTTTTCTTTTTTTAATCTACAATTCTTTTAATTTTCTCCTCTTATCTCATGGAGTAAAAAATGAGAAAAAGCCTAGAGCCTTGATGTAAAGCTCAGGGAGATCAGTTAAGAAGGTTGATACTGATTTTGGTATTTGAGGATGTTCAAAAAGGCAAGGTTAAGGAAGGAATTTTCTTTTCCGTGGTAAATATTACACCAGATCATTGGAAAAGAGCTCAGCTTTGTATTAGTGTATAGATCTGCCATTAAATCATTAAGAGGTTCATTACACTGATTCAAATTCGGTGTCAGATTTTCCAGATGGGCTTTCTCTGTATTAGTGGCATCAGTGTATTCAGAGGGGATTGCAGGAAGAGTGTCCAGCAAAGTCAGGATAGCTGCTGCTGAAACCTCTGCTTGGCTCAACTAGGAATTTACTGTCATTTAGTGAAAATATCGGTGAGAACATAACCTTTTGTAATGCTTAATGTTTTATTGGCTATAAAAGATAAAATATAGAGTAAAGGGAAGTAAAATAGTATTTTGTTAAGTCGGGAGTTAGATTTATGCTGCTACTTACTGATGGAATAATCAGTGGGTCATAAAGATCAGGCTGCCTGCCTTCTATCTCTTTTTTTGAGTGTGTGTGTATTCAACAATGTCTTCTTTGTGATAGTTAGGCCCATGGGAGCTTACCAAAACACCAGGTCCCTTTTGTCCAAGGGTATTAAATTATCTGTTTAGATCAAGCAGAATGTAGTGGATGCTTCTGTTTCAGACATTAAGCAGTTGGGATAGGACTAAATAGACCAGGATGCTTGACATGTGCAAATGGAGCACATGCTCACAAGGGACACTCGGCAGCATTGTGAGCTAATTCAGCACACACAGAGCAGGCATTAAATAAATTGTGCATTACCATTTGGTGGGGAGTAATAAGCAAAGAGATCTCAAAGTCTTCATCTTAAAAGGAGTGATAGTGTATGTTTCACACTGTTTCACTATATGTCTGGCGTGCTCTTACTCAAATAGATTAATAGTAGAAATAACATCTGAAGGCTTCCCTGAAAAATGGCAACACATTGAGATTTTTCATTAGATTGAAAATCCCTATGCTGTGATAAAATTGATAAGATCTCACTATCAGTGTTAGAGGAAGCAAAGACTGAGCGGCACCGTGGGGGAATTCTCTTTGGTAGAGCAGGGTGCTGTGGCAGAGGAGGAAAACCTCTTTGTCAGAGTGAAATTGTCCAGTAGTGATACAGAGAATGTCATAGTCTGTCAAAATTACAAAGAGCTTTTTTTTTGCCTTTTCCCCCATAGGTAGCAGACTGAGGATGGGTAGCAGATGTGAATTCCTATAAAAACTTTGGCAATTCCATTAGTCTGTCTCTTGGAATGGGCTGCTCTGGGCACATGATATTTTGTTGGATTAAGGCTTCTTTCCCAGTCGTCCTGTTAAACTAGGACACCTGTTACCCTTTCTCAGAGGGTAGAATTAATCCTAAAGATTTATTCTAAATAACTTAATTTGGTACAGCCTGTAAGAGAATGCTGGTCTCAGTAATGCCTGGTGCAGACAGTGCTTGGTATCTCTGCTATGCATTTTGTTAATTACATGAAACTTGTAAGAACTGTGTACTTGCTTTTCCTCTTGGAATAAGGGGTTTGGTTTTGATTCTGATCACTTTTCCTCTCTTCCTTTTTCCTTCTTAGCCCCTTCTTTCTATCCCTCAGTGAGAAAAACAATAATCCCATCTCTTTTTACCCCTGCAAAATATGAAGAGAGGAAACCTGGAACATACATGTCATTCTATCCATATGCATAAGGCAGTGCATTCTTACATTTCTAGCTATGCAGAAAGAGGCTTTTTTTTAATATTCAAATCTCATACTCTTGCTTACCTGCACTGTAATAATTGCTTCAAGGAAAAACAGCTGAAATCCTTGCAGTAGGACAATTGTGGTTATGCACCTTTGACTAAATCCTTTGTACTCTTGAGGAAAGTCAGGCTGAGTTCTCAGCTGCTGGTGTGGGCAGTGGCACAGAATGGGGATCACACCTGCCCTGGGCACTGAAATGTGACTTCTTCAGGGCTTTCCTTTAAATCAAGGAATGCCCTGTGTGCATAGTTCACAAGACTGGCAGTATGGCAAAAAGACATGACGAACAATACTTTACACATTTTTTATTCTGGCTTTTATCCCAAGAGATCCCACAGAGCTTCAGTAACTACCACAGAACGTGCCTTTAATGAAAAGGAGTGACAGGCCTCAATTGTTTCAGCACATTTCCATGAGGGTTTTTTCCTCACACAGTGTGGTTCATTTTCTGTCTCTGATGGGGAGGGGAGGGGGAGGAGAGCTGCGTTTGGGGAGGTTTATGTCTTTGCAACTCTGCTGGTATCCCCGTGAGACAGAAGTAAAGAATTTTTTTGTCTGTAGCTTCAGGATAGTAGCATACAAGAAGGATGCTCACTGTGGCCGTGCTGTTCTGAAAGGACTTTATCTCTGCAAAACTTCCTTACTTTTGCAGGGGTGAGGTGACCTGCTGCTGCTCTTAGAGTGAAGTTCATTTGCTCCTGGTGTAGTGAATTGTCTTTGATAGTTCATGCAGACACACACTCTGCTGAAATTCGGTTGTCAGCATGGTAGAATAAAGTACTCTGTGCATCATAGTGGAAGGGGAGAAATTAAGTTCTCTTTATACACGTGCTTTGCTGGGCCAGGTGACCTAAATGGCCATCTCTCCCTGCCACTGACTGTCACCTGTTTGCTTTGAAATAAAATATAAGGAGTCTTCCTAGGCTAGGTCAATTATGGGTTTCTCTGCAGCATCAACTCCTTGGCTTGTGGAGCATCTTGACTGTAATCTACTTAGACACTGAACTAGTTAAATGAGAACTTGGATCACAGGTTAAAAAAAGGGATCTTGGAATTGGACGAGCCAAATGCTGCTATCTTTGGTTCTCAACACTTTCTGTTGCTGCTAAGGAACACAAGATCCTTTTTTAGAGCCCAGTTCTACTAATTAAATATGACACTTTTATTAAATATGTAAAACCACCCAATTGTGAAGTACACACAATGTACAGCAAAGACAGCTGAGCGGGAGGGCCTGGCTGCAGGCAGGGATTTGCAAAGTCTGCAAAAAAACCCCGCAAGGGATGGGGACAGTGAGCATTGCACTACACGGCCTCCTGCAGAAATGTGCTGTACTTTTCATCTTCCTTCAGCGTACCTACATGAAAGGATCTTCTGGAGGGGCAGATGTTGGCCTCCCACCAATTCTAAATAATGGATGGTACCAGCATTTGTATTCTTTTTTAGTGGAGCCAGTTTATGCCCTGTTTTACTGGCTCCTAGAGCCCAAGGAAATACAGTTTGGAGCCAGCTCTGCTTCCATGTCTCTGGTTGGCCTTGCTCAGGATGAAGCTGGGGCTGTTTCACATAGGCCATCTGGCTCTCTTGAATGAGCTTATTAGTAATAGTGGAGGTGGGTCTATTAGCCTGGGACAGGAACTCAGAAACAGATGCTTTGTTTATGTGTAAAATATGGCTTCGAGCCAAAGCGCTAATCATGATTGCCTCTGAAGTGGTTCTAATCATCTGTATGAGACTGCAGCCGCTCTCTTGTTGTTTGTACAAGCTGGTAGTTTAGAGGTGTTGTGTACAAGATATTTGTAGTCATAATTTCTCCAAACAGGTTAAGGCAAACATTATGAGAATCAGCATATTAATGTGCTGTGTTTCAAATTAGAATTATAAACACACTTTCCTCATTGGAGGCTTAATCTGCTAGGAAGAAGCCAGATGTTTACTGATGACACCATTATTTAGAAAGACCTATCAAACTAAAACAAATTATTGTTGTTTAACTGGAAGAAAGCCTAGTTTTATGTATCAACTTAGTAAAACAGCTCTGTGCTGAGACTGACCAAAGGAGGTTTTTTTCTTCAGGTAAAAGGCCAAACATGAATCCCAGCAGATGTGCAGGTTCCCCTTCTGGCAAAATGAGGTGTGCCTATATTTCTATAGCCTGTGTGAAGTAAGTGATAACAGGAAATCAGTAATTCTGGATTATTTTTACCAGAAAATCGTCCTTGAGGATTTTTAAGACTTCCGTTGGCATTAAAAAAGGGGTAAAATAAAGGTAGAAAATCTCATGGAAAATGGAAGTTTTTGACATTTCCTGTTTAATTGTATTTTTTTTGTCTGTTTCTTATTTGAATGCCTTCCTGAGAAATGGAAATTATGACTGGGCAATTCGCATCAATTGTTAAACTCAAGGTTTTAATAATAAATTCTTTCATTTGTTTCGAAATGATATCTCATGATTAAAAAAATATGATTGTTCCAGGCAGGATGGCTTTATCCATTCTTTCTTTTTACTTTCAAATCTCTGTTTCCACACATGCTTTCCTCACAGACATTTGAAATCAAGGCAACTGTCTGAATCTGTCCCATGATCTTCAGTACATTTTTGCTTCCATTGGTCTCTCGCTAGTGTATATTCCCTCTTGTATAGGTTTGCATCAAAGCGGCTTTGCTTTCTTCTTTCATTAGTCTTTCCCATTTTGGCACTGTATGCCAGTCCTGCCTACAACACCAGATTCTGTGCTTGTACAGTAGTGTGAAGTTTACCTTTTTTTTAAAGCATCTGATCTTCAAAATATGCTTAAAACCTAAGTGAAAATGTTACCTGTGCCAAACACAGGTTTTTGTTCTGTACAAAGGAAAGGAAGGTATAGTACAGGGATTGCCTTATAATCACAGTCCTCTAAAGATAAGGTGCATTATTCAGGATCCGTGCCACATTTTTTTGATATACATCACTCTCTGTGGTTACATATGTTGATACTTCTGCTGTGGTCTGTTGGGCTTGTAGAACTATCAGAGGAAAAACTGCCTTTATTGAATCTTCTGTGTGTGTGTAACTTTGAATTGTCACTCTACAAAGTAGGATATTTTTAATACTGAGACACACCCAAAATTTGTCAATTTAATTTTTTTTTTAATTGATGTTTCTTAAAACATGATAGAAATACCTAAAATACTACAGGTATTTCCATGTAGAACAGGCAAAAACTGTGTCTTTCATTAAAAAAAAAAAAAAAATAAAGTGATAATGTGAAAGCTCTGGTTTAGCTACAAACAGACTGAGAGTTATAGCTTCTTGGGATGCTAGATGGCATATAGGAGAACACAGTAAATATTCAGTGGAACAAAACTTAGCATCATCTAGCTGTATCTGTGTTAATTAAACCTTGTAATCTTTTCTTTTCCCCTCTTGATTGCAGAACTGTAAAGGTTGGGCAAGTAAAAGCACATCTATAAACCTTTTGATAGTATTAGAGAACTAAGCATTCTCAGTTCTCTCACTAAAATCTTCTTAGAGGTCTGGACTTGCAGGAGCACACGATAGCTCTGAGCAAAGCCTGTAACACTGCCCCTAATGTAGCCCTTTTGTGGCTATCCACTGCAGCCCATGAAATGTGCAAAAATAACTCATGGCTCACAAAACACCTCGACCCACCCAGAGTGTAAAAGCCTAATTGGTAGAAATCCCTGCTGGACCTATCGCTGTCCTATCTGTAATCTTACTGGGCATGGCTCTCAAAGCACAAAATGAATCGTTGTTTAATTTGTCTTCTGTGCGTCAGAACTTCCCAAGAGCACAGAAGACCATAAAATAAATAGTCCTTTCTGTTTTAGTTAGCCACTTCTTCATTTTTGCAGCTACTTTCTTTGGCAAGTGCATCATCTGTTTCCCTTGACTTTCAAACTGAGGACAATGGTACCAGGGCATCAAAGAGGGGATCTTTTGCATGCATCAAGAGGCATTTTAGTGTTCCTGGCATTGTCTAGACTGAGAGCTGTGGCTTGTGTGAGGAGTTTTATTAATAGCTATGTGGAATTCTCTATGTATTGGGTGTAGTAATGACTGCAGTGACTTTTCTGTGCATTCAGTTCATAAGTTCAATGGCATTTATGTCTTCATAAAGGCAGATGTAAAATACTCCTCTGCTTAGCAATAGCCTCCAACAGAAAATAGCTGAAAAATTAAAAATATAATTGAGCCCCTTTTTAAGACTACTTCAAAGCTGTGCAGGTGCTTATTTAGTTAGATATTTGGTTAGGTTGTAAATCTTTTGTCAGGAGTGAAGATAGTATGAGGAAGTAACTGTGAGGCAGATTCAATGGTCCTTCCCAGAGAAAAGCTCCCACTGACACATATTCTATAGACACCACAGAATTTGACCAAGAAGGAATGAATTTTACCTTCGTAGGCTGAAAATGTCTAATCATGGGCCCAAGTGGGTTTTCTTTTAAGTCAGTTGGGGCTATTCATTGAGGGAGCAACTGTTCAGCATAAGTGAAATTATCTGGCCCAAAAAACTTTAAATAATATTTCACTGTGTCACAATAATCTGAGAATCAAACACAGAACAAATGTAACATCTCTCTTAATGAGTCTATTATACCATGTTTCCCTAGGAAGCTTGTAATTATAATTAATTACCTCAAATCTGCTGCTAATCCATTTGAGCTTAGAAAAGACATGAATTTTAAGAAAGTTAATTTTCTGGTGCTATGTTACTGTCTTTGAACATTTGAATATTTGAAGTAACATTACAACTGAAGGACTTTAATTTTACATGTATCTTCAAATTCTCCTCAAGATCTCCCAGTTCTACATTTAGCTGCTGTTGTGCAAATGCTTTTAAAAATTATTTGAGATGGGAAGAAATAGGGAGACTTTGTATTTGCATTGGCTCAAAAATCATACTTTTCATTTTATTTTCAAAGTGAATTAAAAATAAAGTTCCTGGGTTTCTATAAGCTAAAATGGCATACGGAAATGATAATGCTATCACTTCACCATTCTCAAAGTATTTTGGACTCAATTTTAGAACTTCCAACCATTTGTCAGTTTTCAGTCCAACTTCTTGCTCACAGATTTATGTGAGATAATGTGTTTAAGAACACCTGCCAAAAAAAGAGCTATTATAGCAAATAAATTTTTATACCAATTGCAAGACAGATGTAAATCTATGTGAGCATCTGTATACTGAACCTATTGATTTACATTACATGAAAAAATATCCATTACTGTGCAACAGCCAATTACTTCACTTGCTTCCATTGAGAAGGGTGGTTTTCAGAGTATTTAGTTCAGAAGCTGAAATTTAAAAGGTATAAGACAGTTGGCCAACCCTGACAAAAGAAATCCCTGCAGTATTAAAAACATAGGGTAAAGAACTGGCTACTGAGATCAGCCTTAAAGGGAGTTACCATGAGACTTAACCTTGTCTGTTTTCTATGATCTTTTTAGTGTACCTTTCTAGCAACTTTTTCAACAGGACCTTGAATGATTAAGAACTATGGTGCTAGTTTCATAAAGGCTCTGAATTAGTATTTCTGAAACTCTACCTTATAATAACTGACTGCAATGGACTCAACAGCCCCATTTGCAAAGAAGAGTTAAACTTTATATTTGATGGTGTTGTATATTTTCATGTACGTGCTAAACAATTTATTGTCTTAATAATTGCAGGTTCCCTCTGTCCAGGAAGGGTGCAATAATCATTCTATTCCTTGAAAAGCACTGGCTGGAAAAGCCCCAACAGTGACACCCAAGCAAACCAAGGCAGGTGTTGCCATACAGAGTCTTTTCAGGACCTGTGTTTTCCTGCAGCTTCTTCCCTAGCTCAGGTTTTCAGGAAAGAAGGCAGTGCATTGATAAGATCTGGGCTAAAGGATCAACTGTTCTGAAGGCTGACCCTTGTAAATGGAAGAAAAAACTTGATTGTTTTAGAGAAAGTGCTGAGTTACTTGAAACTGATCCAAATTGTCCTTAAATATTGTCTGGTTTGTGACACTGTACTTCCAAGGGTGGCGCTTGTGACACTTGCACAACATTACCACCTGGCACTATGAGGTATTCTTTATCCTGAAAAAATGCTAAGTATTAATATATGTGCTCTTTGCTTATCCTCTTCCTGCAGAATACCCTGATGTGTGACTTGCATATTCTTGTTCAAAATTCCCTGCTGAATTTTTCTCTGCCATTTAAAATGAGCCTTTTAATACCTGGAAAGTCATAATGCTTATGAAACCGATGGAGTAAGAATAGAACTTAGACCTTTCTTCACTTTGAAGTAATTTTATAGGTTTAAAAACCAGTTATGATAATTATATGAATTTTAGGTTTGCTTCTCTTGATGGATTGTAGGATTGCAAAGCAGTGCTATCAGATTTTCATTTCTGCCTTGCCCTTCAATTAGTTATAGGAGCTACAGGCCATATTCTTCACTTCTAGCAACTGCTATCCTGAAGACAGGAAATTGATTAGAAGAATCCAGTCTGGGCACCCAGGGAGGAATCTCACTTCAGTCACACCAGTTCTGGGAAGCTTCTAAGAGAGAACAGGTTCATTTTTGTACTACATTAATAGTTAATGTGGCATGTGAGAAAGGTCATTATGAGAAGAAATGTGGTTGTGTAAAAATAGGTGAGGGAAAGCTTGAGCTGATCCAAATTTCTACTCTGTTCTGCTGCAGTTTCTCACCCTTTTGCATCTACCAGCCTTTAACTCTTTGTGGCAACAGGCAAGTGGAAAGGTCAGACAGGGAATTGTGATGCTTTACTTGCTCCCAGCCGGTGTCTCACACAGCAAAATGCTCTTATGTTGGCATTGACATTTTTACTAATATTTCTCAGCATGTAAGAAAGCATGAAAATCGCATGCCAGGCTATGAATACCTGTGACCTGTATTTCAATGGTTCTCTGAGTATTTAGTGGTGGCTTTCTTCCTTTTCTTCAACTTCAGCACCATGTGGATCAGTGATTTTGAGAGGCTTTGTGGCTGATTAATTTTGTGTGGGACATAGTTTTAATACACTCCTTCAGAAATCCTTTTTTAGAGAAACCCTTGAAAAATGTGTCCTTCTACTCTACAAAACCCCATAATTCAAAATACATGTGAAATGAAACAAAAATATTTGGTTAATGACAACCACATACATAAAAGCTCCAAAACAACAAAAAAAATCAGCTTGTTTGGAGATTGACTCACATGACTCTGCTTTTCTGACTTTTGTTTGTTTTGCCTTGTTCCTCAATCACATATTATTTTGCACTACAATAACCTCTATTTTTGTATTTGATAAATTAATACAAGTTAAATTCAAATTCTACTTCAGCAAACTTACATTCCTCACTTTCTTTGGAAAATATGCATAAATAAATTAACAAACAATTCATGTAATAAGAATTCTCTAACGTGCAATACGGATGTGACTAGGTCTAATAGTTTCAAGGAAGTGTTTAATTTCTCATGCTACTTATAAATGTTTATGAAAATGTTACATCCATCCTTTTTAAACCAAACAAATCACAGGTTAAAAGCTTTAGACTCAGAACATTGATTTTATATTGCTGAAACAAATGTTGTCTTTGTGTACTACTTTTTGCTAAGAACTGTTCTGTAGCACGGTATAGATATGCATATATATATAGCTTGGGTTTGGTCAGTTGGGTACTGTTTCAGGTCTAGTTAAGATGGTTGTTTATAATATTATATCAAGAACAAATTACACATCATATTCTATGGAAGTCAAGATGATTTTTTTAACAGCAGTTCAGTGTGGGCAGTAGACAAGAATGGGGATTTTAGGGTCCTTGGTCTGTCTGTTGAGGGATGGAATTCAGCTGTCTTTACTCAGGTTCATAGCACCTTGATCTGCCAGAGAACTGCTATACCATTACAGGTGGCAGCCTTTTTGCACTCAAAATGGATTTGGTGAGGAAGTGCAGGAAAATGAATTGTACAAGTAGCTCAGTCTTGGACTAAAGCAGGTGTGACACTGTATGTGTGTGTGACAATGGGTAACGTGGCAGCAAGCAGAGCTTAGCAGCCAATTAGCTGGCAGTTGTGGTTGATAGAAGTACTGAATGTATACAGTCTCCAGAGCATCCTGTAGATTACATGCACATTCCTGATATGTATGTGAAATACATAAAGGTAACTTTAACTTAAATGTATTTGCATTAATCATGATTTTCCTGAGAACACTTCTAGAAGTAATTTCTGCTGGCACTGCATTGCTATCACGAGATCTATAATTCAGTGTTATATCTGTAAGAAGACGGGCACTGTGATTAGGGATGGATTGTACTGCAGCCTCACCCCTTACCAGGGACATTTCTGCAATAGTACCAGAGTAGGTGTTAACAATAGAGGTGATGCATCGTGTGTCTGTGTGCTTGGGACAACACTGCTGGGAAAGTGACTGACCTGTTTGCAGACTGGCTGCTCCATTCTCCATAATTCCTGAATCTGGAGAAGTTGTGTTAAAATATATTAAAATATAGGCAGAAGCAGCATGGATGCCAGTCTGCAGTTCTTGTGCCAAGTTCTGTCCGTGAAGGCTCTTTAAAAATGGTATTTGCACATTATGTATAAACGTCTTTTTTTCAAGCAATGAATTCTTGAACAGAAGGTTTTTTCCCCTCCACAAAGTTTTGTGATGGTTTGGTTGTTTTTTTTTTTTTTCAGTAGTTACTTGTATTTTTTCGGAGTTTCCATATTTTTCTTAGCTCCCTGATGTGTTCTCGTGGAAAAAAAATAAAAACCCGACTCCAAATGCATTCTCTGCCTCGGGTGGCCTTGGATATGCAAATCTATCTTGAATAGCAGAGGAGTTGATAACTCTGGCCTACAGCTCTCACACAAAGGAGACAGATTTGTCTTCTTTACCCCCTGTTTGTCTCCTCAGGAACTCTGTTCTTGGTTGACAATATAAAGCAAAATGAAGAAAAAAACGAAAAGCCTGCTCTAAGCAAAGTAAGAGAAAGGAGAGTAAGGAAAGAAAAAGCACTGCTTGTGCTTCAACCAAATAAATTGCTTGCTGCAATTTTTTTGATAGGTGTCTCTCATTGTTTTTATTCTCATTAGTGGAAATGAGGAGTAAAATATTTCTGTCAGACTTCCATATTTCCCCATTATCATTGTATTTGTCACAATATGTCACTTTGCAGAACAAATGCTTCAGAGGGGCCCTGAACCATTTTTGCTGGAAAAAAGGTATGAATTGTGTTGTCTACAATAAACTCAATATGTTAAAGAAAAGGGAAATACCTCTGTGACATGATTGGAAAGAAAGGTGGCTATTGTAAACACAGAAGAAAAACAAATCTATCTTGTTTATCAGACATGTTTTAACAGTGACAACCTTTTTGTTAGTCATTTAGAGTAAGTTTGCAATTTAAAGCTTTAAATGTTCAATTAGAGGGTTAATCCTTCTTGTGGATTTTTACCCTTAATTTGTTGGTAATTAAGGTATTTGTTTATACTAATTTTCCTAAAGTATGCAGTTAAAAGAAATTAGTATTGAGGCTTTGAATAGCAATTGAAGATCAAAGCTTTTACACGGTGGTTTGTCACAGAAGATGCTGTAATACACATTTCACAGCAGTATTCTTAGACACGATTTGCTAAGCTGGTTACTGACCAGCTATTGCTCACCTTTTATGTATCACTGGGTAAATGCAGCAGCTGGGAAAAACAGTGCTACCAACACTTGTAATTATATATATATATATATATATTTAATCTGATCAGGTTTACAGTACAAATGAGAACTGCAATACCATAATTAGGAAACTGTGAAATTGGAAAGGACTGGTTCTTGTCTAACAAAAAAAAAAAAAACACCTCTACAAAAGTTCAGCAGAGGGAATTTTTGATGTAGCAGGAGTGTTAACAGCTGCACTAAATTAGAAGCTGCCTATGGAATCCATAATAAAACAGACAGTGAAGCTTCAAACAGAATTTCCATGACTGAGTATGCCTATGTTCCAGACCCATCTCTGGGTGTTTTTGCTTTATAACCTTCATTCTTCCCAATTTCCTTTTTCTGAGTTTGTGTTTTAGTAAACAATAATGCAATAAAAGAGTTCTCTGATGTTAATGATGTATATGCATTGCTCAATAGCAAGGGCTTTTTAAAATTAATTAATAAGTTAGCAGAAAAAGTGAGTTAATTGCTGCAGCAGGAGGCTAGTGAGTCTGTAGGAGTTTTGGACTTACCCAGAAAATTGATGAATTGTGAGCAGCAGAAATAAAGTTTCATTATGCTGCCCTACATAGGTGCTTCAGATCTGATTCCAGGGAGTGCCCACTGGACAGAATGTACCTCGTTTTGTTCCAGAAGCTTTTTTCTCTCTAAAAGGCAATTCTCTGGGCTTAAAGGAGCGGTTCAGAATGCAGCTCCCATTTTTTATGTGTTTGTTCAGTGCCTCATGTTTGTGTAGAGCCTGTGTCCCTAAGACCCACACCCTCCATTTTCACAGCCTCTTCCTTTTGGTGCTTGTTTTGGCATCTTTCACCAGACTCCTGCCAACGCTTTGTCACAAGTTTCTGATCCAGGTCACGTATGGCTGAGTGTTATTTTTAGTTCTGTGCAATGAATCCCATGGGCCTACAATCTTCTTTACTTCATTGAATGTCACCTCCATTGCTTATCTCATTGTGTGTGCCTTCCTTACTGATACAGAAATAAGGATGCAATACACAAATTCCTTTTCCATCTGAAGCTACCTTTCTGACACCCCATGGAAACGAGTTTCTGAGAACCTGTCTGCACTGAGGGAGGGAGTGTGGTAGAAGGAGCTGTCCTTTGTATCCCTGAGGCAAAGCTGTGAAGGGTGATGTTCTCTAACCAAGTAAATGAAGCTCTTGATAGGCTGGAGATTTCTTCTTGAAAATTTCTTGAATCTTTTCAAGAAGAAGATTGCTATTCAAAGGTTTGGTGCTGCAGCTTAAGACCTTGGGAGTACAGCATTTCTCAGAAGAACTGAGGCAACTAGACAGGGGCTTTAATTGTCTTGAATGTGTATTTCTCTTGGATTTAATAGGATGTGTATTTTATGTTCGCCGAATGCTAATTTTTTAGATAAACATTTATTGCTGTTTAACAGCTTTGTAATAGATATGTGAGTATCTAAGAGATGCGTAACATAGCTGTTATTTCTTAATAAATGTATTTTAGGTAATCAATGAGTACTTAATGTGCAATTACTGTCTTATTAAATCTAAATTGAATGTGTGGTTTAGGAAATGAAGAGCTGGCTTCTCCAGTCACATATGTCTGCATGTTTGGCTGCAGATGCTATAAAGCTAAGTTTACCAACAGTGACTGGCTGGGAAATTAGCGTTTTAAAAATTTACTTCATTTCCCTGCTGAAGTTTGCCATGAGTTTCTGGACCTGTACTTGACTCCTAGTGGGAGTTTGATTAAATGTTCTGGGTGGTCAGATGCAAAGTGCAACTTTGCTGGTGGAATGAGAAATTCCAATGTGATGGTTAAGGGGCAGCCTTGCATTGCTGTGGGTGTGAATCTAAGGCTGGAAATGCTTTCAGTAGGAATGACAATCTATTCAAACACAAACCACCTGGAAAAACAGCTGGCCCCTGTTCACCAAAGACAGCTCCTGCTTTCTCTGGGTAGTGCTTTTTTAAAGATGCTCCTGGTAAACAGTGGTAGAAAGGTGAAAAAGGCTAAGAGATTTGTAAGTTTGTTTTATAAATTGAAGGGGTTTTTTCTTATGTTTAAAAACTGGAGCAAGCATGAGGTGTTTACTTCTACCAGAATTCTCCTAAAAAGCTCATTTGCAAACCAAAAGCTGCTGACAGATTTTGTCAAGGACTGTTGTGAGCTATGGATGGAGTCTTAAGACTCCAGTCAGGAGAGCTGGACTGTGAGTTCATCCTGCTCTAAAGTAAGGTGCCTCACCATGTCAGAAGAGGGGGATTTAGCATCCTTATCTCTGCTTAGGTTGCAGAGGCTCCAGGTCTCAGTGCAGTGAATGGCTAGTGAGGTACACTATAAAATTCATGAGCAGTACTCTACAATGACTAGAAAGGTAGGGCTGCCTTGTTCCAAGATATATGACTGTTTTGGTTAATGACTCCTCTCTGACTGTATTGTGCTTATCTTCTTTTTCTGAACCATCTCCCTATTAATTCTGGTTTCATAATTAGGTGCTGCCAATTTTTATATGTTCAGATTAAAGCTCTCATGTAGTGTAGTATCACTTTTGACCTTTTAAATGACCTCTTTTAACAATTTGGCAGTGAATGAGTACACAGTAATGAGTTTACTGTGCCACTTTCTTAGTGCTCAACTTCATTTGATGCACTGTGGCATAGTCAAGAAGGCCAATTATTTTTGAAATCACGCTAATTAGTAAGAAGGCCATGGCCTTATGGCTACTGAGCTGAGTCAGGTGCTGTCCCTCCCTCATCACTCCATGCGCTGCCCTCTTGCTGGAGATGAGATGTGTATCATGAATACTGGGCTAAACACATTACTCCTAGAATCACACTGAGGTCATGAGAGTGAATGAGGTGAGGTGAATGTGTTCTGTTATGTTTCCAGATGACAAAGGTTCATTAATAAAATTCAGCAGAGGAGGATAGTGACATTGTAAACACCTGCACGTCACTGAGTAATGACACAGCTGCTTGTCTAGCTAGACAAAGGTCTGTAACTCCTGCAATAGCTAAATGTGGAAGACCCTTGTGATTCAAGAAAAACTTCTAGAATGATAGAACTGGGATTTTTTAAATGGATGATTTTGATCCTAAGCAGAAATAGTTTGATTTGGATCATGTATAATTGAGACTCTTCACCAGTTTCTAAACTTTATGGACTTCTCAATACTTAAGTTGTTCTTGGAGCCATCTCTTAGTTAGATCAGGTTAGCGTGGTTGTTATAGAAGTATCTCAGAAAATAAAATGCTTTTTTTTTAGCTTCCACTATATGTAGAGCAGTCAATGGGCAGAATTTGAAAGTCTGAGAGTGACTAGCTATCACATTTCAAAGCCATAAAACATCCCAAACTATTGGAAGGAAAGTCAGTTTTTCTTAACCTGTTTGCAAACAAGGATCGAAGTGAACCACATTTCTGAGGAATGTTCTGTTTGACCTTTTGAAATCCTGCCTTGCATATCTCAACAGAGAATATGCCCTCTGTGGGTAAACCGCCCACAGGATCATCCTTCTCCTTGTGGGATTTACAGTAAACCAAGGCAAGACAATGCTGGTATAAAGGCAAAAATCCTGAGTCCCAGAGACAGTACTATGACTTTCCTGTCACCTGAGGTGGCATAACTTGAGCTGTAAGGGTAAGAAAAAACCTAGTCTAGGCTGTGGTAGTCTGAAATGTTTCCTCTTTTTAATCCTTCCAAGAAAAGGTGCACAAGGACACGCGTGTGTGTTGCCAAAATAAGCTGAGATAGGCCTGGCCCATTTCCTGTCATAGACTGGAAGAGTCTTACAAAAAGGAAAACGTCTGCAGTTGCACTAAGAGAGCACATCTTTCATTGCTGCTGTTAAGGACTATTGCAGTTGTTCTAGAGAGACTATTACAGTCTACTAAAATTGTTGTGGATAATGTGAATTTCTTAATGAAAATGCGTGTTTTTTTCGGTCTGTCTAGAGCCTATGCAGTTGCTACAAGTTTTAACTCAGCTTAATTTGTCACGGCTATCCCTTGTATTTGTAAAGCTCAGTTGCTTTTCTTGGCAAGGTGTAACCTGGCTGGTGGTAACGTATTCTGCCACTCCCACTGGGATGGCACATCTGTACATGGATCCATTGCTATGGATGTTATGTAAGTACAGCCTGTCTACTGAGTGGGGGTAGCTGCTTTCAAATGCTCTGAGAAAGTTACATGGATCAGCTTTTTCCTTGTTGCCTTCTGTGGGATATTTTGGGTACTCTGTATGATTAACCAGCTATGCCAGTCCTATGTCATTGCTTTATAACGGGTTGTGTAGCGCACATGTGATTTAAAAAAAAAAAAATCTAGTGGACTTGTACAGTGACAGTTGTTTTAAAATATTACTGCTGAATGTATCTTTCCTTCTGCTTCATTGTTTCCTTTTTGTTCACACTTTATAGTTTATAGAGTTTGGAATGTTATTTGCAAGTGTTATGCTGCTAATATAGTTTTCTCACATTTTCCATTACTGTTCCAGTCTATGAAAGTGAGGTGAAAGAAATGCAATTTTTGTTAAAGATTAAATAAAATGAATTTAATTCGCATTTATTATTTACAGGCATGCTTTTCATTAGCAGTTGCAGATGGATAGAAGGTGTTCAGTCCATTGGACTCAGGAAGGACATATTGTCTCAGATAGTGTTCCATGTGGCTCTGCCAGTTGGGAGAATGTGTCAGCAGTTCTGTGGGCATGTGGGCAACCTGTGCCTGCTCAGCCCTGAAATCACTCTACCATGGAAGTATCCAGCAGGAAAGGAGCTCTGCAAAGATCATGTCATCTCCATAACTCCAGTTTAGAATGTTCTTCCAGCATCTTCTTCAAACTCTCTATTGGATGATTCTGTACTTTTGTTATTCCCACCGTAGAGCGCCCCTGTAGCTTTCTTGAGATACGGTGTTTCTGTTACTGCTTTCTGCCTTAGGCAACTTAGTGGAGTCTAACAGCCTCACACTTCTTCACAGCAGGAGGTGGCAGCCTCTGCAGTTCCTGCCCTCTCTTATGACCAGGCAAGCCTCTGAGAGAGTGAGGCAGAGCTGTTGGTGTCAGTCAGCCTCCAGAAAGGAGCAGTGAAGAGACCTCTATTCCTGCAGCTTGCTGCCTGCTTGGGGTAGCATGGACTCCTTGTCCTGATTTTCCTTCTTGCCCTGTGCTGGGCATGAGGCCCCTGTCCTTTCCAGCAGTCAGTCATAATGTGAGCAAGGCAGAGCAGAGGAACAAACATGGCCTTGTTTTCTTTTAGTCCAGTGTGTGAATAAGAAAAAAATCTCTGACAGTCTAGTTCTGAGCTACTATTGTTAGGCAAGTGCTCAGAAATGCATCAAGGCTCTACAGCAGACAAGTCCAACTCATGGTACCTACAGTAAGGATGATGTTTCAATTCATATTCATGTGTGTTTTATGTACAATAAAGGTCCAAAGTGAAACAGTAACCCAGAGTGGGTTACTGGTTCAGTCTTATCCCTTGTTCTAGATTCCTCCTGAGCTGAAGTTTCATGACCTAGAAGTTACATTGCTCAAAACCTCTCATCGTTCCAGCTCCAAACTGTGACTTTAGTTTTGTGGTGTATGTTATACCTTGATGCAGCAGTCAGGAGATAAAACAGATGCTTCTTAGGACATACTGAAATGTAAATGAACAGGAGTATGGGGGGGTAGAGGGGTATCTAAGTTCTTCCCTCTTTAAATTTTTATTATTTCCCATCCAAGCTTACTGTTTTTGTTTAATCTTGCCATTCCTTTTCTTCTTCATTGTGTGCTCTTGTTCTTAGGGATATGCAAACTTTATTAGTCAGCTCAGCTTTCAAGCTCTGTGCGCTTTTGTGTTTGAGAATTGGGAATCAGGTACTTTTACAGTTAGCCTAAGGGGAGAGCTGGGCAGGAGGAGCCTTTATGAATAATCAGGGTTGACATCTCCAACGTTGTTCCTTCATTATAAATATTGTTAAAGGAGCTGTGACCACCATGGGCTCAAACAGAACAGAGCATGGAGGGGAAGAAAAAGACAGCCTTTGATATCTGCTCTTTACTAGTTATCACTCCACTGATGACACTGACATTGACAGGTCTCTTAGATTTGACTGCCTTTTTTTTGGAAAGTTTTTCTTCTATTAGCATAATTATTCTGTCTGTTGAAGACTGAGTTCATTGTGCAAATTGTAAAGGCTGGGAACAGTAGTTAATGTTGCTGCTTGTAAATTTTCTTAAATGTTGTATGCCTAATAGATGGGGAGAGCATTCTGATCACATCAACTGGTTTTGGCTGCTTTCCTTAACTGGATTTACTGAATACCCCTACCATTAATGAATCACGTGCTCGCCTTGAACTGTATTATCTATATGATTGGTTTGTTCCTCTCTTCCAAGTACACATTTTTTCACTAATATGAGAGTATGCAGTGCTATTTAAATAGGACTTTGCTTTAAGCTTTATTCTCTGTCTTTTTAACTTGATTGTGTAGGAAAACAGTTGCTCAAGCCTGGACTTTTTGAGGGTTTTTCCTTTTAGGAAACTAAAACATATTTTTGCTATCACAATCAGCTTCTCTACTGTATTAAATATTACTGAGAGGGAAAATTCTGTTTAGTGGGATGATTAGTTCTCCAAAGGGTTAGCAGAGCTTCATGGGACATGTAGCATAAATTTTCTATTCATAAAATACTTTGAAGTTTTAATGGGTATAAAAGTTAAAAATACAATCAAGTTATATATTCAGAACGATCTTGCTCTTGGAGTATAATACAGAATGTTTGCTAGTATGAGCACAGTACTTGCTTTATTAGACTCCTTTACTCCGGCACATTTTCCTTTTCTAAGTCACGGACAGATGGAATGCCTGCTGTAGTATTTGAAGTGCCCTAGGCACTTGTGCAGAAGAATATTTCTGCTCTACTCACCTACCCTCATCTGGTCTGGGTGTCTTCCTGGAAAAATGTCTGGAAAAATACTTCCATGGATGAACTTGGAATCTTCCTCCATGCTCAGCACTGCTGCCAGAGCATGAGCAGAGGAGGCAGAGAATGCTGAGGAGAGACTCTTTTTGAACTGAGCTGGGGAGGAGGCAAGGGGAGATAGAGATGCTGAGAACTTTTTGCTCCAGAACACCCTTTCAGATAACAGTATCTCTGCGTTGAGGGGTGGGAAAGGATGGGAAGGGAGTACACCACTTCTGAGGCAAATATTTCATCTGCCAGTCAGTATGATAATTACCGGGAAAGTGGTGCTGAACTGAAGTTCATATTTTGCAGTGCTTGGTTTATAGACTGGTTGGGAGTCTGTGGTTTTACCTCTAAACAGGCTCCATGAGGAGAATCAAGTCTCTCATGAGACAGTTGCTCAAATGCTCTTAGAAAGACCTGCTCTTACTCTGAAAAATGTTTTGAGATCTTTGTATTGGAAAGAAATGTCTTTTGATTGCACACAAGTGAGTGTTTTGCATTCTGACTGGGCATTTTTTACAGTTCCATGTATTTACATTTCCTTAGTCTTTTAAGTACTCTTGGAAAAGACAGAAGATAGCTCAGTACTTATTCAGAAATACACACGTGTATTTCAGGGTAAAAGGTACAGATCTGTGAATGTATGGCACATCCAGCACTAACTAGTGTAGTGTACAATGTTGTGCCATAAAACAAGCCTGACCATGAGAAGGGCAAGATGAATTACAGTTTTTTTCATAAGACTGGCACATACGGAAAAGTATTTTCCCCTTAAGGAAAATGGAACCACTGTCTGGGTTTTCATTTTGCACGTTGTTGAGAGGTTTTTGAGTGTAATGAGATCTCAGGAACTCTGTTAAGACTGAATGTGCTCCAGCTATACCCAGGTTATACCAGAGGAATTTTCTCTCTTATCCTTGCCTTGCAATACAATAGAGAGCCACACTTGCATTGCACAATTCCATGCTGGCTCTGTGTTTATGAGGATTGAAAAATGAGAGAAAATATAATAGGGACAAAAAGTGTAAGTCAAGCAACTTTAGTAAATAATTCTGGAGAATCAGGATAGCACTGTGAACCTGTGAAATATGTACATGTACAGTTTTCTTCCAGATTGTGTGCATGAACTTTCAGCAGTTTTGCTGACCTTTTCAGTTGTCCCAAGTCTGTGTCACCCCTTCAAGTTTTCATTTCCTCTTTTTATGGCACTTGCCCTGCCACAAGCAATGTGATGTTCAATAACTGCAGCTCTTTTATTTATTTGTATAGATGTTGGATTCTGTCCTGTAGATCCATGCAAGAAAGCACTTTATTTCAGTAATTTGAAGGCATCTAGTAGATTGTTAATACAGTATATATGGTAGAACATATTATGCACGTTTTCATTCTTTTTATTAGCTTTTTATGAAAAAATGCTTTTGACTTGATCAGAAGTTCTGCTTTTATGACCACTCTGTGGGAAGGCTGAGTATGGATTTGTTTTTAATAAAAATTATTCCACTGGGTAAATAAAATTATTTTATCAGATTATGAACAATTTTAATACATACTTTATGTTCCTTTCCAATGAGCAAAAGTCAAAATTGTGGTGATGTGTACAGAGGAGTAATGAGAGTCTTAGAGAAAAACAGGTATTTGCTTTTCTTCTAGTAAATCGCTGAAGGCAGCAGGACCCAGTTCAGATGTGTTTAAAGCTTGTTTACACAGTGTTCACTGTCTGTAGGTCCTGAATTTTTGCTTGAAAAATAATCTGAACGTGGATAAGAAGCTGGAAGTGGAATTTTATTTGGTTTTGGGTTTTGATTTAATCTTTATCAAGCTGTTTATTTATCTGTTGTATGATTCTGATTTAACTGCTGTCTTTTTTTTTCTTGGGGGTGTTGGAGGAGATACATAAAATGCACTGATGGCCTCACAATTCTTTTTGTATGAGAAAACAATTATAGAGGTGGGATCTTTGAGAGAATTTAGTAGCTCTTATGTCTTTATATCTTCTATATTCTCAGTTTTGAATTTATACAAAACCTTCCACCCCCTAAATGCTACAATTTTTTAATTGTGTGAGAATGAGTATTTGTGATATTTTCATTATTTCTGTTCTTATTGTCTGAAGATAACTGGATGAAAATGTAGGATTCATTAAAAAAATAGTGAGTTCTATGATTTGTTTTGAGCAAGGGAAAGTTTCTTGATATTTTAGTTTTTGAAGTGGTGGATTGTCTCGTGCACTTTAAAGGGAAAATCTCTAATGTGACTTATGGGTTGGATTTTCACCTAATTCCTTCCTATTCAGCAATGGATTTTTGCCTGTTCATTAGTTTGTATACTCGCACCCATGAATCTTAAGAGACCATGTAAAATGAAAAAAACACTTTATCCTGTTTCAGAGTTTAAAAAATACTTGCATTGCTTTATGAACCAGGATTTCTGGCTTGCCTTTTCCTGCGTCTGGATCTTATTTGCTGTGCTAAGGGTCTACAAAAGCAGTGGCAAACAGAGGTGTTTCGCCTTACTGCCTGCTTTTCTCTTCTGGCCTGAAGAATTTGCTGTATTGTCATTTATAAAACAGGGAGCTGTGACTAAGGGACCCGTTATATCGCAACTTGATAAACCTTTGTAAAGCAATGTGCTGTTGCGAGTAATGGCCTCCATTCATTATTAGCCCAGTTGATTTTCATTTACACTTGGCTCTAACAATTAGCTTGAGCAGGTGTGAAGGTGATGGAGGGCCAGGGACGCACAGAGGTCAGCCACTGCTCTGTGTGATAAATTAACCATTATTATCTGCAGTGAAAGTGGCTCTTTACGCTTGTCAGCAGCAAACAAAGGGACAACATATCTCACATGAAGTGGAATCAGGGCCACTACTGCAAGTGTGATGTGTTTGTAATTTTTGTCTGGTAAATAAAGGCAAATCCTTTTGAGGTGTCACACCTGTGTGTTTCACTTTAAGGAGGTAAACCTATCCTGTCTTACAGATGTATATATATAAATTTATGGATATTGAGTTTCAAAGCTGTAGTTAGTGGCATTTTATAGTAATGCATTCTAATCTGTATTAGAAACTAACCAGAAAACTATTAGTAAATGATTTAAAGCATGGATTTTTTCTGGCAGATTGTAATAAGGAAATTACCTGAGACTTCTGAATTTTAAATTCCTAAATTACTACTTCAAAAGCACTTGCCATTTTCTTTCTGCAGCACATTGGCTTTCCTCTAACATGTGTCTATATCTATCTTTCAAATGAGCTGTCATCTTCTCCAAATCTAAAATATGTCCTCTTCTAAAAGTTGTGGAATTTGAGAATAGTTCACATGTAAACTTCTCCCAAGCCCCCTATGGGATACTGATGAATTGCAGAAGCAGCAGAACTTGAGTTCTGTTTGGGCCTGGGTGTAGTATTGCTGCTTTACTCATAAGAATTTCTTGGTCAGCTGGACTGCCAATATTTTACCTGTCATGAGTAAGTTACAGAGAGTCTTCAGGTCTTGACCCTATGTGAAAATGAGAGAAAGTCTAGAAAGGAGGAGAGCCACTTCCCAATAAAATAGGGAGTGCAGTGAATATTTAAATTGTCTGTTCTGTCCAGCTCCCTTCACCCCCCTCATTTACTCTGTTCTTGGAAGGAAAGGTCTTACAGGATGAGTGCCTGAAGTTAAGCTTTCATTCTCTGGCTAGCACAAGAGTCTGCCAATTTGCAATGTTTAAAGTATGTGAGCTCCCTCCACAGCCTGTCTTACCAATTAACAAGAAGAATATACAGATTTTTGGATACTTTGTTATAACCACTGTTGTTCTTATGAGGAATTTTCAAAAAAAACTCTAGGGTTTTTTTTACCATTAGCTTTGGTTATCTGTGATGGGAGCAAACATTTCCTTGTTTTTTTGGTGGACGAGAGTTGCACCATCACTCCTGCTGGCACTTGCACTGGTTGCTCAGAGTCCTCAATGTTAGCTCAAGTACCAGTTCATACTCTTGATCCCATGGGCCGTGTTTTACTCTGAAATGGCATTTCATTTGCTATTGAGACTCTTTTGTTTCTCTCTAGAATCACGGTGAATTTTCTTTAAAAGCCTGTTTCCAAACATGACATACTTGCATAATCCATTTGCAGAACTTACAGAAGCACCGCAGATTTGGAATCCGAGTACTCTAGCTGATCGACCAGTCAAATGACTGTTTGACCTAAGCATCTTCTTTTCCAAAAAGTTAAGGAATTAGTAACCAATGTTATGGAAACTGAAATCAATGAAATATACTGAGGCCTGAGCAGGAAATTCTGTTATTAACCTTCCACTGTTCTTTGACAGGAAACCCCGAGGCCGCCTGTGCTGTCCAGGGTGGGGAGTCTGCAGAGCTGCTTCCTCTGCTGAGGTAAGGCCTCTCCAATGGCAACAGTTTCTTTTGTGCTCTGATTTTACTGCGTGAGATCACTGCTTCTTGGTCTTCTGGATGCAGTGAGGGTGTCTGCATCCCCCTGAAAATGCTGGTGTGACTGCCTTAGGAGCAGCCAGTGTTCCATGGGCTGACACACAGAGGTTTCATTGCAGAATGAAGGGCAATGCCCTCCCCAGAGGAAGCAAAATATTGTAAGTTCTGGGCTGCTGCTTATCAACGGGCGTGGGGAATAGACACATTTTTTTGTTTATTAGAAAAAGCAAAGCTCTTGCAACTAAGTGGCAGCAGTTTAGCCTTGCATAGAGTCTTGTTAGAAGTAAAGTATATGTTTAATCATTTGATTTGTCAAAAGGGAGGGTTGAACTCAGGGGAATAAATATAATACACATGGGTTTAATTACCATGGATGGGTAGGCAAAAACAAAGTATGCAAAACAGTACATTTACTCTTCACATATATGTCTATATACATATATAATTAGAGTTGGGAAGAAAATGCATTTTTTTCCTGCCACCCACACTTTCCTTGTTTTTTTATCAAAATAAATATTTTGATAGAAAAACATGCACCAACTCTACCATATATAGTAATTACTTGTCACAGACAAAGATTAAAAAAGAAGAAAACTTTGAAGTTAAACTCAAAGCAAAGAAAGCTAATTTTACTCATTAGAAATACATAAAACTCTAATTGGGAAGGGCACAAAAAGAAACACAAACATTTGCTGCATGGTAGAGGAATAAGGATACTGTAGATAAACACAGCTCTGGAGTTTCAGTTGGTGGCTTTATAGCATATCTTTGACACACAGAGATCAGGGACATACAAAGATACTTTCAGTAATTTGTCCAAGGCTATGTTGTAAATCATTGTCAAGGGGGTTAATACTTTGAGGTTTCTACTCTTAGGAAGGCCCGAAAGTAGCTGTCCTGTCTGTTGTGTCTTCCACAAAAGGTAGCAGGGTGGGGGGTGATTTTTTTTTTTTTTTTTTTTTTTTTTTTTTTTTTTTTTTGAGAAACTTGTGAAGATTGAATAAAAATGTAATTTTTGTCTGAGGTATAAATGAGAAGGAGTGTTGCTGCACAAATTAGGGAAGTTAATAAATATGTGATGTGAAGTTAGATGTGTTTGCTCTCTTGAGACATTGTTCAAATAGGGAAAGGTGAACAAAAAACTACTAAAATGTACTTTTTTCTTTGATCTATATTTATAAGAACCATTTTTTTCAGTTAACCCATGCAAACTCAATGAATCTTAACAGCCTGCTATGGCTGAAGATTTATCCTCTTCCCAATATCTTTGCACAGGAAGCATTAGTTTAGGAAGTTTATGATTTGGAGAAGATATATAAGTTAGACTGGGCATGATGCCAAATTTGGTCTGCTACAGATTCATCACAAGCTAACAATGTAAAGAGGGCACAGATCACTAATGCTCAGTGATGTATAAACCTTTAAAAGTTCAGCTCAGGTACCACTCCTGGAGCTTGAAGCCATTTCTAAATCTCTGTATTCTGGCCTGAAGTCAGAAGAAAATATGGTGGGGTTTGCTGGGTGTCTTGTATCTTTGCTGAAGAAAAGTCAGGAATAAAACCACATGGAAAGAAAAAGGATTGGATCAGGTGCACTGTGCAAGTTTGCTTTGTTGGTTCTAACTTGTCATGCTGAAGTGAATTTTACTGAGTGGATTTTATTCAGTCTGAAATGTCAGAAGTTACTTAGGTCTGGTTAATGTCATGGGGCAAAGATTTCCTTCTAAAACAAGATGTGATGTGAGCTGGAATACCTTTCCATGGAAGAGCCTTACCTGTACTTCAAGTTGCGTTACAGGCAAATGTGAGTAAACACAGTGTACGTTCCTGGGGGAGGCAGACAATGATGGTGATAATTTCATCTCAATATTCAGAGTCTGTATTCTAATCTGCGAGATTTTAGCATGTTACCTCTAATGAATCCAAACAACGTATTTTTAAGTTCAACAAATGTTGAGACCTTGCCTGGAGGAAGGGTTGCACATACCGGTGGCAGGCAGGAAAGTACCCCAGAACTTTGGCAGATGGCTCTCAGAGTTGACTGGTTGTGTGAGTTTTGTGCTTCTGTTCTTATTTTAATGGATGTGATTTAAAATGAGAAAAGTTTGGATTATTTTTATGAAGTTTATTTATAAATTACAAATGTTGAAAATGACTGTATATTATTGAGAAGCGAATTGTATTTGTTCAATTAAGAAATCAAGCTCCCGTTTCCATATCTAACCTTGAATGAGCTGATTACATTATGCTGCTGTGAAGAAATACTTTTTACTGTTGGCATTTTTAAAGCTGAGACAAAAGGTGTTGTGTGTTCTTTCCTCTGCACTAGAGAAGGAAAGTGCAAAAGCACAAATGCTGTAGGCAAAAACTAACTTTCCCTGGAGCTGGAGCAAGTTCTGCCCTAGAAAGCAGAAAGAATAAATTTTACCTTGTTTTGAAACATGAACTAGAAAAGAAAATGCATAAGGACACTGATAGTTATTCTGAAACCATCTGTTAATGATGCAGCATTTAAAATACTCAGAGGTTTTATTGCACTAAGAAGACAGAATTTCTTTTTTTCCTGAAATTATCAGATTTGATAATTATCAGATGTGCTGAATTCATAATTAGTCTTTTCCCCCCTTCTTTTCCCCTATTTATGTAAGTTTTGAGGGAATTAATCGTGTCTCCCTTTCAGGAACTTATTAAGGCAAATTTATAGCTTTAAGTACATGAACAGCATCAGCTGGCAGTTACCTGAATCTCTCAAGTCTGCCACATGCTGAAATTCCATAAAGGATTGCATCATTGCAGTGATGTAAAGGAAATCCCTTGGTTTCCTTTTCTTTGGGTATCTAAATATTCTAGTTCAAGGTCTGCTGCTTTAAAGTTTTTTAGCAATCATTCTTAAAGATGCAAACTGCTTTTAAATTGCTTCGGTGGTATATGCACTCTCTGATTACATATATTTCATAATACATTTATATTTATACACTGCAAATTGTTTTATATGCTCTTGTATGAACTATGCATATTTTTCCTGATGCTTTTAGGCCAAATTGAGGTTTGCTGCATCTCTGAAAGTTTATTTTTAAACTGAGGTGTTTTTTTCATTTTTCCCACTTAAGCAAAATTCTATTGCTGCAAAGTAAAAATTCTATTGCTGTAAAGTAATTGTATGAGTGAGTGCCCCTGCTTAAGTGAACAGTTTATGGTTACTGTATTAAGGCGAACATTTCAACTTGGCTAACACAACCACTGAATAAACACATATTGATATTATAGAACAAAATAATATATTAGTGCATTGCTCATTTGTGCTCTGATAGTCACCCTGATACTATTAGTCATGCGGGGAGTGACAAACACAATTACACTCGAGTGCTAATAGAGTGGAAGGGCAAAACTGCCTGACCTCGGCGTCCTGGGTCGATTTAAATGTTTGATGTCTCATTGAATTAGTATCACAGTGTGAAAGACAAAGCTCAAACTAATGGAAATGAGCCTGGACATGCAATACTGCTGATTGGGCTGACATAATTAGAATAATATTCTTCACACAGCTAATAACAAGCAGAAGAAATAAATAACCAAGAGATAACTTAATGACTGCATGCTAAAATGCTCCTTTGAATATGCTAAGGTTAGCATTTTCTATTTACTTACGGAGCACTGAGGGAATTTTTCCTCCACGTAATCATTAGCTGTGGTGATCAGCTCTACACTGGTCACTAAGGCCATATGAAACTATGCAGGTTGACCCAACTTTTCCCCCTCAACATCATTATTTAGCCCTCGGGGCATTGTTACTAATATCTGCCTCCCCAGAAAACCTGCCTGATCCCTCACAAAAAGAGAGAAGAAAAAGGAGGAAAAAGAAAAAGCTGACACATGATGGATTCATAAATATATAGCTTTGTATCCTCTTATGCCCTTGATCTCTGAGGTACAGGGTCATAAAGCATGGGTAAGTGTACAGGGCTTTTGAAGACTGTACATTTCCGTGGGCATGAAGTGGGATTTTGATGTGTTTGATACAAAACACCAGACAGTTTTTTAGAATGTTTTTTACTTTATCTTTGTCAATCTCTTATGTACTTTCTCAGCTTGAGGTAAGGTGATGTAGAAACAGCCTAAGGAAAGATGTAGGTGGGACAGAAGTCTAGAAGACGACTTGACATTGCTCCTCTTAGGTTCAGCCTAAACCTCCTTCTTCATCATTTGTTCCTGATCACAATATGTGCACCAGAAATCCAGTCTAACACCTATAAATAAACAATAAAGTGCATTGGCTTCCCTTCAGGTGGACAAGTCTGCCATGGGTGGAACTAGTAACCTGTTCAACCGTAAACATGTACTTGCAGGATGTTGTAGGAGGACTTTTGATTCTTAACCAGGATCTATTGGGAGTAAAGCTGTAGCAATTTGCTGTCTAGGTAGCAAGGAGGGTGATTCTGAGACTCAGATAAAAAAAAAATCATTCAGTGGATTAACTAGATAAAATCTTTTTTTTTCTCTTCCTGCTTACAGAAGCTCATAACATAAATGTAAAGATTTTTGTTATGTGAGTAAATCATTGGACTGAAAAATGAGAAAGCAAGAACAGCTTCCTGAAGAGGCTGAGGAATATTTTCAGCTAAAATTAATGTTGTATCTTTGGGTAGGTATCAGCAAACAAAATGCTTTTAACTTTAGTTTTGATATAGTGACTTTGTCTAGGAATTTGCTAGGAGATGGCTTTTGGGTCAAGTCTTCAAAACAGCAGATCATCAGGTTTCTATCAAGTCAGGAAGCTTTGGAATGTCTTTGGAAGCTGATGCAGGAATATTCCATTTCTTAATGCAGGATCTGGCAGTGAACTTCCCTGTACGAGTACTTCTGGAGCTATGACCTCATTCACGAGGGGATATCACCATGGCACGAAATTGCTAATAAGATCTGATTCATTTAAATTGGGCTTGTTAGTGAGAACTGAAACTTTCAAATCTTGAAACACCTAAGACAATGTACATAGGTTTTTCATGCCCAGCTGACCCATGAATTTATATAATGACAAACCTTCTATCATGAACGTACTGAAGTGGAAACCATAGTTTGAAATGAGTAAGATGTTGCAAACTTGCAGGTAGCAGAGTCCCAGCAGAGCATTTTAGCTTTGACCAGTGCGAGGCAGTGAAATGCTGTTCATCTGTTATGTTCATAAGCTGACCTACATCTGTTACTTCCTTTCAAATAGTACCAATAAAAAAAGAAGGCCCAGCATTTTCAGCAAATCACATTATTTCACTTCATTAAGGGTTAGGGGTTTTATGTCTGTCTATTACCAATTCAGGCTGAGATAGCAGTGCTGAGCCAGCACATGCCACAGTATTGAGGGCTGGCACAGAGGTGGATGTCCTCTGCTTCCAGCACAATCACCCTCAGTGCTGGAGGGGTCTGACTGGAAAGGGCTTGGGGTTTGTATTATAAACCAGTGACTTTAGTACGTACAGTTGTCTTGCAGGCAGTAAGACATATATTACTGATTCCGTTCCACAGATTTTGGATTCTCAGAATAAGTGACCCAAAATTGTCCCCTGCTAATCGAAATCCCTCAGCCTTCTGGTTCACTTACCTTTGTCAGCTCTTCCAGTCCTGAGGAACTGTCAATGTTGACTTTGTGCTTGCCTGCTCTGGGTTGTTTCCACATCCTTATGGAAGAAGTCCTTGGCTCCCCTTAGTAAGAAAATCAGTATCACCTAAGAGGAGCAGGAATAATCCTTTTCCTCTATAGTGTGGGAAAAACAGAAGCAACAAATACAGTAAATGAATCACTATTCCCTGTGATTATGCAGAGACATTACTTGTGAGCATCACCTCTTTTTCCTCAGCCCTCATCTTTTACCAAGAGTACTAAACCAGTGAGATTAACTATGGGATAAGAGGTTGAATTCTGAGGTAGTTTGAATTTAATGGTGAGGGATCATTTTCCCTCTCTGTTAAACCCTTCTGAATTTATGCTGCCGAGCCACCAAACTTGCTCCACTCAACCCCTTTAGATAACCTTCCAGAGTTTCTGTGCAAAATGGCTGTTTTGGAACAGGAAACAGATGACAGTGACTACTAAAAACAAAAGATGAATATGCGAGCAGACCAGAGAGGGTCTTATTTTTATAGAGAACTTTCTTTAGGCAAAGAGTCTGGCTTTTGCTCAGCTCGGATACTCATTTTTTGGTAATACGCTGACTGTTTTGAGGCTTGAGTCAGAGGACTCCAAGTATTTAGTGCACCAGAGCTGATAATAGCAAGAGCTTGACTGATTCTGGTAGTTGAGCCTAAGATAAGTACCATCCCTCCATGAATGATTTCAAAGCCAAACACATTGCGTACCTTGCAGTGGTTTCTTGATGTTAACCAGCTGGGGAAATGCATTTTGTCATTCACATGGTTTTATGTTTTTTCCGTGTTCATTGTGTTCTGTTCTTTCTTCGGTGGCAGCTCTGTTTTCTCGCTCCGTGTAAATGGTTCTGGTAGTACTCCCATATTCTTACTAAAGAGGATGTCAGCAGTCTGTTGTCCCTTACTTAGCTCTAGTTTAGAATTACAAATCTGTTGATGTTACAGCGCAGCATAATTTACACATCATTTGGCTTATTAAGACAGCTAGTTTTTTAAAAAACTGGATTCTGTTTTTAATAGAATTGGGGGAAGAAGTAGTTAAGTAAGCAATGGTTCTTCTGTCTTTTCTGTGACTTCTGAAGTAGTTAACATTTTAATGAGGTCTGAGTTTTGAATTTTTTGTTATAGTGAACTGGGAAAACCTTTTTCCTTTAAAAGAAACTTCCTCAAACAATGCCAAGACATCAGCTGTTATGAAAGTATCATACTGAGGAACACTTTTAGGCTAAACATGTGATTTCATTAGAATCAGTCAAATCAGAATAATGGCTCTCAATTCTTTATGTCCTTCTTCAATTTGTGCCTGTTGACATATCATCACATACCTGAAGAAGCTTTTCACAGATTTCTCATTTATGTCTTCCATGTTGCCTTTGTGCTGTGATTGCATGGAAAATATTATTTGTTTAATTTTTTGGTAAGTAGGAATTTAATTTCAAAAGTAACTATGGAATTAGTTAAACCTTTCTTCTGAAGGACTCTCTTAACAAGATAAGCTTAGTTAAAAGTAAAACTGCTCTTTGGCACCCACTAGTGTGTCATTATCCAGTGCCTTGTGTGTGAAGGGTCATTTTTATATGGTGCAGAATGGATAAAAAATGTCACTGTGACAATTTCTATCTTCAAATTCTCTATTCTCACAAGCGGTCAGCTTTTCCTGTGTGTTAATTTTCTACAACAGTCTTCTCCTGTTCTCCTAGTCATAAAAAAATCTGAATCAAGGGCATTGACATGAATTGAAATCTTTTGATTAAAGTATTTTGGATTCCCAGTCAGGAAATGTGTGTTTCAGTTTGTACGTTATTAAGAAACAAGAAGAAGAAGTCAGGGTGTTTTTCAGTAATTCCTGGTGCTCATAGATGAGTTAATGTCCTGAACTGCAAGGTCTAGTTCCTTACAATATTTGTCAGTTAAATAATGTTATATTCTTTTATTTTTTTCCCCTCCAGTGGCCTTAGTCTTGATGATACCTTGTGCACAGACTGGTACTGCATATTTTCACAGCAACAGTTCTCTAATGGAAGGAGATTTCTGCATCCATTTTGAGCAGCAAATCCAAGTTCTGCCTGCACAGATATCACTGACAAGGGGCTACTGACTAATGTACAAGCTGCCTTGTGAAGTGGGGCACTTGGCAATGTTCTTATGCAAAACATTGACAACCTTTCTGGACCCCAGAACTGCAGCCTTTCCACATCATTCAGAAAAAATAGAAACTTGAATAATAATTTGAAATAAAGTCATTTATGCATTCAGCTCTCCTGGTACAAACCCTCCACTGGCAAGGAATGTACTGAAAGTGGTGGTATTCCAGTACCAGCTGAACAAAAACAGCCTTTAGCCATCTGGACTAATAAGAATGAAGAACACTTGCAGATAGAAAACAACAAGATTTTTTTGTTTTGTTTTGAGCAAATGCAGAAATATCACACATAGCTGCAGATTTGATTTACTTTCATGCCATTTGACAATCTGATAATTTTTACGAAGATATGCTTAAAATGCTGTTTCGTGCGAAGTTCACTTTTTTCCTTGTTTAAAAAACACTACATCTTTAATTTGCAAGGCTGTGTGTTAATTTTGCTGAGTACCATTTATTTCCCTTCCCTTCCACTTTATTTAAAGTCAGTTGTTGACAACTCTCAGGCGCGTCAAAGTCTCACCACTAATAATTGCTTAAGGATCCATAACTTCTATAAATGTTGGTTCCAGCTAAAAACCTCATGCAATAGCCTTGTTTGAAGGAAAGGGGGAGGGGGGTAGGGAAGGAAAAAAGGGGTGGGGAAAAAAAAGAAGAAAAAAAAACCTGAGAACTTCTTCTGATGAATTTTTGATTTTCCTTCCTAACAAAGAAATGTCTGTGATTCAAAGAAATAGCTTAAAGTGATATTATAAAATAGAATATGGAGTTCACTGTTCTGAATGACTCTTTGCTTTTAATGTGAGGCTGAAAAATTGTCAGTGCCTTTTTTGATTAGATGAGAATTTTTTTTTTTTTTTTTTTTTTTTTTTTTTTTTTTTTTTGTTCTTGATCTAAGAATTGAGGAGAAAAACATGCTACTTGTATTTGAATATGGTATGAGCTGGCTGCAATGTGTTGAAGATAAAGCAATACCAGTACTGCCTCAAGGCGGCACCTGTATGTGTGGGTCAATGCCATTCCTCCTTAGATCGCTGCGGAGCCCCTCTCTCGGCTGCTGCTTTATTAGGCCTAATTAGGCAGGCTGTCACTTTTATTGGTGATGGAAAAGGAAGATAAGTAGATTACTTGTGTCATCTATCTCTATCCGGACGTGTCTAAAAAGTCTAAAGTGATTGCTGTGGGCCACAAATATATTTCACAAGAGGGAGGAAAAAAATCAGAAATGTATTAAACCTCTAGAAATGACTTACCTTTGGCATTACTGTGTGTAATTTCAAACCCACAGAGAAAAGAGTTACAGTACATATGTAAAGTCCTTTTGTTCAGAGGGAGAAGGTTGTCTGTAATGGTTTTTGTGATATCAAAATAATAAAAAAAGGCTGTTTTCTACTTAAAATTCTAGCAGCAGTTATATATATTTTAAAGTTAATCCAAGTTATAATAGGAGTGCGGCATCCGTGGCTGGTGGAAGGGGCTATTTTGATGACAGGCTTGTTGACGTGTTCCTCTGATAGGTTTGCTCTTTGGATCATTGCTCAGGGCATCTCCAGTTTATGCAGCATGTGTATGTTTTTAATGATTGTTTATAGGAATAATTATTTTCTAAATAAAGTATCAGATATCTTCTTAAACAAATTAATTATTGAGAGCTAATATTATCAACAGCAATCAGCACTTGCAATATTTTAATTGTCTGAGATATCTTCTGCTTTGGAAGATGATAATCTCCAGAATACTCCTAAACAGAAACCTTATTAGGTATAACATTGTGGTAGGAAAATGAAACTACCTTTTATGGACTCTCATGAAAAGGAACTATGCTCTTGATTTAAGAGCGTTGATACAGTCAGATACCAATCATGACAGAACTTTATGCTCAAGGTTAAAACAAAGTGGGTTTTGTGTTTTTAAAAATTCTCAAAGCCACCAAATCACAACCAAACAGGTGATAAAATGCTCTTAGAAATATGGATTTTCTTTTTCTTTTAGAGATGAGCTCTAACTTCAACTGTTGCTGCATCCAATCATGTGGGACACAAATACTGTCCTCTCAATAATTGATTGCAGCCACAGCACAGGTAGCAAAGTGTTAACACAGACATCTTTAAGAAATATGTCAAAGATGTCTGTGTAAAAATTCCTAAAGTCTCATGGGCCAGTGTCTTTGACTATTAGCTAGAATAAATGTATAGGTATTAATCAAACTATTTATAGACTTAAAATCAAACTCAGTCATAATGCAAGGGCAAGATTGGGCCCTATCCAGAATTCCTTACTCAGAACTCCTCTAGACTTGAACAATATAATTTCAAGAAATGTTGTTTTGTATAATGAGTGCTGTGGAAGGTGTATTTAAAGATGAGTTCTGAATGCTGCACCAATGGCATCTTTATTCAAGATTCTGTGTTCCACAGGCAGTCAGTCATTCTATTTGTTTGGAAGCTTCAAATCTTCTCATTCATTATTCAATTCAGACTGCTTAGGCTTTATTTTCTTTGCCTTAAAGACTCCTCTTCACAGATGTTGCCTAACTGCCTCTATGAATATGGAGAGAGATGAAAGTGCAGTGTCATGGAAATCCACCATTAGGACACACAATTTCATAGTTGCTGTACAAGCCTTTTTGTATAAGTGGAGGTTTTTTGAGCCATGTTATGAAAAAAATTTCTAAATATTGGACAGACAGGTACCTAGTACCAGGAACTTTTAAATAAGCTTGTCTTGAAGAATTTGCAGATCATTATTAAGTTGAAGAAATTCGGAAATTTGATGCTTCAGGGGTTTTTGTTCTGCCAACCACTGTAAGCTATAACATTTCCTCAATACCCATTTCTTGATTATTTATCTTAATTGCAGTATCTACTCAGAGTGGGAGTCGTTCAATCTCAGGGTGTCAAGGTCTCTGAATTGCAAAGGAAGTATTTAATGTGCAGTATTTGTTTTCTAAAGTTGGAGGCTGAAACTACTTTCCTCCATAATATGCAACAGTCAACTGTAGTGTATAAAGGCAGTATGCTTCGTTCTTCATGTGATAGAAATTCCCTTTGGAAACTGCAAGCTGCTGGCAGTCGGGCTCAACAGCAGCCTCCTGGGAGGTGATATCTCATCAGGAAGTCGGTGCAACTTTTGAAGAGCCCCAAATGAGATGCTGAATTGTGAGTTGGTGAATTGTCTGAGAAACAAAACCTTTTTACTCTGTAGCAATGCTGTGGTCTGCCTTCAGTTCATTTATCGGGCGTGAGTAACTGCATTCCTCTGATCGATCTCTAGTAAACACTGAAGGTGTCACTTTTCATGGGCTGCCAAAAGCAGCAGCCTCTGTCCTTCCTGCTTGGCTGGGTAGTGCCCAGAGCCCATGGCACACCTTCCCAGATCTCAGGCTTGGCTTCTAACTCTTGTTTCTAATTGTGGATACATCTTCTGCTTTTAGACCTCAGTTTTAAGCATGGGGACATACTATCCATGCCTATTTGTTTATAAGGAGACTTGCCCAAGGATTATAACAGGACAGAGCTACTGATTCCAGCAGCTGATCACATGGAGAGCCACACCTCAGCTCACCAAACCTGGCTGCTTGGGCCTTCACATCCGGCAGTTGCTGGAAGGTCACAGGTGGGAAAAACTGAGGCCTGAACTCAAGGCAAGTGTGAGAATTATTAGTTACTTAAGTTTCTCTGTGTCTCTTAGACCAGAACATGGATCTTCATCCTAAATCTATGTTGTCTTTAAGTTAAGGAAAAGCTCTATATAAATATTTTTGCCATTACATTGTTTTCTGGATGTGTCCATGTTTTTTTTGCTGGCATTCAATGCCACCACAGCAACATATAGTGTATATCGGTGATAAAAACTGAGTTCCTACAAAGGTTCTTTATCTTTCTATTGCTTTTGAAAGGTTTTGAGAAAAAAAAAAAAAAGCCAAAATTACATCACCATTTCATGCTTTCAGTATAACATGCCTTATTCCATTATTTCCTCGCAGTGTGTGAAGTTTGGTGATTTTGCCTCATCCAACTCAAGTGACTCTGTAAGATCCCAAACACGAGTTATCACTTGAAAAATATAGAACAACTGTTCTTGCTTATGGGAAAAAAAAAATTGATTCATTCTCTTTTTCCTTCTTTCCCACAAGCATGCAAATTCTCCATGCCCATTCTCAGGTCATGTCATACCTATAGACAAATCAAATTTCTGCATTTCTAATTCATTTGTTCAGAAAAAGACCAGGAGCAAAGATGGCATCCTGATTTCAAAACTGTCTCTGAGAATATCCTGGGGAAGCTACTGTTGTGCACCTTTTAAAAACTTTGAAAGCTCTGCAGGGTGAATACTGCTGGTTAGAGCAGGAGTGTTTTTAAAATAAACAGTTGTAGTTGGTTATACAAGCAGATGTGTCAAAATCTTAGTGAGAAATAAGGGACACAGTGGTACTTTATACCATATAAGAAATATAAAATACAATATTTTATTATTATTTTGGATTCTTTTAGCAGATCCTCTTTCTTTGCAAGGCATGATGCTTGCCTCTTTCATGGACATGTAGAAATAAAGGCTTTTTAGAACATTTTTATTTCCAATTTGCTTCCTGGTCAGTTAGGGATAGACATGAACCCAGGTTGATATCATCACAGGCTGCTGCAGCCAAGGACCAACATATTCTTCCAACCAGCGGAAAAATAAATCAGTGCTGTCTTGTACCAAACTCTTCCCTTTTTATGTTTGCATTCTTGCAGGGAACACATAATGGTTTTTGTATTCTGTGTGCGTTTATCTAGAGAAGATTGGCCCTATAATTTCAACAGCCTTTGAATTTATGAACTGTTGCTCAGTTAGGGTCTAGTATCTCAAAAGCACTGAAGTAGACAACTGAAGCCAATTCATTTTTAAGCGATATTCAGGATTCTAAGATGTTCTTGATTTCAGAAGTCAGTTTGTGTTTTTCTAATCATGTTTGTTCCTTCCCTTTGGCCATTGAACCAATTAGACACTAAGAAATATAGTCTAAAATGACAAAGTTCATTGCACAAAATTCTTACAGAGTAGGTTGGGATCAGTTTTAAAGACTAGATTTTAAAGCTGCATACTTCTCCTCCTCCTATTTCTTTGTTTCCTATAAAGCCAGAGCCAAACTCTGTCAGCTATATGGGGCTTTGGTGAAATAGTCTCATATTTATTTCTGATTGTGTCTTTTTTTGTTTTTTATATTAACATACATATTTTATTTCAAACTGATGATGTCTGGGTTGGCAGTGTAGGATATTTGTGAGGAGAGTTAGGTGATAAAGGTGGTATCACCAGATAACTGGAGATACAGGACAGTTCTTTGGACGTGTAGAGTTCTTTGAACACCTGTGTAGATCAGGCGGGAGGAGACAGAAATTTTCTTAATTTTTTTGTGGGTTTCTTTCACAGCACTTTGACACATCTTTAAACCACATGGCTGTCAATCCAGCCAGGGTCCAGTGCACAGATGGACTTTGAATTTGGCAGCACCATGAAGGGCTGGTCCTAGCTGCATTTCTGGTTTTCCTTGTTTCTTTCACATCCCATTAGTATTAGTTTTGCTTTGAGAACATAAAAAGCCAGAACTAAAGTGTACAAATATTATTGTTCTATATTAATGACTTCTGTATCCAATTAGTGAAGATCATTATTGCAATATGTTCTGACTTGCACTGCACATGAGAGATAATAAACAAGATTCCCAAGAAGCAGCTTTATAAATAGCTTCTCTGCAGCATTCCTTGACTGTCCCAGTTCCTTTGGTCTGTCACTTTGCCACACAGCTAAGTGCAATGGCACCAGTAACAAGCACTTGTCACAGGGTAAGGGTTCCTTGGAGCCAGAACGGAGTGCAGGAAGTACCAGCTTTCCTTGCTCCCCATCTGTTTCTTGTAGGGTAAGACCATTTCAGTCTTGTGGCTGAAGCAATTAACATTTCATTGCAGGTGATAAAATCTGTTTGTTAAATACATTTTAAGGAGAGATACTGTATTTTAATGGACATTTAGTAGCTGGCTATCAACAGTCTGTGCTCCCTGCCTGGGGACAGCAGGCAAGGTTTATTAAATATTAAGAAGCTGTTCATTACTTTATGAAACTATGACAACAGAACATCTGAATATTTAGAAAACAGTTAATGTTCTTTAGAATAGCTGCTTCAGTTAGGGGAAAGGACTAATGTTTGTCTGGCTAAAGATGCATAAAAATGTGGTGTCTTCTTTGAAGTTTGCTCTTTGCTCCTGCTACTTGAGAATGTTGAAATTAACCTACGCCACATAATTTAGAATGGAAGTGAAAGCACAATTCCCCATTAGACAATGCAGGAAATCAGATATCGCAGATAAACATTGCTTTTGCAGTGTGTTTAAAAATCCCAGAATCCATAGGGGTATATTGTTTAGAGGTTTGGCTGTCATCAGTAACTCCTATCTTTGTATGCAGCATACAGAGGCTATTCAAATTTCATTGCAGATCTCAAGGGAAAGATTAGGTCTTTGCAAAGAGATAACGCCCTACTGAGAAAATATCCACAGATTTTTTGGAAGAACTTCAGTTTAACCAGAGTTTGAGGCAAAGTGAAAGCTCTTTGTCTATCAGCTGTTTGAACATCAAGGAGGATCTTCAACACCAATGAAGCCAATTACATATTGTACTTGAATCCACTCTTGATTGTATGAATCAAAAAATGAAAAAAAAAAAGCCCTCCAAACTGACAGCCCAGAGCTCTCTTTGGTCCTTATCTTGCCAGTCATGCTGAGTGAGCAGAATCTTGTTTCCACGTGAAGTAGTTTGTAGCAAAATTTCCTCAGTGGTTGCCAAGGGACACAAGATATTTAAGTGCATCTGCTGGGAAGGACAGGCAGCAGAATTATTTAGCATGAGACAAGATTTTATCTTACATGTATAGGGCTACAAGGGTCACAAATGTCTTACCACTCAGTGATGTGCAGCTAATGCTTTAAGAGTGTGGGGAGTGGGGGCAAACCACAAAAACTTTAGTCTTGTATGGGTAGTAAAGGTGTTTTCCAGGCTTTAGAATATGGAATTACTGAACCTTTTTGTATACTTTTCCAGTTCAGCACTAAAAATATTGACAAAGAGAAGCAATATTAGCTGGCAATAAACACCCATGATGTCTGAAAATGATTATGCATTGGTCCCAAGACAGACTTGGACAGGTAATTGTCCTGAGTGCAAGAACAACAGAGGGGGAGGATGGACTAAAGTAGCCTTAAGTCATCTTTCTGTCTTAAGCTGGGTCCTGAATCTGACTGGGTTGTGCTGTTGTGGCAGCAGAGACTGACTGGGAACAGGAACTGAAGTGGGATGTGTTGTGTATCTCACTGCTTAAAGTGGTGGAAAAGACGAGGTTGTACATGTGGAGACTGAAGACATTATAGGAGGTTATAGGATTGTTTTGTCATAGAAGATACTACAGTCTGCATTTACTTTCAGTAAATGGCAGCAGCAGGGATGTTGAAACTGATTTTGGTGCAAATCTGTTTCATGGGGAGTTGTAACTTCCTGACTGCAAACTAATGCTGTCAAAGCAAGGTGGCCTTTCTCTGGAATGGTTTAGATGTGCCTTAGGCATGAGTGAATTTCAGCTGCCACTTCTATCCCAGTGCTGTAACACAAACTGTTCATTTCAGTACTTCCCGGTAATTACTTTGCTCTCTTGCTAGTTTTTCTGTTCTTTGGGTTCACCTGACTTGAGGTGAGATGAGTTGCTCATGTCTCTTGGCTGTAAGGATGTCTCCTTCCACTGGGTTTTCTTTGCCCTCTTTCAGTTCTTGTCTGTTCCCCAGGTCGTATTTTTTTTTCTTTTCCCCTACAAACACTTCTTTTTTCCCCTACAAACATTTCTCTTTGCTCCCTCTCCCAGGAACTTTAATTGTTCTTGGCCCGTATGTCTTCCTTAAAAGCTGCTTGCAGTGTTTCACTGCCCTCTGCATTCAGACCTCACCTGCCTTCCAAATCCTTAGTCTTTCTGAGCTCCCTGGCTCTTCCTGCCTCTTTCCCTTTTGGCCATGTGTCTTTGCATCCCTGGTCTAGGATTACAGCACCCAGTTTCTGCCACTGAGCCAGAGAAAGGTGAGGAGCAAGTCCAGGGCACAAAATATTTGAGCCTGGGAAGAGTCAGAGTGGTGTGGGCTCACTTCTGTCTCACCCCTCCACAGCCTGTGCATGAAGACTGGGCACACATTAATTTGCTTGGGTACTGTCTGTGATAATAGATTTGCATGGTTTGTCAATAGGGAGATTTTCATAAGAGCTTCTCTGGTGAGGTTTCTGGCAACTCTGTGTTCTTTTGGATGCTCCCATTAGTATGTTGCAATGCTTGTCATTTAGGGAAGTCTACCCAATAAGCCAGAAAAAGTAAGGGGTGGTTATTTAATTTCTTTCACTTGCTGCATTTAATGAAGAAACTGGTATATGAGTTTTGTAGGAGAATGCATAGAAAAGGGGAAGAAAACCATCTATGGGGAAACAGATTTCTCATGCAATGCTTTAACTGAGGGGAGAGGAACGACCCTAGAAACTTTTCAAAAAGGAAGACCTATGATGGTGCAAGCTGAGGCAAATTTCTGCTTTTCCAAGTCTCCTTGAACTCAGCTTTTTCTCATCTGTGTATGAAGTAAAGTTTAGAGACTCTTCTGTTTTTCTGATCCTGCTTTCTAGTAAGTTTGCAAGTCTCCAACTTCTCTCTGAGCCTTTGCAGTGTTCTTCTCTAGTGGGAGCCATCCCTTGGGTTCTTCCCCCACAAACAGCTCTTTGGTTTATAAAGGAAGCGCTTTTATTTTGTTTTTGTTGCTGGCGTCCAAGACTGACAAATGGGTTTAGTCCCAGGCTCTTCTTTCAATTATTAATGAAAAATATTGTATTACCTGAGGCTAACCCAACATTTCGTTCCATTTCCAAGCCTTTGGCAACCAGCAATCTCATTGCTGTCTAAAATGCAAAGAAAATCTTTTGCCTGTTCCTTTTTCCTCCTCTGCTTCTGCCTCGCCTCCCTCCCTTAAGAAATTCACCGTGTAATTGCAGGATGACTCCAACGAGTGTGCTAAGAAAGCATTGTTATAAATAAAAGTGAACATCATGCAGTCTGATTGTCACTTGCTTAGGATTTAGAGCATCAATTCCTGAACATTACAGAGATTTAGACATGGGTTAATTAAACATTTACATACATGTGTGGAACAATATATTGTATGGTGCAATAATATGCACTTTAATCAGAATCTGTGGGTGTTGTGTGTTTGCTTGTTCCATGTTAATTGGTATCGTGCTGGCTCCTAGCTTAGGTCTTTGGCTGGATGGAACAGAATAGACATGGTGTTTTAAATATTTTAATTAGGACCAGCAGTTCCCGGCTCACTCATTTCTCATTGGATTGTTTTTCATGCATGAATAAATTAGCTAGCATGGAAGTACTTTGCAGAAAGTAGTTGCCCTCTAGCCATAAAATGAGTCCTGTTCATTAATACTTTAATGAAATTAGCTGTGAGCAAAATATCATTCCTTTTAACTGTGTTCTAATTTCTTAATTTTAATTAGGCACATAATTGTAGTATACTGAAATTATCTTAATGTACAGCAAGAAAAGTTCTATCACCATGGGCCTGTGGCTGAAACTTGAGCATACTTGCAGCATATTTCAGCTTGCAATTTTTCTCTTCACCATTTCCTAGCTAATCAAAATCTTTTCATTGCTTTGTCTTATTGCAACGAGAAGTCAGGAACTGACGAATGCTTTCAGATACCAGAAAAATTAAAAGAATCGCTGATGCTATGTTTTGTTGTTGCCAACATTCATGTGACAACCCCAGTTTTAGAGTCCAACGTAATCCGAGAGCACTTCTAGGGAATCATGGAATACACAAAACCTGTTTATTATTTTGGCTTTTTCCCCTGAGATGTTTTGTGCTTTGCTAACCTGGAGTTGCTACATCTAATTTATAATTATACAAATTGAGGTACAAAGCAGTGAGAATATATGAAAGCTGAGAAATATAGATTTTAGCAGCACTAGCATGTCATCTTTAGTATAAAGTTTAATTAGTGTAAATTAGTAAATGGTGTTTTATAGATGCTTCTTGTTTCCACTTTGGTAGATACCGTTTTGATGGATGTGTTTGTCCCTGCAGTAAGGAAATTGTGTTCTGACAAAAGCATTGGTTACTCTAGCTAATAGTAAGTTTGGCATGAGTATTTTGAGTGAATCAGGTCCTCATCCTGATAGAGAACTGTGTGTAGAAACACTAAACTAGATACATTCTTTTTTAATAGGAGAGCTAAGGATCTTCAATCCAAATTTATGTCAGGGGGGATTTAAACTTCAGCATTTACTACTTCACTCAAAACTGCAGAGAACTGGAATAAGAAGTCAGGAAGGAATCTTGAAAGTTTTAAAATACTAAAAAAGGAGTACATATTCAGCCCTAGAGTTTTTGCATCCAAATCCTTTGAAAACTAGGTTTTGTATTTATCACTGCATTAAGCAAAGAAAATTTCAAGCAGTAGTCACTATATAGATATGAAATGTGACTTTGACCAAGGAATTTTAAGATCAAATATTGGTACGTTAACATTGAACGTGGTGGATTTGCGTGGTGATTTCTCTCTCCTGTACAGTGCTGTGTTAAGATGTTCTGCAGAGCTCTGCAGCTGTGCCTGGAACAACCTTTCCAGAGCTCCCCTGAAATCCATCCTGCCTTCCCCATGGATGTCATGCAAATCTTGGCTCTTTTACAGGGTGATTGGGACCTTTGTCTTTGCTGAAATTGAATTTCTAATTGAAATCCTTTTTGGCAGGATATTTCACTGCCTGCTGTAATTGGCACCTGCTCTAAATAATATTGATATTTCTTATTTAAATAATAAATTATGGCTAATTGTAATACTTCATTATGCCCACAATTAAGTGAACTGAGGTTAGTTTACAATTAATACTAATACTAGTTGATGTGCAATTTGAATGTAATTTGCTGCTGTTAGCAGATTGCCAGTGGAAAGAAGAAAGCTAAGGGATTTCTTGTTTCCAGTGGCAATCTTGTTTTTCTAGACAAACAACCTTAAATAAAATGTGAGTTATATTCAAATAACCAAGTAATCAATTAGACTAAACATTCTGGTTTTATTTCTGATCAATCATTGTCTCTCTTCTACGGGTAAACACACATTCATACCCTCCCTTTGGGGAACCTAATTCCAATTATATCTATTAAAGATTAGTAAAATTAATGCAGTGCATCTTTAATTGTTTCATGTTACGAGAGACAAGATAAGTTCAGAAAACTCAGGTTTCACTCAGGCAATCCGTGTGATGGATTTTTATCAGAATGCTTCACCTGTTTTCGATCACACATTGCTCTGACTGCTAACAGAAGCTCTAAAAAGAAAATGGGGATGGGTCAGAAGTTTTGTGTGGAATTTCAGCCAATGGCAACAAATGCTACAGACATTGATTGTTCTGAAGAAAGAAATACCATAATAAAAGTAATATATGTAATAAAATACATTTGAGTGTATTCAGTGGCTTCCAAGCTATCTGTACCTTGAGGATTATTTGCTGTAGAGGCAAATGACGTAGGCAGATGGATGTTAGTTGGTTTGCTCTGCTTCACCAGTCAAAATTCTTCAGGTCCTTCCAACATCAGAAAGCATTTATAAAGTGGGCTTGAATAACAAATTCCAAATGCATCATCACTGTATTCAGTTTTCTGACTTGGCAAATTCATATTAGAAAAATGGCCTGTACTTCTTATACACCCATCTGTAATAAGGCTTAAAGAAAACATTAAACTTAAAATTGCTCCTGTCTTTTGTACAATCAGACAAGGAATTTTTGAATCAGAGCTGAAGTGATAGTACAGAAACTTAGGAATGTCTATCTCAATCCCGCATGGAAGCCTAAGTAAAAATAAAAAAAAAATAGGGTAAGCTCTAAGGGAATTTGAGTAATGAGCAACATAAAGGGATGGATCAAAAGCCTGTTGCAACATTCAAGTGCTCACATGGTTGTAACTGAGGTCCCTTTTCTTATTTCTGTGACAACACAGTGACTTAGTCTGCACTTTGGAGTAAGATAGTGGACACTAATGATATTCAGCTACCAAAAAAGGAATTTAGGCAGTGGGAATTAAATAACTTGTATCAGAATTGTTTGAGGGAAGAAATACAGAAATGTATTAATTTCTGAGTTCAGTCTGTAATGTTATGATACTCTGCCTGCACTACAAACATTTCTCTGGCACAATAAATTTGTGTATCTGGACAGATGTAGAGTGAGATTCATTTCCTCTGCCTGTGCTCTGGAGTGACCAAACATCTTAAGATGTAAGAACGGGGAATGACGTGCCCAGAGTCACTTGAAAGCAGGACATGAGATGGAACTTTACACTACAGTGGTGGTAGGATTTGTGATCTTATTGCCACATAATTCTTGGTTTCTTTAGTTTGGTTGGGTTTTTTAATAGAATGTTATGACTTCTTAAATAGCTATCCAAGTACATCACTGCTCATTTAAAAATGATGTGGGGGAAGAACTGATTAGATACCTGGAATGAGGAGAAATGTTGGAGTTGTGAAAGTCCAGCATAAATCAGGACCACTTAAAAATTAAAAGGCCATCTCCACCTTTTTAAACTTAGTCTTATGATTTCCAGGTCAGTCAGAAGCTACTCGAGATGTATGGAATAGAATAGGAAAATAGAATGTTTCTAGAGGACCAAGAGCTAATTTGGGAGAAACTAGAGTTCCTTTAACAGATCAGCAAATAAACCAGAAATTTCAAATGATCTTGACAGAATGTATAGCTGGAGTGATTTGGAAGGAGAGGTAGATGAAACATTTTAATAATGAACATCCTTTACTGAATTATCTTTCCTTCACTGATGACACTTTTTAGACAAAGAATTAGGAGATTCTGTGGCAAAAAAATCTCCACCCTAATCTTGTTTCCTTCTATCTTTCTAAATAGCTCTGTGTCATAGGATTTACTTATCAACTGTAACATTAACATTAAAAATCCTTTTATGTTCCTTGCTGTTATCCCAAGATGCCATTTTTAAGGCACCAGTCACTCTCTTTAGATTGCATCTGCCTTCAATCAGTGGTGCATCTGATTTCACTATAATTATGTTATCATTTAGATTAAGCAGTATTTTGCTGTTTCAGTTGATTAGAAAATTAGAAGTTGAACACAGTATTCATAATAAAAATACAAACTAGATGGTAAGAAAAAAATGCTGGAGAACAGTGGGTGTTTAGCAGCCTGTCTCTAGTTTGAAGTCAGAAAATATCTTCTTACTGTTGCCACAAATTCCGTAAGTCCTTGATAAAAATGCACCATCTGTGCTTCAGAAACAAACAGAATATTGCCCTGCAGAGGGTGGCTGTTCATTTATACAGTTATGGAAAATTTCCTTTTTTATACAGGGTGTATAAATCCTACCTCTACTAATGAAACAGCTGCTTTGAAATTCTGTACTTCTTCTCGCCACAGTGTTTTTCTTAGAAATTCAGAAAAATAATAAGCTACTGTTTTCTGTTGTGGCTCAGAATTCTGACTAATTCTTATTTGTGGTCAGCTCTCTACACTTTGTGATGACATTGAATCTGCAAATTATGGAATTGTTTAATAGATTCAGGGAAAAGTGTTATGGAGTTAGGTCTGGTGAACCATACGGCAGAGGATCAAAGATTTTTATTTTAACTGCTCTTTGCCATTCCTTCTTTGGTAGTGGTGTTAATCCTTCCTTTATAAAAGGAAATAGTAAACATTCATATTTCTAATAGTACTAGTTGGACTTGTTGGAATGTCTCTGCTATAAGTTGTTCGTACAAATAAGGGGGCAATGTATCTTTGCTACAGATCAGACTGATTTACTGTATGTCACGAATTTAATTGTATAACCATAATGATCTGGAGCAAAACAGATTGAACTGCCAGCTCTGCTACTCTGTGTGCACCTTTATCATCTGGTCTGACTGGCTACCTCCAATTCCAAAAAGCTCACGGGAAATTTTTCTTTTTCTTCCTGCTTGGGCATCCTCTATCAAATCCTTTTTGCAATCTCTCATGCAGATTTAATGTACTTTCTGAAAGAAGAAAGCATCAGGCACATCCTCTGTAAGCTTCAAATTCTCTACAACCTTCTCCTTTATTTCCATCCAAGAATACAATCAATCATGTGCTGTTATATATCTGCTATGGAATCAACTCCTAATGCCAAGGGGCTGACTGTGACACACAGCATCTAATGCCTGGAAAAAATGTCTAGCTCCTTGCGAGCTTTCTAGTAAATTAACCCAGTTCAAGCAGATAGAACAAGGTTCCAGTACTGAGAAATTAAATAAAACTAAAGAGAATACATTTCCAGGTGCAAAAGATGGTGTTGGAGTCCAGGGCATTCCTTTGGTTGCCCTGGAGGGTGAGGGACCTGGGCAGGGGGGTCTGGGACCCCAGCCCAGAGCCCAGAGCTCAGAGAGACACTGGATTTGATTTCAGTCCATGGGAGAGGCTTCTTGCACTGCAGGAAGCATTGCAGGCCACAAGAGTGTAAAAATAGTAGTTTAGAATATCACAGGGTGAAAAAACAGTGAGTTTGGGATTCTTGGCATTGAAGTGAATGGGGCAAGATGGAGAATTTAGGGCGTTGTCCCTTTCTTCTTCCTTCTTGTTCCCTCACTCCATTTCTGCAGTGACGTTGGCACAAAGTAGTTAGTGAGGATTGGGTCAGAGTAAAGATGACCTTTTTAGTAATAGTGATAGACATTGGTAATAAATAGTAAATAAAGAATACGTAGCAATTAGTATAAAAGATAAGGACAGCCCAGAGACAGGGGGAGTCACCAGATGTCCGAGCCGCGGCAAACATCTTTTGGACACTGAGAAAATTGTAAGATAAGAACTAATAAACGAAGCATGTAACCTTGAAGACTCCGTCTTTTCCTGCGTTTGGCACAGAGCTTTGCAGAGGGCCAGAACTCTAAGACCACCTGAATGCCGGGGAATTTAAGCTCCTAAAAAGGAGCCCCCGACAAGATGGCACTGGACAGCAGGGAAAGATACTTGACAAATATTCATCCTTTTAAATGCACTGAATTTAAGAAGGTATTGCCTTTTCAACATTGGCTGCTTTATTAGCTTCTCTACAGGTTGATATTCAATTGCAGAGAATAAATTAAACAAAAAATCAACCCAATTCATGGTGAGCTTCCATTGGCCTTAGATGTCCAACCTTATAAAAGATAAAAATGCAGTGTTTCCCCTCGGTAATCGTGAACATATTTTGTGAACATAACTGCTTGTTTTGTGAAGCCTGTGAAAACAACCTGGGAAACCACAATATCATCAACGTTTTTCTAGCACATATTCTCAGACTTCACCGAAGAGACAGCGGTGTGAGTCTGCTACCACAATAGCACTGTAATGAAGTACGCATTAAATTTATGCAGATGGTAGTTTCTTTCCAAGGAAGATGTATTGATGTTTACCATTATGAATATGAAATTGTTAATTGTGGATTTTGAAACTTCAGGAGGCATTTTGAGCATGCAATTTATCTTATGACAAAATTTATCCTAATAGAGTTGTGTTGAGCTCTCAGAATGACAAAACCAGCAGGGCAGTCAGGCAGACTGTCCCTGGGGGAAAAGAACTGTTTTGACATCTGTCTGAATACAATATTTCTCCTGGTTTTTCCTGGACTAATATTACAGATGCCATGTTTGGAGCCACTAAGGGCATGATGCTGCAAGCTGGTGTCTGGTTCTGAAGGGGGCTCCAGGTCTGTGAAGAACACAAGCTGTGTGTGTCAAAAATTGGTTGTAATTCAGAAATGTAGAGATGCTCAGTGTCTGGACTAGATCTCCCTTCAGGTTAATACACTGCAGCTTTCCTAGGTAAAATGGGGATGTGCTGGGAGTTCGTGTCCCAGCAGCAGGAAGGAAGTGTGAGGAGGCACCAGCAGCCACCGCTGCTGCAGTTCTGCACCTCTGTTCTCTCCCTGCCGTGACACCGTGCGGTTGTGGCCAAGGATAAATTGGTGTCCTGGTGGTGACTGATTTCACTTTTGTTTGAGTCGCCTCTTGCTGAGCTCAATCTCCAGATCTGCCTTCCCCTCGTGACTTGTTCTTGCCATGCTATAGTACAAACTGGTTTTAAACAAACGAGCAAATGAAAGAAAGAAAACCATTAAAAACCCCCAAAACCAAAACAAACTCTTGGGGTCTCGAGGTTTAGAATTCACAGTAACGTTTTCACATTTTATAGACACTTAAAAATTTTAATTACAACTTTCCGTGATTGGCAGTATTATCTACTTTTTTTTTTTTTTTTTTTTTTTTTTTAATTTACAGTGTCGTAAATGAAAAATGTGACGTTTATTCCCCCTGTGAGAGGGGACAGGGATCACCAGGTGGCGTTGGATCACACGGACTTGCAGCCCGTTCGCGCCCTGCGCGCTGCCGGGCAGTTGAGCGAAGACGCACCGCGGGGCTGCGTTTGCCGCAACACCCGAAGTTTGCACGCAGCCTTTCCCTTTGACTTCAGCAAATGGTTGAGGCACGGCTGCTCTGTGTGATTCAGAGCATGCACGGCTGATGGAAAAGGTTCACAGAAAAAATGCTGCTCACACGTTATAGAGAAAACTGTATAAAGAAATCGTGGAGTGGAAGCACCTCTATTGTTTTGTTGAAAAGCTTTATATGAAAAACTTCTTTTCCCTCTAGAATAGCAACCTTGAAAATTTATTTTAATCAAGTTGACTTACTGAGTATAAGGAAGCGTTATTTTGGATGGAAGTGCTTGAGCTTTTTTTTTTTTTTTTTTTTTTTTTTTTTTTTTTTTTTTTTTTAGTCCCTGACAGGTCCACTTAGGTTCTACACTTACGAAAATAGGACAAGACATTTACTGAGAGTTTTCTGCTTTACTTAACTGCTTTTTTGCATTATTAAACAGTGCACTGAGACAGGAATTAAGCCAGAATAAATAACACACGTTTAATAGTGTAGTTAACCATGGGACTAAAGTCCATAACTCAGTTTTTCAGAGAGGTATATAAAAATTCAGCAGTGGACGTGGTCAAATAGTTTATCCATGATCATGAGCTCTCTTATCTTCTCCACACATTGACTGAGAAGACTGGAGAAATTATCTTTTCTCATTGAAATTTTTTAGAGGTTTCTATTTCATTGTCACACCATGCTCCCTTTTGCAGCTGCTGGTTGTTAGCACATGGAAACCCATGGTGTTCAGCTGGTCCACCTAGGTGCAAAAGCAAAGGTGGCATTGAGGATCCCTCTCTTCCTCGGAAAGGCAGTCAGAAGATGTTCACACTGATTCTGAGAACATTTAAAATTAACATTTTTTCACATGGATAACATTTTTATGGCAGATCATTCTCTTAATAAGAATCAATTACCTGTTCTTTTTTTTTTATTCTTCTTCTTTTTTTCTTTTTTTTTTTTTTTTCTTTTTTTGAGAATCCAGTTGTATGGAACAAGTCTCACGGGAAGTGTAAGATTATGTTTTTAAACCATTAATTTCTTCTGGTTATCATACTGCTTTCCTCATGCTAATTGCTAAACCCGGTGGGATCTCACTAACGTGAGATACAGCCAGGAACAGACAGCAAAATCGGAAGATAGCAGGGGTGGTGATTTTAAACCCCACTGCCAGGCTTGTGGCACAGTACTGAGAAATGGAAAAGGCCAGTCCATCTCTCTTCCTGCTGTGTATTGTCCCCACAGCACATTGTGAATGTGTTTTGTCTCCCGTGTTTTATGGCTTTTGGATGATGTAGGGAGTTTCCACACTTCCCTGAAGAGATTGTTCCATAAACTTGTGCAATTTATTGTGAGATGCTTTGCTGGTGTTCTACTGTAATTTCCTCATTACTGAGATATAATTATCAGTAATGTAATTATATATACTGTAAGGGATTTCTTTTCTCTCTGTGGTATTTACACCATCTTTTAGAATCATAACCATTTTTCTTTGCAAGCCTTTTAGCTAATACATGCATTTATGGCTTATTCTTTAAATGGTTCAGCATTCTCTATTCAACCATTTTTCCTTTAAAAAAAAAATTAATGCATCATGGTAAAATGTGACTTGTTTTGAATGAAAAACGTTCAGCTGACCAAAACCTTGCCATCAAAAAGGGTTTTGAAGGGAGGATAACAGAAGTTCTCTGAAGATGCTTATTACTTGCCTCAAAACCATCAGGTTTTTGTTGTTGAAGAATCAGTAATCCCCTGATTACTCAAAGGTCAGTAGTAAGTGTATATGTATACTTATTTTATATATATATGTATAATATACACTCATACAAATTGCTTTCTTGTCAGTGTTTACACATAGGTGCTGCTAGCCAGGTGTTACAGATGCTTTTATGCATATATCAGATATGTTAGCAAGTAAAAGTACATTTCAGAGTGACTGTCCTCCACTTGCTGCATTTAGGGTAGTTGTGCTCTGCTTTTCCTTGTGCTGCTCTGAGTCTTCTTGTAGGATATGGCTGGCATTATTTCCCTAACTTGGATGCTGTGAATCTCTCTTTTGTCCCTGCTCCCCTAGCCTTGTCTACAACAGTATAATATGTGCTTGTTTATAGTACTGCCTTTTAAAGCTCTTTTTACTTTACTAATGAGAAACTTGCTCTTTTCTTTGGTGGCGGTCATCATGGGATTATCCAGCAAAAAACAATTGACAAAACAAAAGTTTCCCTATGACTTGGGGTGTTCCAAGTGGAGGATATTAGTGTAAAGAACTGCAGGCTCGATGTAATGAAAGAGAGTATTCCTGCAGGATTTGTTTGTCAGGAAAGGGAACTCAGTGTCTGTTGCCAAGAAACTGTCACACTTGCCTTAATTATGATTAACAACGTACACGTGTATCTGAGAAGATTTTTTTCCTCATTGAGTTTTGTAGGGTGTCCATGTCATTGCTAAATATTATTTCACTGACATCTGCTATTGTAGTTTTTTATGATAAGAGCTGGTCTCTGGTGCATCATCCATCTATGCAGAAAAATTATTTGCAATCTGCAACTATTGCCAGTTTGAAATGTCTTCCTCAGCAGATTTCTATTCTAGGTAGCACCAAACTGCATTTATTTGTGTAACTCTTGGCAGTTGTATAGTGTAATCCTGGTGAAGAGGGGAAAATTGCTTTGAACCATGAGAAATAATGCTGGGGCTGTTTGTGAGCAAGGTATTTGTCAACATATTGAGCAACTGGCTCTAAACCAACCAGAGTAGTTCATAATCTCTGTTGATGAACTGCTTAGTCCTGCAATGAATGCACGAAGTTTGCACTGTAGAGTTTCTTATTCTGCCTTTTCTCTGTCTCATTTGTTGTAAGAGGAATGTCAATAATACATGATAATGTTTTTAAAGAAAAGTACAATCTGATCCATACATTATTGGCTTACAAGGATGCTTTCAAACACTTAAATTCCAGGATCATAACTATTATTACAGCCAAATTAACTGCGCTATAAGTTCTTATTTTACAGTTACTTTATATTCAAAAATGATTGTATTTTCTGGGAGAAGCCAAGGAAAATCAAGCAGAAATCAACAGAAACCACTGATGGTATATTCTAAAAGAGAGTACATATTGAGAAATAAGCCAAGAAAATTTATACAGATTTATATAGAATCACAGAATAGTCAGGTCTGGAAGGGACCTCTGGAGATTATCCAGTCCAGCCCCCTTCCCCAGGCAGGGTCACCCGGAGCAGGTGACACAGGAATGCATTCAGGTGGGTTTGCAATATCTCCAGGGATATATATGTGTGTATATGTACACACACACTTATATATACATGTTTGTGTACATATATATACACACACTCACTAAGGCTGTCCAGACGTTAGTAAACTCATTTAATTTTCACTTTCTCATTCTCTTAATCTCATTGTGTTGTGCAGGTGGAGAAATTGGTCATACCCCTCCAAAGTCAGCAGTAGAGAACTCTGTCTGTGTCTTGTTTATTAGACATTTAAGCTCTAATTGGCAGCACTTAAGAGAGTCAGGGAGTGTACAGAGCACTCACTCACTGGGAATTGTATCAGCAATTGATCTCATCAATGGTTTGTACTCCAGAAGCATTTACTTATTTACAGCTGAGTGCCTCCAAAGGACAACTGGTTTAGGTACTTGAAGATATCCAGTAAGGTGCAGAAGAGCATGGCTGCAGTTCAGACATCTGAGTGGTTTCCAGTGGGAAATATGTATGTGGGCACATTTTGAGTTACAGTGTACATCTACATTTTCAATGAAAATGGCTTTTTAAATGAATCTCAGTGCATGAGGAAAATTGAAGGGTTGTTTCACTGAGAGTGCCAAGCCAGGTCCCAGAAAACCTCTCAACAAATACTTCTGTTTTCTGGGGAGTGAGTGAAGAGGGGGAGTTTCATTAGACTTGAGGGTATAAAAGCAAATGCAAGTTAATTTGGAAAAATAAGGGAAATTTTGAAAATATCTCCCCTTTGGAATTACTGGGACACTGTTTTTCCTTCAGTAGTATTTACCATCTTTCTTTGTTTTGCTCTGAGTGATTTGGAAGCCAGTCTTGCCCGCTGTTTATCTGTCACTTCAGCTCCCTGGGAGCTAGTTCAGTGTCTATGAGGAATATTCTGCAGTGTTATACACTGCTCTCACGTATCCCTTCTGGGGCAGTAGCACTGGCATCTCGGCAGTGAGGTGCAAGTCTGACCTGTACTCTTGGTGCTCGTATTGCTGAACCTCTGAGCTGATTTGACCTAGACATCAACTGCCCTGTTAGTGTGTTACAGGGTTTTCACATCTGAGAGATAATTCTAAGAGGTTTTGCCCACTGAAACTAGAACCAACCTCAGTTGCTCAGGATCCAGGGTTGGATTCATATCCCTAAAAATGCTGATTCCACTCAAGGCACCTGGATCTGTGGCTGCAGCAAGGCAGGCTCAGCTGGCTGGGCTTCACGCCACGAGCCATAGGTTACACCTGGCCTGCAGCTACAGCAGGGGCCTTGGCTGGGACCCTCTGCAGCACAAAGTGGGACAGCCCTACTCAGCCTCTTTTCCTGAGCCACTCACCAACTCTCCTTCTCCTTAGCGCCCAGGAAAGAAACGTAACCTTTAGTTGCTGGGGCTCATATTTTAACCAGCACACTTGGCAAGCATTTTTCAATTCCATTCTTGTAATCAGGATTGTGTGCTACTTCTGTATACAGAAGGAGAGGGTCCTTGGCAAAGAGATGAATGTGGAATGTTAATTTCTTTCTGCAGTGTTGCTGTTCAAGGCTCTGTCACGGGTACCAATTGAAAAATACCTTCCCAAATTCACAAAATTTCTGAGGGTATTTAGCATCTGAGTTGGGAGTTGATGGTGTTTGATCTTTAAAAACCTTTCTTCTCGTGGTTCCTGCTGAACCTCATAGCACTTTTCTAGATACTGCAGAGAGCTAGGTTTGAGGGAAATTTGTAGGTTAGAGGGAAGGTGCTTCTTGTGTCATAATCATCAGCCTACCCTAGAGCAGGCTGCCTAACTCAGCTCAGAGAGTAGAGAATCTGTGCCAGGAAACTCAGGCAAGCTCTGTTCTATCTGCATGGGCTCACACTGGCTCGTATCCTGCCTTTGGCCATAGGTTATATCTCCACCTTCCACCAGGAGCACTTCAAGAAGCTGTGGGCAAGCACGGGGACAGAGATCAGCCTCCTCAGACAGAGTGGTACAGGATTGTTTGTGAAAGCAGTCTGGATGCTTACCTTGGCAGGCTTTGCAAGCTGAATGAAAATGCTGAGCAAGGGCTAAAAATTTTGAATATAGTAATGTGTATTAAAAAAATAAAAGTAGATTCATATGACTTTAGTGTTAAAAGCAGCCCAGTGGAGCTAGATAATGTCAATAGCTGGATTATGTCAAGTTAAGAGCGACCTTCAAATTTAGTCAAATAATCTTAATTTGGGTCATATCTGTAGAAACTAGATGATTTCATAGCACTATGAAAATGCTATGGAATCAAACAGAGATGGTCTTGCTGGCCCACATGTGCTTTCATACTAGCAAGGAAACTGACAGGAAATTGGTTGGTGTGGTTCAGATGAGACCAGATCAGAGGCAGAAGTCCCACTGATTTCAGCAGGAAAATGGATTGTACATGAGGAGGGGAGGGGGAAGAAAACTGCATCGTGTTGAGACTCACCTCAGCCTGAAACAGCTGCAGGGGTGTGTTCCGAAGGCAGAGAGACATTAACTTATTCTAAGATAGGCTGGTTTTACTTATTTTAACTTTAGAAGAAAAAGAAAAAGGTTTTTTAGCTTGTAAAAGAGATTCTTTCATTGCAGTCAAGTTTTTTAGTAGAAGACTAACTAGAACCTAGAATTTGAAATGCGTTGACATCAGAGGATTTTTATAAATTCATATGCTTGGGTGACTATGCCAAGAGAGCTGCCTTGGAGGGATTCTGTGCACTTATAGAAAGATACTAACAATTTTAAATCTCTGAAGACTTTCAGTTAACTTGCAATCTTAAGTGTATTAATTTTATGTTCCTGCTTTTTCAATCTGGTTAAGTGTTTATCTGTGCATCCAATATAGTCATCTTCACACGTGGTACTTCTTTGTTCTGCTGTTCTGTCATCAAAACAGAGATAGAAAGGTTTGTGGGTGTCTTGGAGGAATTTATTTGCAAAGAAGGTAAATAATTTTCTTCTTTTTTTGTGTACAGTCATAATATATTTAAAGGTTTTTTGAATTAATAAGGAAGATTATCGGTGTAAATCTCACATTGTAAAAAAAAAAAAAAATCATTAAAACTTTCCTCCTCACTAGGAAGCATGGCTTTTCAAGTAGCAATTTTACTAGGTACAAAAAAAAAAAAATAAATAGCTGTTGCAGTTCTGTTTCCTGAGTGCTATAATTCTGTATCCTACCTGCCATTGCTTTAGAGGTGTGAGGATGTGAGTTAGCACCCTGTTTGCAGTGTGACTGACACAAGTATGTTCTCTTTTGGTAGCTGGGGTGCTACAAGTGAGCTTTCCTTCTGCCTAACTAGAGCTGTGTAAAGACCAAACCAGAACAACTGATTCAAGTCACAAGGAAAGGTAGATGTGTCTCAGCTTCAGCCTAACTTACACAGTACCACAAGCCCAGGGCCTTTGGAGAGCACATTGTTCTGCAGGCTCCCATCTGATCTAATTTCCCCATTCAAAGCTCCTTTTCTTTTTACTCTGTGATTACTGTGGTTTGATTTCTGCTGGTACATTCCCAAAAAACTTGGCCTCCTAAAAACAGAGTTACTGATGATTTTTTTTTTTTTTTTTTTTTTTTTTTTTTTGAGTGGGGAACCAGTTCTGAGTAAATGGCAGTACTTAGCTTATCATGTGGAGACTGTGACCTGCACCCGTTTAAGTCTCCTGCCGTGTGCGCTGTCCCGGGCAGCGTTGTGTCTCTGCGTTGGTGCAAAGATTGTGTGTGCACACAGATGTCTGCAAAATCCATTTGTGTAGGTGGTAGGGGCAGCTCCAGTTCCTTGTGCAGAGAGCAACGTCAGCTGTTGTAGAGAAAGTGTTTGTGTATGTATCTGACTGGACTCAAATGTGCCACCACAAGTTCTTCCAGTGAGCCATCCTTTTCTGTTATCACTCTCCTGAAAATGTGCCTGATAGGTCCTGCAGGATTACTTTTGCCTGAGCTTTAATTTGCACCGCTGTAAGTGTTTAAAATTAATGCCCGTTCTGGAAAGTTCTAGTGGTTTGAGAGGCTCTTGCTGCATTGGTATTGTACATTCGAACGTGGCGGTGAGTGACAGCAGATAGAAGGGATTCACTGGGTTCACTGTGTTTATACGTGTAGACTATTTGGGGTTTATTTTTTAAAGTACCCTCTCAAAGCAGTGTAAATTTATTTTTTTCCTAGAGTTTACTTTACCCATGTTACTTCTGTAGTTGTCCTGAAGCTTTCAGTTCTGAGCTTGTAAGAGTTCAAGAAGTTACACAGTGTAGGCAAGATATCCTATAGCTCTGCAAAAATCTGCATATTTTTCACTATGTCAGTGCATACACTATTTTTTTTTTTTTTTGTATAATAATCACTGAAGTAGGTGACTTAGCTCCAAGAAATTCAATTGCAAATAATTTCAGCCATGCTCCTTAAGTAGCAACTCGAGTAACTTGATGTGGTGATTTTTCAGTAAGAAAGTAACTCATAGCCACCATTTTTATTCAGTCTTTCTTGAGAGAAGGCTGCTTGTGGCCATAACATTGGCATTAGTCCCCCTGTCCCTGACCCAAAGCCTTTTCTAAAGCTAATCTTCAGAGAAACCCATGCTACATTTAACTTTGGTATCTCTCCTGTGGGTCTCAAATTTAACCAGACACGGCCGATCTGAATATTTCCTGCATGTTAAACAGACCATTGTAAGCCTTTTCCTCTAGGCTAGATTGTTATAAATGCTGTTTATGATCCTGCTATGACAACTGTGAAGGACATGGCAAAGAATTTATCACAGGATTATTCATCCGCCATCAGAATACCTAATAAGATTCTAAATGACCCAAGATGATAATAAGATCTAGCTTGTAGCAATAAGGTATTAATAAACTGGGTTTTTTTCAATAAGGAATTGTCCTGGCATCATTACCCTGACATATTTGTTTTCCTTCTATTTTCCTGGTAACATAGCTCTGGTGCTTTATACAGCAAATTTATAAAACCCCATGATGTATGAAAAATACACCACATGTGAAGTGGAACCCATAGGTTAAAGGCAAGAACATTCTATTTGCCTATGCCATAAAAGGACTAGATTTTTTTAAGCATAGAACCTAATTTTTCCATGCTCTTTCACTTTGTATTTAAAAATTGTATGTAGAAGAATACATGCCCTACATACAAGGCCATAATTCAGATGAAGAGATTTTGTCAAAATCATAAACCCAGAAAGTGCAGGTCAGGTGATTAATGACTGCCAGTAGAACCCTGAAGTCATCCTGAGCTGGAATCACACCTGCAATCCTTTGCAGTGTCTCAGACTTTAAAACTATTCGCTTCCTGGGGGGAAAAGAAAAGCTTATATAATGGCATAAAAAGCTGGCAATTTCTGTTGCTGTGAAAATGACAGATGAAAAATACATGAATGCACAAGTGGTCTGATTAGGCTGAAGTCTGGGATCTTCAGGGAGACCTGATGTCAGTACAACCTGTTCCTGTGCACAGCTGACTCTCTGCTCCCCTCCCAGTGCTGGGCTAGGGAACTTCCATTTTCTGTGGCCACCACTGGCCCCACAGGAGAGGCTCTTCATGGGAAGAAAAGACTATCTCAACATGAAGTTTCTGAGGAGGTGAGAGGTGCCAAGTACAGCAAAGAGCAGATGTGGAAAACTGCTACTTATCCACTAAACCTATTGAACTGGTGATAAAAAGCTACATTACTCCTTGAAAATGCAGAGTTGTTATAGCTTGTATAAATGCAAGTTTGCACTGGCTGATCTCAAACTCTTACAGGTTGGTTCCCCTCCTGCATTTATAGTAAGGGAAAGCATGAAACATGTGGATTGTTTTGCTCAGAGCTCTGACCTGAGGCAGTGACACAATAGTAATTCCTGGTCTCAGACAATTCCTCTACCCATCAATCTACATCATGACCAAGCTCATTTTCTTAAAAAGTCAAAGATGGATGTATATCTCATTATCACTTAAACTTTTATCAAAAGTTTATTCAAGCTAGAGAAATGTGAGATTTGGTGCAGAACACCATAAACTTTAAGGTGTAAAAGGGATTTGGATTATTTGAGCTCCTTGCTTTCAGTCATGTTCCTGAGTGGAGAATTGAGTGGTTGCATGTGCAGTTAAGTGACCTGGTGACCTTGCAGGGCTGGTTCATGAAAAAGTAAGCTAGCATGGGACATAAAACACTTGTGCCCCTTTTCCTTTCCAAACTTCCTTTGGGAACACTGGGAATTGCTCTGCTTTGCTTCTACATCTGAAGAAAGAAAATAAAAATACTTCCTACCTTAAGGGAAGGTTGTGAAGACAACTACCAAAAATTACAGTAATGGAAGTGCTCAGACATTAGTGGAATGGAAGCCTTGTGAAAGTCCAACAAGGTCTCATTTCTGAAGGAGTAGCTGGTGCTGTGCAGATTTAACTTTTCTTTTTGATGCAGCAAAAGTAATCTATTGCACACCTGTTTCCCAAATGTAAAATGAAGATTGTGTTGCTGTGGGTGCTGTGAGTACAAAGGGAATATGTGCTAAAGTGGGCATGTGTGAAATTAAAGCATAGATCTGAACAGACAATTCTAATTGAAAAAGGAGTGGGATCAAGGCTTTGATCCCATTTAATTGTCTTTTTTCACTAACCTCTGATAACTTTCAAGCCACTATTCACTGAAAGTTTCTGTTTTCTAACAATCCTCTTTATAGGGAATAAGCAAGTCATTAAAATAGTTGGGAAATAAGTAGTAAAATGCTGTAATGTTTTATCTTCATCCTGTCTGATGGAATTCAACTTGGGTCCATCTGGGGTGTGTTAATGGTGCTAAAATAAACCTTCTAGAAAGTTGTAGTCGCATTTGCTGCTGGTGACTTTACTTAACCAGACTTACCAACAAATTTAGAAATACTCATCTTCAGAATTTTCCCATGATTTATAGAAACTTTCTTAACATTATAATATGTGGAGATCACTAGAATTTTATGGAGAAGGGGCTTGTGTCAGCTCTGATGAGCTCTGGAAATAAGAAATTTAGAATTCCCTTTTCTTTGACAGCTCTTATATGTCACCCCTTCCAGCCTGATCAGTCCCTTTGCAACCACTGCAGTTCTCTATGTAAAATGTGAGAACACGATGGGGAGAGAAGATAGAGTGAAGAACAGGAGGGGTTGTATAAAGGATGGCTGAGGGGAGAGGGTTAAAGCAAAATATTATTGTCTGTTAAGCTAAGAAGAGTACTTGTTGCTTTGGGGATTGGAACTACAGTGAATTGCTCGAGAAAGCTGTTCTACTGTTTTTTCTTCTGCTATGGATGATTTCCTGGAAAAATTGAATACTTACAATAGCACAATCTAGTAAAATCCCCTCCTGGGTTTGGCACCTGCTTCTTGGGCTGTCCTTCAGATATGTTTGGAAAAGGGGGTATTTTGTGAAAGCAGATTGTGAGAGTGCAGGGTGATCCTCAGTTTTTTAGGAAGCAGAGTAACTTTTCCCTTTCAACTCAAAAATTCTGTGAAAGCTGTAGAGAGAGATAAAATCAAACGCTATCTAAGCAAGTGACCAGTTGTGAAGTGGCTGGGGATCAGCACCTCACAGGAACCAACAACATTCCATCAGTAAAGCTGGGAACAACCTGGGAAACAAGAATCACGGCTTCCCTCGTCTCTCCTTTCAGGAGATGTGTATGGCCTTGCTTTCTCCACCTGCAAGTCCCATCTCCCAGTCTCTGAGGAACCCTGCTGCCCCACGGAGCACTGGAGAGCAGAAACACCTTTCCCAGTGCCGCAGCCGTGGGGCTCAGGAGCTCTGGGCACAGCGCAGCTGAGCCCTGCAGGCAGCAGCACGAGGCTGTGCCGCTGAGGAGCTGAGAGGCAAGGACCCAACTGCAGTGTCCAAAATGGACATAAAGAGCTGTGAGTGAGGGAGGAGCAGGTCAAAAAACAGGTTCAGCTGCCCCTCCTTGTGCATCAATGTCATTGACAGCCTGAAGATTTTGTAGGATTGTGGTAAAGCACAATCTGTATTCTGGAACAGAAATGTGTTCTAGTCCCCAGTGCCTAGTATTTCGGACTGTTTAGGCTGGTTCTCTGCTACTGTATCTCCAAGGAGTCTTCAAATGTCATTCTTAATTTTGTCTAATTCTGTGTGTCTTGCTGTCAGCGATGCCAACACAACAGTGAAACTAGGCTAAAAAAGGAGAGAAGGCGTGTTGATTTTTTTTTCCTTTAAGTTCTCAAAATAAATTAAGGAGAAATATTTATCTCTATAGTATTTCAAATCCACTGTATTGCTTCATCTGCGTAAGCCTGCTTTCTCTGTTGTGTCCTATTTAGCTCTAGAAAGTCACAAGCATATTGAGGGCAAATAGTGGGTACAAATCTGACAGAAAGCTAATGAGCTCTCCTGTGATTATCAGTAAGGACTATGACTCATTAAATCTCATTTCCTGAGAAAGTCCACATAAGTAGAGGAAATTATCTGGAATAAAGGTCTAAAAACCTAATTCAATCAGATTTATAGGTGTTCTTGTTGCAACAAAATAATCAATGAAAACAGAGGGACCTTCTAATGAGAGCTTTTGGTTGCTGTTCAGAGAGAGGGGTCAGTTTTCCTTTTGTTCAAGATTCAGGCAAAATAGCTGCCCTTCTCCCAAAGTAACAGGTGGATACATGGTGTGAGTATTTTCAATTTTCATTTTAGACATGTGATACAGCTGTTATAACAAATAAATGTGTGTAATGTGACTTCCATTCAAAACTATGCTTACAAATGAACTTGGCTTGTCCAGTTGTTGGTAGGTTGCGGTTGCCTTGATTTAGTGTTTTCTTCTTGGGATGCACATCATTGTGTGGTACATTTTTTGTACATGATTTAGAGAGGAAAAGCCTCTTCTCTGTTGCAGTGAAGAAGAAAAACATTGATTTTAATGAGCTTTTTGGCTCACCCTGTGATAGAGCAGCATTTAAAGAAGTTTTTTTTCTGACAGCTTTTATCTTAGTGTAGAGATGTGTGGACACAATCTCCCGTTATGTTACATACTAACATTACATGGATGTGACAAGGAAAGAGCTGGTGTGGTCTCATGGAGTGGATAGTGGGGACCCATCACTGCCTGACAGGTGAGGAACACGGGCAGCTCTTGGCATTTGTAATTCAGAGTGTGATCTGAAGGCCTCAGCAGCTGAACCAACTTGCCTTCATTACTAGATTCTTGCTGCTGGGAGGGACCTCAAACTGATTGCAGCCGGCTCTGGGTCTGTTTAAATAATTGGCTTTCTGGGATACTGTGGTATGATGATACAGTTGATCCTGCTGGTGCTAAATTATCTTGGAACAGGGAGATTAAAATAATATAACTATTTACCAAACAGAAATGTACAGTTTAGTTTGATCTCAGAAGCTTGGATCAGAAATGAGCCCAAGTTGAACATCTGGGGAATAAGAACAGTGATGCCTTTCTAAACATCTCTGAGTTTTATTCAGGGTTTTCATCTGCGCTTTTAGGTATATGAAAGTGTTATTTGCTTAATTCAAATCCACTTCTTCTGGCATGAGAATGAGGAATACTGATGTTTTATCCAGACACAGTTTGAAGAACGTGACATAAAACTGAATGTAGGAGACATGCTTTTCATGTGGACACCTTAGCAACTCTATGTTAGGAATTCCATTTTTGTATGCATTTCCAGAGAGCTGAGCTTTTGTTGAAGTGTTGTTTCCTTCCACTTCAGCTGTTCCCAGTTCCATCCTGCACATTACATGTCATCTGTGGGATGTGCCATTCAGGAATTAAACAAAAACCCTGGGAAAATATGCTGCTGTTTATAACTTGAAAAAGCATTTATTAATGTGAATATATAAGGTAGGAGTTAGAGAGAAGCAGTTGTTTATGTGCTATGAATCACATTTTTCTGTTTGCAAAATGAAAGTTATTTAGAGGTTCTGTGTTGTCAGTGGAATTTGCTCCAGGACTGTTTTATAACGACAAAAGAAATCCTGTGCTATGTGCAATACAAAGATTAGAAAAATTAGGAATTCTTACTCTACTGGGGAGCACAGACAAAGAAACAAAGGAGTTAGAGAAGTGTAAATGTTCCTCTGGTAATATAATCTGAAATGATGCTTCAAAAATGCCATTTTTAACCCTGTGGTGGGAAAGACTTTGGAACACCATCAGCAAGTAAGTTTCCTTATCTAGCATGTGTGAAAGTCTGAGGTTTTATATGATACTTTAAGTTAAAAATCTGTAAAGGATGGGAAAGTCAAGATTATTTTGAGGGTTTTGCTGGTTTGGTTTTGAGGCTGGTTTGTGGGGGGTTTTTTTTGGTTTTTTTTTTAGATTGGAAAATGAAGCTTAATGTGTCAAAGACTAAAATGGTAAAGCATTACCAATAAATGTTTGGAAGGGCTTCAGAGTTATAATACTGCAGTCTGAAGGAGACTCTTTAAAACCCTGGTGTCCTCTTAACTATCTTGGTTACATTCTGCACCTAAACTGGCATCCAGGATTGGAAGCACAGTTTTGCAAAAGGATGTATAGGACATTTTGTATAGATCACACTGGGATTGTGGCAAGGAGTGATGTTAAATAAGTAAACAACCATTCCATGTGTTTTGTTACAAGCATATCCATATTTTAGCCTGATCTCTTTTGGGCTGTGTAGGGGATCTTGATTGTTCTGTTTATTGGTATCTGACAACAGGGGTCAAAGATCTTGCTGGTACTTGGGGGGTAATGTTTAATATATTAGTGAACAAAAGGTTCTTGTGCTAATCCTCTGAAGGCTTCTGTTTTGGAAAAACGCTGTTGAGAGCTATATTAAAGTGTAGAGCGGTTGATTGGTTGTGTGATGTGAATAACTCCATTTAGTGCCAGCATCACATTGGAACCAGACCCCTCCAGGCTGATTCGCTGCCTCATTAGAAGCCAGTGAAATTCCTTCAGCATCAAGCAGTGCATTTAGGTGTGTTTTGTTTTGCGGACACTCAATTTCTGTGTAAAGTGTAGAATTTTCAGAAAAGTCTGGAAAACAGTGGACTACAAGAGGACAATCCAAAGGTGGCAGAAACATAGACCAGTGTCAGCCATGTGCAAGCAGAATTTTGGTCAAAGGTTGAAGAGCATGTGATGAGGGGAAGGGGCTTTGATATATTAATAACATTGAAGCATAATCAATTTATACACTATCTACAATTTACATAGACTTAGATGAGCCTGAAATACATCAGATTGCCTTGTCAAAAGCACACACTGGGTATTTGTTCCACCTAATCCTCACTGGTAGTCCAGACTCTCGAGAAGGGATAAATCAGGAGTGGAGTAACTGTAAAAGTTTACTCAATTATCATCTCAAAATTATTCTTAAGTTAAACATGGACATCTTGCCTGTCAGTCAATCCGCCTGCCATTTTTTCCACCTCTCATTTTGAAAGAGGACTGGGTTTTTGGCAAAGTGATAATAAAATTGTAACAAAGTCCAATTTTTCAAATCAAAAGCTAGAACTCTGCTTTGGGGCTCCATTTTCTTTCTAAGAATCTAATGAGGAGGGACAGGCAATTATTATTATTTATTTCACTAATTAGCTAGATAATCATTCACTGTAAAACTCTTCAGTGTTAGAAATATGTTCCTTGTAGACTTTGTTTAACAGTTCCCTTTTTATCAGACTGAACCACTGTATGACATCTATTATTAGTGGGGCAATGGGGGCCACTTGAAAAAAAAAAGGAAAAAAAAATAGAGGGATAATTTTTGATCTACAAAGATAATGCAACAAGAAGCAACAGTCCATAAAAACATCTCCTTTCAGTCTCTGGAGACATAATGCTTTATGATAACCATAAAACATTTTAGTGCAAAATAAATTGCTGTCCTATTCAAATCCTTAAATGTACTACAGTGGATGTCACTGAAGACATACAGCTATTTTTTCCAATACTGAGATATATTTTATCATAATTTGTAGTGTAGGTGACAACCTTGTACACATGATTGCCTTTTCTTGCTTAGTTAGCTTGCCAAGGTCAGAGTCCTTTGGCCTTTTATGGATGTAGAACTATTAGGAAATAAACAGGATAACCAAGTAGCGTAAAGACAAAACTTGTTTCCTTGACTGGTTAGTCATATACCCCTGAAGATTTCATAGTGTTCTGAGTATGTACTTACAGGAAATGCTTTTTAAATGCTACAACAAACACTTCTCTCTTGTAAAACACATAGGCAATTTTTCTCATTTTCTATCTTTCTTTCTTTCTAATTTTTGTTTAATTATGTTTTCTCTTTTCTCTTCCAGCTAATGAATGGCATGTTGGTTTTGGAGCTGCTGTAAGGAGAAGAAGGAGTGGCAATTAATGGAAAATACTGCAGCTACTGTTCTGCCCAGAAGCCTTGAGCCAGGTAAGCACCTCAATTTCCTCATAGCTGAGTTCTTCTGGTGTCATTTCACATTGTGCCACTGGTGAGGTTCTTGGAACACGCGTTCTCAAGGAGCTTCTAGAATTTCATAGTGACTTTTTGCATCAAAGCAGTGGAGAAGAGAGTTTATTCTAGAGCACTTTGGTGTTACTTCTTCTGATGATTATGCCTATGTAGGACTGCATGGAAAGGATGTAGGAAAATGTAATAATGGTGACCTATTAAGTAAAATCTTTTAAAAGTTATATCCTCACTCCATAAAAGTATTTGCCTCATATATAGTATAGCTGTTTTGTTTAGATCTGATATAAAGTCATAGTTTATTGAATTGAATGGAATGGGGAAAAAAAAGAAGTTGTTGAAGTCTCCATGGAGCCATAGAAATGTGGAAGACCTGGTTGGTGACATTTCTCTAAGTTCTATACTAGTGTGAAGGAATAAATTTAAAATGCCTTTTATATGTTTCCCTTTAAAACACACTGACGTTTTTGAAACAGAAAATAGGCTGCACAAAACTTCACCTTCTCTCTTGAGTTGTTGGGATGAAATTGTGCCTCAAAGGGAACCAATAGGTGTCTTTAATGTAAGTAAAACTTCAGCCATAATGTAGATTGATTTATGTGTTGATTTGTATGGTGGTGATGTATTTAAAAGGGGTTTTTTTCCACTATGTTGTGGAAGACCCTTTATTCCATGATTAGAGAACACAGGCTGCTAGCATTCAATGTCTTACCAATATCCTGAAAGGATGGGTATAAAATTGTCTGGTAGTTTGCTTCAAATGACTGTACCCCCAGATGAACGATCCAACTTGAAAAGTTCAGAAATACATAGAGATTTGATGATTTGGAAGAATATTTGAATTTCTAGGCCTCTGCAATTGTGTGAGCCAGCTCCTATGAGTCTCTTGGCAGGACAAAAATTTCTTTCATGCTTGCTTCCAATCAGTCATATTCGTTTAAAAATGGCTTATCGAAGGTTTTTAATTATTTTCTGTGTTACCAATATGGTGAAGGTGGTACTTAAACACAGTGTTAGCCAATAACTGGGTAAGAGAGGGTTATGAGCAACCTTTTGGACTCACCCATATATTAAAGCCTTTGTAAGGTATATATCCCTTATTAGACTATTTTGAAATGTGCAATTAATATATCATGACTTTCTTCTTGTCGATCTAATATGATTGACAGCCCATACCACATAAGAAAACAGTCATCCAGGGAGATGAGGATATTGAGGCTTTTATTATTTTTAAATATTTTCCCATTTGTTGTTCATTGCTTGTTGGCAGTTTATTTTAGATTTTGCAAATATAAAAGCAGCTGCAGTAGTAGTGTTTAGCTTTTGGATTCAACAGACACATATATTTTAATCTAAATGACAATATTTAGCAACAAAATTGCTTCATTTAAACTTCACTGCGTTTCTTAATCTGTGGGAACTATAATTTAAAAATAATGAATGCAACAGGGTGAATATATGGCTTCCATTAATTCCAAATACTGCTTATTTCTAGCACTTTTTAATTATTTGAATATACTTCTCAATATATTTAACTGAAGTGGAAAAATCATTCAAACCTCAGACCATTTACGATTGCTGGTGTATGTGTATCTGTAACTTTCCTTCCAAATTACTAAACTTCAGAGTAACATTTCATTTTGAGCATCTATTTTTCCTGTGTATTAGAAAATGCTACAATAGTTGAAAAAGAAGTTGTGAAAGACGTAGGTTTCATAAACAATGAACATCAGAGATGTGAATTAATAAGCTGCAGGTTCTGCAGGGAAATTGTGTTAAAGGCTGACTTAAAGCCAAGGACAGTAAGATAACTGAGTCTGTGCTGCATCTTGCACTCTTATCCTAAAACAGCACTTTTTTGGAGAAAAACAGATCCACAAGCTGTGAGGGTTCCTTGACTGCCCAGAACCATCACCTTAATGTCTTCTTTGCACATCCTATATGCAGGCACAGGGAGAGGTAAGGCCAGGTCTCACATCCTGAACGTTTTTCTTACCTGCATTGTGGATCTGGCATGACATTTTGTCTTCTCCTAGAATGGTGTTCTCCTCTGATGGCTGAGACTACACAGTGAGTTCCTTCCTTGTTGACATAATCATTTACAACATTTCATGCTAGCATGGGCTGGAGACAGAAATCATAAGCCTGTTTAGGTCATGAGGCTTGTGGGTGCTGGACACTGAAAAAGGGAGTAGCAAAAACTGTGTAATCTTTCCCATGTTTTCATGACTGCACCCAAAACCTTATTAAGGAGCTGCATGTGGCTCAAAGCTCCGTTGTGTGCTGGTGGCAGGACTCGGATGCATTTTGGAGCAGAGTCTGCACTTTCCCTGCCTTATGGCTTGAAACTGAGCATGGGGACTGTGACAGTGAGAAAAAGAGATTCATATATTGTTTCTTTTTTATTTTATTTTTATGTGTTCCTGTGCACTTGTTTGTGTTCAAATAGACCTGGGCCCTCATGAAGAACTAGTTTAAACATTACAATGTGTTGGTTAATAAGCCTTTGAGCAAATAAACCCTACTTCCCTTGCTGCTGAAACAGAAAAAACTGAAACAAAAATATCTACTTGATTGCTCTTGATTCTGGGCAGCAGCTGGGTTTGCAGCATGAATACAAGCTCTCTATTCTTAGGCTATGATTCCTCAGTAGAAATCAAAATACCAATTAGAGTAAACTCTTATGGCATCTCTTGGTTTTTCATGAGACCAAAATGAATGAACTTTTCAAAAGTCTCAGGGCAGCCTGACACTGAGTGTAGCAGGCACTTTGTATCTGTTTAACCATCCTTTCAGTCAGCTCGCTCACATTTTTGCTGCCACAGCTGCACCTGGTGAGAGAAACAAGCCTTGGGCCAAAGTCTTCTTGTTTAGGGAGATGTGTGGTAGGGGTATTTTTCCTGCTCTGCCATCTGAGCAAATTTTGTCAGCAAGAGAAGGGTAATGAGCGCTGGGAAAAGAAACGTTACCTGGTGAATTTGTTTCAAGAGCTTTACCCTATAACTGACAGGTCTTTACTGTTGAATTCCTTCATTGACTTCAAGGTTAGTTTTTCCATTTTTTTTCAAGGTGGTGTGCACTCTGCATTCTTTTGCATTGGCACACACTGGTTTTTCTCTCTTTGCGCCTCAAGCTGACACACCAGCTCTTCTTATCTTTGTGCTGACTTCTCCATACCTGTGATAGTTTGGGGTTCTTTTCCTCCTGTGTGCCAGATCGTTAGTTTCCTTCCATTGAAGTCCTACTGATACCAAATCCTATTTTGCAAGGACACTCAGAGTTAATCTCTCACAGGAACTCTACTCCAAGACAAGAATGTGCTTGTGATTAAGCTTTTTAATTCCCTGTTAGCTGGTATTTTATTCCAGAACTATGTCTCCCTGTGCTTGCAAGTCCATGATTTATCTCTAAACAAGTGCCGGCTGCTGCTGACAGTCAGTAAGGGACCAAGTGACTACGGTGGATCAAGTACCAAAGTCTTTGCTCAGTTTCCATTCCAGGTACTATGAAAATTTCCCAGTTTGGAGTTTAAACAGGCAAATAAACCATGAAGAAGCTGGCTTGTGTACATAAAGAAACCCTTCACGGTGAGCATTGGTTCATGCAGAGGATATCTGACCAAAATTACTTCCCATAGGGAAAGAGTAAATCTAATTATTTGTTTCTGGGGCCACCACTTTTCCTTTTATGTTCTGGTGGCTGCGCTACAGGCAACTGGTATGTAGGATAAATGGTGTTGTTCTCTTTCCTGAGAGGTGGCAAGAGTTCTAAGCTGATAAGAATTCAGTAGTTGAAATCAGTCACAGTGATCACAGAATTACAGACTGGCCTGGGTTGGAAGGGACACAACAGATCACCTAGGGCCACCCCCTGCCATGGGCAGAGGCACCCTCCCCGGGTACTCCAGGCCCCACCCAATCTGGCCTTGGACACTGCCAGGAATGGGGCAGCCACAGCTTCTCTGGGCAGCCTCTGCCAGGGCCTCAGCACCCTCACCAGGGAACAATTTCTTCCCTAGATCAAATCTGAACCTGTGTCAGTTTGAAGCCATTCTCTCTTATCCTGTCACTCCATGCTCTTGTAAATAGTCTCTCTCCATCTTTCTTGTAGGTTCTCTGCAGGTGCTGCCATTGGGTCACCCCAAAATGTGAAGCTGAGCTCAAAAGGTTCAGCCTGTGTTCAGTTGACGCATCAGGAGCTCCAGGGATTTACTCAGATTGTCTTAATTAGATACCCAGCAATCACTCCAGCTGGAGATTATGCGTGTGAAATTAGAGGCACTGGCATTTTCAGAGCTTGTGTAGGTATAAGAATTGTTCATTCTACGAAATGCCCTTACTTCGCAGAAGTTAGAGTTGCTAAAAACTGCAGGCCAGCTACTGAGATTTTTGCCTTCAACGTCTTCAGAACATTCCAGCCAATTTACAGGCAACTGCATGGTTCCTTGCAGGCTCAGGGCCTCAAAGCCGAGGAACCCAATAAATAAGAAATATGTATAACTAAATATAGCACCTCTACTTAATCATTTCATTCCCTTCCACCTGCTTCCAAAGAACAAAGTTTCAAGCAAAAATCCCTCATGTCAAGTTTCATCTGTCTTACCATATTTCTGAGTGAATTGCTGCTCCCCGCTGCCCCTCCCAACAGGAGTTCACAGAAGTGCAGCAAGACCTTATTATTCTGTTTATGATAGGATGGTCTATTCCAGTACGATGCAGTCCATAGTAAATCCATCTACAGAATTAATTCTGGGCTTGTGAGGAAGAGATGCAAGTAAAAGCTGTAATGATTTACAGTGTGAAGGCGCAGCTGATATGAAAATAAACATTGAATCAGTTTCTTCTATATGTCTTAGTTCCATTAGAATAATGACAGTAGGTGGCATTTTTCACATTTTAATTGGTGTTTTGCTGATTTTATCAGAATTTCTGCTGATCAAAGCAAATTGGCTATTTATTTATTTTGCAGTGATGCTAACTAATCAGTGGAGGTTTAATGTACTGTAATGAATTTTAAATATCCTCCTAGTCATTACAAGTGTGTGAATCTAGACTTTCTCGTAACAGTTTGAATAATTAATTACTTGAATAGCAAAAAAAGGTAACATTTAATATAATAACATTTTCTTTGAAATATTTCACTGCATGTTTTATAGTAGCATCTCAAATTAGCAAAGGATAATTCTGACCAATGTATCACCCCTGCATGCACACAATTCTGACTACATTGGGTTAGACTGATAGTAAATACCTTAACTACTAATTTATTTCAGTAGCTTGTTAAATGGTGGTTTTTATATTATTTATACTTCAATGTCTTTGTTTTAGTTGGTTTCTTTTATGTTATTTATCTATACAGGTTCTCAAAGAAGCAGTGACATGCTTCGTGTCACTGTATTGTTTCCTACCAATCATGGCATGCTATAAATATTCCTCATGAGTATAAAAGAAAAGTGTAATAGAAAAATTCATGTCGTTGGTTAATTTCTGGATACAATTCTTCACATATCCTCTTGTCCAGGAAAGAACCTCAGCGTTCATTCAAATGTTTAGGGCTAGAGCATGTTCCCTGAATTAGTGTTAGTTTTTTGAGGACTTAACGCCAAGCTGAAAGGAATTTGGTTTCAGTTTATGTACTTTTTCTGCACATCTCTAATCAGTTCCTGGCACACTTTCTGACGTTACATTGTGCATTTCCATGCTTTACTTGGACCTACGCAGCATTCCAATGTCTTGGAAACTGCATGTGAAGTGTGAGAGGAGTGCCTGGGATTTCATGTGTGTGTATTTCTGGATTTTAGCTGAGGCAAGGCAAACAAACAAAAGAACCCTCCTCATTCTTCCCGTTGTGCTAAGAGTTATTCCAGTTCTGCACTCAAAGGAGGCATATTCAGTTCTCAGAGTGCTGGGGGGTTGTTGTCATTTTAGCTTTAAGTGCATGTGTTCTTCCGATACGCCCTTGTGCAGTGGGATGTATGGAATGACGTGGAGCAGCTCCTCAGCAGATGATACAGAGTTCATCCTTTGGACTCGGGAGAGGTGGCTTGAGCTGTGCAAGCAAAACAAAGTGCAAACCATCAATCCGAGAAATGCTGTTTTACACTGCCACTACAGGGCATGAGCCCTGTGAGGGGTCTTTAAGAGAGAGCAAAATGTGGGTTATTGTAAAATGAGAGAATCGATATAGATTTGTGCCGCTCAAAAGAAATATTTTACAATTTATTAGACACTCTTCAAAGCCATGGGAATCTTGCATCTAAATCATTAAAGCAGATGTAGATCCTGCTTATAGGGAGTTGGGGGAGTTTCTTACATGTCTATTTGGATCATTTTGAGTGTCCAAATAAGAGATTTTAACCTTCTTTGAGAACATCTAAATGTGAAACTGTAGACTGGTTTCAAAGTGCAAAGTGTAAATACTTAAATTTCAGCTTAAGTAAAAATTCTCTTAAGGCTTATTTTATTTATTTTTTAAATTTTGGCCTCTTAGAAGTATGTGGCAGCAATTCATGAATTTTGAGGGTTTTTTTGCAATGATGTTTTAATAAACAGTAATGTTTTAATAAAACAAATTATAAAGTAATGAGTTGGCTAACATGTCAGTGATTAGATTCTGAACTTGCCTGTTAAAATTCATCTTGCACTGTCTCTAACTCTAAAATAAAGACAATTTAAAATGAGGAGTGAAACAGTGTTAGTGCAACAGAAAGCATCCAGGCTCATACAGAATTCCTATCTTCCACTAAGACACTGTCAAGAGAGTCCACCTAATTCCTGTAAGACTTAGGTCTAGTTTGAGAAATAAATTTAGTAGGTCTGCAACTCTTCTGGATTTGAATGAAATGACAACAAAAGGGAATTATAACATAAATATCAAATTAACGTACAGGCAGGTCGTTCCTCTCTGTCTGACCGTTTGCAATCATTTGACAGTCACGGCTGGCCTTTCAAGGAGCCTGGGGAGGGTTCTGCTGCCCAGCTGGAGTCTCCAGCCCCTCTGGAGGCTGTGCAGGGGCTGGTGCCTGTGTGTGCTCGGAGGGGACGGGGACAAGCTCCCCACCGCGTGGGATTGCTCTGGGTCACTTTGGGTCTCAGGGACAAGGGGCTGGCCCACTCCTGCTGTGACAGTGACAGAAAACCAGCAGAGCTTCTGCCATCATGAAAAATAGTGGACAGATGAGTATGTGTACGATGATTAGATTATTATTTACTTCCAGAATACGCTGAGTTTTACCTTTGCTACTGCAGCAAAATCGACATAATACTCCCAAAATAATACTAATAAAAAGGTTACTTGAGGGCATTATACAAAAAGCCTTACAAATTAAAGCAAGAACACTGATATATTGTGTTTTTATTTGTTATCTGTTGCTTCTTGTAGTGTCTTTAACATGTAAAAAAGAGCTGCAATTTGTGGAATGAGACTTATTTTGTACCAAAATTTTTCCTTACTTATCAGTAGCTATGCTGGAATCATCTGGTCTGTTGGGGTTTGGTAGCTTGAGGAATTAATGAATATTCATTCCTTTTCCCTGGGTACAAAGTAAAATAACTAGTAATTAGTATAATATTTAATACTCCTATTCAAAATAAATAAATCTTTTGTGAAAAAAATCTAATTATTATAATGTAGCAACTTCTGCGTGTGTAACTGGAATTGGATGTGCTGTTTTGAAAATGCTTTTAAGCCCTCATTTACATGTTTCCAGATCAGTTAATTATTCCCCTTGTATGCATAAAACAGAACTCTGGATTGTACTTGCATATATTATTCATTTTGCTATCTATCTTCTAAGTTTAGCTGATTCTAATATTTTAATTTTACATTATTATTATACCAGTGATATTTATCTTCTGATATAAAAATTATTCTTGTCTGCGCTTTGTTTTATGCTCATTTTTAAATGCACTGGCTTACATGGTAGTAAGTGTAGTTCTTGCAGCTTGGGGTTTGTGTTTTGCTTATCATTCTACATTAGCCACGTCGTGTGTTTCTGTGGAAGGGGACGGTCTCACACGGGGACCTTGGCTTTTGTCCATGTGGTCATGAGCCAGAGGAAAACAGAACTGACAAAATGAAGGGCAGGAGCCTTGAATCCGGTCACCAGAGTCAGAGCTTGGGAGCTGCTCTAGTAAGGCCTGGTTCAGAACTTGCTGGCACCTGCAGAAGGATGTGTGGTAGCTTTTAATAAGGCCTCTCCTGTTTATCTCAACTTTAGTCGCAGAATTTAGTATTTCCCTGGTATCCGTTTAGGTCGCCACTGCTACAGTCTCTAGATCAAGGCCGTTCCTGGCTATGAGAGTGTAAATGGGGAAATGTTTGACACCAGAGAGCCCCCCTGGAGCTGTGCAATTCCCCTGTGGGAATATGTACAAACCAGCACGTGTACACCATGACCACCGGGGCTGCTGTGTGTCCTTCAGAAAGGCACGAAGCAGGGCAATCTCTGTGTCAGCATGTGCAAGTCCACGTGTGGTGGTCATACAGGTGCAGAGCTTGGAAATCATTGCTACCTTCTGACCTAACTGATCAGTGCCTTCCTATTCCATTTAGTAGTCATTTCCTTCTCCTCAGAGGGAAATCTCAAAGGGGCAGGACAGGCTGTCCCTGTGTGCCAAGAGATGAGCCCTGTGTGCTCTGACTACACCTGTGGTGCCTCTTGGTGTGCCAGATGGAAGCTGAGCCTTCTGCCATCTCCATCCCAGTCTTGATGAGATCATAAACAGAAATAGCTCCTTACTAATGTGATTTTTTTCCCTGATTTATGTGTCTCTTATATCTGAGAAAGAAACTTGAGCAAAACTTGTAGACATGAAGGGTTTTACTAACCCTGTCACATCACATATTTTTCTTTTTGGGGTGCATTAGAATTTTCAGTGAGCTTTGGGTAGGTGGCAGGGCTTCAGCTAGAGCTAACAGCCACGGAGCATGAGAAACTGTGAGGTACTGAGTGCTCCTTTTGAATCAAAGTTTAAGATTAAAGATGTCTGAAAGGATGACATAAAATATGTGCAGGATTCAGGAAGAGCTGTCTAATGCAGAGTGGTAAATGTCAGGGAGGAGTTCAGAAGCACAGACAAGCAGCTGGCTTATACAAGATTAAGATACCAACAGCATTTTATGGACACTCACAGAGGAAGGATTTAAAGGATGCTGACCAAACAGGAATTTGTATTACATAGACAGGGAAGAAAGAGGTTTGTCACCCAGATGATTTTTGCTGGCTCACAAGGCATCACTCTCTTTTCTAAGCTTTTTCTGAGAATACAGAAGGAAAATTGGTAAAGCCATGATCAGTCAAATGTAGGTTTTTGCTTTGTATCTTATGCTCAGGAAGCCACATTCACAGCCCGTGACCAAGCTTACCAAGTCAAACCCTGGATGCTGATTTCACTTACCTGTATGACAGATAGTGCTAGCTTTATATCAGCCTGAATATTACAGCAGTATTTCTTCTTCTACAAGATCCTGACCATTTTCAGGGCCCAGAACATATGTTTGCCTTTTAGTAGTTTTTTTCCCCTTACTCAAACATGATGCATATATTTAATACGTGCTTTCCAAATTTTGCTTTGAAGAGCAAATGACAAATTTACCCGGGGGTCTATTCAGTGTTTCAGACATTAATGAAATTGTTTTCACCTTTATGAAGTGAATTAATAGGCTTATTCCCATTATAGAGATTACTAGTTGAGGTACAGTGTTAAAAAGTAATCTCTAAATTTGTGTGCAACATTTTTTCAAGGTGCAACATTTTTTATCCTCTTAGCATTAAATACCATGTTTGTATTCAGACACAATTCCTATTGATTTGGGTCACGAATTAAGATTTCATCAAAGAGGATTTTGAGATATCAAACCATGAATCTAGAAATGAAGGGTGTGTTATGAAAAAGTTCAAAGTTTGGTTCAATCTTACTTTGATAAGGAACTCAGTGGTGGTTTGGGATAGATTCCCAATGCTAAGCAACCTCTGAGGGTTTGTAAGCCTGAAAGATTTGTGCCATATTTGTACGTCCTCTCTGATTTTGCTTCTTTTTCTCTCGTGGCATCCTGGTAACAGAAATACCTTCAGCCTGCTCCACCCTGGTCCTGCTGTCATGTGCTTGTCATGTTTGTGCCCATGTCCCAGGGCTCTGCTGACTGTGACTCCACTGCAGCTGATGTGGGAGCAAATTCTCCCCCTGGGGCGGGTCCATGGGAGGCACTGCTGCCAAGGCAGAGCAGTGATGATGTTTGAAGAACCCTGGACTCCACGACAGGGCGGTTCCTTTTGCCCACCTTGTGTGGATTGCTGCCTGCTTTCTGGCCTCTCTGGTCTGTCCCTGTCCCATCTCACTGCTTCCTTAGCTCCTTTTGCCCCTGTTTCATTCACTGTCTGTCCCATCCCAAGCCTTCCTCCCCGTCTTTCTCCCACAAGATGAACTCCACTCATGTACCTTCCAGTCAAGTGGGGTGGCTGCAGGTTCACAGCATTATTGCATTTGCTCAGGCACTCCTGTGGAATTTTCTGTCATGTGGGTCTTCCTCTTTGTCTTCCATGTTCAGTTTTTCCACCCTTCGAGAAAGTGTGCGCAGGCTCTCAGAGCCATGTGTCAGGCTTTGCCGGAGGCTGGCAGATCTTACCGACTTCTGCTCTTGGCTCAGGTTTTTGAGGCTTTCACATCAACTGCCATGACTTTGTTTTTAAGTGAACTAGTAAATTGAAAAGAAGGAGCATGAAGGATGTGCCAGCCTGCTGTTTTTCATGTGCTGGCCCAGAGTCTTGCCTGTATACAAGGAGCTAAAGAATTGCAGGGGGCTAAGACAGGCTTATTCATAACAGTGAAATTGAGAAACCCTTTTGCTTTCTTTTCAGTGCTGAAACAACTGAAGGCCAGTTCTCATGTGAATAGTTTGAAACTCTTTGTTTTAGTTGTATTGCACTGTGCATTTTACTTCAGGTGCTGTGAAGATTGATATCAGTAAATTGTAACTGAACTGAAGGCAATAATATTTTAGATATTCCTAGAAAATTAAGATTTTTTTTTGACAGTATTGTCAAAACACTGTTATTCCTATTTAGAATCTGTAAGTAGGTGATTCTTGGTAATTTGTTTTTCATTGTTTCACTTTGCTCTTTCTTAATAATTCCTTTTAAAATTTAAAATTAAAAAAGGTATAAAGACTTTAAAAACTAGCAGAGGCTCTTGGGGCAGGAACATGCCTTATCAGTTTTGTAAACCTCTATGCATATGTACAATGCTGCAGGAAGAATCATTGATGTTAATACTATAAATCGTTTTCTAATAAATTTATATAGAAAGGTTGTACTGGAAAGACCGGTGCAACAAAAATGAACAGGCTTAGAAGGTGATGTTATAAAACCCTTCTGCAGAGCATTTTATTGAGTGGAAGGTAAGAGAATTTACTGTGCTGCTTTCAGGTGAGATAGAACTATAGTTAGGGACAAATAAATTTTGACTTCTAACATTTAAGTTCTTCCAGCTGTCCTTCGGCTCAGCTCTGTCCCTGCCTCTGTTGTGTCAGAGGTATCATGGTAAATTAAAAAGATGTGATTCAGCTGTGTTTGTGCTCATGATTTCTGAGAAGTTATTAAACACTGTATCACTGAAGTTAGAAGTCAGTGGACTCTGTTCATCCCTCTTGTGCCATAACCTTGACTACAGCACCAGGTCCTTGTTCCTCTCACAGCTTAGCAGTTCCAGTTCCCCCAAGATCATAGAATGGTTTGTGTTGGAAGGTGCCTTATAGCTCACGTCTTTCCAACCCCTCTGCCATGGACAGGGACACCTTCTACTAGACTGGGTTCCTCCAACCCCTGTCCAACCCAGCCTTGGACTCTTCTGGGGATGGGGCAGCCACAGCTGCTCTGGGCCCCACTTTTGAAGCCCTTTTAGACCCTGAAAGGGTCTCTAAGGTCTCCTCAGAGCCTTTTCTCCTCCAGGCTGAACAGCCCCAGCTCTTTCACCCTGTCCTCATAGCAGAAGCAGCTGTCGGCTCATCTCCATGCGGTCCTCCAGAGTGGCTCCAGTCCACGTCCTTGCTGTGCTGAGTGTGCCAGAGCTGGGTGCAGCCCTGCAGGTGGGGTGTGACAAGGGCCAGTCACAAGGGCATGGATCAGGCAGGAACCATGCCCTCCCTTAGCCTGCTGGCCACGCTCCTTTGGATGCAGCTCAGGACATGGCTGATTACTTGATGCTGCTGGATCAGGTCACGGTTCTGATCCTCCAACACCCCTGAGCCCTCCTTGGGGCTGCTCTCACTCCGTTCCCTGTCCAGGCTCTGCCCTGAGCAGGCCCAGGCCCTTGCACTTGACATTGTTGAACTTGATGAGCTTTGCAGGGGTCACCTCTCACACGTATTCAAACCTTCTTCACCAGCTGACCTGATTCACTGGCTTTTTTCTTCTTGTGAGTGAGATGGAATTGCAGGAAATAATTAGGTAAGAAAGAAATATTTTATTCTGCTGATAATTTGGCATGTGTATCATTTCTCATTTTAACAACATAATTAGATTGGGTTTCACAAAATATATTGTTGAGATGAATATATTTATTTTAAATGCTTCCATTTTATTAAACTTATGTTTTGAAAGGCAACATTTATGTGAAAATCACACCAGATGCGGTATTTTTTATAACTGCCTTGCATTTGTCATGTTTATCTGTTTTTCACAGAGGCATGCTGAGATTTATCAGTAAATTTCTGTATTTAAAAAAATGTTAGCAGAGACAATTGCATAGCATTTTACATAGGAAGCCCATTGCAATCTTCATAGAGTTATATCTCCTTCCCTTTAGACAGGAAACATTTTTTAAAAATACAAACCAAAACAAATAAAACAGATAAGAATTTTTTAAAAGTTTCCACATTCTCTTTGGCCTTTTAGGGGAAGATGCACCTAAGAAACAAGAAACTGTGCAATGCAAAATATCAAGCATTCTTTGAGCTTCCAATATTCCAGAAAGCTTCTCTGGAATAGGAATAGGAACTATTCCTATTAGGAACTATTTGCACTTGTGTCAAAAGGCTGTCTTACTGCACTTGCTTGTGGTGTATTTTTGCAGCACTTTATTTCCTGATAAGCCCAAGGGGCCTTGAGGTACCTGTTCCTTTGTATTAAAGTAGCCAGTTCTTTGAAAAATCAGTTTGAGGTGAGTGCCTTCACATCTCCAGAGAGTGCTGGTGGAACTTTCCTGATATACTTTGGGTTGCATATTAAATGAAATTGAAATTCATGTCCCATTGGAATATGTCGACTATTAGGTCATCTGTGAATGTTTTAACATCAGTGAAGCCACATATTTCTGGCTTCTGCTTCTATGAATCCAAACCTTTCACTCCAGGGAATTAGCAGTGCTGTCTGAGTTTGCTCCATAAAAACAGCTCAGGTGTTCAGTTATGTAGAGAGCAAAAGCCTCTGGGAATCATTTTGCTGCTGGGCATGATTGCAAACCTTTCCCTTTTCCTTCCAAACACCCACTAGTCAGGTAACTGAGATGTGCTATTATTGATCTGCAGAGGTACCACTGGGCTAGTCACTTGTCATACAAAATGTGTCAAAATTTGCACATCAGTTGCAGCAGTTACTTCAAAAATCACACTTCTCTATGAAAATAAAACAGGAAATCACATGCCACTTAAACACCTCAGCAATAATTCTCTTGCTTCAGGCACCTGAGCTGTAATAAATGTTGGCATTTTCACTCCAAACCTTTTTTTTTTTTTTTTAGAAATTTAAAGAAGCACTGTCAATTCATGGCATTTTGAAACAGCCATAGCATGCATGAATGGGACAGAAAGCTGGCAATTAGGCCTGTCAGCTGCCTAGTGTTTGCTTTCTTCTTGCACTTGCCAGCCTGCTTCTCTTCCCTGCTCTGTTACTGTCATTTTGCAGGGTACAGTGAGGTGTTTTCTCAGCCACGTACATTAAATTCTTCTAGAATTCTACTTTGGCATGAATATGTTGTTCCATTTCATGCCCAAATCCAAATCAATATATGAATTTTTCTTGTTGTTTGGAGATACAATAAATCAGTAATATAACTGGTCCTATTGAAATTCACTGATAGGAAGCTTTGTGGGGTGAACTCACCCCACTTTTCTTCCTGAAATTTTCTAGCTGAAACATCTTGCTCTAAAGATGTTTTTTTTTTTTTTTACCATTTAAAATTAAGTTGGTGGGACATGGAAAATTTCACTTGAAAGAGAACTTCATTTAAGTTCTTAAATAGAACAAGTTTAATATTGTTTCTTCTTCTTCTAAGATATTGGGTGATCTTAAAAATATTCCAATATTTTGTATTTCTTTTAGATCAATGTTTCATCAAGGCCAAAAATGTGTCTTTTTTTTTATTCATTTATAATACCTAGCTTTTTAAGGTTTCAGATATTTCTCAGAGGAAATATTTTGACTACTAGGTAGCTGGAACAGTAGATAAAGCACAAAACACAAGTGAAATATTTGCACAGAAAAGTATTGTTGATGTGCACCTTACAAATCAAAAGAAAGGCTCTTGAGTCTTATTGTAATTAGAGATTTGTGAAGTGGCTGTTTCATTAGCAAAGCAGATTCTCTTGGAATAACTAATTTTGTTCTACATTTATTGAACCTAAATCAAGCTGATCCTACAGAAAAGTGTTTTGAATGCAGCGATGGCCCAAGCTGTCACCTGGCAGAGGAGCCTTGCTGATTGCAGTGGGTGAGTTGTTGTATTTGTGACAGGCAAAAGATTTCCACTGAGACGGTAACGTTGAGTTACATGAGTAAGAGTGCAGAGTGAGGATGGAGGATGCATCCTGACTGGAGAAGAGAGCTTTTCCAGTTCTTACTGACTCCGGCGTTCCCATCTTCTGAGCTCAGCCAGGGACTTCGCATCACTGAGCAGCTGCAGGATAGAATTCTGTCCCTTTCTTACCTCTCAGTGGTTTTTTTGTTTATTTTTTCCTGCATAAAAGAAGCCAGTAAAGTCTGCCCAGGTGTGGTTCCCCTCTTTTGTGTGCTTGTTGTGCTTCTGAACTTCGGCAGAGGTGCTTTATCGATGTTTGGAGAAAGTGAAAAGGAAACAGGAAGCCCAAATGCTCCAAGCTCTGAGCACAGACATAACTGTGAGACTAAATTACCCATGTGGAATTGGGATAATTTCATGGGAAATTGTCTGCTAAACAATTTTCAAAATTTGGGTCTGTACCAAGCAGTTCATATGGTAAATCCCTTTGAGCTTTCACCTTAATATATTTAGCCAGCTTAATGTTTAAACAATTCTTTTATTAAGTGAAAAAAATCTTGTCTGTTCATGGGATTGTACAGCCTGTACTTTCTGAATGCAGAGCTCTAGGTGTCAGCGGGAATTCCCTCAAGAGGGCTTGATTCATGGCATCAGGAACTGACCTTGGAAGAGCATCTGGAAGTACCAATTATTGCCACATTTTTTCTCACAAAATATACAGTACCATGCAGCAGTTTTCTGCCACAGCTCTGTAATGTAATCCTTTACTTGCCCAGTTCACTTGTGCGAACTTTTTTCTCCTATCAAGGAAATTAATTTTCTATTTAATATCTTAGCATGTGTGGCTGTCCTGCTGTCTTGGGACAGAGAAATTCCCATTTTAGTTTGTCCATGCTAAAACACAATCTGATTGCGATGTACAAAATATAGAGAGTAAAACTACCAAGACCCTTACTTGGAGATAAGGCCTCTGTTTCCACTCCCTCTGTTTATGTCAGCACACAGGGCCCAGACTCTCCGCTGAAGTGTCTGTAAGAGCCTCTGCTGAGTGCCAGCTCTCAGTGAGTGCTGCAGCGCACCGAGTGGGATAGTCACAGCCCTTTGCCCCAGCTCCCAGCACAGTTCTGTGTGTCTCATGGCTCGCTGCGGGGGAGCCCGTGCGCTGAGCTGGCTCTGAGAGCTGGCTGTGTCTGGAGAGAGAACTCAAACAGCCAGGGCTTGTGCTGCTGGAAGATGAGTTTATTGTGCACATTATGCCCCTACAGAGCTCACGGGGAAGGGGGATGATTGCTGCTTTGTGGCTGGTGTGCCCCACTTTGGCTGACTGAACCACGAATGAAATGCCACACGGACAGGCCCACGCTGCATTCCAGCTGTGCCCTTCTCTGGTTTGCGTATTATCTGCTCTCTGAAACTGAATTATCAGGCCTAGTGTGCTTGTTCTGATCTTCTCAACATTCTTTTTCAGTCTTTTGGTTGCTTGGCTGACCTTGTTTTTATGTTAGTGGGGTTATTGATGGGAGTAGCCAATGAAATGGGTAGTGAACATGGGAAGCATTTTCAGAATGAGTTATTAAATTCCTGCCAGAGACTGCATTTATTATAATTATCACAAAACTGTTATGTGGCCCCATAAACTTGCATGGTGATTTATAAACTTAGGCTTAAATTTTGCTAATGCATATATGCGATTTTTTTTTACTCCTATGAAGGAAGTTATACCTATGCTTCCTATAGATAGGGTTGGTTTCTATATTCAGAAGGTATTTATTTAAACTGAAATGTGGCTCTGGAAATAAAACCCAAACCAGCTTGCTTACATTTCTAAAGTCTTGGTGAAATTTACTTGCAAAAATAGTATTGGTTTAATGTGGTGGTTGAGATGGCCACAACACCCAACTGCTTCAGTAAAACTTCAGAAGGTTTTAAGTTTCAGCACCTTGTTATCTAGAAGTCTTTCACACCTTTTCTCTGATGCAATCCCTGGCAGCTCCACTCAATTCTGGCTCTTTCTCTCTTTCCTTTCTTTCCTTCTGCAGTTCTAGCTCGCTCCTTCCTGTCCCTAACACAGCCACCTAACCTTGTCTGTCCCTTGCACAACCTCCTGTCCCTTCCTCCTCTCAGCACAGCCAACCCACAGACTCCAGCTCACTCACTCTGTCACACCCATCGCTGGGAGAGCCAGGTTGTTCCCACTCTTGGATAATTAACACAGCTGCAATATATCAAGGGTGAGGTGGTCTTCAGCACCATCTCTAGCTGTCTCCCCACAGTCTAATCCTGCAGGGCTCTGAATCCTTTTCATGCTTTTTATACCTCTGGAAAAATAAGATAGTCATCATCTTGCACAGTGGATTGTAAAGCAAGAAATACAAAACTGGACCTCCAGAAAATTGCTTTCCTGTTTTCTTAGCATATTAGTCAGGAGCAATAGCAACAGAAGGTCTTTACCTTGTAGTGGCAGATGGTTGAATGCTGAATCTATGTATTGTTCAAAATTCTTGTAGCTTTTCCAGCTTCTAGAGTTCATCTAGAAAAGCTCTTTTTTGATTCTATTTTAGGTCTTGATTCAATTTGATTTACAGTTACAGTTTCATTAAATTAGGTTTTATGCTCTTGAATCCTTGACAATGACAGTGATTATCAGGTGTCCAAGCTGCCTGTGCCCAGCTGAAGTCAAAGCCTGGTGAGGAAATTGGGTTAAGAGGAAGTGAGAGCCTCATTAGCTGCTCCCCTCCCCTTGAAACACAGGCAGTGCTGGTTCTGCCGAATGCACTAATACGGATCGCTGAGTGAGTTACTCAGCACTGCTTATCAGCACACCAGCAATCCAACCGACTGAAGTGCAAACAGCGTTCTAAGAGCTGGTGTAGAGCCTCTGTCCTGTCTGCACCCAGCACCGAGTGTCTGAGGTAAGACGGTGTTTGGAATGTGCTCAAATCATCCCCAGACTTGGACTAAATGTCAGACATCAAAACAGGAATCGCATTCCACATCCAGATATTAGCAGGGAAGATCCTTTCCAACAGACTAAAAGCAGAGCAGGGTAAAAGGAGACCATTTGAAGTTAGGACTTTGAATAAGCTGACCTGAAACGAGTTCGCTTTTCTCGCAAGGGCACTTTTACCTTCTGAGGTAAGCATAAACTGCTGGCTGTTTTCTGAATGAGGATAAAATGCTCTGGGTTTTTCGGTTTATTACAGTTTGAGGAGCGCAATAAGTTGCCTAGAATGGTTTTGACTACACCGTGCCAAAATAATTTGTGTCTTCTGAGAAGGATACGGTTTTATTCAACTTATTTTCTGAACTCTACTTGAAAAGATTGTTTATATTTATGGGAGGCTCTGCTTAAATCATACAAAGGGAATTTTCAGGAAAATAGCTACATAAATCTTAGGAAATGCAAAACTAACAGACATATGAAGGATTTGTATTTAGAAAAGAGTCTCCCAGTGGGTTGTTCTCAGCAGAAAATGAAAAGGTCTTTTTTGCATTCAGTTGAACTATTAGTGTATTTTTTGCTGATATAAGCAGTTGTACAGGTACGACCACTGTCACAGTCCCAGATCTCAGTGCTGCAAATTAGCAAGGTTTTAACTTTGCTCCAAATATCATGCTAGCTCATTTTCATTATGAAAAAGGTGGGGGGAGGAGAATGGGACAAAGCACCTATTGGCAAAGCACATTATAATTGTTTAAGCAGGCCCCACAAGTCATGCATTTCAATTATTTGTTCAAAGCTGTCTGCAATTAAGAGTTGCAAACAAGGTTTTTGAATGCAAAGTCAGACAATTAAAATGTTTCATGAGTGCTTTAGAGAGAGAAGTTCTGAATTAGCACTTTGAATACTCAAGACTCTTGTTTCCTAATCTCCTTTCCCTTTTACTCTGTGGAAGGGAAAGATGTATATTTTTCCCAGATTTTTTTTCTCTTTAAGCCAGGCTGATCCTGGGGAAGATTGAATCATTCTGGTCTTTGACTTGTACATTTGAATGTCTTTTGCTCCTTGAGAGATCATCCTTTTTGCCTCATAATGGTCCAGGTGCAAAAAAAAATTACTTTCCCCAGGTCTGGCTTGTTCTCAAAGGGGGGTTGTAAATCACTTTGAACATCTCTCCCTCTTGTTTAAATACCCACCACACAAACACACACCACCCCCCAAATCTCCTTCCTTCCCCTTTGAAGAGGCAGAGCTATTTTAGCTGGTGATTTGTGGCACTGAGAGCGCAGCCCCTGCGCTGGGTAAGCTGACAGACAAGATGTGCGAGCAGGGGTGTGCTGGCCTGTTAACAGAGCTCCATGGATGCTGGTGTTACATCTGCTGGTGGGATCAGCTCCCAGGGAAAGCACGAACTTTCTCTTTAGCTATGAGAAACACTTTCGTTCTGTGACGTTACTCGTTTCAGGAGAACAGCGCTGCTCAGGGTTGGGGTTTTCCTCACTGATGCTTTGAGTGTGGGGGTGTCCCACTGCCTCGGTGTTGGCTCATGTGGAGAGTTTGCCCTGCAAGAAAGGAAAACCTAAGTTAGCCATTGTTTGTGATGCAGGCAATTACTAATTTTTGCTGGAATGCTTGTACTAAACAACATTCTCAGCTACCCAACACTTCATGTTTTCCTTAATGCTAGAGAATTTTTTGCTAACTTAAAGTACAACTGCTTTTTCTTTATTTAATAAATTATCAAGCGGGAAATGTGTGACTGAGTCAGGAAAGAGTAACTGCTGACACACAGGCTGATGATGGACTGTGGATAGTACCGGGTCCTGCATGTGCACATTTTTCAAATTCTCTCTTTGTTCAATAGCCATATCAAACATCAGTGCTAACAGGCTTTTGCAGAAAACTTTGAACCCCTAAGACATAATTTTATCTTGGGCAACAATGAAGGAGGAGGAGAGGGACATGTTTGGAGAGATGGTGTTTGTCTTCCCAAGTCACCTGTGTCATGTCCCTGCTCTCCTGGAGATGGCTGAACCAGTGCCCAGCCACGGGAAGCAGTGAATTGATTCCTTGTGCATGGCTTTTGCTTTCCCCATTAAACTCCCACGAGTTTTCCAGATTTTCCCCCTCTGATTCTCTACCCCATCCAGCTGGTGGGGGAGTGAGCAAGTGGCTGTGTGGGGTGGGAGTTAAACCTCCACACTGGCCAATGAAAAGTCTGACACCAGCTAATTCTGCCACTGATGTCTTAATAACTTCAGCTAAAATGACCAAGTTATAGCATAGACAATAACAGAGTTAAGGGCTTGTTTCTAGAGCACAGAGCTTAGCTAATGCTGCTTGTGTACTGAGCTGTCATCTAGAACTTCAGGTAGGATCCATCAATAGTATTATTACATATAATATTTCTGCCAGGCATTTTTACCTGCCAGGGATACAAAATTAATAGTCTAATTTTTTTTTTTTCAGTACAGAAAACTTAAGTGGGCACATCTCCTTCTGTCTCATCCCAGACAGGGCTGAGTTTTAATCAAAAGACATTTCTGCATGAAGCTGGATTGAAAAACGCTCTCGGTAGATTCGTGGCCCCAGCAGGAGAGTAGCTGCAGTTATCTGCCGGGTTAGTTTGTATCCTCTGGGTAGGCAGCGTTCATTTGAATCCCTCCCTTCGTGCTGCGCTTCACCTCCTCTGTTAGCAGCGCTGCCCAGCTCCTGTTCCCTGTCCCGGGTCCTCTGCTGGAGGGCGCCGTCCCTGCTGGAGAGTCGGGCCATTTGTGCTGTTCCCTCACACCCTTCCATAGCAATGCCATGTTCTCTTCCAGCACGTCAATTAGAAGTCATTCTGGTCAGCGCCCGTGCTCACACTCGGCTCTTTCGGTCTCGGTAACACTGTGCAAACAGTAGCTCATTAATCTCTCCAGAAGAGGTGGAAGGGTGGGTGGGAGTTTTCGCTGTCAGCAAGGCAGCGTTTCTGAGGCTCTGCTCTGTCAGTGGCTCTCGGCTCAGCCCCTGCTGTCTGGGTGGCTCATCGGGCACATTGGCTGCACCCAGCACAGTTCAGCACCTGGGGCAGCTGCCTGCTTTCCCTATCACCCTTTTGTTGCTTCGGTAAAATGGGATTATTCAAGTATTGTTTTCAAACGTATGGGGCTGTGAATTTCCTGTGTGACAAGAGTAACTGGCCAAAATTGGTAGGCTTTTATTTGAAAGGCAGTGAGTATGAATCTGACCCTGTTTTTAACGCTGTCCTTAGAGTCCCTGATCTCCCAGCTTCAGGGAAGGGCTCAGCCCAACTTGGGAGCACCAATGCAAATACCTGTACTGCTCATCCAGTGAAAGAGGGTGGGCACGCTGCAAGAGCCCTGGGAAGTTCTCCAGCTGTGGATACGCATCTGTTAAACCTTGCTGCACTGCGGGGCCCTCATTTTATTTTTATTCTGGATGCAAAGCACCGATTCTTGGGGGTTTTGTAGTTTTTTCTTTGTTTTTGCTTTACATGTCATTGTGTTCATCAGAAAGCACCAGCTCCCAGGTAAGCGTTACAGGTTCTTGAAAGAGCTTTCAAAGCTCTGTTAGTGCTGTGAGTTTTTGCACTTGAGTGAGTAAGGTTTTCCTCACCTTGTAAAAGGGAAGTAGCACATTCAGTGGTGAACTTTGCCAATTACAGGGCCAAATGCCGAGGGGCAGCTGCACCTTTAGGTATCTTTGTCTTGCGAGCAGACCTAGAGGAGAAAACCATGAAAGTCTCACTTATCTGTTTATCTAGCTTGCAGCAGTCTGATGCCTTCTGCCACCTTTACTGATAATGGTCCCTTTGAAGTTGAATACAAGTGTGAATTTATGGTTTTGTAAAGACTGGATTCCAGAACAGCTCATAAATTACCTTGTTAGACAAAGGCTTCTGGGGAACAATATTGCCTTACAGTCCCTCCCTGTGTCATTATCCTGATGCATTTCTAGCATGGCAAATAATTGACTAGAATGATATGCTGACCAGTTCTCCAGTCAAGCTTTGAAAGTTGTTTGTGAAAACTCTTCTAGCAAGAAGAGCAAATTACATACCCACAGTAAATTCTCATCATTACTCTTTAAATGAGTCTCGAGTCCAGGTGACCATCAGTATTCTAAAGCCGAAGAAAATGAGGATCTTTATTTGCTTGAAGTAACATTTGTTTAATTTTCTGCTGTTTCTTCTTAAAAATACCAGCATTTTGAAATGCCAAATGCCTTTTCTGGACCTTCTCAGGATGTGAGAGTAAACAGCGAAAGGAGGCAGGAGAAATAGTGAATATATATTTCAGATATGCATGAGTGGGCCAGATCCTGAAGCCTGCCTGCTTTAGGGAGAGCAGATCTGCCCCTCAGTGGAGCTCCAGGTCAGGTAGCAAGACATTCCACAGTCAAGAGATCTGTTTGAAATTGATGGCCGGCCTTGATGCTCTTCTGCTTTACTGAACTCAAACAAAAAGGGAGTTTGAGTTCAGAGTAAAGCAGGTGGGGTTTTTGTTTAAGGGGGGATGCTCAAAATAGTTTAACCTCTATATTTAGATGTTACAGGGAAGTATCTCTCACTAAACAAGTCAAAACCACAAAAAAATAACCCCACCAACAAAACCCACACAAATGCTTCCCTTAGAAAATAATGACTTCCGTGGTGGAAGGAGAACTGTTATCATCATGATGCCGGTGGGGTTTGTACCATGGCTGCCTTATTCCTGCTCTGCTCTGTGAGCCAGCTTTCTCAGTCAGACCTCATTCTCCATGATTTATCACTTTTAAAAGTTGCCAATTACATAGCCATTTTGTAAAGTCCCCTTTAGATGTGTAATTATGATTTTACTACCTCAAAAAAATAATTTGACTTCCGTCTGCTTCACTAGAGAATTCTAGAGCTCAAAAACAAACACAGAGACCCATGCCCTTTTGAGCACTTGAATTTCATATTTGTTGTCCCTCATGATCTGAACTTCCCTGGGTAGCTGTGGTTCTACATTGAATTGTTAAATATACTTAAATGCACTTGTCCGTACCATAGCACAAAGGGATTCTTTTGAGAGAAAATTAAACTGCATCATCTCCTAATCATAGTATTTTTATTTTATGTTAGTTTTATTTAGCTTGTGTTCATATATATCTATAATTATTTGTAAATATTTATAGTTAGCTATTAATATAAACTGATTCAATTATGTTCCTGTCTTAGGCCAAAACAGTATTTAGGGCAACCTTGCAATTCAGGTGGGGTTTGGGGCTTTCTTTGTAAGGGCACAATGCTCCCTCTGCAAAGAGCCAGAGTGTGGGCACACTGGACTCCTCTGTTTAGGTAGTGTGAAAGGATTTGTATAAAAATTCACAATTGCCTTGTTACCCAAGTTTGGTCTCTTCCTTGAGTGCAGTGCTGGCAGGATCCTTTTGTCATCTGCTACTAAAAAGTGACAAAAAACTTGATTGGAAATTACACTTAGTTCATCTATGATAAAATAATGTTTAATTTTTTTTTTCCATTTTTCCTTCCCTATTGACTTGTTCCCTGGAAATGCACTAAACTGAGGGCTGCTACCCCTCGTTTCTGGCTGGCATCTTGATGAGCTGTTACTAAGTAAGAAATGACTGAGCCTTGGACAACTCTTACTGAGGGTTCAAAAGGAACTGTGGGGTGAAAGGAAAAGCAAATAGACAAATAATGGAGTAATCACTGATACAGACATACCAGGACATGTGAAAACACTGTGTATAGCTGTTCCCAAAAATTCCTATTGAATTATTCTCACTCGCTGGTTAAATACGTGGCCGTCCAGCATAAAAATCTTTCAAAGCCTTTCTGAGGCATTGCATTGGATTGCTCCTGCGCCAGCACTTTTTGATGTCCCAGAACAAGGTATGTCTTGATGTATGACACACAGCAAGAAATTTGAGAAAAGTAGATTGCATCAGTTCCCTTTGACAGTCTGGTTTCTGTCCACTCCATATAGATTTTGACAGATAATTAGCAGGGCAGATACAGTACATTTGAGGAGCAAAGGCTCTTATAACCCGTGGACAGCTAGTTTGCCATAAAAGCCAGATTATGCTGTTAAAAGAAACTGCAAAAAGTTAGATTGCTAGAACTTTGACACTTCTGAAAAGAGATCATAGAAAAAGGTTGAATTGGCTTTAAGGCAGGACCTAACAAATGGCTATGCAGCTGTACAGTGTGTGGGATGAGTGGTAACCTTGTTATTTTATCTAAGAAAAGACAGACTATTCAGAAACAGCAGAGGACATTGTTGACATTAGAACAATTAGGAGAGGGTGACAATTGAAACGCAAAGCACCAGCAAACCTCATATTGGAGTGTTTGTTTCCTTCGGCAAAGCTTAAAAGATTCTCAAATGCTAGATCTGTGGAATCATTTGCTCTTAGCTTTTATCTTGAATGCATTTTCTTCATTTACTTTCTTTTTTTGCCTGACACTAATATTGTGATCTGCGGTAGACAAAATACAGGGCACAAATGCTGCGATTCACAATCTTGAGTCAACAAATTTCTGTCTTTAGAGACTGTCTTCAGTGGGAGACAGCAGTGGGGGAGCTTAGCTGAGGAGCAGAAAGGGGAACCCAGCTGCTGTGGTCACCTCCAGCAATGAGCAGAGTCTCTTCAGCCCTGCAGGGCTTTCTTGTTTCAGGGACAGTGTTTCAGGAGGGAGTGGTTTGATTTTTCGTGTTTCTCCTGCATCCAGAGCAAGGACGACATTCACAAAGCAGGTTGTCCTGTTGGTTACATAAATATAGTAGGTCTTAGTTTGTATCATGTTTGGGGGAAAAGTGGTGGCATATTTTCTGAAAGACTTCTGGAAATAACTGAAGTCCCTTAGGATGACCTTAAAAGTAAAATGCAATTTTGTGACAAATTGGGACTCAATTTTTTCAAATGATTGTGATATGAAAGTGTGATTCTTAAAAATTTTGTACGGATTTTATTTTTATTTTGTGACTTAAAAGCAAATATTTTAAAGTAGATAAATATTAATTTTGTTAATTTTCAATTCGATAAAGGATTTTTAAACTCTGATCTATTATAGCCATTATTTAAAAGTTAAGGAAAATGGATGGTTGTTGCATCCACTCCGTGTGCTGCAAGTCCAAAGAGCTGTTGCACAAACACAAACTGAGCAGTTACGAGAAGAAAGGGAAAGAATAAAATTATTGAGACTGAATGTGCCAGGGAATGCAAGAGATTGTGTTCATTCCTTTAATTGGTGCACGGCATTGTTGATTAGTCAGAGCAGAGGAGAATCACATCTCTGAGTTTATATTCTGCTCAATTAAGTTCAGGCCCCAGACAGACCTATCTGGAAAATGCCCCAGTAACTGCGACCTCCCTCAAGGCGGGGAGTCGAGCTCAACTGATGCTCAGCAAGCATTTTAAAGGCTCCATCAGGGAGCTGCACAGCCCTTCTGGGTTGTGTTCGTGTCAATGAATAGTTAAAGTTTTTACCATAAAATTATTGTTCTTCAAATTTACTGTGTGCTAATGACAGGCTTAATTTTTTTTTTTTTTTTTTAAGTGCTGCTGCGTTGTTTGAGCTTGCAAATCACTGCAGGTATTAAGAAGGTAAAACTGAGGTCAAGTCAAGTGTTATTGCTGTTTGACATCATTTTTGGTAAAAAGTTAGGGAACTTCTAGTATGCCATCCCGACTTTTGTATGATGAATGTCAGTAATAATGAGACTGAAGGGCCAAAGCCGTGTGGCCTTGTCAATACATGCCAGACACACATCGTTTGTTTTATTACAGATATAAGCTTTGATCTTTCTTATGTTTGAAGACTTGATTAGGCCCATCTTGTTAAAGACCTAGCACATGAAAGCTGGGAATTGGTTCCTTTAATAGCAAAGCTCTTGAGAAAGAGCTCCTCAAATTAAAGAGTAGAAAACATCTCCTAAGGGCTGTGTAAACCTTCCCACACTCAGTATGAAATGTATGTGCAGATGTTTCTGTGTCAGAATGGTGTTTCGTCGCCAGTCTCTCAGTGGTGCTCAGAATTCTGGATTTGGCTGTGGAGGAGTTGTTTCCTGAGGTAACCTGCACACACCTGTCTGTGTCCTGAAGGACAAGGTGGCTGCGTGTGCTCTGGGTGATGATGCAGGGGGTGGACACGGGCTGGCAGAATAGACTACATCAGAATCCTAATAGCTACACTGGAAAATGTTATTGTACATACTTTTCCCCTTAAGTCTCTACTAGTGTGTATGACTTGAGTTCAAAACTTTTTGGCACATGGTCAAGGTTATCTCTGTCAGGGAAGAAGTAATGTAGCTCATAGTGTTTCTCCTCTGTGGGTATATTCCATCCTGGAAAAACACAGGCAAGATATTGCTGGTGAGTACTGAAAAGCAGGCCACATTAAGATGTAGGCTAATGCTGTTCCCTAATATTCCATTTATTTCATGTTAACTGCATTTTCTTTTTCAGTCCTGGCCCTTTCAATATGAGACAGAAATAAATTTACACATAGAATAAGAAATAATGATTAGCTTGAAAATACTAATTTCTGTATTTTTTTTAAAAAAGGCTTTATTATCACACACTTGTATTGTTACTTTTCTTGTTGCTTGGTTACCGGGTCATAGAGAAGACTACATTTTGAAGAGAATGTAAGTTAATTATCAGCTATTCCTAAATCAACAATTAAAATCCTATCTCCAGATTTTCTATATGTTTTACATTCTGTAAGTAGCAGCAGAAAGGAATAAAATATTTTATTTCTGTTCCCCACCCTGCCAAGAAAGTGGGCACAATGTAATGGTCACTCTTGCCTGAATCAGTTCTTACAGTACTCTTGGATAAACCTTTTCTAGCAGCTGCTTGTGAAATAAAGTTCTAAAATGGCTTTCTGGAAGTAGCTAAGAGCCTTCCTGCCTCACTTGTTCTCCAAGTCCCATTTCTGTGTGTGCTGTGGCGCTGACAATGGTAGAATCAGATGAATTCTGCGTCTCAGTCATGGTAACTTGCCTCTTATTTTTCACCTCAGCGACAATTTTGTGGTACTTCTGACCCTGTTGTTACTTAGCTCTAACAAGTGACCTTCGACTTGACTGAATCATCCAGGTCTTGCTCTTTATTAAAGCCATTTGTGTTGAGCCCAAGTCTCTACACCCAGCGTGGTGTGTGGTGGCAGCTCTTGGGGCAGGTGCCCCTCTCTGACCCTCAGGAGTGCCCATCCTGACCCAGAGGGATGTGGGACCCTGGGCACTGCTCTGCATCCCCCCGGTGGGTCTGACACTGCTGCAGCTTTCGTCCCTGATGGGCTTGCTTTGAATGAGAGGGTGACGTTTAATTACATGATGTTGTATGTTTTGCTGTGGAGGGTGCTATGTAGATTTATTTCTTTGAATAGTGCAGTCTGTGCTGCCTACTAGTTTAGATAGAGGAAAGTTTTAGCAGGAGGGCTTCAGATTTGATTCTGAAGTTGTTATATTTTTAATCCCATATCTGTTAATCCTGCTTCTTGGATTATTGGCTTTTCACACACGCAACTCCTGTGGAAATAAGAGCAAGCATTTAATTCTTTTCCTCGGACAAGAGGAACCACTTGGTTCCTCCACAGGAAATATAAGTGGTTGAAGCACATCTGAAGAATAGATAGTCAAGGAGAAGAAATAAACAAAGAAACAAATAATCTTTTTATTTTAATCACTGAATCACTGCCCAAAAAACACATTTGAACTATCCACTTCAAAATCCCAAGACATTTAATATTCACTGGGATTCTTCATCTTCTTGAAAATGAAAGAAATCCTCTTGAAAATTTTGTGGTTATGAAAATTTAATTTAGATAGAGCAATTTGTCACTAGCTAAATACTCATTAAAACTTTAGTATACACCCATATGTAAATTCAGTTAGTCTGCACTTGCCTTGGAGTTCTGGGGATTTCATTGCAACTTGTGCTCTTTGATGAGGCTGATGAGATTTGAGCTGCTCAGTTGCTTGCAGGACTCCTGACTGATGATGTCAGCTCTTTGGGAAAGTCTCTCAGATGCTGTAGTTTTAACGTTTTCAGGGGTGTCTTTTCCTCTGGCCTTGGGGACAGGGTTTAGTTTTCAGTGTGCACTGAGTAGGGATTCGTAGCACTTGAACCCTAGTGTTAGACATAGACTGATTTGTAAAGAGCTTTTATTTGGAGTTTTGCATTGAGGATAATTTGTTTGCTAAGGACAGTGAAATGATGGAAAGTAACTGTATATTGTACTAGGTGGCATTTTGCTGTGGTTATTCTGTGGTTTGTGGGGGATTTCTGTTTTCCTATTAGCATCAGCAGTGAGGGATGTAGTAAAAGGGAAAGAAGCAACCTTAATGTAAACTTTGTGTTTGAATACATGTTTACCCACAGAAGCATAAATATTTCTTAGTTTTCTGATCTGATTTTTTTTTTTTTTTAATATATTAAAAACTCAGGGTCTTCCTGCATCATTAATTTTATATCTATTTACAAATAATAAAAATCTTCATTTGAAAGAGGTTTGTGGTAATGAATTTTGAATACCATGTTATTCTTTTTAATAATCAGGAATATGAAAGCTCTTGAAGTAAGGCACTGCAGTCACTGCATAATTACAGTGGAGGAGTTGCCCCCCTGCACACCCTCCAGCCTAGGTAGGACCCAGATTCCAGAACCTTGCTGACTATTCCTTTGGTGAAGGCATGCAAAGTATTAGGTATGTCACTTCATCAGTTTGGATTGCTAGCCTAGGGTTGTTTAAAAGCAGGTGCTAAGAATAGGTGCATCAGTTAAATGCCCTGTGATGAGGGTGATTTATGACGGGAGGCTTGAGCAAAAAGGAAAATTATCTCAAGTCAGATGAACAAAGGGTGGCTGAAATTAAGCATGTATTAAACACGAACACTACACACTCTCAGCCACTGGCTTAGTGTTTGCTGTCTTCCAGTATTCTGCACTGGCTGCTGGTTTTAAATCCACACAAAGCAGCACATTCTGTGTTCCTACCTGTTTTTTCATAATGATCAAGCTGGAATGACCTTTAAAAAGCCAGATAATATTTTATTTACCTTTTTTCTCCCATTTACTGCTAAATGTTAATGAAGGTAAGAGATTCAAATCCTTGCAAATAAAGCATTTTAATTGACTTAAGTGTAACCATAACAGTAAATTGGCTACTTTATATGGAAAAGCTTTTTGGTATTGTTGAAACACACTTGTACAGTCCTTTCATCTGTCCATAGACTCAGAAATTAGAAGCAAACGTTTCCTTTGTTTCCAGTGACAGGAGGTTTGAGAATGTTTTGAGGATAGATTTCCTTAAGACTGTTGCTGTAATGTAGTGCTGGTCGAGTGTTCCCCCGAGATACCTCCACTTAAGCCCTAGCTGCTTACTTTCCAGAATTAACCAGCTGCAGTCAGTCCTAACAATAGTTACAGTGGCCAAGATTTCTACTCCAGCTTTTCAGGCTACCTGTTCATTTAGGTCAAGCTAAGTGTCCCCTATTGTCTAGCAGCGTTGTCCAGCAATGTTGCTAAGTTTGGCCTGGTATTTCAGCTAGCCTGAACTTAATTGCATCGGTGCTTTAAGATAAAAGGAGCATTTTATTGCTGTATTCCTGTTAAATGGAAACAGATCAAAACTCTCATCCTCTTCCTAGGAAATTTCCTCCAAGCAACTGGGGTGCTAAAGTTCCCATCCCTCCCTGTGGGCTGGGGGATGCTCCTCACAGCTGCAGTCACCCTTTTGCCTTGTGTGTTTGGAGGATGGGGGGATTGGGTGGAGGAGTTAAAAGGTTTAATGTTGCCTTCTAAAGCAGAACTGCCTGAATGCAGTGGTGCTGAGAGCATCCTCCACTCTGTGAGCAGCCTTGTCCAAATTTACCTACAAACCAAATTGAAAAGAACAGTGATCCAGGTACTGGTGAGGCCCTGTGTACATGACAGTGCAGGAGCAGAGCTGCTGCCACAGTCACAGCACCAGCCCATTTTCCTTGACAGACCTTTCTAGGTGAACAAGCTCTCTGAGACTCACAGCTTTGGCTTTTTGAATCTTGGGGATCCTGGGGTTGTATCAGACATGTTCTGTGTTGGAAAAGAATGAGCTGATGGAACAAACCTCTAGAGATTCATATAGGAAATTTTCTCATTCTTAAACACTTTCAAGGAAGACTTTTTTTCTAATTTTGCACCAAGAGCTGTTGTTAGACGCATAAAACTCTTTCATCCCAACGCTGACTGAGCTGAAGATATAGGGAGTTTATTTCCAAATTATCCTGGGCCTGATGTAACCCAGAGCCACATCCTCCAGCAGCTCTGCTTTATGGCTTGTTATTAGAGAAGAATTGGCATAAAGAGATAGGATCCTCTGTTGTCTTTGTGTCATGCAGTCCAAGGGTCCTGAAGCCAGAGCTCAGACTGGGGTTTTACACTCCTTACACAGCTCCAGGTAGGGGAAGAATTTGCCCTTAGAAGAATTTGCTTTGCTGCCAGTGTGTGAGATGCTTCCACAGACTGTGTGTGGCTCAGAAGTGAATCTGTGCTCAGCCCCATTTCCCTCATTCTTTCACTGCAGCGGTGCTGTGTTTGCTACGCCGCACTGGCTGCTCTGAATGGCATCAAAGCTTTGCTACACTTGTGGGTTGTGTCTTTCTCTCTTTTCTTCCTTCTTGCAAATTGTTACCAAAAACCAGCACAGCATATGGGAGGAGAGGAGGGGTTGGCTGGGTAATATTTTTACCAGTATAAAAGGTGGCTATTCTAATTTTAGTTTTTATAGAGAGCTTTTCTGAGTAGAGTGGGAGTTTTCTGTAGGGTAGACAAATCTTTTTGTCGTTTTTTTCCAAGGCAGTCTGATAGTTCATTGAAGATGAACATAAAATTCTGTTCCTGACTTAGTAGTTTAATTTTATTAATAGTGCTAAACTATTGGATTGTTTTGATTCTAGTAATTATGCATTATTAAAAAAATTAATCTTCTCATTTAGTTTTAGTAGGAATCAGATCTAACTTACTAATTCAAATTCAGTTACAAAGTGATTGTATAAGGAACTTAATTTCTACTGTCTTCAAAATTGTCATGTACCCAAATATATTGCAAAGTTAGAATTCCAAACTTCTCTTTATTGACTTAGTATATTTTTAATTTAGAAATCCAGTAACCTGACTGGTTTAGGAAATAATTAGTGACACAACTTAAAACCTAATTATCTTTCTTTCCTTGAACAGGTTGTTTCCTTTCTACTCAGTACTTTCCTGCCTTCCAGTGGAAGGACTTCTCTGTATTTCTTTGCATTGTGTATCCTGGGCTGACATCTGCAAGTGCTTTTGGGAAGCTGAGTCTCCTCAGTAAATCACATCTGGTTATGTGTAACTCAGAAACTCTAGTAACAACTCTCAGTGACCTGAACCTAGGTAGCATTTCAGAAAAGGGTCTCTCAATAACATATCTTCCTGTTTATGAAAATTCATCCAAAATACATTAAATACACATCCCTTCAATGAAAAAACCTCTATATATTAATAAAAAATATCCTTTTGGCCCAGGGATTTACAAACCTCTCTAGACCTGTCTGATACGTATGAGTTACCGCTTTTGTCACCACAGATCCTCACTTCGCCCATGTACTGTTAAGAGCAGCCTGGTGAATGCAGAGCTCTCTGACATCTTGTAGAAAAAACAAAAACCAAAAACATTTTGTGAGTTTGGGAATTGCATTCCGCAGAAAATAGCATTAATGATCCAGCAAGCAATGTGTTTGGTCAAAGTTTTGTGGTCTCTGAGGAGCCTTTGAATATGGCAGTAGGCTGAACTATCATTGCAAGTGATTTAGAGAAGCTTGGGGGATTGGATGTTTTCTGTTTGCTGTGTGCAGCTATTAGAAAAATAAAATTTGGCAAAAGATTGCATTTCTCAGGATTTGTTCTGTAAATCAGACCAAAATCAGATTGAATCCTTAGAACAAAGGCAGATGTATTTTGCATTTGAATATAAAACCTATCAAGTGGGTGGTGGGCAGAGAATGGGTAAATAAATACAAAACCTCTTAAGGGTTTCTTTCTGGGTTGGTTTCAAGAATGTCCCACAAAACAGGTTTTCATGGTTGTATGGGGCAATGTGATGCCATTCAACTTTCTTTCCTTTCTTTAGAACAGTTTCTGAAGAAACTGTTGAAAAAAGCTTCTGGGCTTTTACTAAAATAGTTTCCAGAGATGAGGAAAATGAGAGAATGCATATACAATCTTAGACAAATGATCTGCTTATATATTGAAGCCTGGATTGTAAAATGACTGTTGTGCCTTCCAGTGAATGAATATTCAGTGCTTCCCTGCTGGGTTGGCTTTTCCTATTTGAACCAGCTACAGCTTTGCACTGTGATTCACTTGTTACCAAATTAAACTCTTTACACACGTGGGAGATCCAACTTTATAAAGTCAAATTTTTGAAGCGCTTTCTGGTCAGCCACTGTGCCTGTCACAATCTTCATAACGCACTGAATTAAGTTTAAAATATCATCCATGTGTGTTGTTTTCTCCTGGCTGTTGAGCAGCCCTTCTGTACATCATGCATTTTTCTGTTGACACTACATATCACTTAGCAACCCAGTGAAAGGCCCTATATGCATTGATTGCACACAATTGTCTTTATGGGGTGGAAGTGTTAAGTGAATAAACCCCCACAGGTGACCAGACGGTCATTCCTCTCATGTTGATAATCTGTTTACATCAAAATATTGTTTACTCAGCTCTCTGATCTTCAGGAATCTACATGAAGCTGAAAGAATACAGTTAACTCCCCACACTCTGGCATACAAGTGTGAGCTGTATTTACATTCTCAGAGATGGATAGATTAAGAAGAGAAGGATTGTTTTGTCTTTAACTTAGCTCTCCCAAATAAAGCATTAAAATGCATTTGACAGTTAACCACAAATGATAATGCAATCTTTATGCTGGGGTTCCCATCATAATGGAGAAGTTACAAGGCTGTCACTACACCGTAAAGAAAGAATCTTTCCTGCAGTCTTACTGCTGTCTTTTCTGCTTTCCTCTTTGTAAGCGCTGTTACCAAATTACCTTTGGAGAAGTTTCATTGTTTACACTTATTTTTCTATACAGGGGCAATAGCTGAGCTTTTAAAATGAGCTACAGTGCTCTCTCCAGACATTTGTTCTTGACATAAAGTCATCCAAAGAGACAAAAATGGTTTTCAATTCCCCAGTTTTTCTATACTTTTTTCCCTTCAGTTTTATTTGGTTTATTATATCCTTATTAATTACTGGGTGAGGGAATGGAAAGGAGAGTGTGCTGAACTGAAGAGAGACGTTTCCATTGTTTTGTTTGTTTGTTGACAAAGATTTAACTTCTAATACAAGCAGATACTTTTTTTTTTTTTTTTTTTAATGAAGGCTTTGGGAACTCATCAGTTTATAACACAGAGAGAAAAAAATAAGCATTTTCAAACTTTTTTTGTCAATTTGGACAATTCTGAAAGATTTGAATGAGCAATCCTCGCTTTTGAAAAGATTCCAAAAATGCATACCCTAAAGTAAGTGAAGCAATAGGAAAATTGCAATCTTCTACTGTGAATTTTCCCCTTTTTTGTTGTTGTTTTTATTTGTAAAGGTCACATCACATTGTAACATCTGTTAAAATTACAGGAAGTTAATTGAATTAAGAGAGTCAATTATATCTGCATTTTCTGTTGGGTGTTTTCCAAGTAGTTAAATATTATAGTCTGAATCTTTACTGTCCCTTCACATAAACCTATTTTTCTAAAGACTCTACTAGAGAAACACAATAAGGACTTTACCAGGGTTCTGGGAATCCCTGTTACACCACACAGTAACTGCACTGGCAGCACAGTCTGACTTGAGCGTGTACAGTGATAGCTGGGCCACACACACGTGTGTGTTACTGCAATGTGTGTTTTCTGACGCCAGTTTAAATCAATCTTTGCCAAGTCTGATGGATAAATGATCTGAGTTCTCATTATGCTCCTGCTGAAGTCCGTGCATCCAGCCCTGGTGTACTGAAATTCCCAATGAATCAAACTAGTTGTTGGTGAAGCCCGTGGAGATATGGCAGTGGTTAGCTTGGCACATCAGCCTGGGTGGAATTTCTCGGGTGAGGAAGGCAGTGGGAATTTGTCCCAGTGATGAGATTCTCCTTGGCTGCAGTGAGAGCCAGGCTGAGCCCTGCTCTGGGCTGGGCACAGGCTCAGGTGTGTGACTGCCCTGGGATACACAGCACAGGCTGGTGGGCAGTGGAGGTGCCTACAATCCGTTTGCCTCTTAATCACTGTTGGATAAAGGTAGATTTATAAGCTGGAAGATCAAGCTGATAAATTCGTTTTTGGTAGGATCACTTAAAAACTCTGTATTTCTGTACATTACCTAGAAAGGTGATTGCTGATCCTTAGTTCTGCAACTGAATGAGTGGCTGCTTCTATAAACATTTCACTGTTACAAGTAGGATTTTTCACAATATTAACTTTAACAACTTGGGTGTTTGCTATGGAATAAAACCTTAAATTGATGTTCTGCCATTTTGCCAGTTAAAACAAGGGAGGAAAAAAAAGGAAGCTAATATGATGATAGCTTCTGTGGTATTATTGTCTTCTGATACAGGCACTTTTTTGATAATTAAATGAGAGCCAGAAGAAAATAACTAATATTTTTTCTTACAAAGTCTTCCACCTTTACAGCATGGTGAGTTTTGTTTATTTCTTCTTTAATTCTGGAATAAACCCGGTTACTTTTAAGTACCCTGCACTGCTTTCAAATACGTCTAGATGTTTTTTCTGAAATCAAATTTGTTGCAAAATATTGACTTCACATCTCAAAAACTGTTCATTTCATAGGAATTCACTTGAAAATGCTAGAAGCAACTTAGAAAAACCTGGTTTTTTTCCTGTCGTCTCAAAAATTAATTTGTATTTCTTTGTATTGAAAAGAAGCCAGACTTGGAGCCTTATTTTCATGTGTTCAAAAGTTTGGTTGCTCAAGCCAAACATTTCCAAGTTTTTAAATAAAAAATTAATTAGTAAATGGCATTTCCTCCTTAAAGAGGCAGTTTTTAGCATACTGCAGGTGATGTTGCTTGCCATTCCATCCTACTCTGTTCAGTCACTGTTCCCAAAATCTTTAAATGGGGGTGAGTTGGGGTGGAGGGGGGTGATGACAAAATTTAGACTGAACCCTTGATAATGAAGGTATGTGGTAAAAGAGCAGTAATGAAATTGCTGAACCTTTATCTGCATTGTGCTGCCTGTGCTTTATCATAAACCCTCTCTCAGCCTATAGTATCTTTGTTTGTCTCCATATTTTTTCCGTTCCGACAAAATTCTAGGCCTTCTAAGTCTAATGATGTTGACATATTAAAATGGTAGAGAGAAGAATGTGAACTGAGCCCCTCCTTTCAGCTAAATGTTATCTGCTTAGACTAATATTGCAATTGCCACCCACTGACATAATTTGTTTCACAGTCACAGCCTGGCAGCATGAATCAAATGTTGACATTCTAATTTCATGCACACATGGGTGTTTGGCTGAGCAGGCCTCAGCCTCTGAGCCATTCACGCCATACCTGTGTAAATCAGGGAGACAAGGCCCTTTCACAGCTGCCCAAAGGGAAGTTCCCACCTTCCAGCACAGTCTGGGGCTGGATAAAGCTGTGCAGCCCTGCCCTCTGCCCAGGAGCTCACACTGCTCTCCCTGCACTAGGAGCTGCACAGGCATGCTTACAGGAAAGCTAGCAATTAGTTGGTTTGGTTTGGTTTTAATTCAGTGTGTTTAACAGATTTTTCTGTAAGAAATAGATGGGTTTATTCTCAAAACTGTTTAACCATTTCTGTCTAACTGGCTCAAATTTGAAAGTGGCACAATTTTGCTCCTGGGGACTGACGTCCATTAGTGATTGTTGCAAAGATGTTCCACCAAAGTCTTCACTCCAAGCAGCCCCCACTGGAGCTAAAATGAAATTCAGCTTCTAAATGCACCTGATCTTTGAGCACACTGGCCAGAGAGAAAACTACAGCCAAAGTCAGACACCCACCTGCCAGACACTGGCCAGAGGCCATAAGGCTGAAATCTTCTTCTTTTAGTCTCATAGCTCAGTCCCTGGGAGTAGTGCAGGGCTGGCATCGTGAAGAGGGAGAGAGGATGTGGCATGGCTGGGGCTGAGCTGCCTTTGGCACAGGGAGAGATGTGCAGCTGGCACAGTGCGAGCTCAGCTGTGGAGATGGCCAGGGAAGGGCTGCTCCTGAAGGGACTGCCGCCTCCCAGCCTCTGTACTCTGCCCCAGCAAAAAGCCTGGCTTCTTGTGGCTCTTGCATGGCCAGAGTGGGTGCCCTGGGGACAGCTCTGCCTGTCTGCTGGGCCATGGAATGGACAACTTTGCCTGTTGCTCTCTCTGAAGAGAGCTGCTTCCCACTTTGGTTAGTGTCAAGTGCAATCCTGAGGCTTCTTGGGATAATCACGGCAAAGTCAGCCTAGCCTCAGAAATCTAGCTTTTCACTACAGATACAGTAAAAGCTTGCAAGTATGAACACTGTGGGGTTTTTTCTGTCTCCATTTTGTACTTTTGTATCGGTTCCATGCAAAGTGCAGTTAATTGTGGTGAAAGGGCAGATTTATTTTGCTTTGAAGAAAGTCTTTTGTTTTTCTTGAAAGGCACCCAAAAGTCGTGGCAAAGCCAAAAGAATGGCTTTGAATAGTTATTCACGGATCTAGAGGCACTCTCCAATGGCACATGGCAGAAACATTCTCAGAGCTCCATAGCGGAATCGCTGAGAAGGATGCCAAGGAGTTGCTGTGGGGCTTGGTGGCACCTGATTGTTGAACAGAGCAAACTGTCAAAAACTAAAAATACCTGCCCGCTGCTTTCTCAGTGTTGTGTGAGTTTGGGAACTCTGAAGGATCTGGATTGTTATCAAGTACTGATGAGAGAATAATGGGTAGTCATGAGCCATGTGACAATCCACTGTTATAATTCATTGTGGTCCAGAACTGACTGTGGCTGTGATCCAGTGCTTCAGCTTTGGCATCCATGGGTCTGACAGGAGTGCCACAACTGAGCTGTGTGAGGACAGTAACATTTACAGATCTCCTGTGCTCTGGAAGGATTCCAGGCTCTGCATGCACAGCCCATTAACGGGCAGTCTACACTGAGCTGGAGGACAGGACCTAGCTGGCATGGGCAGTACCGCAGCAGTGGAAAGGGGAGAGATTGCAGCTAAGACACTGGGACAAGTCCTTGTGTCCCAGATGTGCCAGATCTTTAAAGTTTATTCAGCCTCAAAAGGAACTTGGTGTTTTTTAGTCCAGAGGAATGGCACGCACTAAACTGTGCAGAAGCAAATTTATTTCCCTCAGATGCATGGAGAGCTGAGCAAACCCTGCCAGTATCAGACGTGCTGTTTCAGGGACATGTGAACATTTCAGACTGGAAGGCTGCTGAAGCAATATTGAAACAATTATATTAAAACTAGCAGAACTAATTATCCAATAAAGACTTTTTTTCCCACAGGAAAAAACCCTGGGCAAATCTTCACTCATCCTCAAAGAATAACCTTCAGGAGCATCCCCACATGAGGTAGGAATCTCCACACACTCCCCTAGAAGGGGAATGTTAGAAGATCCTGCCATCAAAAAGTGGGACTGGGCTTTGATAGTATGAAGTGATCCACAGTCTGCAGGCTGGCTGTGCCAGCTCAGCATCTTTGGATAAGTTGTCAGTAGTATCACTTGTTGGTTCCTTTTATCAGGTACTTTGTTTTACTTCAGAATGTTTAACTTTGAGATTGATGAGTCAGGTTGGTTTCTGCATTCTTCAACACCAAAAGCAGCACAGACACCCCCTGCTCCATTCACCACTGAGAGCTTTGCTAATCAGGTGTTGTTCAAGTTATCTTACCCCACTCCAGGCAAAACATCCTGCTACAAGTTTCAAGGATCTGCCCAAGATTTGCTATTAGCAGTTAGAGGAAAATAATTATTTGGTAGGAAAAGGAAACAAATTGGATGTGGATGGTGCAATGGGTCTGGCTGGTGAATTATTATATTCTTTATCAGCTTTCTGTCAATGTATTTCAGACTCTGGGCATGTTGGATGTTTTTATGACAACTTAAAATTTCCAGATGTTCTTGCATTTGTATGTATTTAATGTAAGAAAACCCCCCCACAGGTTAATATTGTTGATACTCTGCAAGACAATGTGTCAGCAGTTGTATTTCTCCCAGGAGCATTAATGAGGTTTCTGGACTCCCTGTGGTCCCCCCTATGCTTTGAAGGAGCCCTCTGGCTTGCCCTCAGCTCTTTATTTTCCCAAATAAAGAAACAAGGTGTGGAAGAGACCCCCTCCTGTTCTCTACAGGCTGCACATGCCAGCAGGCAGGACTGGAGCTGGGTTACCACCAAGCTGCTCTCTCCCTGCCCGTTCGGGGCTGGCTGGTGTCAAAGGTGCTCTGTGCCTGCACCTGCCCACTTGACCTTGGCCTTGCAGGAGAGTTTATCACCTGGCTACTAAACAAAAAATCCTCAGGATTTATTCTGATTTGGTTTTGTTTTTCTTTCTCAGTGTTTTATTTATTTGTTTGTTTGTTTTCAGCCATCTGGTTAGTCCAGAAGGAGAGAGCTGGAAGGGAGAATTTTTTGGTTTGGATATTTTTCTATAATGAGAACCTGGCAGTGGAGCTATATAAGCATCTCACAGAGAAGAAGCCTGATCAGCTGGCACTTGGCTCTGTAGCTCCTGGTGCTGGCTGGTGTCTTACCAAATTGCAACCAAAATAATGATGAGCGTAAGATTGAACTTTAAAATTCCTTGAGAAAACCAAACTAACTTGCAGCTTTTCTGCCTGCTTAGGTAAGGTAAACAGAAGAAAAGGAGGGTTAAGTAATGTGCTGTGTAGTGGTATTGCTGTGCAGGCACAATCAGTGCTCAGCAGGAACCCTGCCTGTGGAGGAGCCTGGGGCTTAGGGATGGCTCTGGGTGTCACCGTGTCCCTTGTGAGGAGGGCCAGGGCCAGGGGATGCAGGCACCAAGAGTAGGGTTAGAGCAAATGAAGCCTCAGAGTTGATGAAAGCATTTCAGTTCTCTCCAAAGGTTTCTTTATTCCATCAGGTCAAACATATACTGTCTGGATTAGAGAACATTATCAGCTGGGCCAGCCTCCTAAATCAATTAGGGCTTGAAGAGCTTAGTAGCACATTCAGAAGGGCTTAGTGATAAATTCTGTCTTGTTATTTCCACTGAAGTGGCAGGAGCTAATGTGAGAGTAACTAAGGTGGCGTCTGTGAGAGAAGGAAAAAGCACCAGAAAGCAGTGAAAAAGAAGGTAGAGAAAATAATAAGAACTTGTCTGAGAATAAAAAACACACAATGATATAATTTGTCCATCTCATTAATGAAAGCTTATGTCACTAGAAGCAATTTGAAAATCATCTATTTGCCTCAATTTCCTTAGAATTTGGATAAGTATATAATCACCTCCCTTCATGGAATGCTGGCTGGACTCTTATTGTGAGACGGTTTGTGCCATGCCTGAAATGAAAAATCCTGGCTATTGCTACAGAAAGCTCTATGTGACTGTGCCTCTCCTGTCAGGAACAGAAGCCAGGCCTTGTTTGCAGGTCATGTTTGCTAAGTTGTGAGCTGCTGAGGGCAGCTTTACAGTGATGGGAAGTGATAAATGCCCTTGGCAGGCTCGTTGGCTCAGCCAGCATCCACACTGCAGCTCTATTTTTGAGCTTTAGCTGAGTCACTGAGAGCCAGCTCAAATGCATCTGGACTGATCCCCCAAAACTTTGCGTGCCAAGGTTAGCACTGGCAGAGCCATCTCCAGTGTCTGTAGCCAAAGTGCAGCAAGCTGCTCATTTCCTAATGCTGATACATCTCTTTCAGAAGCAGAGACTGTCTCAGCCTGGCAAGGATGTACAGGGGAACTATTATGAAAATTAAAATGTCACGAAGTGTTAAAAAAGACTGTCTGGATTTTCAGCATGAGTCACGTGGAGATTATAGTAGAGGAAGAGTGAGTGTATGACAGAGGGTTATGTTTGGCACTCTCCTTTATGCCAGTGGGTTTGCATATTTTATTAACCATGCGCACCTTGAGGGTTGTTTATGCCAGGATTTGTATTCTCAAATGCCTGGGGGTGAACTTACTGCATCCTTTCTAATCCTTTTTTCTTAAGTGTGTAAGACTTCTCAAGACCTTCTTGTGCATTAAAATAAGCTGACTGGTTCCTTTCCAAGTAGCATGAAGCCAAACCACCCCAAATAATCAGATGGAAATGTAGTTCTGGTGTAGTAAAAAGCATGAGTGCAAATATTTCTGAAAGGAGTTTCCTGAGATTTGGGCAAGTTCACATGCCTTCCCTAGTGGCAAAGTGTGTCCCTGGAGAGCCAGGTCACTGTGACTTCTGACCTCGTGTTTCCGAACTGGAACTTAATTCTCCTTATAAAGGTAACTCACAGCAATTTCACAGGTGCTTTCTAAGGAATGAGTAACGTGGCCTCTTCCTCCTCCTCCCCACTCTTGCCAAATAAATCTTTAGGTAAAAATAACTCCATCTCTCCTTTTGTGTAGTTTCCTGTTGGGAGAATATCTTTCATTTTCGCGTGCACTTCGAGTGTAGCACTTACATTTAAGATGGCAAACAAAAATTTCAAGCAAGGCATTAAAAAAACCCCTCGTTCTGGATTCTATCCACTCGTCTTCCCTTTGTCCTTAATCTTGATTTGCCCTGTAGGTTAGTCTTATCATAAAGACAGTATGAATGACTGTCTCAGCGCCTTTCCTCATTAATGCTGCAGGAAATTGATGAGTAGATCTCGGGAACTGTGGATTTTTTTGGCAAGAATTATAGCTCCTATTTATTTTGGAGGGACCCATGTGGCTTTCTAAGTAAATATATGTTAAAATTTCCCCCAAAAATAAACAGTACAAGTAATTGCTTGATATATGAAATTGACATTTTGGCTTTGTGATTTGCTATGATATGTAAAAATCTAATTTCCTCCTTGGAAAGATGCTATTGCAAAATTGTAGGTAAATTAAAATCAGTGGTTTATTCAGAAGGTGAGTAATAGACTCTGTTTTAATATATCAATATTTATTCTGCAGCTTCTCAGGTCTGCCCAGATATGTGCCATCTGATGTTAAATGTGTGCTGGCTGTGATATTACCTTTGTTGGTAATTGAAATGGATAAAGATTGATGTAAGTGTCTTGCACACTCACTCCAGCCAGGACTTGTAAATAGCATTGCTCCAGATACTAAAAGAGCATTACAGGAGTTTCACTCTGAGCATCATATTCATGTGCTCTGTTTACTGACTTGCTGATAGGCACTTCAATAACTGTACTTGAATTCTAAAAAATCAGAGGATGAAGTAATTTTGTAAGTTTAATGAAGCTGTGTTTGCTGTTAAATCTCTGCCTTGAAGGAATCTGTTGGATAAGTACTATATACATAGCTGCTTCTATTTATGCATCCTATTCTAATTAAAATTAAAAATAGAGTCCAAGAAAGAGAAGTAAATGGCTTCATGCACCAAGCACCTTTTGACTCGCTGAGGTGCCCAGTGAATTGACGCTGATAGAGCTTTGGACGTGTGCCACGTTATTAAAAGTAATGGCACTGAGCTGGATGGCAGAGCTGTGGGGAGGAGGAGGGGATGGCCAGTTCTTTACAAGAGCCTTATGCTCTTTTAAGGGCATAAGGCACCTCAGAAAAAAAATTCATGCCAACAGAAATGGGTTGAAAACAACTGAGTTAATGGAATGATTGTATTTTTTCAGGAGTAAATCTGGCTGCAAAGTTAAAAACAATAAAAGAACCTTTAATAATAAAATTAATAAATGTGTCATGACTTTATGTCTTGGAGTTCTTAATAAGGTTCAACAGTATAATTATATCCGTGCTGATGAATTATAGAAAACCTATCCCTCCGCTTTTGTTCTGTAGTTGATGATTTTCCTGACTGAAACTAGTTAGTTGCTTCCCCGAACCTGAATTCCTGAACAGTTGGCTTTGGATCATACTCTGAGTTTGGAGACTGCTGAGTAATATCCAATTCAAATGGTCTTCTTTTGTTATATGGAAATACAAGAACATTTATTTAAATTTGTCTTTCGTTTTAATCGTATTTTATGAAATTGGAGCATTTGCAGTTTGAACCTCAGCTCTAGTGAAATTAATTTCTCTCTGTAATGCCGTGATCTTTTTGCATAATTTGATGGATTGAGCAAGACTCCAGTTTAACAGCAGCAAACTAGACTCTTCTTTATAAAATTTGCTTGCTTACTGACCTCTTTTTTTTTTTCCCCATGATCAATTTTCACAAATGTACTTCCAAGGAAGTACACTTAGGAATTTTCACATTTTGGAAAAAAAAAGTGAGATAATTATTCTAAAATACATTTGTATCTCTTGCTCGCTACTTAGTCTTAGCAATGTGAGTTTCTTAGGTGATGTTTATTGTTTTTAGAAGTTGGTCTCTTTTGTGTTTTGGTTTCATTTTTGTGCAGCAAAAATTCATGCAATTGGATTTATACAAGCATGTGCATTTGTGACTGAGAACTACTTTCTTCCACCATTTTGTCCTCATTAGAATTTAGTTAGTGTGAGTTACCTGAATGTTGACAGAAAAGAGGATAAAAGGTCAGAAATGTGTAGCACAAATAATACATTAATTTGCAGTAATTCTCTAGCTGGCATTTCTCTATTACTACATATTCCAGAAGATTTGAAAAAAAGTCTTTATATACACAGATTTCTGCAGATTGTTTTTTTTAGTGATTATGGGAGCAAGCCTTAGCTGAGAGATACTGGCAGAAGCTAAAGGATTCCCATGTGAACAGAGGTTTCTGATCCAAAAGAAAGTAGATTTTTGTTGGCTCTAGGAGTTCGTGCCAATCCACCTCCATTTTCTTAAGAGCAAAATAAGCCGTCTTTTGCCGGCACTTTCAGTAAGATTGAGACCTGCCCTCCCATACTGTTATACAGGACAACTCCTTTTAATTCCTCTTCCTACTGGGAGTGTGGGAGATGTTTAAGCCAACAGTTTGGATTGTGATTGAAAGCTGTGGAGTAGGATCCCTAAATCAGAGCTAATCCTGTACAGGAAGTCTGCATCTGGCTACTGATACAAATAAATAAGCGAGGAAGCCAATAAGGATCATTTGGTGATACAAACTCCAAAATAAACATTTGATTTGTATCGTACCTGCATTTTGGAGTGAAAATCTGCTGCAGATAATACTTCAGAATTACTTGAGAATGCAACTCAAAAGAAAGCATCTGGAGGTTATTGCATGATCTCCTGTACCAAGTCTCCCACTTGTCTGGCCATGAGAGAAGGTGGCACGAGGACAGGATGGTTCACAAAGAGCTCGATTCACCTCCAGCTGCAGAGTTCCTCTGTTACCTCAGACTAATGCCTGTAGCTTTTGTGCTGCTCTGCAACAGGCAGCAAAAACAAAATGCGAGTTCAAAGAAAAGAAAACACCCATTCAGTATTAGGCCTGATCCAAACCCCATGAATTTCAAGGACTTTCCCTGCTCAGGTAACAGAAGACATGGCCACATCCAGCACAGAGGTTTTTTGAATGCTGGAAATATGAAGACTTCTTAGTGTGGTTAGAGACTTAAGGGGAAATGTGAAAGCAAACAAATCAAATGTGTTGACAAGACAAAGGCAGCTGGGGGAGATGATCTACCTCTGTAACAGCTAATGAGTTTCTGATTAACGGAACTTTCTGCATCTAAGTGAAATTTGTATTTCAGGCACCTTCATTCAACTGGCCTTTGACGAGGGTGAAAGTTTCTTATGCTTTCCAGTGATTAATAGATCACATCCAACCCTTCTGCAGTGGAAAAAAATGATCAGGGGAAAAAAAAGTAGCACACAGAGCATTTTTCAGACCTTTTGATTTCAAATCTTGCAGAGCCCTGCAGTTTTACTTCTGCCTCCTGTCACCCCACAAGGTCTTTCCCCTCCACCAACCCACACAGCCTCACCCCTGTGCCTTGAAGCTGAACTCGTGCTGCAGGTCAGTGCAGGTGTGAAGGTGCTTCCTGTGGTGCTCCTATCCCTCCTTAAGCCATAGCATACAGCTTGTCCTGAGTAAGCTTAACTGGCTCTTGTCTGAAAGAGGATCTGGAGCTGGAAACCTCTTTGGTCAAGCTTGTTTCCTTGCTCTTACCAGAAGACTTTGGGGCCTTTTTTCCAGCACTTTATAATATAAACTTTATAATTCCTCTGCTGGAGTGACAAATCTGGCATCTGACAACCTTGCCAGCCTCATATCTCTTCCCCCAAACACTGAGATCCCATTACCACAAATCTGCCTGACGCTCTGGCTTTGCTCACAGGAGCAGAACTCTGTGACAGGAGATCACTGGGGCTCAGGACTTGAACTTCAGGGCCCTGGGGCTTGGCAGGGACGTCACTCATGAACAGCAGTGTAGCTCCAATGCAGTAATTTGTGTGTAGGGGGCAAATTCACTTTGCTCTGTGGAAGGGAGGCTTCCAGCTGCTCAACGCTCAGTGCATTGGAGCAAGGTCAGTGCAGTCCTCAGCAGCAGCTCAAGGCACTCTGGATCCTCCTGTGGGCACCTCACTGATGGTGGCACATGGGGGCTCACTGGACTGACTCCTCCTGAGGAGATCAGAATAGGGAGTGTGGTGTTGCTTTGGGGTTTTGGTCACATGGAGTTGCTGGTTTGGTTTGCAGTGAGGCTGTGCGACTGACAGGGAGCCAGGAGCTCCAGTCGGTAGGTAGTGGAAAGGCAGTCAGTCAGAGTGCCATGGAAGCCACTGACTTTGGACTGTGAATGTATACTTTGGGGATTGCTGCTTTGGAAACTTTTGCTGCATTTGCTCTTTGGTGAAAATTTTCAGGGGAAATTTCCTTCGAGTTTTATCCTTGCAAACTACACATGTGTAAGTGTACTCAGTGTTCTGATGAGATACAGAGACATTTACTGGATTCCTTCTTTAAGAAAAGAAAAAAACCCTTTTATCCTACTGGGTAGGCAGCATTTTATGAAGAAAATTTAAGAAATTAATTAACTATAATAAAATTTCACCTCTTTAACCTTAGCTCTTGAGCAAACCTGAGCTAAATAAACATCTGACCATTCAATCTCTTCCACTTAAGGTTAACTTGAGTTTATTATTCAGACTACTGCCCTTGTGTATTAGGCAAAGCATAAATTATGCATACTAATTACCTTGGATGGGGCATGACTTTAATGAATTCTTTTAATTAAACTGCAACACAGTGGTTTTGTAGAGGATGGTCTATATTTCATCCTTAAACTATGTAACCTTCATCTTTGTCTGGAGAGATCACACATTTGAGTTGGTTTAATTCACTTAAGTAGTAAATACAAAGAGCAACCTACCCTCGCTATCACTGGGAAATTTGAAAAATGTTCATGTTCTGTTGCAGTGCTGAGAAATGAGATTCTTCAGTAAAAAGCTATGATTCTGTTAGGTAGGGAAGGGCTGACTCGCAGGGAAGGGATAAGCATTCTTGAAGGAATGAAGCTAAAGAGTGGTGTAGTTTGGTAATTTCCAAAACAAACACAAGTAAATCATTTCCCAGGACTTCTCATTCACTTGGCATTTTATAGTAGTAGTAAACCATCGGAATAATCTGAGTCCCTGCCATGTTCTTTCTTAGTGGCTTTGGCTTCTCAAAAATGGTCAGGGCACAGCAGTTCAGTTACGCTGTTCCCTGCAAAGGGTTTGTCCACAGTGGCAGCACCAGTAGCTTACTAGCAGGAATAGCAGCAGAGACTAAATGATCATTTGAGTCTGATTCTTAAAAGTAGAGCATGTATGTGTCCTTTCTCTTTTGCCTTTTGCTGGAGTTTACTATTTTGTTCTTGTTTATCTGTTCTTGGCAGTTTTGAGGCCTCTGTGGCTTCCCAGAATCTAAAGAAAGAAACTGTTCATTGGATGTGTGTCAACTGCCAGACGAGCTTTGTCTGCTGGGTTAAAAAGAAGTGTTGTGCCTGACAAGAGTGTACTGAAGAAGGAAAATAGCAAAGGTTGCCCATCTTGATATCTCTTCTCTCCCATCTATCCAGGACACCTTCCTTCACAGTCCATCTAACAGCTAGGTGCGCTCCTGGCCAGCCATGCTGGCACATTTGTGTCCTCCTCCTTCCCCATGGATCTAACCTGGGATCCGGCCCATTTCTTCACAGCTCCCTGTTTGGTTGTTTGCTGCTTGTGCACTGGTCAAAGTGCTCATGCACACAAGTAAATGGGAATTTTCTGTTCTAAATTCACCGTTTGTAGACAGTTCCATCTCTCTGATGCTGATCCTTTGGTCCCACTTTATTGTTTCTTTAGTGTTGTTTCATTGTTTGAAAAGAATATGTGCCCCATGCAGCTGATAGTGTGGCTGTCTCCTACCACAGAAACCACTTTCAGTGATACAGGAAAAGTCTTGGTGAAGGCCCTTCCAACCCAAACCTTTCTGTAACTGCATGGCAGTAGGAATAATTATGCTCCTATGTATTCAGTGCATCCAAACTATTTTACTTGTTTGCATGCTATTTAAGGTATGATATGAAGAGAAATTAACAACATATGATATATATGGCATCAGCCTAACTTTTAAGATTTGTTTAAATATTTGGTGCTTGACTCCGTTCTTAGGTTTTTTTCTGAGGTCTTCTGTGGCAACACCTGATTTTTACATTTTATAATAGAAAGCGGTTACAGTGAAAATAAGTTAAAAGGCTTGTGCTCATAGTATGTGACCGGTTTATTCCATGTAGAAAGAGCAGATTTTAGAAAGTTGAAAACTTGCTGGCATGCAAATGTTGCATCTCTCTCTATCTCCTGTTTGGGGAATGAATTTTAATATGCACTTTGGAACAGATTTAATCTCATCTGCAGTTCCTTGGGTGCATCTGCAGTTTAGGCTTTGCTCCTGGTCGCAGCGATTCCTGTGTGATTTCAGTCGTTCCTTGATGCCACTGTTTGCCATGGGCTCGTCTTCCTCTCGGTGCCTGCAGGCTGTGCTCTTCTATAGCATATGTTTTGACAAGCCATCTGCTTACAATAGGTTTCCCAAGTGCCTGCCTTCTCACAGCCTGTCTTTTTGGCAGCCACCAGTGCCTACAAACCCTCTGCCTGTCTTCCTCCTTGGCTAAGGGATTCTTATTTTAGCATGGAAACGTTAACATTTGGGATAAATAAAGAAGCAGCTTGTAGAACCAATGGGACTCTATTGGTGTAGGGAAAGGGACTGAAACCTGCGGACTCAGCCCAGCTCCCGTGAATGCCTCTGTGTGATACACAGGCTGAATGAAATGGGTTTAGCTGCCTTCTGGCTGGGCACGGGGCTAACAGAAGGTTCTCAGCACCAGCAACCAAGAACCCATGCACAGCATGTGTACCAAAGATATTTGGAGAATTCAACAGCTGTGTATCTTACACTTGCACATCTAATCGTCAGAGAACTTGCTCATCACTCCTGCAGCTTTTTAAACCCCCACAAAAGAACAGAATTAGCAGAATCGAGAAAACAGCAACCCAACTGTTTACCTTCCCTCTAACTGTTGTGGGGAATCAGCTCAAAGGTTGTCCTTCTGGGTGACAAAATGGGTACTGAGCAAATCCAAGGATCAGGATCTATAAACAGAAATAAAAAGACACTCTTAAGTACAAAGTTATTTAGAGATAATAAAATATTGACTTCAGCCATTATTGCAGATCTTCAGCAGTTTGTATGTGGTAATAGCACTGGGGGAATCTTCCACGGCTTTCTCTATTGCAACATGGTAAAATTACATTAATTACTGGTGTTTGTGAATTGAAAGCATAGAAATGCTACTCACATCTGCCTGTTGTAACATGTCCTAAGACAGTGCTGTAGTTTGGATCATCCCACTCGCTGAATGTACACTTGGGCATATCCTCTAGATGAAAGAGATGGTTTTGCATTCTTCTTTACATTTTTAAATTTCTAACCCTCTTCTGACCATAAAGTAGGTGGGCTATTCTTTGACTTGCTCTGATATAGTAAGAAGATTCATGTAAAGATGAGACCAGTTGTCAGATTAAACAGTTTCTGCTTTGCCTGTAGTGTGAAATAAAACTAAATCTTAAAATGCCTCCTCCCCACCCCTCCCTTCTTGCCAGAGAGGGGAACTTCACTCCTGGTTTCACTGGGTCTACTGAATATCTACAGCTAGATTATTTACAAGGAAGTCTACTTGAGATTAATTTGGGGTAAACAGAAGCAGTAGGTGGTAATAACCCCATCAATCATTTGCTGTTGCACATCCAGTTTCAAGCAATGCCATTAGATTCTTTTTTAAGACATAGAACAAGTTCTCCAGAGCTCCTGGCTGCCAGACTGAGTAACACCCCCGCCAAGGCAAGTGCATCCTTTCTTGACTGATCACTTCTATTGAAGAGCATCAGGAACAAATAGGAGAGCTGTGAATTAGCTTTGAAGGACTGGCTTTTAAATGTTACATTTCAGTGATTATTGTTTGCTCACTACAACCAAGAGTAGTTTATGGAAATGAAAAACCCTTTGGTATTTTATTGCAGTCCAAAGAAAATGAAGATTTAAGGAAAATGCATGCTTGGCAGACAGAAGTGTGTGTGCAATGGGTGATGTGAGCAGAGCCTGAAATACCCTGACACTGTATGCTTTGTTTAGGTTGTACCAGCATGCCAAATCTGAACTGCAGTTTTTCCAGCAGAAAGCAACGTATAAAGCAAGTCTCATTTTAAAGAGTAAAGTGAAGATCTTGTGAATTATTTGCTGTGTTTAAATGCCTGTAGCAACACAGAATTTAATTTCAACAGGAATCTGCAAAAGCATAGGGGTCATTCCATTTTGTACAACTTGAAATTGCAGGGAGTAAGTACAAAATATTGACTATTATTTTATTCGGGTTCTAAGTTCTACACTAATTAATTTGCAAAACAGAGCAGTAAATAGAAACTAGATTTTCTTTTGCTCCAAATACATAACCAGGAACAATCTGAATTATATTGGAATAGGTTAGTGTTCAAAATTCCTTGAAACTCTTCCATGTCTCCTCCATTTTCCATTCTTCTGCAAGTATATGGCAATTCCAAGTCAGCTGTCACAATAAAGCCTGGTTTGTGGATATGAAGTGACAATCACCTCAACTGTATACTTGTACCTAGGGGAGCTACTCAGGGAGTTTTACTTTCAGCCCTGCCCCACTGCAGGTAAAAGATTTTTTTTTGGCAAGGGGGCTAGAAACCAGTGTGTGTGGCAGCAGTTTCCCACCTAACTCTAATTTAGTCCGGCTCATCTTCCTGAATCATATATTACTTGTATATGACTGGAGAAAACCTGCTGTACCCTTAAATTCAAGCTTTATTAATTTTCAGAAGGTAGAATCTTGTTCTGCTATGATTAGCACGTGGCATATGAAGCTGTAGTGACATGATGGCAGCTCAAATGCTCTCACAAGCTCAGGCTGCAAAAGCCATTTTCTCACTGCTGCAAATGCAGATGCCGAATTTGGAAGTGCTTCCCAACAGCTGTGTATTCTTGTGGATTGAGCTCCCTGTTTTGGGGCTGTGACCCTTTTAAAAATAATGTGTAACCCTGCTGGAGATTTCAATAGGAGCAGTCAGGTGCTTGGAGTGAGACAAGCAATTCTTTCAGTGTTTCACTAAACTAAGGAGCAAAATTTCTGAATAATGCTGCTGCAGTCAAATGTGACCTACACATGCAGAGGTGCAGGCCTGGTGATGTGTTTCAGCAGACCCTCTGATGTACTTGGGAAAAACAGGGAAGTTTGAAGGTTATTAAGGTTGGGTCTATAGCTTTTGCAAATTAATTAGTCATAGAGACGTATATCGATTACTCTTTATTATTTTTGTTGCTAGCCAAGGTTTCTTCCACATTGGAGCATGAAAATTTAGCTTGCAGTGGACTTTGTTATTGTATTCTCTTTAAATCTCTATTCTTAGTTGAAGTAAATAAACCAACAAGGTAAAGAGAGCTGATAGCTACTCCATCTGTATTATGGCACACAATGATGGCTGGAAGTTAAAGGTTTGATATATAGATCTATTCTTTTATTGCCAGCCCCTGCCCCTGAAGAAAGTATTAAAATTTCCAGATGAGTAACCAAACAATAAATAGATGAGACAGTAGCTGTGAATATCTGATTTTTTGCATAATAATGAGATTTTGCTGGATAATACGCTTTGCAGTCCACAGTTTGTCTACATTATCATTTTGATTGGACAAATGCATAAGGAAGATATACAAGTAAAGCTGTGCCAGGTCTTCTATTTTAAATTGATTCCATGTGAGATTTCAGTTAAATTTCTAGGATATCTTAAAAACAAAACATTCTAGGAATATCCCTGCACACACACACAGAGACATTCATTTGCACACGTCCTCACACACAGAATATACGGACAGTATCTGGCCTTACAATTTCTTCTGTGCAGCAGAAATACTGTGTGCAAAGTGCAGGTTCTTTCTCTGGCCAGTTAGGTGAGAATTAGGGGTATTTTCAGTGAGCATCTTCTCTCCTGCCTTGCAAAAGGCTCATGGAAACACCTATCAGGAGGTCTTTTAGTTCACTGCAGTACCTTGTTCCATCCCAGAACAGACCAAAGCAAAGGAGGCTTTGGGCTCACTCTCAAATGGTGCATAGATAAATTTCTCATTGGTTTCACAGTGGAAAGAAAGCTGAGACACGCTGCTCTTCATGAAGAGTTCAAGAGACTGTGACATCTAGTACCATTTGGGTGTGGTTTTGATGGGGGGAAGACACTGTGCCAGTCAAACTCCCTGACAAGTTTCTTATAGTTGCATATAAGGGCACCGCTGGCAGCACTGAGGCAACGTCTCAGTCACAGCTCTCATTGCTAGAGAATGCCCAGCAGTACTGCTAATATCAGTGTCTAGGTCAAAGCTGCTTCTTACTTAGGAAGCTGATTGACAAACTAAGCCATTCTTAAAACTTATTCCAGAATTTTTCTTTTAAAGTTTTATTGAGAAACAATGAATCAGAGTTTAGTTTTCATTATATAAACAAACTAAAAAACAACAAAACAAACAAAAAAAGCTATTTAGTTTTTTGAACAGTTCTCTATTTTTCTGCACTTGACCTTGGCATCTGGACAGAAAGTTGTGTAAGCCCAAGCTTCAAGATGAGTTTCTTCTGATATGCAGAATTCCACCTCCTGTTGTTGGTCTGGTTTAAGTCTGAGCCCCCTAAATCCTGCAGGGGTATCACATTCTTCCTTTTTCCTATATTCTTCTTAGATCTCCCAGTCTTCTCCAAGTCTTCCGACAAATGTTTGCTTCCTCCAGGTTTGGAAAGAGAGGGGTCCTGTGTTCCTCGCACCCAGTGACTGCAGTGAGAGTCCCCACTGTGCAAACAGTGACAGACCTGGCTGGCACAGGGCTGGTTCCCGACCACTGAAACACTGGCAATTCAACTGCAAACATCTGCTGGTTCAATAGAGGGGTTGGCTCTGTCTTCCTTTTTTTCCCCCTCTATTTGTATCTGCATGTGTGCATCTGATAAGAAATCCACACATTTAAAAAACAATAGTAAATAAATAAGAAAACCCAGGAAATGTGACTTAGATGTGTCCTAAAAGCGCTTACAGCATCACCTTTCCTCAGCAACAGAGTTGAAAACCACTGCTAGATTAAAGGAATTTACACAGCTGCTGTCCTGCAGCTCTGCTAGGAGTTGTATGATTCAGCTCAAAGAAGGACATTTCTGTTTTCTTGATGGTTCCCCCATGCCAGATTTATGCAGTATTAGGTTCTGACCCTGTTTCTTCACCAGAACATTACTCACTCTATTGAGAAATAATGTAGGATTTTCCGTGAGTTTAAATTATCTATCAGCATTTTTGTCATGATGGATATCCCAAGAAGAACTTTCATGATGCACAGCCATCAGTGCTGTTCCCAGAAGCCATTCAACCACAAAAAAGAAGTGGAACCAGGTTTTGTCCTCTTTACTCATTTCTGCTGAAATGTCCCCCACTGTGAGTGACACCTGGCTTATGTCCCAGTTCACTTTCTCATGATCCCTCATACTGTTACCAACAAACAGGAATTTTGTGGGCTCTTTTTCCTCAGTCATGCAGGTCCAACCCATATCTCCAAAACACAGTCAAATACAACCCTTAAAGCACAGACTATTTTCATCTACACCATGACATTCCCTATCCTGGCAAAATTCCAGCTTACTGCATTTGACCTCAGAGACGAGATGCATCGTGCTCTTACAATGCTGTTGGAATTATGCAACTGACCAATTAGTTATATTTTAAAGATTATAATATGGATAATGGGCAGCAAACTTGGTGAAGTCATCAGACTAAGTGTACTGCAGGTGCAACATCTTTTTTTACTGGAATTTGATTCATTCACAAAATTATTTTTCTCTTCAAAGCAACGGTCATGCTTCCTTTGTCCATAGATAATTAAATAAGCTTTCCAATTTATTCATGTATTCTAATTTACATAGGGTACTGACCCAAAAAACCTTTCTGCTTACCCAGAGAAAAGACATAAAACACATAGATAAATCTAAATGGCAACCAGGGCACAATAAGAGCAATTCTGGCTGGTGAGGGCAGTGTTGCTGTAGCTCGGAGCCTGGTCCTGGCTGGCTCAGCAGTGGGAGTAGGGGCTGGAGCAAGCTGCCAGAGAGCTTTCTGTCTTCTTTTCTGGGGTTAGATAGTGCAGGTCTGAGATATTGAACTGTCCTGTGCAGAGCTTTTACACTGTCTTTACTTGCAGCTTCTTTAACTCAGCTTTCTAGGGTACAGGCAGGTACTCAGAGCAAGCTTCTCCCCTGTTACTTCACTTCTTCCAGGTGCTGCTCTTTGTACAGGCCCTCTGTGATAAGAGAATTCCATCCAAAGCTCCTCAGCTCTGTGCTGCGTTCTGAGCCTGAGGCTTCCTGCAGCTGAGGTTCACATTTCTCAGAGGTTCCTTATGTTCCAAGTTTTAGCTACTCCTGTGATTCCTCCTACCATAATTCCAAAAGGATTCAAATCCTTCACAAACATTTGTGCACACAATTGCACAATATTACTGTGAGTTTGGCAAAGGGCACTGGATTCTTTATGGAGAAGAGGCCCGACATACAGTATTTGCACCAAAGAATATATAGGTCATGTCTCAGAAATACCAGCCACAAAGACACTTAGATACTGGAGCATTGTAGGGTGTTGTAAAGCCTTTGCAAGTTTAGAGAATACACAAGTACTTTCAAGGCAGTCTGGGCCTGTTCCAGGCTGTCTGGGTACAGGAGAATGATTGTACAGGCTGGATCAGAGGCCAGCTGCGAGGCTCAGCAAGGCCCAGGCTGGGCCCTGCCCGTGGCTCACACCAGCCCCTGCAGTGCCACAGGCTGCGGCTCAGAGCTGCTGAAGGCCCTGGGGTGCTGGACGTGAGCCCGGCGTGCCCAGGTGGCCAAGAGGGCCGATGGCACCTGGCCTGTCCCAGCCATGGCGGGTCCAGCAGCACCGGGCAGTGACCGTCCCCTGTGCTGGGCCCTGCTGGGGCCACACCTCCAGTGCTGTGTCCGGTTCTGGGCCTCTCGTGCAAACAAGGATTCTGAGGTGCTGGAGCATGTCCAGAGAAGGGCTGGACTCCCTAGAGACCACGGGAAGGTGTGGATCACACATCCTATGAGGAGCAGCTGAGGGAGTTGGGCGGTTTAGCCTGGAGAAAAGGAGGTTCAGGGGGGATTTTATTGTTCCCTACACCTCCCTGACAGGAGGTTGTAGCCAGGTGAGGGTTGGCCTCATGTCCCAAGAAACAGGTGACAGGATGAAAGGAAATGGATTCAAGTTGTGCCAGGGGAGATTTAGGTTGGATATTAGGAAAAATTCCTTCATGGAAAGCATTGTCAAGTGCTGGAATAGGCTCCTCAGGGGAAGTGGTGGAGTCAAAATTCCTGGAGACATTGCAAGATGTGTAGGTGTGGCACCGAAGGACATGGTTTAGACGTGGCCTTGGCAGTGCTCTGTTAAGACTGGCTCCATCTTAGAAGTATTTCGATTCTGCAGCGTCCTGAGATTCCATCTGCTCTAATATTTTTTTCCACGTGAGACCTTAGGGGCACTTTGGGAGTCCATGAATGAGTTGGAGCATTAAGCCACTTTTCCTCAGCTGTAGGAAGTGACAGAGATGTGGTAGCTGTGAGCAGACACCTCGGGTACCCAGCAGCCAGTCCTGCTCAGGCTCTGGGATCACACGTGCTGCGATACCCAGGACTGCATCCACAGCTGGGACACTGCTGCAGTTGGTGACTTCAGGGATTGTGTGTGGACTGATTTATGATCCTCGAGTGTGTTGTGTAGTAGCTCTTTTTTTTTTTTTCCCAGACAAAGAAATTCAGCTTCAAATATATCTGTCTTATAAATAAGCAGTTTAAACTTTACACTCGAGTTATTTTCTTCTCTTTCCCCAAGCTCATAATTTAAGGGGAAAACCATCAAAAATAAGTACATAACATAGCAGAATACAAACCCTTAAAAACTAGCAGAACCTTCAGTCTCTGCTTGTTTTCCTTTATGGTATTTTGTTTTATTAATAAGGCTGCCTCTGTATTCATGACAAAATAAGAAAGCTATTTCCAATGAAACAGACAAGTCTTTGTTAGACATCAAATATAACTAATATTTGATGTCATAAATATTAATGACTTTCATGTCTTCAGATACTTTAGAATCAATTCCAAACATTTTTGTTTTGATTCGCTCTTATTTATTTTTTCGCATTGGACCGGTAGAAGGCATTTCCCCCTGTTTTCCCATGGAAAATGTATCAAGTTCTGCAGCCTCCTTTTCTGTTTGAATTAAGATGTTGTTCAATGTATTTACGTGGCTGTTTCTGTGCAGCCAGGCTGAATTAGCAGCTTGGGTCATGTAACAGAAATGTGGATATGATGGCCATAAGTCCAGCTGTCAGTTAGAACTGATCCTAGGATTTCCTGGCAGAAGAGAAGGGATTGAAAGAGGCAGGCTTTTACCTGGAAACTGGTTCAGGAGACCACATTTGCTGTGGCCACAGCACACAGCATAACCTGTCGTTTGACATCTCTTTTTAAATTCATCACTGGTGGTGAACAATAATTGGAATCTCAGCAACAATAAATTAATATTTGTTGTTCCCTAAATATAGGAGATTCTTCTTTCTAAGTGGAATAGTTCTGTCTCTAATCGCAAATGTACAAACTCAGGTTTAGGCCACAAATTCAAATTTTCATGTCCTACAAATAAATAATGAATAATGTTAGCAGTTGAATGAGTGTTGATGCAGAGAGCAGTCTCCCAGAGATCAGATATCTGAACTTGATATGCCTACAAAAATTGGGGGCCAAGTTAAAATATCCATCCACACGTGGAGGAGAGGGGATTCTTTGCCTGTGGAGGGTTGGTCTGTACTCAGATCAAATGAAAAAAGAGATGTAAGCCTGTGATGGGAAATGTACGAAAACAGTAAGTTAGGGAAAAAAAAAAAAAAAATCCATTAAAAAAGTCTGAATGCTTTTAGGGGATGAAGGAAAGAAATCCCATGTCCTTTCCAAGCCTGTGGAACATCATAGCTGTTGTAAATAGGCCAGTCCCAAAGAGAACACACATGTTCCAAATGGAAGGAGATTATTTGCTGCACCATTTTAGCATGCTTGATTTATCAGTAATTAATGGAAAGTTGAGAGGGATTTGGAGCAAATAATTCAGTGTTTCATAAACCCAAGATTTGGCACAAAAATTGTTTTCCTTATGGTATATTCATATGGTGAGAACATAGCCAAGTTGATAGCATTAATGAAATCCATCCTAATTCCTCTTTGTAAGATGCATTGTTAATCTGCTGTTATTAAACATGGAGTTCAGAGCAGTTAGTACAAAGAGTAGGACAAGGAGAAAATACATTTGAAAATTGCATCTTCTCAGAGCATGAGCTAGAGGCTGCATAGAATTGCTTCACTTTGGTGATGAGATTGATACTTGGGGTTTTTTTAGATGGTTTTGGAGGTAGAGAATATTTCCTAGGCAATCCTAGTGACTATGTGGGATTTGGTGGTATTAACTAAATTTAGAAGTTTTATCCTAGTTTGCTGAGGAAGTGAGGCTTATGTGACCATATTTTATGCCGGTTCTCTCCACCTAAGCAATGTTGAATGTTTTGGCCAGCTTCAGTCAAACTTGAGAGGAGTGGAACTCCTCTTTCTACTGAGTGAGTTCCTTAGTTTTTTAAAGTGTTCTCTTAAATGGTTTCTTAAAGTGTTGCCTAGATAGAATAGACAGGCTCAGATTAGTCCCTGAGGGAAAGCCAGCCTGAGCCCAAGCACTGTTCACTGTGTGTGTGGTAACAAGGCAGCCGTGAGTGGTGCCTCCCCTGACAAGTCAGCAGGCAGCTCCGCTCCCTCTGCTCTCCTTGGGTAGATCACCCCACAGAAATAAGAGAGGAGGGCTCTTTGGACAGGTAGAGTTTAGGGAACGAAGGCCATTATCTGTAGGATATCAGGTAAATTTATTCCAGTGCTTGCACTACAGTGTGCTTTTCAGTACTGCTGTCTGTCTGCCATCCCCACTGAGATCAGCTGGAGTTGTACTGTGGACTGAAAGGATAACAACATAAAGAATGGGAATGTACAATCCTGAAAAGCTTCTGCATCCAGAGAAAGATCCCCGAGTGCCAGTACTAACAGCTCCTTACAGGATTTCCAGAATGAAATCCTTGTGCTGTTCCCACCAATGTCGTGGCGAGGGCCTGTAAGAACAAATTAAAGTTTTCATTGTGTCTTGGTCTGGATGCTGCCACTAGCTGAGAAAACACTTAACAGCAATATTTTAGCAGATCTTTTTCAAACTGTTGACCTTTCTGATGATTTTGTGTTAATTACACAATGCCAGCAAGTGAAAGATTAAGAGGAAACATCCAAGAATAGTCTGAATCCTTGGTTTACACAATTCTGCTTTGCATTGCTGGCTGCCTTGCAAGGAACAAGGAAATAGATGGCACCTTATTGCCCAGAGTTTTGAGCTGTCCACAAGGATTGAGAAATGTGGTTTTATTTTGAAAAGAAAACAAAACTGGTGGCATTTTCATTACCCATTTGCTTGAGCCTAATGGGCTTGATGCTTTCTGTGCCCATAGTGGGCACTTGCTTCCCCACCTTGGCAGCACAGGAGCTTTGTACGTGAATTTGTGTTCGACAGTCTCGCTCTGCACAGCTGAGATGACAGCAGCTCTGCTGGGCTGAAATAAGGAGCACACAAAGCAGGCTTTGGTAGCTTGCTGCAGAGATTAGTGTTTGTTCAGTCCATTTACTCTAGTTTAAGCTGTGTATTAGGGGGGTTTGCCTCCATACAGGCAACATGAGTCAATCATAATGCCGTCAGAGTAAAGAAAAGGTTTAGGCAGAATGAAAAACTAGTTGTAACAAAGAAGTTTTCTCTTTTCAAATTAACTTTTACCATTTACTAATGCAAAGAGAGAAAGGTTACAGTACATGGTGTAGCATGCTTGGAAGAGTGGAACATTTTCTAAGGCCAGTGAGAGGGCCATGGTTTGGAGCTTCTGCGACATAAATCAGCCTCTCTGAAGCCTCATGCTGCTACTGGTACGTGAATTACCTGAGCTAACACAAAACAAATGATCAAACCCACTGCCCCAAGGTCTGCAGTGAAGGGACAGGCTTTCCTCTGGTCTGGCACTGTGAGGACAGGCATGATTTGCATCCCCCACTGCAGAGAGAAATGCTTTTAGCACTGCTGTTTTGAGAGAGGCAAGGAATTCCACCTTGTGCCAGGATTCCACCTTGTGCCAGGATACTCCTAGGATCCAGGCTTATATAATGATGCTTGCTGTTTTCCTGCAACATCAGTTCCCAGCTTTCCTAAGAGGTATTTCCAGAGCTCAAGTGGATGAATACTGACAGCTTCTGCTTTGTATCCTCAAAAGGATGAAGGAGAAGACAATGCTGAAAATAGTACTTAACTCTGTGCTGTTGACCTCCTACCCAACTGCGCCACATCCACATTCACAGAACCATAACCTCCCTGACTTGCATTGAGAACTAAGGAACGCATTGTTACTGACCCAAATTCATCCCATTGAGCCTCTTTGCTGCGGCATTTGACCCCAAAACTGTCCTTTTAAGCAGTACGTCTTTACTGGGAAAGAAAAAAATCAGAGTTTGATCATGGAGAAACAGTTTGGGGTTTGGCTTGTTTTATTTAGTTGTAGGAGCTGACAAAGGAGAATGCTCAGGAAAATAGAATAATGTTGAGATGCTCTGAACAAAAGAAAAAGCAGCACTCAGATATACACAGTCCTCAGTGCAAAGGGAGGGCTAACGAGGGATGGAGAGTGCTAGATGTCTCATGTGCTTTCTTCTTTTCTAATGTTCTGGGTGGCTGTGTGATCTGATGGCTGTCAGACACTCCATGGTCTACAAGGCTTTACTTCTCTTTAGAAATGTATTTTGGTTTAAAATTTATGCCTGTGACCAGTTAGGAGGGAAATGACGTTCTCCGAAATACAGCTCGGACACATCAATGCAGATAGAGAAAGAGAAGCACTTTGATAGGATTTGAGTGCTACAGGCAGAACTGGGTTTATTTTCCAATGGAGAGCCTTCATTTGAACATGCAATAGGTGCCCCTGGTGATTCCTGTGCAGTGACTTCAAAAGAGTCTGATCTTGAGCTTATGGAAGAATCTCAGAGTAATGCCAAGTTGATAAAAAGACATATCTTTGTATATCTTCTGACAGGGAAAAAGAAAAAAAAAAAAAAAAAAAAAAAAAAAAAAAAAAAAAAAAAAAAAAAAAAAAAAAAAAAAAAAAATAACCCCCTAACCCAAATTCCTCAAAAGCAAGGCTCTGCAAGATGAGCCTCTGCTTTCAAAAGACTTATCCCAAGCTGCCTTTACAGTAAAGGGATTTATAATATATAAGTATATATAGGCAGTAAGAGAAACTGTAGTATCTAACTATGTACAGACAATGGAATTTACTGTTAATTGTCCCTCTTTTTGTGCACTGAAGGAGTGAGGAAGAGAATGAGGTAATCTCAGAGCAGCCAACCCCTGGCTGATTCCAGCTGGTGGTGTCTGTTCTCCAGACAGTGCTGGCAGTGCAGGAGTTGTGCTCTTGTGCTCTTGCTGCTCCTCTCTGGCCCTCCTGTCTCCCCTGCGGACATAACCAGTCCTGTGGCCCTGATTTAACTAAACCCTCTCTGGACTCCTCACAGGAATTCCTCTACCAGCTCTTTCAGTCATGCTTTCAAAAGAAAATCCAGTATTAGTAAGACTTTATCAAAGGTTTTACAGTGCCTGATGCTTTGTTTAACAATCCTGGAAAACCTGAATGCTGGAGAATTTTCAGTGATCTATTTGTTGTTAGAAAAGGAGGGAGGAAATCCATTTGAGGTATTACTGAGGAGAAGTGGATAATGTGGTTTGTTGCAAAAGGATTTGAAAAATTCCTCACCATTGAGAAGGTGGAGTCAAAACATAGAAAAGATAATTTCTTAAAACTTTAGGAGTTTTATCAAAAATATTTGGGATTGATTTTATTAATGTTCAGATAATTACTCCACGTCTTGAAAAGTACCCTAGGATCCTAAAAATGGATGATGAGCTGTCTTTTCTTCCTCCAAGGGTTAAAAAACTAACAACTCAAACTAACCAACTGACTTATAAAAAATCAAAAATAAAACAAGCCCATTCAAACCTTGTTACAGGCAGAGAGGAACATGGTTTGGTCTGGGTTTGGCCCTTCTTTGCAAAGTTCTTTTGCATGTGAGGCAAAAAAAACCCCCAGCTTCTGGCTTATGGTCCGAAAGCACTGAGCTAACAGGTAAGAAAAAAATTACAAAGAATGTGGACATTTTTCAAAGCTTTCAGAGTTGCCCATGACCATGCAGCATTAGGGCACCTGTGTACAGCTGCATGTGACCTTCCACATCCATTGACTGTGACCCCAAACTGAGAGAAAGATAAATTACTTACCTAATCAGAAAATCATCTGAATGCTCTGAAAAACCTTGATAGCAAAACTCTTCCTCTATTTAATTTGCCAGGAATTTTCTGTGGATTTTTATGCAATTAAATTTTTACCCTGAGCCCCACCCTTAGTGTCCAAGGCATTTGCAAGCATGAATTGGGTGAGCTGTGCTGGAACTGCAGGACACTGTGTCTGAGAGATGAGAAAACTCAGTAGTGACAGGGCAAGCAGGAAGGGACAAGCCTCCCCTCCTGGGGAATTGTCTCTTGAGGGACTGGTGTGTCTTCCTCTGCTGTACACAATGCTCGTTGTTTATAGGGAGAAACTACTGGTGCCAGTCTTGCAAGTCATGAATGGCTGAATGTAAGGTACTTTAAAAACACATTGTTTGGCTAGTGAGGAGAGCAGCTGAGCATGCTCCAGCTTGTCCCCATCCCCATGTACATTCAGGAGTGTGTCTGCTGCCCTGAGCCTCCAGATGTACCCAGCCCTTCCAGGTCTAGCAAAGATGAAGAAGCTGTAGCTCAATAAAGAAATGAATGTGACTATTAACAACTTTCTGCAGGTGTAGAAATCATTCAAATCTGCTTTTATGTCTGTTAGAATTCCTCTCTCTGTTACAGGTCTCACAGATGCAAATAAAACAGCAATTTGGAGCCAAATTACGTGTAACAGGGATCAGCCCCCTCTTGATCCTCTTCCCTGTTCTCCAGAGAACTTCCTTAACCTGAAAATTATATGGGTTAATGATGAAATTATGTTCAACAAGGGCTCAAGTGCATTCAGCACAAATTGAGAAGAAACACAGCCTGTTTGTGGTTTCCTTCAGCAGGTCCATGCAGGGCTATTCCTATTCCCATCCTTCCGTGTGTGAGCAGGCTCATTGCTGGTGTGACCTGCCCTGCCCCATGAAAAGCTAAGGAGAGGCAGGAGCACAGGAGAGAAGCCACAAGCAGTGTTTCTGTGGGTCCAGCACTCCAGTGGGAAAGACCTGGGAGAACTGTTCATGCCCCAGTAGCCTCCAGGGAGGGATGTCTCCAAGGCACAAGGCAAAATTGTTTTAAAGACCCTGGGATGCAGGCAGCACCTTTCAGCTTCTCAATATTCTGCTCCCAGCAACACACGTCATTAATTAGGTGAAAATTTGGTAGTCAGAGCCACAGAGAGAACGTCCATGCAGGAGAGAAATACAGGAAGAGGTGGGAGAGAATCCGATGGTGATATTGCTCAAGTTGATAAAAAAATTACACTTTTGTGGTATGGAAGATGTGGGCTTTCAACTGTATGAAGAAATGGTTGCCATCCGTGGCTAGCAGTGAGGAATTGTCTTCCCTGCTCTGAAATGGAGGCTTTGTCCACCTTGATATTCTGCAGCAGAGTTTCCTGTCTGACCTAACCTTTAAAGTAGCTCTTTTTGGCCAGAGCTGAGTGACTTTGTGTGCTTTCATGTTCAGATATTCCAAAAGCCAGGCTGTGGTAACTTTTTGCTTGTTTCATTTGAGTTTGTATTTGTTTCATGTTTAATTTGTAATGCAGCGACACTGTTGATAACAGGAATAAATGTGCTCCATAAACAGTAGCTTAGACTATTAAAATATGAACTAACATGTGGACCTGCTCAGAACAGCCTTGAGAGCAAGAGTTGCCAGATCCTCTGGCAAGAAGCAGTTGTGCTAGAGGTTTTTAAAGTCTGAGAAGGGACCTTTAGCTGTCAAGGCCATGGCTGGTGAGCCCACCTAGGAGTAGAACCAGGTCTGGGTTTTGGACTCAATCCCTATTTATTTATTGTCTATCTAGTAGCCATTAAAGCAAGCAAGGAGGATGGAAGCTGCAAACCTCAAAGTGCCTTGATGTCATCCCTGGGGAATATGTCTACAGGTTAGTGTTTGCAAACAAGCCCAGTACATGCAGGTGGTCTGTGCCGTCTGTGGTAGTTGGGGCAGTGGAAATGCTGAGTATCTTCCTGTGGTATAAAATTAGTCTTGGCTGTAATATCTCTCTAAGGAGCTGCTCTAATTAATGCAAAATACTCTACTTACTATTTAATTAATACTGAGGCCCTACGAAATAGTGCAAAATCAAGAGCCTTTATTTAGCAGTGCCTACAGTTGTGGTGTGAGTTAACCTGTCAGACACGTTGGTGTGGCCATGTCAGGGATATGTAAGGGAGGAGGCAGCGAGGCCCTCCCTTGGATGCCAGGGTGCTCTGGCTGTCTCAGTGCTGAGGGCAGCAGAGGAAGGATGGCAGATAAGGTACCTACACATGTAAAAGCTGCAGAAGGAAGGGCAGGGTCACCCAGTCCCCATACAGCAGCTGGCATCCTCTGCTCTACCCCTTGTGAAAAGAGTGACCGTGTCTCTGCTTGCTCCCGGTGGCACAGGTGAACACGGCTGTGCTGCTGTGCCCTGTGCTGCCGTGCCCTGTGCTGTGCGGCACGGGCACAGTGAGCAGCCTCACCTGCGGGCATAGCCAGGGCAAGGCCAGCACTGGATAAAGGGGAGGGTGACCCCGCACTCCCCCGGCCGCAGCCACGGCCCTGTGCAGTGCAGCAGCCGCGGTGTGCCCCGAGTGTGGC